>NC_082687.1:84462802-85073391 GCF_949987515.2 Delphinus delphis | reverse complement strand
TGACGTCTTATTTATTGGCAGCAGGACATGGATCCGTGGTGATCACCAGTGAAAAAAGGGAAGTGTGAAATTAATTTGTACTAAGCAAAACACTCAATCCAGCAAAGCTGTCCTTTGAATTTCAGTTGGTATTTAGGCAAGTTATTATCACCTCAGGTCATTTGAACACTGTAGCCAATGCGCAGTGTTTTCACCACAGTTGTCCAGTTGGATATTTCATTTTTAACATGCATTGATCTACAACACATGACAAGAGTTATTACCTGTGATGTATAATGATGAGACTATCAGCTAAGGGGGAAATGCTTAAAAATTACTTAGTCTCCTATCAATGTTATCACTCAAATGAATTTATCTTATGTCTCAGGAAGAAAATCATTCATTAGGAGCTTTGAATTATTTATTGCTATTTGTTCTGAAAGTCCTAGAAAAGAGTAAAGAAGAAAAACAATCACTCTAAAACTATCATAAGCATGCAAACCATGCCTTCACAGATATGAAAAAAATGTAAAATGTCAAGTTGTTCTAGCCTAAAGACACAAACGTATTTTCCTTTTATCATCAACTATTTTCTTTTAGAATTATATATAGTAGTATGTAAACATCACTGTATAAACATTTTAAAATGACTCAAGGGGTGGTAGTGAAGGAAAGCCTTGATTTATAATACTTGTTTATTTCTTCGGTGTAAATATCCCCCACCATGGATAATTTCAAATTGCCAACATAACATCATGGGAAGAGGATCTGGGAAGAGATGCCCACAATCAGCTCGCCCAAGCCTGTAGGAGCTGTTGGCTCCAGGACACCACTGATTGTATTCTTCTGTTATCCTAAGAGCCCAAAAGCAAATGCCCTGAGAAAAATGACTCAAACAACCCCTATTGTGCATGGTACTTCCTTTGATTCATCATAAGTTATTAGTATTTTTATTTACTAGTCTGCATTTCTCACTAGAACGAAAGACTTTTTGGTTGGTTTACTCATAGGCATCGTAGCCAGCTGAATCCTTAGACATAAATATACAATAAACATTGTTAAAAGAATTTTCCTGTGTTGTCTCATCGTAGTGCCTCCCAAGACTCACATACAGGAGCCAGCATTGAGCTTAGTGCAAAGATATTTTTAGGTGCTTAGAGTTGGTCAATCCTTTAAGGAAAAATCTCAAACCTGATATAGATCCTTCTCGCCTTTAACTCCCAGACTGCCCTTATATTTTATTGGATATTGAACACAAAACAGTTATTCTCAAGCATATGTAGAAACATACTGAATTCAATAATAATATCTTGCATGGCGATTAGGATGTATTCAATCACTTTTCATCTTCAAAACAACTCAGAGAGTCATATATCCTTTCACTAACTACAACAAAGGGTTATTTTCCCAAGGTCATGAAGTTAGTTGACAGTGAACTTAAAAGTAGAAGAAAATGCTTAATTTCCTCTTTCTCCCCTTGTACCATATTTCGATCATTTTATTTTTTCTCAAGAAGATCAATCACATTGAATTCTACTACCAAATTTTTGGCCATCCTTGTGCTAAATGTTGAGACCACAAGGATGCAGATAAGCTTCTGTTCTAACTCTTCAGACATGATCAAGGATAGATGCATGCGATTAAATAGTATACACTGTTATTTATGCTACAATAGAGTTATTAACGTACTGTTATGAAACTAAGAACAGTGGGCGATTATTTTTACCTTGTGAATGAGAAGAGGTGTCACAAAGTAATTTTGTTCAGTGATGCACAGAATGAAAGCATCTAGTTTTAAATCGATTTTGAATACAGTTTGAAATTACTAAAGTCATTATATCATATCTTTATATTTTAGTTGAACACTTAAATTCTTCTTTAAAGATTTGCACTGAAACTTTTCTGTTCCCTTATTTGTAATGCTGTGATCTTTAGAGAAGCTCTTATCTTTCCCTGATCCAATCCTTTTCTTTTTATTTTTAATTATTTTTTTGAAGTATAGTTGATTTACAATGTTCTGTTAATTTCTACTGTGCAGCAAAGTGATTCAGTTTTTTCTCTTTTTTTTTAAAGTTATTTTATTGAGGTGTAGTTGATTTACAGTGGTGTCTTAATTTTTACTTTCCCTGTCCCAATCCCAATAATAGATAAGTGGTCAAGAAAGAGATAGTCAATTAATTTGTAAAGAACTTCATAAATGGAATAAATAGTTTAGCCATCTACTTTGAAGTACAAAATATTTTTATACATTTTTTTATTTTTGCAAAATATTTTATGTGGCTCTTTGAATTAAATGCACTCATAATATACATCATGTGTATTATAAAATGTTCTGTGAAAATCTCACAGAATACTGTCACATGAACATGAGTGAAAGTTCATTAAAAATAATTCAGTATTTATTGAATACATTTTTCTTTTGTGCTATGGTGAACACTTCATCTCAAGAAGTTTTTGGAGGGTTAGCATACCTCATAAGGCCATGTGACAAACCCAAAGGCAGGCTTAAGGGTTCAATGATATGCAGTTTTGTATATAGTATACATTTCAAAGAGAAGAATGGAATTTAAAATCTGAATACTATCTTCATTTCTATGTTTATATTTTTTGAATTGACCTCACTCCTTCTCTCCTTCCCCCACCCCTGTTTCCCCATCTCTTCCAACATCACATTTCTCTCCCCCCAGAAATGTATTCCTCATATTTATTTATTGCTTTTATTTTAAAGAATAGAAAGGGAAAAGGCTTTTTCAAAAGGTTTCAAAGACTAGCGGTCATCATGTGCTCAAGGCTAGGAGCTGGTCCTTATGACCAACTGGCTGCTCAGTATCCATTTCTTTTCCTTTGGGGAACAGCCATCCTTCCATGTGCCAAAGTGAAAGTCACTGCCATGGATGAGAGATGTTCACATCACCAAAGCATGACCAGTCAGTCTCTCTCCCATGGGAACTGTGGAGAAATAGGATTGGAAGCAGTGAGTCACCCACAGCAAAACTGAATTTGGCTAAGCCATTAACTGCTGCCATGGTGGACAACATCAGAATCCCCAGCCTATTCATTTCTGTTAGGGCCCCTAAATCAAGACAAGGCAACTCACCCTATCCCTGGGATTTTCCTCCCACACAAAGAAGAAGCTTCTCACAATCAGTCTACACCCCACATTCTGAAATACGCTTTAGGCAGCTGCCCCAGACCCAGGCTCTTTCCCATTTTACCTCTTCCTCTTGCTGCTGGTGGGACCCCTCACACGGGACTCCCTCTGCTTGCATATTCCTGAGTGATAACCCACTTAATTTCTTGTGACCCTGTCACTGGTGTGATGTTTTAGAAAACTGAAACCTTTAAAGTGGGGAGAGTGGCAGACACTGGCCGAAGACAGAAGTAGGACTAGCGGGAACCTTGAATCTGAAGGGGAAGCATGAGAAAACCAGTTGGAGTTTATTCATTCAGGCAGAGGCACCCAAGTGATCCTCCTGAGTAATCACTGTTACCATGACCGCTGGGTTTCTCACCTCTCTGCAACTGGTTCTTTACCCTTCCATTTGATCATGTGCATCCCCCCAAATTTCAGATAAATTTTATTTATAAATAATTAGCCAAAGTTAGATTGACTGCTGCCAAAGAATTATAAATGATTTAATGGATTTAATGAGACTAGTCTTTCAGTTGGAAAAAAAAAAGAAACAAAAGAAATTTAGGACTTCCCTGGTGGCATAGTGGTTGGGAAGCCGCCTGCTAATGCAGGGGACATGGGTTCGATCCCTGGTCTGGGAAGATGCCACATGTCGTGGAACGGCTGGGCCCGTGTGCCACAGCTACTGAGCCTGTGCTCTGGAGCCTGCGAGCCACAGCTGCTGAGGCCCGTGCACCTGGAGCCCGTGCTTGGCGACAGGAAAGGCCACCGCAGTGGGAGGCCAGTGCACCGCAGCGAGGAGTGGCCCCCAGTCACCTCAACTACAGAAAAACCCACAGCGACAGAGACCCAATGCAGCCAAAAATAAATAAATTTATTTTAAAAAAAAAAAGGCAAATCAGAGCTATTTCTGAATACCTACCCACACATACTCTCTCTCTCTCTCTCTCTCTCTCTCTCTCTCTCTCACACACACACACACACACACACACACACACACACACACATGTCTTAACAGCTGGGCCAAGCCAAAGGATGTTTCTACTAATCCATAAAGATTCATCCAGTTTACACATTGCCTCTGTGGTCACACATATTTTCTACTTTTATTCAAGAGAGAAGTTTTCTCCCTCCCCTAAGCCCCATGGCTCTGAACACAACCCTGTATTTAGACTCTGCTTTAAGGACAATAGTAAAAATAATTGATATTTCTTTAATGGTTACTGTGTACCAGACACTGTTCTAAGAAAATTATGGTTTTCCTCTTATTTCTTCCCCAGAGCAGGCATTATTATTATTATTCCACTATCCAAATGAGGAAACCAAGTTCAAAGTAAGGAACTTACCCAGAGTTTCATAGTTAACATGGCAAAACAGAACTTGATTCAGAGGTCACTCATTTTATCATCACCATACATTGCATATAACTTGTATTTTTATACCTTTCTTTTGTGGTGCTCTTAGCCTATCTACAGTGGAACCAGAGAGTGTGCTTGGACATTATATTTGCCTAGTATCCAGCAGAGTATTTACCACATTTTAGGAAATCTGTAAATATTTGTTAAATAATTTTCTTGTAGAGTTCAAAAGAGATAACGTGAATTTTTCACTTTTCAGTGAGCTATTTTGACATAATTTCAACATAGACTAAGTTTCTTTCAATGCAGGTGAAAAATTTAGTTAGCAATTGCTGAAGAAAGATTCTGGAAAAAAAAATAGAAGCTACATCTCTGACAAGCATTCAGTGAATATATTACATAAACCTATAAATGAAGGAGCTAAAATTTCTGCCTGAAAGAGAAAAGGGCAAAGGGATTTGAAGATCATCAGCTGATAATCAGAGACAGGAAAGCTCTAGAGAGGGTATTATTGAAAAATATCAACCACCAACAAAATATGCCCCAAAGTGCATGTATAAGACAGAGCTAATTGTCCCATTTCTATCAGCAGCTAAGGAAACGTGATTTTGTATTTTCAACTAAAATCTTCAGACTTTATATGCTTCCAGGGAAGCTAAAGTTCTATTGCTTAATATAGCATGGCACTTTGGAGATTTTTCTTAAAAAATAAATTGTATCTCAATGGTAGCGAAAGAATGTTGATGATAAAATAGACCCGTTATCTTAGAAAAGCAAAATGCCCCTCTAGGTACAACACAGCACCATGGGCTGCAGGAGACAAGATGATATGAACAGGGAGAGACTGGAAAATGTGACAGGCAGAGCTGGCTTTAGGCACTTGGGGTTGCTGAGGAAGCCCACGTGTAAGGTAAGCTCCCCAAGGATCATTTTAAGTCACTCATTTAGTATAACCTGGGGTAGAAATGTGATGTGTATCAACAAAATCCCAGCAATGTACCCATGCAAAAGTGCTCATTTCTCTCTCACCCAAAGCAGCAGAGAGCCCCATGAGCTCACACAGGGTTCTCAAAGAGCCAAAAAGAAGTAATGCATTTAGTAATAGAGGCAATTAAGAAGTGATAATGTGACTTACATCTGTCACAGTCCAGATATCAGGAACTATTTATGTTTAAGTATCTAGACACAGATTTGGGTTACTTACCTATGGATAATGAGACTTCATGCTTTCGAGCCATTTTCACTCTCCAAATTATGTGCATTCCAGGCTTTGGGGGGTTGCAGTACATTTATAATGCTGAACATACTTTAGTGTATTGAGGCCAGCTCCTGACTGCAGAGTAAGAAAGCAAGGGTAAATGCTCAGAATAAGTAAGATTATTAAATCTACAAATAAATCAGTGAAAGTTGGCTTGAAAGGAAATATGTTTTATATTTGTAAATGTATAAGGTGCAAGAGTATGCTACATTAACCCTCACCTGTAACAAGTTGCTAATGTATATACAGATGGGTCTAAATGATGAATGCTAGTAAGGTTGTGACAGCACAACACTCCCATCCCCAAAAGAAATCCTTTTCTCTTTTGATACCCACTTTAAGACTCTGTTCAGATTTGTTTTTTTCTGTTATCAAACTCAAATGCTGACCTTCATCCCACTGGCATTTAACAGGACAGATTCTGCCTTGCTAATAAATATATTCATATTTGCAACTGGCATGTGGATACTGTGAGTTGTGAGGCAGAAACTAAAACCTATCCTGCTTAGTTGTGCATGTGCCTGTGTGTGTGTGTGTGTGTGTGTGTGTGTGTGTGTGTTGACTTGTTTAGTGGTGGTACTGCTGACCCAACCTGTAGGGATACACCCTATTGTTTCAGCTCAGTTTCACTAGAGGAGCAGCAAGGCTCCCTCCCCTTCCTCCCCCTCCATTCTTAAATCTTTGGGTAGTACTACAACATGAAGCTTAAGTAATGTTTATGAGACAAAGTCACTTGTGTATTTTCATTTACTTCAGCCACTGTAATTTCGAGTCTCTCTGTTGCAGCAACTTATTTTTCACCTTCGATAAAAACAGTGGTTAGTTGAAGGGGTGGTCAAGATAAATAAGTTACCACATTTTCAGAAATGGAAGTCAAGGTACTCTTCTTATCACTCACTTCCTCTCAGAGAATCTAGGTCTTCTACCATCTTCCCTTTTGTTGTTTTGTTTTGCTGTGTTCACTTGTTTGTGTGTGTGGTTGGGTTGGGGGTGGAGATGAGGGTTGTAGGCACACAGACTGTTGCCAAATGGCAGGGCAAATGAGGCAGGAGTCCTTGCTCTGAAGCAGCTCATCCCCTGAAAACGTCTGCTGTGCTCCTTGTTCTGCCATAGCGAGACCCAGCTCTCTCCTGATCCCAAATCATTCTCCCTCTTTATCTAATTTTAGTTACCAATTGACCTTCTCACTGCTCTTCTATCCAGACCCACTTTTGTCAGTCTCCCTAAGGCAAAGACCAGTACTGCAATCAGTTAATATATTAAAAATACAACTCTCTAACAAGCTAGTTTGAAGTATTTCATGTCTTACCATATTTAGTTCACTAAACATAGTGAAATATGGTAAACTCTGTGTGTGTGTGTAACTGCTCATTGTTATAGTGGCCAATACTATATAAATAAGGAGTGTAATTTGAATCTGCCTAATGCAAGAGCTACATGGTCTCCAGTTGGTGGCTTGGCCTACCAGAATCAACCTGAAAGTTATAGCATGCTTGGGGTCCAAGTTGAGTGTGACACTGAAAAAACAGTAAAGAGAACTGTGAAGCAAGAAGCAGCATACACAATCCAGAAATGTGGTAAGAATTCAAGGAGATTTTGTATGAGAGGTTTAACACAGCAAAATTTATTTGAAGTCTAGATTATCAACAATCTAAAGAGATTCAGAGAATTTCATCCTATGATAGATTTGTATGGGTATTTTTTTAATGCTATTGATACACATTCCATATTCAGTAAAAATCTAGACCACTAGTTCAGGCAGGCATGAAGTGTGACTTTAATACTGTAGGACAAAATCACTTCTATTTTAAACTCAGTTCTGATGAATGATGAACAAAACGTCAGCCACATTGAAATTTATCTCTACCAACTGTTTGGTTTTCCCTAAAGTATGAAGGACTAAGGGAGGTGATGCTTACATATGGCCCCGGAATTGTGGGTAGAAATATCTGGCCATTATTGGCCATCTGTCCACTCTGATGTCCTCTGAAGTATACCTGGTCTTGCCCCATCCTTTGTTGCATGAAGCTTGCAGCTAGGTTTTCCCTTCTTCCCAAATATGAGGTCTCTCTAAATGCAGGTCTAGCAAAGCTCACTTGTGATTCCCTTGGGGACCATTCTGCTAGCTCTAGAGACTCTCTGATGGAGCTTAGACTCTCTCTATCAAGAGACATAATCTTAATTTCTAGCATTCCTTCTCACATGCCTTTCTGGGCACGGGATTTTAATCTCCAAGGAATAAACTTCTGAAGTAAAGAATTAGCACTATTTATTTCCAGATTCCACAAAACCTACCTGAAGTTTCTCTTCTCCTTCTGGTCCCTTGGATTTGGATGAGACAGAACATCACTTTTCAAGACCAGCACAAGGGCACTTTGCTTCTCTCTTCTCAGCCCTGGCTCCAAGTGGGAACTGTATTTCCTACTCCAGGGAGTGGGGAACACTAGCTCAGCTTCATCACATATTCTTCCAAAACTTTTTAGTTTTATATTGCGTCCTCAGCTTTTAAAACCAAAAGGATGTATGATACGGTAAGAGAAATATCAAGGAAAACCTATGCTATGTATTACTTGCATCCACACTGTACCTTGTTATTTTATGTTTATTCAATTTTATCTTTAGAGTTGCCATACTGTATGGTCATAGTAAAAATTATTAACTCAATTTTGGAAATAAGGTAATAATATTCAGGTAGGTCGAGTTGTCACCCAAACCTTGGGATGAGAACTAGACTAGAACTCAAGTCTAGTTCAGGACTACAGCATGCATCCTAGAAAAAAAAAATATTTCAAATTCTTTTCACATTTTCTTGCATATGACAACAGTAACCAAATAAAAATCAATTTATTTAATTTTTAATGAACTATCAAATATCCATATGTTGGCATAAGAAAACAAGTTGTATATTTAACCTGTAAGATAGTCATTGTGTCAGAGAATGTAAAGAATATTTAAATCTGGAGGAAACCTCATTATATTTATCTGAAGTGTCTTGAAGCCAGTGGGTTCTCTCACAGTTGTTTATTATATCCATTTCTGGTGTTTGAGGTATGGATGCTATTTATCTCCATAACATGTTTACAAATTCAAAATTTACAAATTCAAATAACGTGATGAATATTCATCTCTGAAAATACATCTCATCTTGTTCTTTATAGCCATACACCATAGTTTTCCAACCTTTGCTCCACAGTAGAATTATCTATGGAGATTTATGTTTCCAGAAATTCTGATTTAGTTGGTCTAGGTGGGGACCCAGGATTGGATTAGTATAAGTTAGCTCTTCTAGGTCATTCTAAACTGCAGTCAGGGTTGAAAAGACCTGCCTTAAAAATTGTCTGTGTATTATTCATAATTTACCTGTGTGTACTTAAACCTCCATGAGGATGGACAACACAAGCTTATTTGCATTGAAAGACACTACATTTTGTTCCTGATGAATCTCTCTCCCCTTCTCTCTCTGTCTCTGTCTCTCTCTGTCAGCTTGTCTATCTCTGTCTTTGTCTCTCTTTCTCTCCCCCTCCTCCTTCCCTCCATCAGTATCTCTAGTAGGGAAAACAACCTGGGAAGAGTGACGCCTGCCCCTCCAATTCAAATATTCCTAGTGCTGATTCTTAACTTCTCTGTCACATTGTGAGTGCCACTGTCACTCTGATACATTTTTCATATTCTAGTGGAGCACCTATAAGGAGTGAGTAAGGCGAAGGCTATTGTTAAAAGAAATAAACATTGTTCTAACTTGATTTTCCTTTCAGAATTCAGAACATCTTGTCCATGTGCCAAACCCGTGGACCAAAGCTCACTGATACTATTTTGAATCTCCCAAGTGATGATATTGCCATGTTTGTTGGGAAGGGGTCCAGATGAACATGTGGCAAAATTGACTTGAATGAGAGAATGTATTTCTAAGCCTATGGGTTGAGTCATTCTATAGACTCAGCTTTGCTCTTACTTCATTGTCAGCCCTCCAAGAGCCCAGTAACCTGTGACAGCTGAGTTATTGTGTTCTTGATAAAGGCTGCTTCTACCATAGGTCCTTATTGCTGTTTTTCTTTGAGCCAATTCTCCTCAAATCAATTTATCATCTTATCTACTGAAACTGCTACATCTCTCATATCATTTCATTTATATGTTCCCTATGCAGCAGCCTCTAATGACCATTTCATAATATGGAAGAACAGGCAGACATGTACTCTGAGCAAAACCTTATTCTAAATAATGAAATAGCTGGTATAGAATTAGAAAAGAATTGAGCATTTCAGCTCTAGCAGTCAGAAAAAATCTCTTACTCAGCTTAACTGATCATCTGTCTCTTTGCACACACATTCCTCTATTGTGGATACTTGTGTCTAGGCTGGTCTACACAGTTAAATAATCAGCACTGTTACAGCAGGAGTTGTGTCATACATCTCTCTTTTCATTGTAGATCTTGGAAGCAATGCTACCTGGGCAGAAGTAAATCTGTTGTACAGATAATCTCTACTTTATATTTGAAACCACTGCGTATTAGAATTACATGCAAGAATACTCTACTAACACTAGAACAGACTTGTAGTTACCAAGGGGGAGGGATGGATTGGGAGTTTGCGTTAGCAGATGAAAACTATTATGTATAGAATGGATAAACAGCAAGGTCCTCCTTTACAGCACAGGGAACTATATTCAATATCCTGTGATAAACCATAATGGAAAAGAATATGAAAAAGAATGTATATGTATGTATAACTGAATCACTTTGCTGTACAGTAGAAATTAACACAACATTGTAAATCAACTACACTTCAATAAAATAAAAGAAACAAAAAAAGAATACCAACACTAATATGGCTTGCCTTTTAAAAAATATTCTTAGATATCAAATATGCAAAAAAGAAAGTGGTAAATCAAGTAACATGCTTGTTTTAGTCGTTTATGACTGATGTATTTTGACTTTTTGAGTAACAACTCAAAGCCACATCACTCAACAAATGCTTACTGATTGATTCATTCAAGCAAATATGCAATAACTTGTTTACTTTCTCTCAGTTCTTACTGTAATCAGGTTGTAAGTGTCATCTCCCCCATATCAAGTACACTTCAGAGAAACTTACCTGATGTGCTTAGGAGACTTTGTGTATGTTTTCTTTCACGCTCCTTAGGTTAAAAACTCAGAAATTTGCCTTTGTGAGAAAGTACCTGAGATTTAACATCAGAATGAAGGATGAAATCAAAAGACAAGTAGATCAGAAGGCTTTTGGGTAGTGTTTAAACTGGGAATGCTTTTAAATTAACAACATATCAACTTTCTATGAACTAGCTACACAAAGATGATGTTTACACTGTCTCTTTTCATAACCATCAATGAATATGGTCTGAATCATAAAAAAATAAACTCTCAAAGAAGAACTTTGATTTTGGAGAACTATTTCATATGGAGTGGATGGACATATAATTTCATTTTCTACTAATTAATTAGGTGTACTTCTAATTAACAATGTTTGTTGCACCTTTCTCCCTTCAAGAAAGTAAGTTCACTAAGGAACCACTTGTAACTTCTGGATACTATAAAGCTACATCAATATACTCTGGTTAACAACAACAGCAAGAAAAAAAAAAAAGCCAGCTAAAAGGTGAAATAATTCTTCAACGACAACATATGATTATGTCTCATAATTCAGGTTAAATTTCATAATTATTCATAATTCAGGTAATTTCAGGTTAAATCGCTTTTGTTTATCCATCTTCTATAAAGAGAATCTCAGAATCCCCAGAATGTAACAAAACAAACCAGCATGCATAAACACAATAAATGTTGAGTGAATATACATAGCAAAAGCCTAATTAAGGCTGGATAAACAAATATATGAACTAATTAATTCATGGAAACAAAATATGATAACATTGAGACATACAAATTATAAAGAAATAGACTTTAAAGTTCAACCATTCCTGATACTGGATCATATCATCCACATTAGTCTGTGTATGGTCACAGTTTCCATCTCAAGATCTTCTTTTAAGTAGGTTTCCAATCTTGATTACAATAAAAGTGTTATATATATTTTCTCAATTCCAATGTTCTTTCCTTAAAAGCCATAGCTTTACATCTTTGCATGAAATTTTCCTTTTGTTGGTAAAAACAGGTTTTACTTTTTTTTTTTAATGTCTTTTTTGGAGTATAATTGCCTTACAACGTGTGTTAGTTTCTGCTTTATAACAAAGTGAATCAGTTATACATATACATATGTTCCCATATCTCTTCCCTTTTGCGTCTCCCTCCCTCCCACCCTCCCTATCCCACCCCTCCAGGCGGTCACAAAGCACCAAGCTGATCTCCCTGTGCTATGCGGCCGCTTCCCACTAGCTATCTATTTTACGTTTGCTAGTGTATATATGTCCATGCCTCTCTCTTGCTTTGTCACAGCTTACCCTTCCCCCTCCCCATATCCTCAAGTCCATTCTCTAGTAGGTCTGTGTCTTTATTCCTGTCTTACCCCTAGGTTCTTCATGACATTTTTATTTTCTTAAATTCCATATATATGTGTTAGCATATGGTATTTGTCTTTCTCTTTCTGACTTACTTCACTCTGTATGACAGACTCTAGGTCTATCCACCTCATTACAAATAGCTCAATTTCATTTCTTTTTATGGCTGAGTAATATTCCATTGTATATATGTGCTGCATCTTCTTTATCCATTCATCTGATGATGGACACTTAGGTTTTACTTTTTATTGCTTTTCTTATGTATAGTAACCCATACTTAACTCTACCAAGAAAAGTTTTAAGACTTCTTCAAACTCCAGTGAATTTTTACTGGGGTTGGCATTTTCTCAATGAAAGCATTCAGCCAATTTTAATAACATGTTGGTAATGATTTTAGATTTGTTCATCCACATTCTGTATGATCAGTGATGCTAAGGGAAGTATTTAAGAAGACACGTGGGGTACATATCATGTGTATGATTCTGAAACCAACCACTCTATAAATGATTCATTTGGTTTGCAGTTTGAATATTGCCTAGATGCCTCCAGATGGATTTAGTGGACATTTTAAATCAATTCTCTATTATGGTCTATCATTGGAGAGAAAGCATGCAAAAGTTCACACAGTCAGAATCACTAACTTAAATCAGATCTGAGAGAACATGTAGGTGTCTTTTCCACTTGTGTTCTTAACGTTTCTTCTGTGCTTACCTACTAAATCACATATCACATAGTCCTGGACATTTCTGTCAACACGAATGTCTTCTCTGTTTATCTTAGAAGCAGAGACTAGGTATACCCAATTCTAAATGCATAAGAGATGTACATAAACACGTGTGCATTGCTGTTATTTTTGTTGAGTGAACTCTTTATTACTTACTTGATCCATATGTGCCATAGCTGCTGGAATGCTAAGAAAGAAAAATGGAAATAGATATCAGGTGGCTTTTAGTATTGTACTTCCATGCAAAGTTAACACCGACCCTATGTTCTGTGTTCTGGTTTACTGGTGTGGAATATTGCTTCAGTTAAGCTTGCTTACCTATGAACTAGATTTGATTGACAGATTCATACTGATGAAATTCACAAAAGTTTGCATATGTAAGTCAAGAAGCAAATTCCTTAACTTGCTGTTGCCTCTATGACGACATCCTTCTTTCCAGCCAAAAACCTTCTTTGGATATCCAAAAAATGCTTCTCATCTGTGAAGACTTCCTTGCCCTCCTCATCTAGAGCTGAGCATCACAGTAGATATTTGCACGTGACATCTAAAGAGCACCAGTCATACTAATTGGCATCTGTTTGTTTCCTTATTTTTTCCACTACTTGAGCCCTTTGAGACCTTGACTCAACCTCCACTGTATATATCATGTGCAACAGAGTAACTGACCTATTATGGGCACTCCATAGATGACATTAGTGCTGAAATCTACGTATTTATTACATACAAGAAGTTGAGCAACTTCTTTCTCTGTGTCTTCTCCATAGGGTATTGTTGATGTACCTAAGAAGACTCCTCCAAGAACCCTAAGATGATAAGCTAGATGTTTCTTTATGTGGGGTTATATCCCTGTCCATAGGCATTGCATGTACAGGAAAGAGTAAACCCTTCCAGTTAAGATCAGAGAGATTTCTATTGACAGATTAAAGCAACTATTAGTCCAGCTTCCTAATTATAAATGGGTTCTGCAGGATCTATTATTATTGTGGCTATGACTACCAGGTTTTGTGAGGGAGCTCAATAATTTTAACAAATTAAAGCATGAAATAAAAAACAGATATAGAAAATTAGATCAGAATAAACCCAGGCTCCACCTGTCTCAGCAATGGCATATATGAATATACCACTTTATATATTTTGTCCCTGCAGAAGTATTTCAAATGGATCATTGGTATATTTTGTCTAAGTATTTTCACAGCTGCAGTGAAGGTGGAATTATGGAAATGATTAACCTTGGGTCTATTGTCATGCATCTTGAGCCCAGGATACCAGGAGTTTGCAGCTATTATTGTATCATATCCAGCAATTTGCTCCAATGAAATCTTGTGGAAATCTGATATAATGTTTGAAAGATGTGAATTTAAGCTGTATAACCATGAAGTGCACAGGATGAAAGGTAGTATAAGCTGTGATCTACCATAACTGGCATTATAACACATGAGTATTACTAGGTCTGTGTCAATGAAGAAACGCATTCATGACTAATGGCTTCAGTTCTGGTATACACAAGTCATCGTATTATCTACTGGTAGTTTAGTTGGTGAATAAATGATTCATCATAGATGCGGCTGCAATATATATTGAATTTGAAAATACTGAACTATTCATAAATGTAATGTGGGCATCAAAGCAAAAAGGAAATAGTTGCTAAATAGAGGTTAGAGAAAATTCTTGAATGGTGTCCCCAGTTTGGAAATATTTAAACCACCCCATAACTGACAAATGATATATATGTCATGTATTTGATATGTTTGTCTAGCATATCATGTTCACAGAAATCCATATTTGCCAAATAAAATGGGAGGAATAGAAATGTTGGGTGCATGAACTTTATAATATTAATGCATTAAATATTAATATGAAGGCATAGTGCAAAGAGGTTTTTTCTGCAAACAGAAACTTTTTTTAAATTTACCTAATAACCTTATGTGCAAGTGTTTTCAATAAGGACGGTTAGCACTTCTGAGAGAATATTCAATCCGCCCGACGATACAAGTAATAGCAAGTTGAGGGTACAGATGTCCTGGATGGGAGCTAAGAAATAATTTAGTCTGCACAGATGAGGGATCTTAGGTCCAGAGCTGCTGAATGATTCACATAAGTTCATATAATTGCCTAGTGACAGAGCTGGGATTAGAACCCTTGTCAGCTGACATAGAATACAGGGCCCTGTGCTACCTCTCCTCGCGACAGCTAGAAAATGACTACTAATATATAAGCATGACCTTGGTGACTTAAAATTCACTCCTCAGAATATAACATGATTATGGAAATAGTAATACAGAGACTGCTGTAAAGTTATTTCTGTACAGTTAAAAATTTGGGGATATCTCAGTTTGTTCTTACGAAAGGGAAATGTGAAGAAGCATTTGTCACTTTTTCCAAGGCCTTTAGGTGCCTGGGAAAGGAATTCTTGGGAGAGACTGATGGCTTTTGTGGTATAACATCCTTTTCTATCACCAGTGGGAGGCATGAGAGTTCACATGAACACGGAGCTCAGTTGGGTTACATCTGCTTCATGAAACAGCATGAGATATTGAGGAAATACTGATGTATGATGCTCCACAGTCCCCAGACCTGCATTCTTAAGGTAATTCTAGGGAGTTTGGACCTTTAAAAGATCAGTTCTTTCAAGTGGTTTATAACATCAAGATTACCCTAGAAAGCTCAGTGAGACTACCTCATCAAGCTGCCTTCTCCAGATGTTGCTAAGAGAATAGTTGCACTGACCAGCTGGCTGAAGGACGCAGGAGATTGATAGACTGTTCAAAGGAGATACCCGGTTGCTTATGGAAACATCTGGGTTTGGCACACTGAAATCAGTGTCAACATACCAACAGAAATTTCAGATTTATTTGAGGGAATCTTGTTTTCTGAAGTTTTACTTTGTCAGTCATCCCAAATAGGGGTACAGTTCTCATTTTCTACTCTGTCTTGTGACTATCAAAAGGGAGGGAAGACTATAATTTAGATTATTTGCTACCTTTTTTGGTACTTCAGTTCACTTTATGCTAGGGGACTTACAGATGCAATCTCATTAAATCATCTCAGTGATCTTAAGAAGTTTCTATCAATACCTTTGTTTTGAACATGGGGAAACAGAGATTCAGATATGGAAGTGACTAGCCTGAATTCTTTCCAGTAGGATATGCAGGGTTGAGATTAGAAACAAGTCTGTCCCACTCTAAAGTTCATGGTCTTTCTACTGTACTATGTATTCTCTCTTATGCTTGTTTTTTTATTCTACATCTATCTGAGAAGGCTGAATTAAAGTTTTATAAAATTTTGGAGATTTATCTCTGGTCTTTCAGATGATATTCTTACTCAGTTACAATAACACAGACACAATATTCCATATGGGGATATTTAAACCAAGGTGTAGCTCATAATGCTTTGTCTTCCTAGCTCTCATTGTAGTTTCAAGTGCAGCAAGAATAATTAAAGAATGTGAAAATTATAGCATGGCATGCTTCATTTACTGTAGCTATAAATCATGGAATCTCAAGTAATAGACAGGACATTTGGACAAGAGAGAATCAGGGGCATCTTTTCTTGTTCCTGTATACATATAGGCGGCTATGGTTACAAGAGGTACTGAATTGAGAGGGAACTGAAAAAGCTACTCTAATATTTTAGTTAGTGAGATGGTAGTGAATGTTTCTCTTTCTGAGAGCAGGTGAAAGAACAACACTTTCCTATGACACAGTAAGCACGATTTGACTAATCAAATACCATGATTAATTTTTTGGTGAAATGGTGTTTCCTTTACATTACCCTATAGTACAAAAGAGCCAAAGCTGTGAAAGAGGAGGAAGTATCCTGGTATCTGTGACAATGTTACTCTCAAGATCACAGAGAATAGAGTTGAGCCCAGTGGCCTAATTATGTCCACAAAGCACTTTCTCTACAATTTGCTGCCTCTTCTTTCCCTAAATAGAACCCATAATTAACACTACACTGGATTCACTAAGGTTCACTAAAGCTGGACTTTATAAATAAGCTTTTGTTATTAAAGAATATATATATATATATATATATATATATATATATATATATATGTTATATTTCTATACCCCATTTGGGGATAGAAGTCAGATAGCTGTTTTTTTTTTCTTCTTCCCCATATTGAAATCAAACTTCCAAATTTCATATACAGTCAGAAAAATAACAGCTATATTGGAATAATTTTTATTTTCTTTTAATTTTTAAAAATTATTCTAACCACTAGCATATGATTACAGCAGTTGGAAAAAACAATAACATTTGACTTACCATTATTAGTGGCCCATCCAATTAAGAGGATTGATGCATTTCTTGTAAACAGAAAGCACATGCCTATGGGAAGCACAGTTCATTGTTTTGAAAACTAAAGGACTATAAGACACTCTGTCACAAGATAAAGTCCTTGCATGAACAGTAGAAATAGATTCATTTAATTTAAACATTATCCTGATTTGCATTTCAAAATAAACAAGAAGTACTTTTTGAAGAAAGCATCAAAAGAGTTGTAGGGAAAAATAACATTTGGGGAAAAATCTAAATTAAGCCATTTCTGAAAAGTAAATGGGTCATTTGATGCAATCTGAAACAACCATTTCACTTATCTGTATACATTGTTTCATACAATATATGGCTACTAGTTTTCATAAAATGAAATTTTTAAAAAGGATGATAATTGAAGGAAAATTGGATCCCTCTAACCCCAGCTGATTTGACAGCCCATTTAAAACTGATGTCTCTAATGAACATTCTGGATAGACAAAATCAGAGCAGGTTGGCTGTAAAATATTCCTGCCAGCGTGTAACACATGTGCTTCACTCCTCCAGTTTCAGCTCCCGGGGAGGGACTTTTGTTTTATCTGCCCAACACCCTCTCCTCCTTACTTTTCTTTTAAAAAATGTTTCTTGGCTACACAGAATGGGAAAATTAATCTAATTCATCTCTCCTTGGTCCAAATGATGGACATATGACTCAAACCAGACCAACTAGACTCCTTCCCTATGATTTTAAAATCTGCAACAGGGAGACTAGATTTTCTTTGTAGTGAAAGGCTTTTAAAATAAAAGAACAAGCCACCTACTGCCTTTTTTTTTTTTTTTTTTGCGGTACGCGGGCCTCTCACCGTTGTGGCCTCTCCCGTTGCAGAGCACAGGCTCTCGATGCACAGGCTCAGCAGCCATGGCTCACGGGCCCAGCCGCTCCGCGGCATGTGGGATCTTCCCGGACCGGGGCACGAACCCGTGTCGCCTGCATCGGCAGGCGGACTCTCAACCACTGCGCCACCAGGGAAGCCCTACTGCCATATTTTTGATGTTCAGAAGTCCACACGCATAAAGAGAACATGAAGCTAATCTGTGAAGTAAGGCAGAGAGAAGAGACAGCCCTAACTCGGTTTGAGTCTTGACTCCCAGGTAAACCTCAGTGCTGCTCAACTGCCATTCATGTCATGGTTGGCTTATATGACCTAATTAATTTCCATTTTACCTTAAGCTGACTCAATTTGGTTTTTTTTAAATTATTAAGATAGAAATATTTATTGACTAATTCCCTTAGCACAGTTGCCTACTTCTTCAGATGAGGGGGTGGGAGATCAAAGAAAAATCTCCTCAACTCATCTTCTCATCTGTAAAATGAGTGTATGGCTCTAAATAATTTGTAGTGTCCATCTAATTCTCACAGTTTGATTCCCTCTCTAGCCATGGGTCTGTGGAACTTGTCACACCTGAGGGTGCCGCAAGTGTGATGGATGCTGGGTAAGGTGTAAAAAAGAAATTTGTCCTTGTGTTATCCCATTCTTTTTGCAGTCATTTTTTATTCTAATATCTCTGCTTCTCAACTGTTTCTCTTATCATTGAAGAAGTAGATACCAAAATTTACTCAAAATGTAGAATTCAAAGCTAACCTCTGCTTTCTCCATTCTAGGCCTAAGGTTGATACAAGTGGATAATGGGGGTCTCTGAACAATTGTCCAACAAAGCTAAATCCAAGTCTTTTTAGGCAGTTACTCTCAAACTTTTCTACAGAAATATCCATAATAGCAGAAGAGTTAAATATGTTTTCTGTAGTTCTAGAGCTCTGTGAACCTGAAATAAACTATCATAAGGACAAAATATATTTAGAGACTTGGCTCCAGCATAAAACATCCAACATAAATTGTATATTCTATTCAAAAATATAAAAACATGACCTAAATGGGAAGGACATCCAAGGAAGAGGGGATATATGTATATGTGTGGCTGACTCACTTTGCTGCACAGCAGAAACGAACACAACATTGTAAAGCAACTATATTCCAATAAAAAAAATTTATATTATGTACTGTTAAGAATTTGAAGAGAATGAAAAGAATGTTGCAAGAGAATGGAAATTCTATCCTTGAATAAAAATTTTGCCAAAAGTAATACGAATTTTGCCCTGTATCTCTTGCTTTCCAATACACGTATTTTTGACTGGGAAGAAAAGAGATGGCTTTTGTATAAAATGATTCTACTTCCTTGAATGCCAGACTTTAAAAAAATATGATTTTGTAAAATTAAATTGATATAATTTCAAAAAAATAATAATACAAAAACAGTACTTAAATTTCCTTAAAATGAAGTAAAATGCATTCTTCAGACAGATACATCATATTTAACTTTTGATATCATGAATATACTAATCAACAGTTGTTTGAGAGCTTTTTATTATTGATGGCTCCTATTAGACATGTTTTCTGAAAGTGGAATCATATAAAGCCAGTAGTATGTATTAATACAAGCTCAAACGATCTCATCAGGATTTCTTCATTCCATGGTTGAGAGAATGGAAAACACAACAGATACATTTGAAGAAACAGAAGAGCTCACGAGAAGTTCAGAGCATGAAGCAAATTCAAAAAGATACATAAATATCTAGGGAGCAGCTTCAAAGCAGGGAGTACCTGAAGAGAAAACAGCAGAAGTGGAAGGAATTGCTCATGTGATGTGTGTTTGCAGTTGTAACCGAAGCATCTCTGCTACTTCCCCAGGAGAAGGAGGGTGGACAGTAGCTATGGTAAAAATGTGTGATAACATCAGGGAAGACAGAAGCTTCGAGAAACAGACAGAGTGAGCCTGAGAAAAAGGGGGGTTCCTGGGGCTTGACTTCAGAAAAACCTGCTTATGGAGAATGAGAGCTACAGCTTTCTTTCAGAAACTTGCTAGTTTTTACTGGTCACGTGGCATTAACATATTGTTGCCTAACTTTGGACATTTTAAAAGTAGAGGAACTTTTCTGTCAGTTCTGATATGATAATTACAGAAAACACATCCTTTAACTGAACGTCCTTTAATTGAATCACTTGGCCAGGAATCCAAATAACAAAATGTCTATTATGCTACTCTGTGTGCAATAGAAGTTATGCAACATGTTTCTTCTCAGAAAAGAGAATAAAAAGTAAAGAAAAAACCACTCCCAGATGACCACTTTTAGCACTTTTATTTTATTTTATCAGGAGAGGTGAGGAACATGCACAAAATACATGTTCTTCAATTAATCTCCATTGGGTACAGAGAGAAAAGAGCTCATTTTTCTTCTAACGGGCAAAATTTGATTTTATTGACACTCTTGCAGTATGTCAATTGCTTAGTGTATCTTCCTAGTTTGTAGTCTTACAGACTTCATTGTTTTTAACTTAGCAATTCTATGTTATATTCCTATGGATGTGTCTTTACACTATCTTACAATCCATTTCTGAAATAATAACTATAATTTCAATGAAAGTAATACATTACATGCTCTGGCGACTACATGAGCATGTCTAATTATTTGTAAGTGGGCCAAACCTTGCACATATTAGGTAATAAATACATGAATTCAGTAAGAAAAAACTATATAGAACAATACAGTTTGATGAAGGTAGGCATTTCTTTTTTTGTTTTCGCTACGTGGGCCTCTCACTGTTGTGGCCTCTCCCGTTGTGGAGCACAGGCTCCAGACACACAGGCCCAATGGCCATGGCTCACGGGCCCAGCCACTCCACTCCGCGGCATGTGGGATCTTCCCGGACCGGGACACGAACCCGTGTCCCCTGCATCAGCAGACGGACTCTCAACCACTGCGCCACCAGGGAAGCCCGGAATTTCTTTTTTAATTCATTTTTTTGTCTCCATGGGCTGGCTCTGTGTCTCATATCCAGCAGGTATGAAACAAATGCTTGTTGAATAATGAAAGCATGAATAAATTAATGATTAGATGGTTGAATTAATAGGTAAATAGTTGTACATACTAACAAAAATGTTGGTGAATACATAGAATTATAGAATTTAATTGCTGAGTGAGATTATCTAGTTCTACCAAGACTTGACCTGATAAAGAGAATAATGGCCCCAAAGATGTTGAAGTCTTAATCCCGTGAATCTTAAATATATTACCTTACATAGAAAATATATACCTTACATAGCAAAAAGGACTTGGCACATGTGAGTAAGTTAAGGATTTGAGACAGGAAGATTTTCATAAATTATCCAGGTGGGCCTAATATAATCACAAGGATCCTTGAAAGAGGGCAGCTGGAGGTTAGAATCAAACAAGGGCATGTGACTATAGAAGCAGAAAGAGAGAGATTTGAAGATGCTGCCCTACTAGCTTTGAAGATGGAGTAAGAGGCTAAGATCCAGGGAATGCTGGGAGCCTTTAGAAGCTGGAGAAGACAAGAAAACAGATTGTTCCTAGAGCTTCCAGAACAAAAACAGCCTTGCTGACACCTTGACGTCAGCCCAGTGAGGCCTATTTTTGTACTCTGACCTACAGAACTATAAAGATAGTAAATTTGTCTTGTTTTAACTAAGTTTGTGGCAATTTGCCACAGCAGCAAAAGGCATTGAGTAGTCCTACTCAGTAGATCTGGAATAAAGTCTGGAATCTGAAATTTACCAAGTACCCTCAGTATTTCTGAGGCAGTAATTATCTAGGAAACGGTGACATATTGTAACATACCCATTTTGTACTTGAAAAAACACAATGTTAAGATCTCAATAAAACTAATATAGACACAAGTTCAATTTATCATGTTGAAAAAACATGTTTGGAAAAACAAAGTAGAAAAAAACCCTAAACTATTAAAAATATGTTCTGTAACTCTATATTGATTTTCTCCTCTTGCTTTTACAAAAAGAACAATGGCTAGCATATGCTTCCACAGAGGGTGATTTGGATAATCCCTTCTATGCATTGTTTCAAGCAGAAATTCTCCTCCATCTATCATTTCTGCTTGTATTATTTCATATCTTTCAAAGAAGTTCACATTTCATTGCAGGGAGCCAAAGCTGGCCTGTGCTACAACTCTAACTGTAAACCACACACAGTGCTTAATTTCCTTTCTCTTGAATATGTTGTAGGTGGTTTTCTCTATCTCCTTCTTGAAGAGTATGATAAATATGTGCTGTGCACACATGTTTTTCTGTTTATTAAAATTATATTACTAAATTATACTAACGGTGGCTTTATTAAATACATATAACACATTCAGAGTTTTAACAATTTTAGAGTCATTCAATAGGTATGATAGTACTTCTTATTTTCTAAAAATATCAAAATTGGAGATAGCATCTAATACTGCATTAGTAACTTAGTTCAAATTTAGACTACTAATAGAAGAGGGAAAAACTATAATGCACCAAAGGAATTCTCAGAAATGACTCTTCCAAAACAATAAAATCTTAAAGCAGGTATTGGGAAGCAATGCTCTATTACAGATCAACAATTGCAATTGACATCCTATGTTTCCATATCCACTTTTTAGTATGATTTAACAATCAGTTTAATCCTTACTGTTCAGTTATTTAAAATTTGACATTATTCCTACTTGTCCTCTCACACTAACATTTTCTTTGGCACATCATCTGACGCTATATATCTCTCTTTCTTTAAAAAGCAGGTTTTTCTAGGGGGACAAATTTCAGTATGGATGCCTGATTTCCTCCTTTCAGAGTGATTATTCCACAGGCAAACCTGAGATTCTGTGTTTGTTATTTTCATTTTGTATTCAGCAAAATAATGGATGCGAGATACACTGTTGTTAGGGTCTGTGACTGTCATCTCTGCTGCTTCCCATTGAAGGCTTGAAGCCTTTATTTTAGTGACTATATTGAAAATTGCAATGCCATTCATAGGATTTCAAAGACCTCACTATTATATCGAGATCCTGGGTTTTGTTGCTAGCATATGTTATTGTCTGAGACATTAAGCAAGCAACTAGACGTCTGCTGGGGACCAACTGTGCCTGCTTCCCAACCTGATACAATGGAATAATAATAAGGAAAGAAAATTTTCCTTGTGTTTGCCAGTGAGGCTCTTGAGTACTCTCTATCTTTTCCTCATGCTTGCTTTAGTGACTGCAGAGGTTTTTCTCGCCAGATGTACATGTGGTAGCAAAAGCTGAAGCATCTCTCTTAGCTAATGAGCTGCAAAATATAAAAGTTTAGGACAGTCTCTATGGAAACTTTTGAATATGGTGACCTGCCAGTGCTGAATGGGTATGAGGTGACAATTTCTCCTAGAAGGCAGATTTTCACAAATGCGAGATGGTAAGATTATATGAGAGCCACTGAAGTTATCTCTACCTCAGTTTCCACCACTGGATCTAATTCACAGTTATATCATCAGGATTAATGAGTAATCTTAATTACATTAAATCTCTCAGAGATAAGCATTATATAAATAGGAAGCACTCTATTAAATGGGCAAAAGCTCAAGAAAGAGAAGCTAAACTTGTTATATAAAATGTGATCTCAAATGTAAGTAATTGACCAGAAATCAGGACTTTGGGCCAATTACTAGACATCTATTCTGTGTCATTGAGAAAAATTGTACAGAACATCCTTTCTTCATTTCCAACATTTGCTTATTACATAAAGTAGATAATTTAGCACCAAATAAGGACATAGTTATATTCCCTCCATGTATCATTGCAGACTACTAAAAAAAGAATTATATTAAATTGGTAGTCAGAATCTTTCCTCAAATAATGATAATTGGATCTCAGATTCAAAGAACACCATTCAGTTGGAAAGAAATGGCCAGAGGAAATATAAAGGCTCTGTGCTCAGTATAAAGTATTTTATATTTTCTTAAATATTATATCAAGTTCACTCCACTAAGGGAGAAAATATTGATCCAAAACGTATATCTGACATTTAGCTTAAAAATGTCACTTGCTAATTGTTTATATTTCTATTATTATTCATGCTAACATGAATACATCTCCTTACTGCTGTTAAGAATACTCACTAATTTTTACGACTGTCCACTGAATATACGGTACTCTGATAAGATATTTTGATAGAGTTGGGGTAGAAAAACAATAAGGACAAAAGCTATCTGGATCCTTTATCATAATCAGCATCCATATTGTTAGCCTTATATAAGAATGCCTCCATAGTTAAGCTTTTGTGTTTTTAGCAAATAATATTGAGACTTTTAGAAGATACACACAAACTGTGATCTAAATAAAACTAGTATTTAAGATGGAAAAGAAGTTGACTCACATAAAACGTCTTCAAAATTTGTCACTGGTGATTTTGGTAGGAAAGCTATTAATGTATAGATTTATTTATAACATGGCAGGTTGTTTTATCAGGGGACTCTTCATTGAGTTGAGAGCCATAAGCTATGGGGAATGTTTTACTGGAAATATATCTACAAGAAGCTATATGAATTTTCCTACAAAGGGAAAGAAAGTAAATATCACTTACCTGGAAAACAAGTTGAAGATAAGTTATAGCATGATAAGATATACATAGAGCATTAAAAACAAATCAGGGTAACACATGATCCCCAAATAGAACTGAACACTTTTTGGATAGATATGATTCTGAAAACTGTTGTCTAACTGATTCATACTGGATTTGTGTGATTTCCCCTGTGACTCCTTCATGACCACTAAGAAGTTGTGTGGACCCCAGGGGAGTATAAATTAAGTGGGTTCACAAATTCCACTAAGTCCTATGTGTTACCGAGCATGGTTGTTACTTCAACCCAATAATTACTTGGTACAAATTATGAAAGGAGAGAGAAAGAATAAAATTAACATATTATTCAATAAAATTTCCCCATGTTTCATGGGGTAAATACAATCTCTGAGAAAATATTTATAAATAAACATTTAAAAAATTCTTTTATCCAGATAAATTTTTGTCCCTGAATTAAGTTTGTATACACCTCATACACACAAACACACCCCCACACACATACACCAAACAGTTTATATTATTAGAAATATATGCCAGGAATTGTGCTAGGTATTTTACACATGTACATTCACTGCTTTTTTACATCTGAAAAGGTGTCTTAGTCTGTTTAGCCTGCTTTATACCATACTAAAATACCATAGACTGGATGGCTTATAAACAACAGAAATATATTTTTCACAATTTTGGAGGCTGGAAGTCCAAGATCATTGTGCCAGCATGGTTACACTCTGGTGATGGCCCTCTCCTGAGCTGCAGACTGCCTACTTCAGTGTTCTTACATGGTGGAAGGGGTGAGGGAGCTTTGTGGGGACTCTTTGAGAACACTAATCCCATTCATGAAGACTCTACCCTCATGACTTAATTCCTAAATGCCCCACCTCCTATTACCATCACCTTTGGTGGTTAGGGTGCAACATACAAATTTTAAAGGAACACATTCAGACCATAGTAGAGGGTAAAATATTGATTAATGTTTCCAATTAATATCAACAAAATTTCTTAAGTGTGATGACTAAATAGTTGAATCTAAGGATGAAGAAACTAAGATAAAGAGTGGTTAGCAAATTTTTTACATGTAAAATGCTTTGAAACCCATTAAGAATGAAGCAAATATCATAACCAGAAGATTTTTTTTAACATCTTTATTGGAGTAATTGGAGTATAACTGCTTTACAATGGTGTGTTAGTTTCTGCCTTATAACAAAGTGAATCAGCTATACATATACATATATCCCCATATTTCTTCCCTCTTGCATCTCCCTCCCTCCCACCCTCCCTATCCCACCCCTCTAGGTGGTCACAAAGCACCAAGCTGATCTCCCTGTGCTATGTGACTGCTTCCCACTAGCTATCTATTTTACATTTGGTAGTGCATGTATGTCCATGCCACTCTCTCACTCTATCCCATCTTACCCTTCCCCCTCCCCATATCCTCAAGTCCATTCTCTAGTAGGTCTGCGTCTTTATTCCTGTCTTGCCCCCAGGTTCTTCATGACAATTTTTTTGTTTGTTTTTTAGATTCCATATATATGTGTTAGCATACGG
The DNA here is from genome assembly GCF_949987515.2 of Delphinus delphis. Classification (NCBI taxonomy): domain Eukaryota; kingdom Metazoa; phylum Chordata; class Mammalia; order Artiodactyla; family Delphinidae; genus Delphinus; species Delphinus delphis. Next base: position 85,047,223 of record NC_082687.1, on the reverse strand, counting down.
TATTTGTTTTCCTCTTTCTGACTTACTTCACTCTGTATGACAGACTCTAGGTCCATCCACCTCACTACAAATAACTCAATTTCATTTCTTTTTATGGCTGAGTAATATTCCATTGTATATATCCAGAAGATCTTAAGGAATTTCATCCCAGAATGGAAGGTACTAAGTGATAACACATATCAAACTGCTCATTCTATTTAAATATCAAAACTCCATTTAAACCTTGGAAGTGTAACTCTGATCCTTAAATTAAAACATAGTATTGGTTTTATTTATTGCTTCTTAAGTGAAAACATGTTCATCATTAAACTGAATTTCTCAATTTTTTTGTTCCATAAATCACTCTCAGGATTTGTTTCCCTCCACAAAGCAGTGTCTTGGTATAGAAAGGGTCATATATCATTCAGGTGACCCTTTTGGCCATTGTATTTTGAAAGCTATAGTTTTTGAACTAATGACTATGTTGTAACTATACAGAAATAATGAAGTTAGTGTCCTCTATATTGCAGAATTTTGGTAGAATAAACAATAGCTAAAGCCAAAGGGTAATAGAGTTATAAAAATTATTTTGTATGTCTTAATTTATACATCAGCATTTCAAAAATGTCATATCCCAAAGTGGTAATGTCTACATTTATTTTGGCTTTGTATATGCATACATCTAAATGTGCTAAGCTTTGGTTAAAAGTCCCCTTCTGTTTGCTGCAGCTGCCTTTTTCCTCTCTCTAGGAAATAGTATTTTAAGAAGGACAAAAATTATTGCTTAATAACCATTTCTATTTGAAAGTTCATTTAAATATATAGTTAGATATATTTAGTGTATATGTGTATATTATATTTACTTATTTCCAAATACATTTTCTAACAACCACAAAAATGTGAAATATAACATATCAGATGATATAACTGAAAAGTAATTATTTCTCACCCCAGTGCTTTTGTCTTTTCTTCTGATATGAATAAGGTATAGAGAAGTTTGCTTTCTTAAACATGTTCTTTTTTGACTCACAATTATCAACTACTTGTACTAAGAAGTAAATGTAGATTTTTTAATTTAGAATATTGACCCTTGGGGGAGGTATATTTCAAAGGCAGAGATTTTGCAGGCTTGAGTAGCTCCAATTTTAAAAATATAATTCCAGAGATCATTTCTTCCAATTTTCTTTCTTCAGTTATGGAGAATTACAATGCAATATCAAATTCAATTCAAGTCTCTGACCTGATCTACTAGAACATAAATATATCCACATCAGTGACCAAAGAACACTTTCTATTTCCTTGGGGATGATTCTTTTCATTGTTTCCCAAGAATAAGAGAGACTTAGTGAGTGGAAGACCAGATATATGGAGAGTAATAGCTAACAGGACAGGTTTTCCCCCAACTGCTATAGGAAGACATCACACTTTGATGATGATGTGAAGCAAGCAAGTCCAGCTGTTTAATCCACTGCTCCTTTTAACACATTAACCTTTTAATGTAATGGGGAAGCTTAGAAATTAACAATATTTTATTATTACTCAAATAAATCAGTTTCACAGTAAATCAATTATCCGGACAGCAATATTCCACATATTTTCATTATCTACTAAGCACTGAAACCCAGAGAGTTATCTTGTGACAGAAAATAAAAAACACATCAAAGATAGTTTTAAAGGCTTCATGTCCAAACTACGGAACAGATGAGTTAAAAAAAATACATCAGGAAGGAGAGCAACATGATTCATGGTTCTATTTTTTGTTTTGTTTTCATATTTTCAAAATATTTATTATACGTGGAGATTGCTTTTAAATAACAGCATTTTTGTTTACATTTTAAAATGCACTTCCTTCAAATGGTAATTGCAATGGTAAATAAAGTTAATAGTACAATATGACCATTGAAATCCAAATGAGGGCTCCAGGAGAGTGAGCCTTTGAAGAGTCTCTTGTGACTAAACCAGGACAATCACAGGTATGACAAGTAATATGTTCTGAGAAAAGATGGCCCATGTGTCCAAATGTTTGGGCTCATTGGGTGATCTCTTTTCCAGGAATAATGAGAGTAGTGCATTCTTCTCTCATTTACTACCTATTTGACCTTTGTCCAATCACCAGGCCTCACTGTGCTATAATTTTCTTCACCAAAAAATAAAATACTAAAAAGAATATATATATATATTCTTTATATATATATATAATATATATAAATATATATATGAACAACTTTGGTGTATACCTGAAGCTAACACAACATTTGTAAATAAATTATACTTCAATAAAAAAATAAAATTAAAAAAAAGAAAAAATATACTAACATTAATAAGAGACCAATGAGAAGAACAACGAATGTTAGCAAATTAAAGTGTATTGCAGGAGCATTGTTAAATAATGAATTATCTATTTATATGTGAATATTAGGACCCTTGAACATCTACTCTAAACACATCCAGAATTTCTTTTATAAGACATAAGCCTACTGTTTCTCCCTTGAGATTCAAAAATCAAACACTCAGAAATCATACGAGAAAAAAATTTTCTTTTAGAACATACGTTTTTCCCCTTTTTATAGAGTTCTGAACAAGTTGGAAATTCCAGCTATAGTTGAGCAGATTACTTATCTGTGACCTACTATACCTATTGATTTGAAGGACAAAGTTAGTAGGCTCTTTAGGTCCAACCAGATCAGTGATGACTTTGCTTGTGCATGGTTTTAGTTAACCAAAATTGTTTTTAGGACAGTAAGCTCCACACTTAACTTTCAGTGGAATTTGACTTGTAAGAATAAATCAGTGTTTTGGAAACGTCATGTTCTTATTTTAATGAGTTTATAATTAAGCAGAACAGAGGTTGTTTTCTTTACAGAATCCCACCCACAAGGATTCTATTGATTTATTGTTTCCTTATATGAAATAGTACGTCAGGGTGAAGGTGAAGCAGAAAACAAATTATGATCTAATCTGAGATGTAGATCTATATTGGGGTGAGACTGCTGACCTGTGAAATACATGCAAGGAGTATTTACAAAACCATTCGTATTGTCAAAATGATGAAAGGAGATCTTCTTCGGTGTGCAGTCGGGACTTCAAAGTCAGGAAGTTTCTAAAGGTACTCCTGAACTTAAAGTGCTAAAATAATTTGTACATATTTGCATTGACAAGTGAGGTTTTTATTTAATTGAAGATGGAATAATTTAGTATCTCTTTATGTGTTTTTATGTACAGAAAAAAATAGGTTTGGGAAGAACAATGTTGCATGGAGAGGAACTAATAAAATTAAATATATGTATGTTGAAGACTATGGTTTAGCTTTGTATATATTTTCAAATATCATTATTGTCACTAAAATTACTTTGGTACTATTATGTTGCCATGGACCTTACTCACATGGCAAGCTTCCTCAGGCAAAGAATCTTCATCTTTATCAAATGAAATTAAGTCAACCTATAGACAGGCATTTATAACTGTAAAGCAAGAAATTAGTTATCATTATTCTTTTATTTCTTTAATTATTTAGCCAACACCATTGAGTACTACTTTATATCAAGGTATGTATAATTCCTGGTAGGAATTAGAATAAAGAAATTAACAAAATAGTCCCTGTCTTATAGAAGTTCATAAAAATTAACAATTTAAATGTAATTTGACATAAAGCAGAGTATTAGAAGACTACTGAGGAAGATCAAAAGAAAAAGTGTACAACTACTAGAAAAGCAACAAGCTTAGGAGTCAAGAAAACTAGATTCTATCATAAGTAATGTGATTAAACAATTCTAAGAACATAGATCATTTTTCTCATAAAATTAGTTTGAAAGGACTATTTATAGGACCTTGAACCTTAAATATCCTGTAATTCTAGGATATTACACCTGCATCATAAAATTACATTTGGTAAAATAATGTTTGAAAGTAAACTTATATCTGTGATAGAATAATTGATATTTTATTAGATTGACAAATGCATTTTACCTGCCCAAATGAATTTCTGATGTTATTTCTACTTCATTTAAAAGTGTTTTAATTAGATATACATGAGTACATTGTCAAGGTAGTTCTTGTTTCTGAAACAAGATTTGGGATCCATCCACAAATATATACTATTCCAAGAAGGTGCACTCTTGTCTTTACTTGTTTGTATTTAAATTGGAACTCTGATCAATGTAGAACATACAAATTAAAGATGTATTCATGGAAAAAAAGAAGAAAGAGGGGAGAAAGAGAGAAAGAAAGAAAGAAAGAAAGGAGAGAGAAATCATAAATTTTGTGTGATTCTCAACTCAATTTATACAATCTATAGATTGCAAAAGAGAAAAAATGCTATTTTGTAACATTATTGAAATTAGAGATTTAGTCTATACTCAATAATTTTCATGATAAATCAAATTACAAAATTTTATTTGCAATCTTCCAAGGAGATTGTAAGGAAATAAAGGAGATATAGCATACTTAAGATTGAGGTGGTAGAGTCTCATTTGAGTTTTGGTGAAAAGCACCTGTATCAGGATATCTTTACCTTAAGTATAATTTTGAAAGGTTGCTTGCTGTAGATATTTTTGATAAGATATCATGAGAATTCCACTTAAGTTTTATATATGATAAATACAAAGAAATTCCAAAGAGAAACCAATTATTATTAATTTGCCCTCTTGTGGAATGCTGACTATAAATTTAATCACAGATAAAAACACACGGAGGGGCTTCCCTGGTGGCGCAGTGGTTGAGTGTCCGCCTGCCGATGCAGGGGACATGGGTTCGTGCCCCGGTCCGGGAAGATCCCACGTGCCGCGGAGCGGCTGGGCCCGTGAGCCATGGCCGCTGAGCCCGCGCGTCCGGAGCCTGTGCTCTGCAACGGGAGAGGCCACAACAGTGAGAGGCCTGTGTACTACAAACAAACAAATAAACAAAAACAACAAAAAAAAAACACACGGAAAGAATACTATTAGTTTTGAGGAATCTGGTACCTTATATATTTGCCACAGATAGTTATCATCTGTGGGTTAAATCAGCTTCACCACAGAGAATGTTAAACATGTAAATTAGTATGTATTATAAAGATAATGTTTAATTAAAAACCCAGTTTGAAAATTAGTTTTCTTCAAAAAAATTTAAAAAGATATTCTATTTGACACATCTTTAAAACAGAAACTTATAATTTCCTTTAGTTTAAAAATGATTATTATAATAAAGTATATCATTTACTAAGAACCTTCTAAGTGCCCAAAACAGTCATTCATTCATTCATTCAAAAAATAATTATTTAGTACTTATTGTGTACTAGTTACTGTCTTAAGCAATAAATAAAACTGTATCCAAATTCAAGGAGATTACATTCTATTGGGAGAAAACAGATGATAAGTAAATAATAAATATATATTGAATATGTCAGTCTAAGTTTTATGTAGAAGAATAAAACAGGATATAGGGAGGGAGACTGAGGACATGAGGAGGGATATTTTAGATAAGGATAGCATCTTAGCTTGGGCTGCCACAACAAATTAACATATACAGGGTGGCTTAAAAAACAAATATTTATTTCTCACAATTCTGGAGTGGGAAGTCCAAGATCAAGGTGCCAGCAGATTTGGTTCTTGGTGAGAGCTCTCCTTCTGGTACGGAGAAGGCCATTTCTTATTATGTCCTCACATGGCAGGTAGAGAACAAGTTTGCTCTCTAATCCCATCATGGGGACTTCACCTTCATGATCTAATTACCTCCCAAAGGCCCAATTCCAAATATCATCACTTTAGGGCTTCAACATATGAGTTTTGGAGGGACACAAAATTTCAGTCCATAGCAGACAAGCAAAAAATATCTCTCTGATGAAGTGACATTTGTGCAGATATATGAAAGAAAGGAGGGAGTCCGGCCTATAGATAACTGGGGAAGATTGTTCTGGAAAAGGTCCTGAAGTATGAGGTATATAACATGTTCAAGTTGTAGGAAGAAAGTCCATGACCAATGAATGGAGCCGGGGAGATTGACGGAGGGTAGTGTAGACAAGTAGTGAGTTTGCCAAAATACCTATGGTTTTTTTGTAAGCCAGGGAAAGGGCCTTAGACAAATAGGAGTTGAATTCTGGTTACATATTTAACTTAGAAAGGACAACTTTAAAGACTATGAATTGTGAAATTTGAAATAGATTATCCAATGATGCCTCCAAGGTAATGGTTGTGAAGCAACTGGTCAAAGGCAGTTACCATATACTCAGGTTGGGAGGATTAGAAGGGGGGCTAACTGGAGAAGACCCTGAATTCAGCTTTTTAAATGTTGTTTTGAGATATCAATTAGATATCCAGGTGGAAATTTCAAGAAGGTAGTTGCACATGAGAAACTTCAGTTTTGAATAAGGTCAGGACTAAAAGGGTATATTAATAGATAAAGTCTCACAAAAATTATTAATGAAAATATTATTCTCCCCAATATGTAGATGAAAAAACTGAGGTCTACATAGGTTAATTTATTTTTTAAGTCCACCTAGCTTGTAAATAATGGATCTATAAGATGATGCAGCTCTATCTGATGGCATAAGCCATGGCCTTCCTTTTAGAATGGTTTAAGTTACAAAGATTAAATATTCAAAATGATAAAAACAACTTCAATATAATGCTGAGAAAAATAACACCTTAAATGTTCATTCTCCTTCTTTGTGGAAAATCTGATCCAAAGGAACTTGAATTCATTCAATTAGTCAATAACAGTATATATTGAGAACCACTGTATGCCAGACATTATTCTAGATAGTAACAATTTCTTGGTGAATAAGACATTGTATCTTCCTTCATGAAGCTTATGTTCTATAAATGCATAGCTAATAGTATTCACTTTTAGATTAAATTAAGTGCTTTCATATCATTGAGAAAACAAATGCAGATTAGTGGTCAGAGAAAGCTTCTACTTAAGCAGATTGCCAAGTATTGAGAAAAAACAAACATTTCTAGATTCAGGTGTGGACGTGAGAGAGTGGTTGAGGATGGGTATAAGCAAGATATTGCAATTACAAAGATTAGGGATAGGGAGAGGGGTTAGGGATGACGTGGGGGGGTGCAGAGGACTTATCAAACAGATGGAATAGCAAGTGAAAAGTTCCTGAAATAGAAGGTAGCTTTGTCAGCTGAAATTCACATTTATTTGCTGCTAAATATTTTTTTAAAACTTCAGCACCATTCACATCTTTCTGGTATATAGATTTTTTATTAAGGTTGCCTCCGATAGATTCACAGACAAATTGCCACACCAAAACACACATGTACATATCTAAGAAACGTTATCACAACTTGTGATCTTCAACAACATGATATTAATCTTTATTCTAGCAGTGTGAGATGGTTGGAAATATTGAGAATTCAAGATCGGTATATTGTAAGTCATGGAAATCAGAAAGCTGATAAAGCTCAGCAGAAGAAGGAAAGCCAAATGTTGCCTCCTGCTGTGTTACATTAGGAGAGAAAATGTTTCTGTGACATATGTAATCTTGGGTCAAAATGAACTTCTTTGCAAAGATTGTGATAGGTCACATTGCTCTCTGTGGAGTCCCTCTGGTAAATGAGGGCAATGAAATTCTTCTAGTTCTCAGCAGCCAGAGAGAAGTTTGTCTTTTCTGGATTAACGTAGGTGCCAAAGAATGTCAAAAACTTCTGGAAGAAAGGGCACTGTACTGAAAATCCTTTGCATTAGATTTGGAACCCTATCTAAACTTTTCTACCACTCAGACATTTTGGATCTGGAATCTATGCCTCTGATTACAGTGCCAATTGAAAAGGAAACTCTGGAAAAAGTTTTATAAAATAAATTGTTAGGGGCTTCCCTGGTGGCGCAGTGGTTGAGAGTCCACCTGCTGATGCAGGGGACATGGGTTCGTGCCCCAGTCCGGGAAGATCCCACATGCGGCAGAGCGGCTGGGCCCGTGAGCCATGGCCACTGAGCCTGTGCGTCCGGAGCCTGTGCTCCTCAACGGAAGAGGCCACAACAGTGAGAGGCCCGCGTACCACAAAAAAAAAAAAAAAATTGTTAGTAATGGATAAACATATCAATATGTACAAGTAGGCGCCAGAGAAATACATGGAAAATATATATTGGGTTGGGACAAGGTTCGTTCTGGTTTTTCCTTAACGTCTTATGGAAAAACCCGAACGATCTCTCTGGCCAGCCCAATATATTCTGGGTCAGAAAGAAGACATCAAAGAAGACGTCCGTTATTTCATACATCAATGTAAATAAATACACCTAAATGTCAGTTTAATTACCTCAGGTGTGTTTACAGTGCACACTGCCAATAATTTTAAAATCAACTCTGCAATTTTTCCTTTGGTCAGAGTATAATTAAATATTTCAAGCCTTTTATGGAAAAGAAACAGAAGAAAATGTCAAGAAACTCAAATACAATCTACAATTACAGAGAGCCTTCCAAATAACAATGCATTTGTTCATATTTTATCTCACTAAGATTTATAATAACACTGGTAAATTATTAGTCTCAATTTAAGATTCAGAGAGCATAAGCAAGCTTCCAGATTGAGAAAGTAGTAAATGATAGATCCAAGATGCTGGATTGGATCTTAACACAGAAGAATTCTGAATTTCACAATTCCTTCCATGGAAGAAAACCATTATTTGTTAACTGCACTCAGCATGCCACTTCACCGTGTTCTCTCTTCCTTTTCATGTTATATTGAGTAGGGGAAAGAGGAAAATAAACACTGTAATGTTTAATTACAGTTATCTGTTACTTCCATTATTTTGTACATAATTTATAGAAATTAAAATATTATAAGTTTGATAAACTGTATCTTTCATATTACACAACAGCATCCAATTTCTTCAGGATTTAGGTCATATCTAGATAAATACTTTTTATCAGTTAATCATAAGAAATAATTTATGATGCTTTTTTTTGTGTGTGTGTGGTATTCGGGCCTCTCACTGTTGTGGCCTCTTCCGTTGCGGAGCACAGGCTCCAGACGCGCAGGCTCAGCGGCCATGGCTCACGGGCCCAGCCACTCCGCGGCATGTGGGATTCTCCCGCACCGGGGCACGAACCCGTGTCCCCTGCATCGGCAGGCGGACTCTCAACCACTGCGCCACCAGGGAAGCCCTATGATGCTTTTCTTGAAGGAACTATTCATATATCTAAATTAAGAATGCCAAGGTCTTGCTTAAACATAATAACATTTCAAAGTCAAATGAATCTTGGCATTTAAAAAAAAGGCTATTCTCTTAGAAAAATACCTGGAATTGTACAGAAAAGCCTACACAAACTAATAGAGAAACCAGTTATATCCTAAATTTAAATTAGACTTTCTTTATAAGCTCTACAGTGGAGAAAAACCAAAAGCCAAAATAAAAAATAACTGGAAAAAGAATAGGTCCTAGAAAATTTCTTTCTAATGAGAATGAATCTTCCATAAAGATTGTATTCTAGTCACATACAGGGGCAGTGTGTGCGTATGGGGGTTCTATTATACTCCATCTCCAATTTTTGCAAGAAAAACAAAACAGGTTCTCCTTTGTATAAAGAGGAAATAAAAGAAGAGAGCTAGAAGGGAGCTGACTGCACTGCAGGGAAAGGTGGTATATGAGGTTTTTTAATAGAACTGACAAAAACTAATTGCCTTTCTAGGTTAGAGTAGGCTGAGTAGAAATTCTGCATATCAAGAGCAATTCATATTCAAGCCTAACTTCCCTTAAAATTTGAGGGAAAAAAGTTTATTAGTAATTGGATACTGTGGTAATTTTTCTTAGGTATATAGATAGTATTAATCTTGTTTCTGTAAACTTATAAGTGTGATGTTAAACCTTTTGAACTTTGTGCTACTTATGAACAAATAAGGATGAATTAATTCTTTCCCTATGGCACTGATACAGTTTATAACTTTTTTTTAACATTGCATAGTCCTACTGCACCGGTTGCCAAGTATTTTCTGAACTAGGTTTCCAAACCTTTTCAATCCCACCTGTAATTTTTTATTTTGATTTCTTTTCAATCAATCCACTTAAAATTCAAGAGACTAATAATGACATCGACCAGTTTTCTAAGACCCTGTCTACCCTGGTTTCAAACAGGGTATTCTCACAACCCAGACATTCTTTTCTTCAGGAGGCATGTGACTGATGGCCAGGGTGATGTTAGTGAATTCTTCTGGGCCAGGATTAGGCCCATGAATTCCTAACTTTTTCATCTTGGTAAAGTCAGAAAAGAATGACCTGGACATTACCTAAAGAAATTAAACTGAAAAATTTCTTCCTCAGCTCCCACCGTGCCCCAGCCTTCAAGACAGAGTCAATTCCTGACTGGTCCACCTCTCTGCCAAGCTGTAATATAGGAAGCAGAGGCTCCTGAGTAATCACTCTATGTCCTTGTAAAACTAAGCCAGAGGAGTGGGTGCCTAATTACTATCTAAGCTCAATTGCTTTATTTTACTGATTGAGACAAAAAATACCTAAGATGAGAAAGAAAACTTTGATCTCTATAAAGTTACCTTAGAATCCTTTTTTTTTCTTTTTTTACTTTAAAATAAAATATGCTCAATAGCTGATCCCAAATATAACATTACTTTTATTTCCTTTTGACCTAAGTGGAAGTAAACACAATAAAAATATGTGGTAAATTGTCAGTAAACAGCCTGCCAGTTTGAATTTCTTTTCCATCTTCCTTCTTCAAGCTGAGGTAAACACAGACATCACACAGAAGAGGACTTCCCAATCTATCTGTGATAAGGGACTATTTCTTGTATGTTTGTTTGCTTTTTTAATTCCCTGTTGATTACAGACAAGACCAATTCTTGTGTAAATACAAAAAACAAAAAAAAGCTTGAAGTTTGAATTTTGTCCTTATGCAAAATCACTCTAGACGTTTCTGAATGCTCCCTCTCACAATCTGTACTAATCCCATGGCAGACCAGTAAGAGTTTGCAAATTGGAGTGAGATCATGCACCATACTGTTAATTGCACTGCCAGAGAATATTGTAATGATTTGTCCTTGTGCTTCTCCCTACCATAGGACTATGGCACCTTGGAGCTGGTTAGGGAGGGATTATATCTTATTTGTTGCATCCATAATAATAGAGTAATGCCTGGAACATAGTATGTAACCAATATTAGTGCATTTAATGTATGAGTTAAATACTCAAAATTCTTTCAAAATACCCAAGAATTTCGGACTTCCCTAACTTGGGAAAGCCAGAAAAATAGAATCAAACACCACAGTATTTTAAAAACAAGAATAAAACTTACATATTTACTCCCTTACCCCAAGTTCCATGTACCTCAAGAGCACTTGATTAGTACTTGATTAGAGCAATTCAGCTCTGAAAGAGCATTTGTAGATACCAACCCAGGCTGTAAGATCAGAAACGCCTGGGATTGATAAAGCCTGGACTGGTTCTCATAACAGGCACTCATGGGGAATGCTAGACTGAGCTTTGATGGGCTAATTTCCTTTTCTTTCAAATAGTCACACTGACCCTTACCTTGTGTATTAGTCAGCTAGTGCTGCCATAATGAAATACCACAGATGGGGTGGTTTAAACAGCAGAAATTAATTTTCTCACAGTACTGTAGGCTGGAAGTCCAAGATCAAGGTGTTGGCTGTTTTTTATTTTTCCTGGGTCCTATTTTCTTGGCTCACAGATGGCCACCTACTCCCTGTGTCCTCATGTGGCCTTTTTCTCTGTGTGCACACTCCTAGTGTATCTCTTCCTCTTCTTATAAGGACTCTAGTTCTATCGGATTAAGGCCCTACATTTATAACCTCATTTAATCTTAACTATCTCCTTAAAAGCCCTATCTCTAAATATAGTCATATCAGAAGTTAGGGCTTCAACATATTAACATGTGGGGGGGAGAGCACAATTCAGTTCATGATATCTTGTCACATTATTGTGCAAAATTAGAGATAATCTATAAGAAGCAAGTTTGATAGCATTCACCTCATATTGAGCTCTCATTACTATTATTAACAGCGAAATTTATTGTTACATTATGTGCTGGTTGTTCACCAATGGCAAAGTCATGTTCTATGTATTTTCAAACTCCCTTAAAACCAATGTCCAATTAAATGAGTGCTTTAACAAAGAGGAAACAAGGGTCACTTTTTATAAAGAAGAAATATCATAGTGACTGCAAGGATACGTAAGCACTGTGATACATTAGAAACGCACATGGATAATACTAATATTATAATCATAATAAAAGCACTGATTTAAATTGACAGACTTTAAAGGGGAAAGTGATGGTCTAGGTCATCTGATCTCATAGTTAATGACATTGACATCTTAACCTTCCCATAGCCTGACACATTAGCAAGCATCTGAACCCACCAGGGATTTAATTTTGACTAAAGTTTTTTTTTGGAGAAACCATGATGATTACTAATCAACAAACATATTTTAATAGTGTCTTCATAGTGGTTTTCTTTTCTTTTTTTTTTTTTTTGCGGTATGCAGGCCTCTCACTGTTGTGGCCTCTCCCGTTGCAGAGCACAGGCCCCGGAAGTGCAGGCTCAGCGGCCATGGCTCACGGGCCCAGCCGCTCCACGGCATGTGGGATCTTCCCGGACCGGGGCACGAACCTGTGTCCCCTGCATCGTCAGGCGGACTCCCAACCACTGCGCCACCAGGGAAGCCCCATAGTGGTTTTCTGATGCAGCATGAATAATTGCCTACCATATGTATCACTCGACTTTCATAACAAACCTCAGCTACTGAATTGAAAACTAAACGTGCTAATCTATTCACTGCCCTGAGCTCATGCACGAAATACAAGAGAATGTCAGAGAAGTTATCCATTTCTTTACATAGCCTTTAATTTTTTTCTTCTGTCCTCTCTTAAAGTTTTTCAGGATGTCAATTCCATCACTAACTACCAACATGGTAGGTGACAGCCTAGGCTTCTAGATGATCCTATTTGTGGACACTTGATATCAATAGTTCTTGACTCATAAGCAGAAGTGAAAATTATTGGTTAGCCCCAAACTTTGCCCTGGAATAAATGTGTTTGCACCCCTCTGGATAATTTGTATTTCTTCACTCAAAACAGGACAGTAATTGTAAAGGTCGAGTAACTAAGGCCAAGTGTCCGAGCAAAATGGTGAGTACTGAAAAATTACTTAATGATGTATAGGGTAGTTGCTTCAATTCACAGCTATCAGTTTTTCCATATTATGAGTACTAAATTGACATAACTTTCAGGTGATAGCTGTGATTTTCTCAAAAATTGTTCATTTTTACACTTTGAAATGATAAAACTCCCTCTTTCCTGAGTATATATTTCCAGTGCATCTGTAGAGTCCTCAGAAAGCAGGGAGATGATCTTCAGAGTAAACAGTGTTTATGGATCTAAAAAATACTTTGAGGGCTTCCCTGGTGGCGCAGTGGTTGTGAATCCTCCTGCCGATGCAGGGGACGCGGGTTCGTGCCCCGGTCCGGGAAGATCCCACATGCCGCGGAGCGGCTGGGCCCGTGAGCCATGGCCGCTGAGCCTGCGCGTCCGGAGCCTGTGCTCCGCAACGGAGGAGGCCACAACAGTGAGAGGCCCGCGTACTGCAAAAAAAAAAAAAAAAAAAAAAAGAAAGAAACTTTGAGCTGTAAGGTGTAAAAAATAGGTATTATGATCTAGTGATGAAAGTATCAAGTGCAGGGCTTCACCAAAGGGATTTGGGGCACAGAATTTATCGAGGACTGAACTAAAGGGCAGAGCCAAGTAGAATATTTGGCAGGGTGGGCTAATAATAGCAAACTCCCTTATGGAGCATGTCTTCTGCAGATTTTTGTCCCCTCACTTTGCAGTTCCATCCTCTCTCTACTTACTCCTCCCTGAACCCCCCTCCACTTCAATAAAGAAGCTTTTCCCCATGGTAGTTTCATTCAGTGATTCAGTGTGTTTGGAGTCAATCAGGTTTAAATCATAGCTCTATCTATGACTACCTGGGTGACTTTGGTGAATTTTTATTTTTGTTATTGATCTTTCAAAGTTTGTTTCCTAACTTGGAAAACGTTGATAATTGTAACTCATTTATATAATGATAAATAGGATGAAATGGGTTATTATATATGTAAAGTACTTACAAACTGCTTGGTATATAGTAGGTACCCAGTAAGTAGTGTCAATAAATACTTGACCTTATCTTGTAGAGAGGAAAACAGAATTTTCTATTGAAGACCTCAGTACACCTGGGGTTACCTAGCTCTAGCCTTCCTTGGTTTAGTAGCTTTTTTTCTCATGAGCAAGAGTCATGGAATATTCTATTTCCTATGGGGTTAACAAGTAATATCAGCATTGGTTTATAATTTTCCTGGACCATTGGAATCAAGCTGTAAGATGTTTGTCTTTCTAACAGAAAACAAGGTCACTTTCATTAAAACTAATGACATAAGCTCAGACAAATGTCACCAGCACTTTTACAAAGTTCCTATAAAAATAGGAAAAAGGGTAGGATCTCTGTCCTGGTGAACATTCTAAAGTGAATCCAGCTGTGCCTGACCCCTGTGCATCTCTCCAAAGTTGATAGAATCCATCATTACCTGCAACTACAGACTGTGTCTGAGATTACAAATGTGTACCCTTAGCAGTTACATTGTTGGCCTAAGACGCTTGCTGACCTCATTGTGATCATCATTGTCATCACCACCATCAGCAGCTGCAAAAAAAAAAAAAATCATCATTAGTATGGTGTTAAAAATATTAAGAATTGTGAAAAGGGCTTCCCTGGTGGCGCAGTGGTTAAGAATCCGCCTGCCGCCAATGCAGGGGACACGGGTTCGAGCCCTGGTCCGGGAAGATCCCACATGCCGTGGAGCAACTAAGCCCCTGTGCCACAATTACTGGCGCACAGGCGCCCAGAACCCGTGCTCCGCAACAAGAGAAGCCATGCCAATGAGAAATCTGCGCACCATGATGAAGAGTAGCCCCCACTCGCTGCAACTAGAGAGAGCCCACATGCAGCAACGAAGACCCAACGCAGCCAAAAATAAATTTAAAATATAAATAAATTTAAATAAATAAATAAAAAATAAATAAAACTTACCTGTCCTCTGACACACACACACCATCACATCAGTCATCAGAATGTGTAATTATCTTTTTATGTATTTGTTTACTTATTATTGTAGGCGCCTTTACTAGATTGTGGACTCTACAGGAAGAGACAATTTGTCTGTCTTATTCAATGCTTTATTTCCACTCCCAACAAAGAAGTGTACAACAAGCAGGTGAGAGAAACAGAAACCAAATAATACTAATATAAGAGATCACTTTGTTGTCAATAAACACATGTTTAGGACTTACGTATCAAAATGGCTTATGTATTAGATAAAAACTCTTTATATAAATACCTTAAAATATGTAAATATCCATGGATGAGAGCATATTCCCTTTGACATCAGCATTTGTTTTGTATTCACAATACATGATCCACCTGAAATTTCAATCAAGAGTACTTCAGAAGCAGCAGAACCAGCCAATAGAAAAAACCCTGTAACAAAATTGAGATCCGGGCCTAATCCTGGTTTTACCCCTACTTGTTAACCGTGAGTAGATTGTTTAATTTGTAGAAAAAAAAATGGTTTGCCTAAATTACTCTTTGTAAAATGTGCATATCACATTTGTATTGGAGGGTATTTTATTGTGATTTTTTTCCCTTGCTCTAATATATCAGATTCAAAAAAATCTCATAGCAATTTTATCTTCCCACTTTCCTTTTCCAAGAAAAGCCATTCTTTAGAGCACCTTAAAGTGACTGGTTGCAGGGTGTGAAAGGAGGATTAAAAATTTCTTTATACTTTAAAAGCCTCATAAAACAACCCTCTAGTTAGATGATTAGAGGGGAAGAAGTGAGTGGTCCAATACCAAAGCTGGGAGAACTGAGCATTCAAGTCTTTCTTGGCTACTGTAATGAATGATATTTTTCACAAAATTGTGAGTTCCTCATTTCCACTTACATACAATATCCTAGGTGCAGGATGGTAGACTTTGTGTTCTAAGTTTCTTGACTTGCAGACAGAATCCATGGCCCATTGTAAAAGAGTCTACAGTCAGAGAGTAGGGTTCCTGGGGGGCCTTCCCAGTTGCTTGCCCTGGGAAACATCGTCTGACTATATGTGGAGGACCAGTTTGACAGCAATTTGCAACAAAAGTATATCAAGGATGGTAACCATCATGGACTAAGAACGATGCCCAGTTCTCATTCTTTTGAGATACATATAATTTCATGCAGTTGGAGGAAGAGTCCAATGATGACTAAATACTGGACTTCTCATCAAGTCTGGTGAATGGAAACTGAACCTGATATTTGAATAAAATTTTTAAAAAAATGAAGTAAAATAAAATTCTTTGATTAGTGAAGTCAATGAAAATAATTATCAGTTCTGAATTTATGCCAGGCAACCCACTAAACATAGAGGTATCAATGGGACGTAATAAATAAAAACATACATAGGTCCTGTCCTTATGAAATGTATAAGTTAACAACAATTTCTCAGTTTATTTTTATCCAGTGTGCCTGATCCCCCCAATCCCATATTTATTATTCTGTATTTATTTAATCAATAATTGACTTTTTTCTACCTAATATATATATATATATATATATATTTTTTTTTTTTTTTTTTTTTTTTGGCGGTATGCGGGCCTCTCACTGTTTTGGTCTCTCCAGTTGCGGAGCACAGGCTCTGGACACGCAGGCTCAGCGACCAAGGCTCACGGGCCCAGCCGCTCCGCGGCATGTGGTATCTTCCCAGACCGGGGCACGAACCCGTGTCCCCTGCATTGGCAGGCAGAGTCTCAACCACTGCGCCACCAGGGAAGCCCTACCTAATATTTTTAATAATTACTTCAGTAACCTTTCTCAATCAATTCAAATCTGTCACTTAGATTTCAAGATTCTCCATTAGCTATCTTTTGATTTCACTTTTTTTGTTTTATCCTAATCATCACTCTAATAAAGAGTTGGTTTCCATGCTCAGTGTTTTCATTCTAGTTGAAAGCAGTTTTGTGACATGCTTTGTTAATTTATGCCTTTCATAAAAAGTCTTTTCAATCTGCCAACATTTATCAATCATTTGCTAAGAACAGTCCTGTAGGTGAGATTATCCGTGGGACCCAATCTCAATTTTTTCAATGATTTTTGATTTATTGGTTTCTGGCATTGAATAAAAATGCTCAAGTGTCTATTGTAGGTTGTTGTAGCAATGGCCCCCAACTTATTCCAGCCACTTTCTAGCCACATCTTAAGGAATATCTCCCACACTGATTCTGGGCTTGACAAGTGACTTTGATCAATAGGACAGTAGAAAAATTGGTGAAAGCAGAAACTTGAAAAGAGATTTCTTATTGGTGTTGTGGACAAGGCCAAACTAGATTTCTGGAATAGGAGAGGCCACAGGGAGTAAAACGCAAGGCTCCCTGCTAACCGTCAGCTAACCCCCAGATAAACTGGAAACCACGTGCAGATATAAGATTGAGACCCAGCCAAGGTTAGCTGAGCCTGGCCCAAATCAGCAGAACTGCCTTGCTGTGTCCAGGCTAACTTGCTAATTCTCTGAACTATGAACTAAAGAAATGTTATTTTCTTAAACCACTAAATTTTGAGGTGATTTATTATGCAACAAAAGCCAATGTACAGAAACCAAGAATTTAAGATAACACTATACAATGCCACCATCATGGAGTTCTTATGGAAATTAAATTACTACCAGGCTTACCACCTCTAGAGCCTTGAAGCTTCAAATATAAATAAAACAGACTGAATAATTTAATGCATGATTTTTTTCCTAAAATAAAACCTGTATAAAATTTAACCTTTTGTGGCTTTGAAGTATTTTTCAGGTCTGAATGACATTTTTAGAAAGAGTTGTTTTTCATTATTTGTCTTTGTACTCATAAAATAAGATGTAGACATTACAAGTAATGTTTAAATAGTTTATAGTTTAGCTTCTTTAATACTTAAGATAGATTTTTCCCCACAACTCTACATTAAGTTTTATGTGTGTGCTTTTTAATATAATTGGGAGGAGTTTGAAAAAGCTTAGAAATAAATCTTAGGATAACTTCAGCTCTTATATCTTCCAAATAAGTCCCAAATACCACTAATATCTTAGAACTTTTGTTTTACTTTTCTATTTTAGATACTAAGCAAAATTAAAATCCTTTAACAACTTCTCAAGTCTCTTGAAAATGTACAGGAAACTAAAAATAACTCTAGTCAATAAATCAAGAGTGAAATTTTGCATCTTGGACTCTCCAGAATGGGTTTTACTCTTTCAAATATACACAAGGCATATTAAAAAATGCAAATGCACAATAAACTTCTGGCTATTTGGAACCAAATACTATATTTTAGGATATCTTTAAAATAAAATCTTGGTTTCTTTGATTTCCAAAATAAATCGTTATTTAGTATTGGTATGTAATAAATGTTGTGAGGTTTGTTTTTGTGAATTAATAAATTTCAAATAATAAGTAAAATATTTCACTTAAAGGATAAACACATTCCAAAACACTGCCAATCTAATGTTTTAATTATCTAGAACTCATTGTTATTGCAAACCTTTTGGCTATCTGCCACAATTTTTAAATTCTACACCAGTTTTCATGGCACTATATTATGAAATCCTAAGTGTGTTCAAACTATTGTTTTGCTTTTACTATCCTGCTTTTCAGAGAGTTTTTCTTAACCTTGAATTCAAGAAACAAATATGTACTTAAAATATTTTTATAAAAATAGTGTGAATTCATAACATTGAATGTGAGGTTTTAATAATGACACTGGGTAATGCACAGAGTAGAGTCCTATAGTAATTTTAGGCACCAAAGGGTTTTCTTTCACAGAAAGTCATATAGGCTGTGTTCTCTTGAATTATAATTATAATTTCTTGGAAAAAAATTAAGTGGGTTTTGTGTATCTGTTCACACCATAATCTATAAAAGCTATTGGTAAGAAATTAGTTATAGAGATTGTGTGATAGATAGCTTGTAGGAAGAGTTTAAGATTTATCTCTGCCTTGTAGTAGTTTTCTGTTTACGATATATGTATATATGAAATAGTCAAAATGAATGTACTAATGCATCTATATGTAAAACATTCTATTTATTTGATAGACCTTTCTATTTTGGGCCATAAAAGTAACAATTGACATTTAAGTATTACATGCCAACTAGTGTGCTAAGTGCTTTACACCTTATAAATGTATTAAGTTGTGCAATCATTACCATTTTACAGTTTGGTGCTCAAGGCAATGAAGCTAGTACAGATTGGATCAGGAGTCAAACCCTGGTTGTCTAACACAAGAGTCGTACTCTTTGGAATTTGTAGAGATACAGTAAAATACTCATTCAAAAGATTTCTATAGCATCAGGCCACTTGCTCTATATTTATACTACTACAGATGTTAAACTTCATTTGACTTTAGATCATACAGAGACAGAAAAAAAAAAGGCAATGAGCATATAACAAGGACATGATTTTGTCATATTAAAGCTAATCAATTATTTGCCACTCTGGTAGGCATTTTTTTTAATTGGCTTGGCATAAAACTGGGTATAATGTCTAAATGTTTAATTTCCCTAAGTTGTTCATCAAATCTGGTAGATTCAATCTGTCCTGTATCCAGATAAGCCATCTACAAGCAGAACAATTGTTATTTGTTGTTACTCATTTTATAAAATGATCAAGTATGCCAAGAATAGAAAAGTACATAATTTTAGTTAATTTTGTAAGAGGAAGAATCCACAGGCATTTCAGGACTACCTGAGACGAACAAGTCGCAGATTGGATTTCTTTACTGGTAAGGCTTTTTTGACGAAATAGGATTTTAGAAGCTTTTAGTAACATGATGGTGATGATGATTGTAAAGGCAAAGTTAGGGAAAAGGAGACATTTCACAGATGGGGCAAAAATTATCAAGTTTGGTAGATTTGGCTAGAGTATCATTCTGTGTGATGTTTTGAAATTCAGCCTGTTTTGAGTTTGTATTATAATTAAACAGAAAGTCATTGCTGACCTTTAATTGTGTCACAAGCAAGTTAACAAAATGATGTAGCTCAAGTAACTTTTATACTAATATTAACCACAATTATTAATATGGAGAAAACTGCCAAAATATGCTGAAATATAAAGGGAAACTGTTTTTTTTGTCTTGTTTTTGTTTTCATGTAATGACCTTAACAAATTCTCTTTGTAATTTAAGTATAAATAAAAGCTATAAAACCCCTTGAGGATGTTTTGATAGAATCCTTCAAAATCCTCCAAAATCTGTTCTCTGTAGCCAGTTACTGTTCAAAGAATCAGTATTCTAGCTTGAAACATCTATGATAATACTGTGGATTATTTTTAGTCAATTCTAACTAGTTATTTTTGAGGACATAAAAAAGTTTATTGTGTGATAAAACTGGAAATCACAAGATGTGTATTATGTCAGAAAGTGATGGCAGATAAATGTCTGATAAGAATATCTATTATAAAGAGAGATGGAACTGAAATACAATAGACAAGAGTCATTTTAAGAAAATAAATTACATCTTATTCCACATTCTCATGTTCTTCTCCTTTGCGGCAGATATTATATGCTCTATTTCTGTTCATAAAATATTATTTAATGTAGTATAAAGGTTCACATTTACTACTCCATATTCTTTTGCATCATAGCACAATATTAACTGAAGAGTGCCTAGTGATAGGAGAGCATGTTCGTTGAATTTTTCAAGCAATTTCATTTTCTTTCAGAGATGTGCAAAAAGAAGGCAAAGATTTAGAGAGACTTATTTGTCATTAGTTCACCTGTCACTGTTAACGATGACACTCTCCAGGAGTTATTGCTGATTATGGATCATGACCTACTTTGTGATTCCAACATAACCCTTAGGGTGAACTGGTCAACTGATCAACTAGCACCTACCTAAAAGTCAGTTTCAAACTGATGAGACTGGTATGTCATCATGATAATTCCGGAAATATATTCTAAATGAATTTATAACTAAGCATCTGGATTCAGTCCCCTATCACTAATTTTGATAATGAACTTTGCAGATTCAGCTTAAAAGATATGTATGTATTCTTTTCTCTTGTTACATCCTGATGTCTTAAGCCTGGCACAGGTTCCTTTTATAGATTCTCATAGTAGCTGTGCTTACTGAAGATTTGTCAGGTTGTACAGTTGTAGCCTGTTTACTTATCTGTCTCCCCTATTAGCCTAAAGTTCTTGGCCGGATTTTGTCAGTCACAATTGTTGTGAAATGAAGGAAGGAGGGAGTGGAAGAAAATGGAGTGGATGAAAAGGAGAAGCAATGAAAACGAGATGAATATGAAGAAGAGGAATGAATCAAAGTCTATTTCTTAAAAAATAGAAAAGGAGTAGGCAACGTTTGATGAGGAAAACCAATATTAATCATTTGGACATGGATGCTTCTGAAGGTAAGTGTTTGGAGAAAGACATATATAATGCTGGTAAATAAAAGCAGCTGTAATGAAAGATGGAGCTGGTGATGGTTGATTGTTGACACAAAAATGATGATGATGATGATGACTGTGGTGATGAAAAAGAAGAAATTTAAATAATAGCTTTGATTTTAGGGTAGTAAATTTTTCTGTCAGTAAATGTTTTATGAAAGTTCCAAAAACTCTGTAATCTTTTTAAAATATATTTTAAACTCCGTTAAGTATAATAAATTAATTCATACTCGGAAATCTTGGAGACTAAGACTCTTATATTTCTGACTGTTTTAAAGTGCTACAATATGCTTTATATACAGAGACAGATATAAAAGATTATTGAATCGCAAAATCAGAAAATAAAATATTTCAACAGCCTTTTAAAAATATGAAAACCTGGGGAAAGCACTTTTTCTACTTATGCACACATCTTATTAACATACTTTTATATATTATATACATATTATTTTAAGCAAATACATATCAATGATATCTTTCTTTCTCATTTAAATAAAGTAGTAATTCTGCAGAAAAATTGTCAAGGCCACCAACTAAATATAACTGTATAATAATATAAATATAATTTATATTTTATAAAAAATATAAATGTAATTGAAGGAAAAATGTACTATGATCTTACTAATGAGTGTGTCAAAACATATTCCTGTGAGATGTCACTGTGCTGTCAGGGAAGGACTGTGAATGACTCAACTAATTTTCTGACTAACTTATAGCAGATAGGGGCTTGCAATGATGGGCAATGACAATGAAAATCAAAGAAAGAAAAAGAAAAAGAAAAATCAAAGAAATTTTAAAATGCATGTAAATTCTCTTAAAATATGTTTTCTTTATTTCCTTTTTCATCACATCCCTGTAATCCATTTCTTAGAAGAATTTGCAAACTAGTATGCTTTTCATTTATATTTAAGGACAAAAATAAGTCTTCACTAGATCATCTCCACCTAACAAACACAAACTTGCTCACATCTTCATTAAATGACAAAATAGTTTTTGTAAATAAACTTTCATTGTTACTTTTTGTTAAAGTTATTGACATTTAATTAAAAGAGTTTTTTGAATTTTAGACTTATTTTTTAAAGAATCCGTTTCCAGTTGCATCACTTGCAACAGGAATCTCAAAGCACCATCTTCCTAGTAAGATGATGGCTACCCAAGGACTAGCAGCATCTTTTGTCCTTCTTGACTTTCAAAACAACTCAGGTCCACAGGTTTTTCGATGTCTTGGCTGAAATAATCTTTTATTTTTTTGAAGTAGATAAGAAAACATCTGAAATGACCTAAATGTGCTCTCATCTCTGAGGAAAAATTCTTTTACATAATGACAAAGTTTTTCTGGGGCTAGAGAAACTCAGTAAGGCAAAAATATAAATTGTTTTGCCTTCTGAACCTAGTATATATATACAAATATGAGTTAATATGAAGCAGGGCAATATAAGAGTTAATGGCATAGAGGGTGTGATCATACACCCTGGGTATGATTCCTGACTCTACCACTACTAGCTGTGTGATCTTAGGCAAGTTACTTGGCTTTTCTCTGCCTCATTTTTTCATCTAGTTCTTAGAGTTATTATGAGCATTAAGTAAACTAGTACACATTAGATGAGTTAATATTTGGAACAGTCACTGGCACATAATAGGCTCTCAGTAAGGGTTTGCTGTTATTTTAAATACAGATATGTTTATTAAACAATATTAGTGGCAGACCCTTTTTAAAACTTTTAGTGGTTAGCTGAATTTTGGTGCTGAATAACTGTTAGTTCCTTTTCACTCTTTTACTCTTCTCCCCTGCTTAATAACAAATACCAGTTAAAAGTTAATGGACATGAAATCTATTTTATAATGGTTTGTCTCTCTGAAATAACTGTATTCCAATGACCCATCAACAACTGATCAGATAGACTTAGGAATATTAACTATTATTTCTGTGCTAGATTTTAAAACATTAATATTTTCAATTTGTTTATGTGGACAGTTTGGGGGGGATATAATGTAAATAATTTGCTTATGGATTTCTATTCAGTTGGTATATAAATATTTAATTCTGGGGAATTAATAATAAAATAAATCCAAGTTTGTATATGCAGACATGCATGTATGTAAAGCACTCTTAAGACTGTCACAAGCACAGCTAAGTTGTAAAAAATCACTCCCAAAATGCTACATTCCACAGAGAGAGGAATTTGCCTCATTGTAAATTGCTCTTTGCTCCTGATTTGGAATTCCCAAAGAAGACTATTCTAGGGTCCAGCTGGAGAAGGTCACATCCATAAATCATGGATTTCCAATTCAAACTCTCAGGAAACAAGATCATCTAACTTGGGAATAAAATTGCACCACAACTAGTAATTTTCAGTTAATATTTTCTTCAGCTTCTATAGCATACAAAGCCCAGACAAGACCTAAAGAGCAAAGCATTTTAGAATGAAAGGAGGAGGTCAAATACACCTTAATTTCCACATTCAACCTACTTTCCTTTTCTTCTTTTATAGCAGCTAACATCTGTAATCCTTAATCATACTGAAATTATTTTCTATTTTTGTTTTACTCTCTAACAATAACATTATAGGTACAGCAGACCTTCTGTATCCTTGGGTTCATATCTCTGGATGTGGATGTCCAACTCTACTACTGCATTTTGTATAAAGGACTTGAGTATCTGCTGATCTTAGTATGAGGGGTTCCTGGAACTGTAACAGAGAAGAATAAATCTGACCCATATTGGATCCACTTATTTTACTTTAATCTTTGTATTCTATTGCTTTTGCTACAAGTTAATCACTAGAGTGATGTTGCCTATAGTTTAAAGTATAAGTAATGGCCCATCTCTGGGAACCCTGCCTCCCACGCTTGAATGTTAAACTAAAATATCTTTGTTTAAGCTCACAGGGAACATCCTAACCAGGCCCTTCTGTGAATGGTTGCAGGGAAGAAGAAACTAACACATCCCCTCCAGACTTTGGCTGGAACCAGAAAATATTTGTAACAACTTAACTGCCTTTTTTACTTGACCTCCTCACCTTTCCCTCTTCATTCTATAGAAGAATCTAGCATCCAAACCTGGGCAAGATCTTTCTTTGAGACACTAATCCATCATCTTCTGAGTCTACTGGCTTTCCAAATAAAGTCACTATTTCTTGCCCCAACAGCCCATCTTTCAATTTGTTGGTCTACTGTGCAATGAGCAATATGACCTTGGACTTGGTAACAGAACCATTGCTCATCTAGTTTTACCTCTCTGGAACAATAAACACATGTATTTCTTTTTAGTTAATTCTATACCATATCAATCCCTTGACTTCTAAAATATCCTCAGAACAAATACTAAATAGCAGATTCCACATCATGTTATGTCCTCTTCAGGCTGACCAGTCAAACTATTATATTGTATTTAGGAATAAGGCCATCAGTGAAGTCTTTGAATTTGGAATGTAGTAAGGGGTGCTCACTTCACTAAAAGCACATATTTGCAAATGTGCCTTGAAAGTCTAGTATTTTAAAGACTTCATAAATATTATTTAGTTAGTAAGTTCTTACAAAGTTCTTACTATATGGCCATCTAAGTAATAAGTATGTTATTAACATAACCTTTTTTCCTCATTCAATCTTATTAAATTATTAAGATCTTATTATCTTCAGCTAATAAATGAAGAAAACAAAGCACTTGAAGATTAAGTACTTTGCCTAAGTCCTTGGTAGAGTTAAGATTCAAAACTGGGCAACTTGACTCAGGTTTATACCCTTAAGTTACTAGCTATATCCTGTAATCAAGAAATGGGAGATACAGAAAGGTTTTTGTGCCCAGGAACCCCACAGGGTCCTTCTTGGTATCATTTCCAAACTTAAAATTCAGTCATTTTATAATAAGAAATGGTAGGCATGAGAAAGAAAATAAAATTCAATACTAGCAAAAAGTGACCAGGATTTTGACTGGCTGAGAAACTGTATGAAAACATTTTAAACTGAGAGTATAAAAGTAAAGCCTGTTAAAAGATAAACTGAAGCAGGTTAAAATTTTTAAGTTTATTTGAGCAAAATCCATTCCTTTTAGGCAGCACCAAAGTGGAAGTGGTTAGGAGGGCTCTGCAGGCAGGAGCTGGGTGGGGTTGGGGAGTGGGGAGAGACTTTTATAAAAAAAAGGCAAAAGCAAGGTAAGAAAACTATTGATTGGCTGTAGCTTAGAGTCTAGTTGGATATTTGTGATTGGTTGTACTTAAGTTTCATTTTGTAACCTTGAGGCAATTTCAAGATCAGATTTTAATTTTCTTCTGCAGGTCACTATGACATTAGAGCAACCTCAGTCTAATGTCCTCCTTGTTTAATTGGTTTAACAAGCCTTCATAATATTAAGGAACAGTGAGAAGCTTACTTTTATAAAATAAATTATCACTTTAAAAGGAAGCATCTGCCCATGTCACCAGATTACCTAGAATTATGAATAATTTTTTTTTTTTTTTTTTTTTTTTTTGCTGTACGCAGGCCTCTCACTGCTGTGCCCTCACCCCTGGCAGAGCACAGGCTCCGGACGCTCAGGCTCAGCGGCCATGGCTCACGGGCCCAGCCGCTCCGCGGCATGTGGGATCTTCCCAGACCGGGGCACGAACCCGTGTCCCCTGCATCGGCAGGCGGACTCTCAACCACTGCGCCACCAGGGAAGCCCTGAATAATTTTAATATTAAAATATAACTCATATTGGGTATTAATTGAGCACCTTAAAATTAAAGTTAGTCCCCCATAATCTAGGCTCACAGGTTTTAGACTAGTTGCTCTTGTCATTAATTTTAGAAGAAATCCTGAAAGATACTTGGGGTCAATGACTTGCCACCATGATGTATAGGGTTATTATTTTTACTTGTCTCATCAGCAGTAAAATGGACACACCTTAATAAATCTGAATTAGTTGAATCACATTGAAATGAATTTGGAAGGCTGTCCCCTAAAATTTCCCTGCCTGAGTTTTTTCTTCCGTGCTGGTTAATCCATAGACAGCTCTGAACATAATTATTCATGTGTAAAGGACAGAAGAGATGGGATTGCATGAGAGAGGACGTTGTGACTGCCTCTAAATGTCTATTTTGCATACCTAAAATCTGTTTTGACCCATATCTCTCAGAGTTATATATAAAAAAAATTGAAATATTTTAGAAACACCTACCCATTTCAAGTTACAAAGGCTTTATTACTTTGGCAAGTGCTCCTTTGGCGACAGCAAATCTAAAATGTGAATTGGAGAAATGTGTTAGTGTTTGCAAAATTTGTCCTGCTAAATTGTTTCTTTAAATAAAATTGAAGTCAGCAAAAATGTGCTTCTGCAGCTGCTATTTCATAGTGCGTTCCACTACTTACCAAATTTGAAGAATTCTAAGCTTTTAAAGGAGAATCTACCTCTGTTTCGTTAATAATTCCTTTCTTTCATATTCACAATGGAAAAAAAAAAAGAAACCTAGTTTTTACAAATATTTGACTATTTTGGAATCTGATGGCACACAGAAAAAGAGTAGTGTTTCTCTCTGAGATATCTATAAAGTCAAGTTTTAATTTTTTGCATGGAATTTATGTGAAAATTATATCAAGCTTTTTAAAAATGTGGTCGGCACTAAGTCTTTGGTTTATTATAAATTGGTTTCCACATGAAATGCTTTATATAGTATAATAAATTGATTGCCACTGTATATTGGTTTGTGTTTATAATATATTGGATTGACTGAATAATAAATCTTTCTTTTCAGCAATTACTTTTATTGGTGTGAGTAAATTATACTGGTTTCACAGTGAGCCAAAATGTTTTGCATATAAATTATACTGTCTTTGGTCAGGTGATGTTGAGTTTAACATTTAATTTAAAGATTGGGGAAGTATATATAAATATACATATATATAGAATATTGCATTTCTTATGACTGTTACATCATTTTTTGCAGATAACAATAGTTCACTCCAAAGTCTCATGTTAAACTTGAAGAGATTTGATTAAGTTATATAAATCTTTTCATTCTCTATGTCAGTTTGTGTTTCAGTGTTTGATGTAAAAGCTGCACTGTGTGTAATTTATTGTTATTCTGAACTCCTATCAAGGTGTGTAGTATATGGAAAATCACATTTCAGTCTAATATAAGGAAGAATATTCTAAGAATTATAGCTTTGCAAAAATGATAGGAATTTCCTCAACTTTTGAGATAGTGAGTCTTTGATACAAAATGGCTATGTTTGATAACAATATGATATTGTATTACAGCTCAAATACTTGCACTTGTTAAAAGTTTGGTTTAAGTGGCATTTTAAGTCCTTTAAAATGTGAAAATTGTATCATTTTCTGCAGTTTATACAAGCCCATAATTCCTAAATATCACTATGTATTTAATTATTTCAACCAACAGTAATTAAACAAATTTTTTGTGCCTACTGTATTGGATATCACAGATAGAGAATATTTCCATTGTTGCAGAAACTTCCATGGAATATCATTCATTAAAAACAAAGAATTTTAAAAAAACAACAGATTTGTTTTATTATCTTATCCTAATCTAAGTCTGTATACTGCAAAGTATTTTTCCATGGAAGAATTGTTCCATGGCATGTTACATAAGTGTTACATAAATGATTTTTTTTTGTAGTAGAATAATGGAATTTTTTTTTTAAAGACTATGCTAGACAAAGTTAAATAGTTTTACTAGAGCAGGACTCCATAGAACCTTAGTAAGTTTCATGTGTTTGAGCACTGTGGCTCTTCAAGAGGGGTTATATTATAGAATGTTCCCTAAATTTATATGACTATAGGAGTGTCACATCTCCTGTTTCTTTTTTGAAGGGTCTCTTTTAGAATAGTATCTGTGAAATATGTTATTGTAACAACTATCAAAGACAGAATTTTTTTATATTTTGGAAAATATTTGCATCAGGACATTTATATTATGCTCATTTTAGGTGATTATGATTCTATTTTATAAAATTCTTTATTGCATTAGTGAAGACCTTCCTAACTACTGTAACATTTAGCAGAAATCTTTTATCAGATTAGAAAATGAACGGCATCAAATAGAAACTAACTTATTACCATGTGCTACTATTCATTAAATAGACTATATTTCTTTTTTTATTGAAGTATGGCTGACTTACAATGTTATATTAGTTTCAGGTGTACAATGTAGTGATTCAATATTTTTATAGATTTATCCATCAGCTATATTTCTAATGAAATATGATAAGGATTTATTTCAATTTACAGAATTAATAATAAGAATACATTACTTACACATCTTCTAATCAATTAATTCTTCTCTCTTTCTTCCTAAATTTCCTCACAGATTACTTCCTCATGAAATCTAACTTTTTTTTCTCAATAACAGCTTAAATATTTTGTTGCCATCAGTAGCTAATATTTACAGACTTTTTTTTATGTTTTAGGCAATGTACTCATCTTTTTGTAATATCGTTGCTTTATCTTCACAATATTCATCATAAAATTGTGTCCTTACCCATTTTATGGATCATTAATCTGGTACTTGAAATGATAAGCATGCCTCTCTTTATATATGTGTATATATATTATTATTATATGTGTTATATATTATGTATATATACACAGCTGGTCAGTGGCAGTTATGGATTTTGAAACTAGATCTTGTTGACTCCATGTATTTTCCACCCTTATATAGTGCATCAAGTCTTATGTAATTATTTCCTTTTTGCTGATACATTTTTATCTGGCTAGATAATATATTTCTGAATTATATCAAAGTTTACATAATATTTTCACCACTCCTGTGTATACTTCATGCTTTGAGGCTTTGTGACTCTATTCTTGATTGTTCTCCCAAAAAGTATGACCACCATCCTCCATCTTAACCTTTTTCACAGTATTCAGCCAGATGTGTGTAACTCCAAGACCTGGGCACTGCTTACCTCATGCTGTTCTCTCTCCATCTTCAAAGCCAGCAACAGCAGGTCGAGGTCTTTTCTCATTGCATGACTCCAACCTCCACGTCGGCCTCCCTCATCCACTATGCAAGAACTTTATGATTACGTTAGGCCTACCCAGATGACCCAGGATAATCTTTCCAAGGTAAAGTCAGTTAATTAGCAACCTTCATTCCATGTGCAATCTTAATTCAGGTTCCAGCAATTTGAACATATACATCTTTTAGGGAGCCATTATTCTGCCTAACACAGGGTGGAATATGTGTGTGTTTGTTTTCTGTCTTTTTACTCTTGAATAAAATATCTAGAGTTTGGTGTATCTATTTAGTCTGCTTCCTTTCCTAATGTAGTAAACAAGTTTGGACAAACTCAGGAAAACCTGAATATATGCCATACATTTTTTTTATTAGGCTTAAACACTAGATTAGTGACAGGGAGTATACAATCCATAGTGACAGAGAGTATACAATCTATGAGTCATTTACTTTCCATCTGACTTTGTATGTGTTCATGATATGATTGCATAGGGAATACTTATTTTAAAACCTCATATTGCTATTCCTTATTTATGTCTCAGTATTAATGTATGGCAAAATGCAATATCTATTTTCTCATTGGAATGCTTCTATTTGATAAATTAGGTAATCTAAGTTGTGAGAGTATTTTCCTCAGGAAGCGAAGTAAGTCATTTTTATTTTAAAAGAAAAATATATTATATGCGTATTTATTTACAACAAACTAGAATTTGGCAAAAATGTGTAATCTTTGCTCTTCGTTTTCAAGCCCCTTTGGGAAATGTCTTAAAAACGTGCTAATGTAACTGAGATAAACTGGATTCTATATTTACAGAATCCCTTTCAATGTATGCTCCTGGCTTAGAACTGGCCATTAGAATTTATGCAAGATTAAGGGATGGAAACAAAAGAGTGGCTCTTGATGTTAGGAATTTATTTCTAGTGATTCATGGAAATAGAGTGCTGCCAGGAGTTTTCAATGGAAGCCTTTGTTGTGACTGCTGAGAAGCTTGCAATATGGGTACCTCATATTCTCTTTAACCCAACTTCTTAGTTGCTTTAATCTGTGGGAAAAGACCTTGGTGATTGAAATCAGAGAGCACAGGCTGGGTAGCAAAGAGGAACGTAACCAGCCCTGTTCTGCCATGTACTATTCTTCAACAAGCACAGTAAAGGTTATCATAGGTCCTTATACTGTTCTTGGTATTCATCATTTTTGAAACTGGAGCATCCTAATAGATAAATAATATCTAATAATAAATACCTGACTCTTCAACAGGTACTTGAGATTTGTTTTCTTAGTTGAATACATCTGCCTGCTTTGTATCTTTAAGGAATTTCCATTTTCTAGTATTTATTTAATTTTCTCTGAGAATATACTTTCTTGTTTTTTAAACTACTATGATTTAAAAAGAAGCCTTCTTTCATTTCTAGGCACTTTCAGAGAAACAAGAACTACTTTTATGTGCCCTGTCTATCTTTCTAAAGTTCAATTTCAATATTTATTGATAAAACACTCTTTTCTCTTTAAAAGTGGTCATAAGAGGAAGTAGTTTTAGTATATGAGGTGCCCCACAGCCTGCTAAGAGTCCTTTAAGTTTATGATCATTTGGGGAAAGTGTTCAGCATGCTTCTTTAAGTTGACTGTATTTATCTACAAAGTAACGTATACAAATCAACGTGAAAAAATGTTTTTAATAGTGACTTTGTGATTTAACTTCATTTTGAATACTTGAGATAATCATCTATTTATTATTTCCTCCTGATTTTCGTTGACTTGAAGAATTTAAAACTGATTAAATCTCATGTGGAATATTGTGTTTCAAACACCTACCTATATAAATTGTATCTCCGAAGATGGAAAATTGTATTGCAGTCATGGATTTTTTTTTTTTTTTTTTTTTTTTTTTTTTTTTTTTTTTTTAGTGATGCTACTTAATGCCACTGCAAGTTCACTTTATATTGATTTTTGGGATCTGTAGCTCCTTCATAGATTGATATCTCCACAAAAGATTAGCTGTAAAGTCTTATTTAGACATTTAAATAAATAAAATTACCATGTTCTACACCATGCTCAACTACAGGCATTTATTGTGACTATATAGATCACACATTGTAAAAATCAGTATCAGAATCATATATTTTAAAGACTATAGATACCAAAACAACTGCAGACTTACTAAATCTAGCTGTGGTCATTATCATTTGATCTATCATCTAATTTCTGATCATTTACTGTTAAAGGTAGTGGATCACTATAGACTTTAGATGGATTGTGTAGAAATATAAACGTTCCTCAGTATTTCCAAAATAGGGGTGTGACTGTGTATCACACATTGACTGAAAAGAAGTGATGACATCTCTCATCCTTTCCTTTCTTTCTTCCTTCTTTTCTTCTTTCCATCCTTCTTTCTTTGCTTCCTTTATTCTTTCATTTCTAGCTTTTTTTTAAATGAAAATGTTCTAGAATTTTCCCTACTGAATCCCCCTCAGGTTATATTAGCCAAAACTGGGCCAAATACTCATTTCCAGTACATAAAATGGAACCATGCTGGTTGGCTTAAACTTAGGTTAAGCATGGTTTACGCATAGACCAGGGACAGGGGTTACCTTTCCTGAGTTATACAGAGGAAACCTGGACTTACAAATGAGAAGCCCAGCAAAGAAAGCAGGTAAGTGGATGATGACAACAACCAACAGTGTTGGATGTACATTTTTTCATATTTGTATCACCAATATCTACAAACATGCATAGCATAAGTGAAAAGCTTATTAAATCCATCCTTCCTCAATCATAAAGACATGTTCAGGCTGCTCTGACTCATGATATGGCAATAGAATAGAATTCACCATCATTTTTTTTTTACATCTTTATTGGAATATAATTGCTTTACAATGGTGTGTTAGTTGCTGCTTTATAACAAAGTGAATCAGCTGTAAATATACATATATCACCATATCTCCTCCCTCTTGCATGTCCCTCCCACCGTCCCTATCTCTCCCCTCTAGGTGGTCACAAAACACCAAGTTGATCTCCCTGTGCTATGTGGCTGCTTCACACTAGCTATCTATTTTACATTTCGTAGTGTATATATGTCCATGCTACTCTCTTACCTCGTCCCATCTTACACTTCCCCCTCCCCATGTCCTCAAGTCCATTCTCTACATCGACATCTATTTCTTTCTGGCCCTTAGGTTCTTCACAACCATTTTTTTTTTTTTTTTTTAGATTCCATACATATGTGTTAGCATATGGTATTTGTTTTTCTCTTTCTGACTTACTTCACTCTGTATGACAGACTCTAGGTCCATCCACCTCACTACAAATAACTCAATTTTGTTCCTTTTTATGGTTGAGTAATATTCCATTGTATATATGTGCTACATCTCCTTTATCCATTCATCTATCGATGGACACTAAGGTTGCTTCCATGTCCTGGCTATTGTAAATAGTGCTACAATGAACACTGTAGTACATGTATCTTTTTGAATTATGGTTTTCTCAAGGTATATGCCTAGTAGTGGGATTGCTGGGTCATATGGCAGTTCTATTTTTAGTTTTTTAAGGAACCTCCACACTGTTCTCCATAGTGGCTGTATCAATTTACATTTCCACCAACAGTGCAAGAGGGTTCCTTTTTCTCCACAGCCTCTCCATCATTTATTGTTTGTAGATTTTTTAATGATGGCCATTTTGACCTGTGTGAGGTGATATCTCATTGTAGTTTTGATTTGCATTTCTCTAATGATTAGTGATGTTGAGCATCCTTGCATGTGTTTGTTGACAATCTGTATATCTTCTTTGGAGAAATGTCTGTTTAGGTCTTCTGCCCATTTTTGGATTGGGTTGTTTGTTTTTGTGATACTGAGTTACATGTGCTGCTTGTAAAGTTTGGAGGTTAATCCTTTGTAAGTTGCTTCATTTGTAAATATTTTCTCCCATTCTGAGGGTTGTCTTTTCATCTTGTTTATGGTTTCCTTTGCTGTGCAAAACATTTTAAGTTTCATTAGGTTCCATTTGTTTATTTTTCTTTTTATTTCCATTTCTCTAGAAGGTGGGTCAAAAAGGATCTTGCTCTGATTAAAGTCATAGAGTGTTCTGCCTATGTTTTCCCCTAAGGGTTTTATAGTGTCTGGCCTTACATTTAGGTCATTAAGTAATTTTGAGTTTATTTTTGTGTATGGTGTTAGGGAGTGTTCTAATTCCATTCTTTTACATGTAGCTGTCCAGTTTTCCCAGCACCACTTATCAAAGAGACTGTCTTTTCTCCATTGCATATTCTTGCCTTCTTTATCAAAAATAAGGTGACCATATGTGCGTGGGTTTATCTCTGGGCTTTCTATCCTGTTCCATTGACCTATATTTGTGTTTTTGTGCCAGTACCATACTGTCTTGATTACTATAGCTTTGTAATATAGTCTAAAGTCTGGGAGCCTGATTCCTCCAGCTTAGTTTTTCTTTCTCAAGAGTGCTTTTGTTATTTGGGGTATTTTGTGTTTCCATACAAATTGTGAAACTTTTTGTTCTCGTTCTGTGAAAAATGTCATTGGTAGTTTGATGGGGATTGCATTGAATCTGTAGATTGCTTTGGGTAGTGTAGTCATTTTCACAATGTTGATTCTTCCAATCCAAGAAGATAGTATATCTCCCCATCTGTCTGTATTATCTTTAATTTCTTTCATCAATGTCTTATAGTTTTCTGCATACAGGTCTTCTGTCTCCTTAGGGAGGTTTATTCCTAGGTATTTTATTCTTTTTGTTTTGAGGGTAAATTGGAGTGTTTCCTTAATTTCTCTTTCAGATTTTTTATCATTAGTGTAGAGGAATGCAAGAGTTTTCTGTGCATTAATTTAGTGTCCTGCTACTTTACCAAATTCATTGATTAGCTCTAGTAGTTTTCTGGTAACATCTTTACGATTCTCTATGCATAGTATCACGTCATCTGCAAAGAGTGACAGCTTAATTCTTCTTTTCTGATTTGGATTCCTTTTATTTTTTTTTCTTCTTTGACTTCTGTGGCTAAAATTTCCGAAGCCATGTTGAATAATAATAGTGAGAGTGGACAACCTTGTCTTGTTCCTGATAATAGAGGAAATGGATTCAGTTTTTCACCATTGAGAACAATGTTGGCTGTTGTCATTTATGGCCTTTATTATGTTGAGGTAAGGTCACTCTATGCTTAATTTCTGGAGGGTTTTTATCACAAATTGGTGTTGAATTTTGTTGAAAGCTTTTTCTGCATCTATTGGGATGATTATATGTTTTTTCTCCTTCAATTTGTTAATACGGTTTATCACATTAATTGATTTGTTTTTGAAGAATTTGTATTTGAAGAATACAATTTCAAATTTGTATTTGAAGAATACAAATACAAATTCAATACAAAGAATTTGTATTGAATTCAAAATTCAAAACAAATTTGTATAATTTGTTTTGAAGATTTGTATTGAAGAATTCTTGCATTCCTGGGATAAACCCCACTTGATCATGGTGTATGATCCTTTCAATGTGCTGTTGGATTCTGTTTGCTACAATTTTGTTGAGGATTTTTGCATCTATGTTCATCAGTGATATTGGCCTGTAGTTTTCTTTCTTTGTGACATCTTTGTCTGGTTTGGTATCAGGGTGATGGTGGTCTTGTAGAATGAGTTTGGGAGTATTCCTGCCTCTGCTATATTTTGGAAGAGTCTGAGAAGGAATGCTGTTAGCTCTTCTCTAAACGTTTGATAGAATTTGCCTAGGAAGCTATCTGTCCTGAGCTTTTGTTTTTTGGAAGATTTTTAATCACAGTCTCAATTTCAGTGCTTGTAATTGGTCTGTTTATATTTTCTCTTTCCACCTGGATCAGTCTCAGAAGGTTGTGCTTTTTTAAGAATTTGTCCATTTCTTCCAGGTTGTCCATTTTATTGGCATAGAGTTGCTTGTAGTAATCTCTCATGATCCTTTGTATTTCTGCAGTGTCAGTTACTTCTCCTTTTCCATTTCTAATTCTATTGATTTGAGTCTTCTCCCTTTTTTTCTTGATGAGTCTGGCTAATGGTTTATCAATGTTATTTAGAGCCAGCTTTTAGTTTTATTGATCTTTGCTATCATTTCCTTCATTTCTTTTTCATGTATTTCTGATCTGATCTTTATGGTTTCTATCCTTCTGCTAACTTTGGGGATTTTTTGTTCTTCTTTCTCTAATTGCTTTAGATGTAAGGTTAGGTTGTTGATTTGAGATGTTTCTTGTTTCTTGAGTTAGGATTGTATTGCTATAAACTTCCTTCTTATAACTGTTTTTCCTGCATCCCATAGGTTTAGGGTCATCGTACTTTCATTGTCATTTGTTTCTAGGTGTTTTTTGATTTCCTCTTTGATTTCTTCAGTGATCTCTTGGTTATGAAGTACTGTATTGTTTAGTCTCCATGTGTTTGTATTTTTACAGATTTTTTTTCCTGTAATTGATATCTAGTCTTATAGCTTTGCGGTCAGAAAAGGTACCTGATACAATTTCAATTTTCTTAAATTTACCAAGGCTAGATTTGTGATGCAAGATATGATCTATCCTGGAGAGTGTTCCATGAGCACTTGAGAAGAAAGTGTATTCTATTGATTTTGGTTGGACTGTCCTATAGATATCAAGTAAGTCCGTCTTGTTTGATGTGTCATTTAAAGCTTGTTTTTCCTTATGTATATTCATTTTGTTTGATATGTCCATTAGTGAAAGTGGGTTGTTAAACTCTCCTACTATTATTGTGTTACTGTTGATTTCCCCTTTTATGGCTGTTAGCATTTGCCTTATGTTTTGAGGTGCTCCTATGTTGGGTACATAAATATTTACAATGGTTCTATCTTCTTCTTGGATTGATCCCTTGATCATTATGTAGTGTCCTTCTTTGTCTCTTCTAATAGTCTTTATTTTAAAGTCTGTTTTGTCTGATATGAGAATTGCTACTCCAGCTTTCTTTTGATTTCCATTTGCATGGAATATATTTTTCCATCCCCTCACTTTCAGTCTGTATGTGTCCCTAGGTCTGAAGTGGGTCTCTTGTAGACAGCATATATTCAGGTCTTGTTTTTGTATCCATTCAGCCAGTCTATGTCTTTTGTTTGGAGCATTTAATCCATTTACATTTAAGGTAGTTATCAATATGTATCTTCCTATTACCATTTTCTTAACTGTTTTTGGTTTGTTATTGTAGGTCTTTTCCTTCTTTTGTGTTTCCTGCCTAGAGGAGTTCCTTTAGCATTTGTTGTAAAGCTGTTTTGGTGGTGCTGAATTCTCTTAGCTTTTCCTTGTCTGTAAAGATTTTAATTTCTCCATCATATCTGAATGAGATCCTTGCTGGGTAGAGTAATCTTGGCTGTGGGTTTTTCCTTTTCGTCACTTTAAATATGTCCTGCCATTCCCTTCCAGCTTGTAGAGCTTCTGCTGAAATATCAGCTGTTAACCTTATGGGTATTCCTTGTATGTTATTTGTTGTTTTTCTCTTACTGCTTTTAATATTTTTTCTTTGTATTTGATTTTTGATAGTTTGATTAATATGTGTCCTGGCGTGTTTCTCCTTGGATTTATCCTGTATGGGACTCTCTGTGCTTTCTGGACTTGTTTGACTATTTCCTTTCCCATATTAGGTAAGTTTTCAAGTATAATCTCTTAAGATATTTTCTCAGTCCTTTTCTTTTCCTCTTCTTCTTCTGGGACCCCTATAATTTGAATGTTGGTATATTTAATGCTGTCCCAGAGATCTCTGAGACTGTCCTCAATTGTTTTCATTATTTTTTCTTTATTCTGCTCTGTGGTAGTTATTTCCACTATTTTATCTTCCAGGTAACTTATCTGTTCTTCTGCTCTTGATTCCTTCCAGATAATTTTTAATTCCATTTATTGTGTTTTTCATCATTGTTTGTTTGCTCTTTAGTTCTTCTAGGTCTTGTTAAATGTTTCTTGTATTTTCTCCATTCTATTTCCAAGATTTTGGATCTTTTTACTATCATTACTCTGAATTCTTTTTCAGGTAGTCTGCCTATTTCCTTTTTATTTGTTTTGTCTGGTGGGTTTTTACCTTGCTCGTTCACCTGCTGTGTGTTTCTCTGTCTTCTCATTTTGCTTAACTTACTGCGGTTGGGATCTCCTTTTGCAGGCTGCAGGTTCTTAGTTCCCGCTGTTTTTGGTGTCTGTCCCCAGTGGCTAAGGTTGGTTCAGTGGGTTCTGTAGACTTCCTGATGGGCAAGACTAGTGCCTGTGTTCTGGTGGATGAGGCTGGATCTTGTCTTCCTGGTGGCCAGTACCACGTCCAGTGGTTTTTTTTGGGGTGCCTGTGACCTTATTATGATTTTAGGCAGCCTCTCTGCTAACGAGTGGAGTTGTGTTCCTGTCTTGTTAGTTGTTTGGCATAGGATGTTGAGCACTGTAGCTTGCTGGTCATTGAGTGGAGCTGTTTCTTAGCCTTGAGATGGAGATCTCTGGGAGAGCTTTCGCCGTTTGATATTACGTGGAGCCGGGAGCTCTCTGGTGGACCAGGGTCCTGAGCTTGGCCCTCCCCCTTCAGAGGCAGAGGCCTGACACCTGGCCAGAGCACCAAGACCCTGTCAGCCACATGGCTCAGATGAAAAGGGAGAGAAAAAGAAACAAAGAAAAAATAAAGGAAAGTTATTAAAATAAAAAATTTAAAAATAATTATTAAAATTTTAAAAAATTAAAAAAAATTATAAGAAGAAAAAAAAAAGAAAGAAGAGAGCAACCTAACCAAAAAACAAATTCACCAATGACAAGTGCTCAAATGTATACTAAAAAAGAAAAAAGAAAGCAGACAGACAGAACCCTAGGACAAATGGTAAAAGTAAAGCTATTCAGACAAAATCACACAAAGAAGCATACACATACACACTCACAAAAAGATTAAACATAAGACCAGAAAGAAATTAGATGCAGAAAGGAAACCCCAAGTCTACAGTTGCTCCCAAAGTCCACCTCCTCAATTTTGGGATGATTTGTTACTTATTCAGGTATTCCAGAGATGCAGGGCCATCAAGTTGATTGTGGAGATTTAATCCACTGATCCTGAAGCTGCTGGGAGAAATTTCCCTTTCTCTTCTTTGCTCGCACAGCTCCTGGGGTTCAGCTTTGGATTTGGCCCCGTCTCTGCGTGTAGGTCTCCTGAGGGCATCTGTTCTTTGCTCAGACAGGACGGGGTTAAAGGAGCAATTGACTAGGGGACTCTGGCTCATTCAGACCGGGGGGATACAGAATGTGGGGTGAGCCTGAGGCGGCAGAGGCCAGCGTGACATTTCAACAGCCTGAGGCATGCCATGTGTTCTCCTGGGGAAGTTGTCCCTGGATCACGGGACCCTGGCAGTGGCAGCCTGCACAGGCTCCCGGGAGGGGAGTGTGGATAGTGCCCTGTGCTTGCACACAGGTTTTTTGGTGGCTGCAGCAGCAGGAGCCCTAGCACTTCATGCCCGTCTCTGGGGTCCACGCTGATAGCCACAGCTTGCGCCCATCTCTGGAGCTTGTTTAGGCGGTGCTCTGAATCCGCTCTCCTCATGCACCCCGATACAATGGTCTCTTGCCTCTTAGGCAGTTGCAGACATTTTCCTGGACTCCCTCCCGGCTAGCTGTGGTGCACTAGCCCCTTCAGGCTGTGTTCATGCAGCCAGCCCCAGTCCTCTCCCTGGGCTCTGACCTCCGAAACCCGAGCTTCAGCTCCCAGCCCCCGCCCGCCCCAGCGGGTGAGCAGACAAGCCTCTCGGGCTGGTGAGTGCTGGTCAGCACTGATCCTCTGTGCAGGAATCTCTCCGCTTTGCCCTCCTCACCCCTGTGGCTGCGCTCTCCTCCATGGATTGGAAGTTTCTTCCCCACCACGCCCCATCTCCACCAGTGAAGGGGCTTCCTAGTGTGTGGGAACATTTCCTCCTTCACAGCTCCCTCCCACTGGTGCAGGGCCCATCCCTAATTCTTTTGTCTCTGTTTTTCCTTTTTTCTTTTGCCCTACCCAGGTACGTGGGGACTTTCTTGCCTTTTGGGAAGTCTGAGGTCTTCTGCCAGCGTTCAATAGGTGTTCTGTAGGAGTTGTTCCATGTGTAGATGTATTTTTGGTGTATTTGTGGGGACGAAGGTGATCTCCACGTCTTACTCCTCTGCCGTCTTGAAGGTCTCTCCACCATCATTTTTAAGGTAAATATTTAGTAAAGAGTGTTCAATAAAATACTAAAGGTGAACTTAAAAATTAGGAAGTTATTTCACAAAGCTACCACGCTATTTGCCCAAAGTCGAAATACCTTCCTCAGTTCAGTCAGTTTGAGAGAAGCTCTATTTCACATAGTAAGGGAGTTCTAGGACGGAAGGAGGTGAAGGTTTGTCAGATGTTTACAGTATGTACCAGACAGTGTGTTAAGCTCTTTGAAGAATGCTTAGGAATAAAAAGTCTATTTCTTTCCTAAACTCTTAACTAATTGAATTTGCTCATAGTTTGGCAATAAGATGCCATAGCAATTTCCAAGCCAAAAAAGAGAACCTTTAATAATTTCCAAATCTAGGACACAGAAGACAATTTATTCTCTATATCTTTTATTGATTTCAATAATTAACAGATTTTTTTTTCACTCAAATCCATGTGTTCTTCAGGAAGCCAAATTTAAAAGGAAATCTATTTTCATCCAGGAATTTCTTCTTAAGACTCTTGACTCTGCTTTTCTAACACCTAGTTTAATAATCTGAAGCAATATCACTGACAAAAAAAAACTGTGAAAGAACTTAAAAGCAGTTACATTTTGCTGATTTTAGATAAACATATTGAAAGGCAGAAGCTAAAGTCTTATAGAAATAAACTTTCTGTAGTGTTTGCAGAGGCGCGTGTGTGTATATTATAATTTTTATTTGTTTTGCTTGATTTTGTTTTGTTATGTTCTATTTTGCTTTTGAAGGAGTAAGAAAGAGCATAAAAATCTCAGATCTTTTACATACATCTGGCTTTAAACCATATTTCTATAAACATGGGCAATTCACTTCTCTGTTGTCCAATTTCTTCACTTATAAAATATTTTCACTAATATCCAAAGAGTTTTACAAATTTCAAATAATATGCATTGCATTGCCTGGGGCATAGGATATGCTCAACAAATGATAGTTACTTGTGTTTTATTAATTATAACTTTCTCAACAAGAGACCAAACCATTAATTCAGTCTGATACATATTATTAAGGATGTATTTTGGCCCTTCCAAATATGCGCAATTTTGGACAACTAGTTTATTCATGTTGATTTCCCAGCAGATCACATCACAACCTCTTCCAGCTAAACTGATTTTTATTTCAAAAATATTTTGCTAAATTGTAAAACTTTTAACCTGAATCTCTAAGCCCATAGTACTTACTTAAAGATAAGCTTTGATGTAGGATTCCATTAACAGGAGAATGAACTGACACCTTCACTATATAGTAGTAAAGGAAAATGAAAGGGGCTTCCCTGGTGGTGTAGTGGTTAAGAATCCTCCTGCCAATGCAGAGAACACAGGTTCGATCCCTGGTCCAGGAAGATCCCACATGCTTTGGAGCAACAAAGGGTGTGCACCACAACTACTGAGCCTGCGCTCTAGAGCCCGTGAGCCACAACTACTGAAGCCCGCATGCCTAGAGCCAGTGCTCCACAACAAGAGAAGCCACTGCAATGAGAAGCCCATGCACCGCAATGAAGAGTAGCCCCCCACTCGCCAGAACTAGAGAAAGCCCGTGCGCAGCCACGAAGACCCAACGCAGCCAAAAATAAATAAACAAATAAATACATTTTAAAAAAAATGAAAGGACAAAATTACCTGTACGGTTTCAAAATATTTTTCTCTAATCAGTTATATTTAGGATGAATTAATAGGATAGTTCTAGCTTTCCAGTTTTTTAAGAAGAACTAATTTAAGACTGCCCGCCCTACTAGCTTTTGACTTGGAGGGCTGAATTCATCAATTAAATTCACAGCAGATTAATTAGCCAGTAATTTGGGAAGTTAATCATCATTCAATGGTACTTATTAAGTGTCTTTATGTTCATGAAACTTGTGTTGGAAGATTGGTTTGGGAGGATTGAAATCTTGCTTGAAGAAACATTTAAGTGGTATGGACACTGCAGCTTCAACCTAGTAATATCCTTGGTGCTACTCATCCCTTTCTTCCCTGATTTAATGGAAGATATTGAATACAATACAAAAATGTGTAAGAAACATATGATGTGTATTAGAGCCATCATAGCTTTCATGAGGGCCTGATTAAATTATATCCCATGTTAAATATCCTGAATAATTTTCAGCGTTATGTTCGTAACCGACAATCTTTCTTTCTTTCCTTTCTCTGGGGAATTTTTCACATCCTGTCTCAGTTAACAGATGAAAATCAGTTTTGTGATTTCTTTGTAGAAGTTAATAGAAATTT
Source organism: Delphinus delphis (assembly GCF_949987515.2). Classification (NCBI taxonomy): domain Eukaryota; kingdom Metazoa; phylum Chordata; class Mammalia; order Artiodactyla; family Delphinidae; genus Delphinus; species Delphinus delphis. The sequence continues at coordinate 85,005,476 of NC_082687.1, read as the reverse complement.
GTTCAAATCACAAAACTACCACAGAATTTGCCCAATTCAGCAGAAATACCTTCCTTGGTTCACTAAGTTACCGAGAAGCCCAATCTGGAATAACAAGGGAGTTTGAGGTCATGATTGAGGTAAATCTTCAAAGTTTGTAAAATATTTACGTAAATTGTGGCCAACTCAAGCCAGGCTCTTAGTTCTTTATTTTTAACGTTGATGTTTTCTTAAAGATTTATGTAAGAGTTACTGCAAATCTAAGAATAAAATATACTTATAATCATATATATGTATATACCCATGCATGCAGAAGCACCTGAACGCATCCTGGGTTACCTTTTGAAAACTGCATATTTACATTGTGACTACAGAGGTGGGAGACACTGCTGCCTAGCTGTGAGACCCCTTCTGGATTTCGCTGAGTTGCATTGTCTTCTTTTTCTTTACTTTTCTATATTTGTGAGAACTGATGAAAGAAATGCACCTCTACATTTAGTTTGCCATTCTTGAGCTCTTTGAAATTAGAAACATCTTTCAGTGAGGGTGCTAACTGTAATATTTGTTCTTACATGTAGGGAATTCTAGCAAAAGGTTTTCCAGAACTGTTTTCGTTGGTAAAACTTTACCCACTTTCAAGAAATCTTTTATTTTCTCCAACCTCCTTTGCACATGGTGCAGTGCAAGCATGCTGTTTCTTATGAGGGCTTTAGTGTAACTACAGAACAGCAGGCTCAGCACCACCTTTAACCTCACGTATCCTCTTGTATAAAGTGAGTGATTACAATATATTTGCTCCTTGAGGTCATTCCATAGAAGAATCTCAGAACTGACAACTTCAGATACATAATCTCCTAGACCAGCTTGCTACAATGCTTTGAGCAGAATATTTTTTGAGATCTATAATTATCTGATTCCCTCCTAGGGAGCTGGAGGAGTGGGAAGAGAGAAGTGCAGGCAGGCAAGGTGACATGACATTCGGTACATTCTTACCAGCCATCAGAGCTAAGATTTCCAGCAACCCTGATTAGTGCCACTGGTCAGGACATTAAACAGTTCTAAATTTTATGCAAAGAAATCTACTGTGCCAATTTTACACGTGATTTAAACAGTTTCTTTGCACTTAATAAATCCTATTATTATTCTTCTAAAAGTATTAATAAACTAAGCAATAAGGCAACCTGAATCTTCTTCTGCTTCATACACAGAGCAGAAGTCTTCTTTACAGAATCCTATATTATTTTTTTTAAGTGAGTGTGCTTCTTGCACATTTTATTCTATGAGGAAAAATAAATTTTGTGACTATTTGGATAAATATTTTTTACTTCAGATACTTGTCAGATTCATACCAGAATAAACACTCAACATATGATTATCATTCAACAATCAAGGTTTAACAAAGTATGATATTTACAATTCATCTTTCTTTTTGAAGGGTAAGAAAGGATATTTAACATAGCAACATTTTAAAATAGCTATTTGTAAAGCCATTTTTAGGGAATTAAGGACAATGGATAATGCTTTGGGAATAAAGGGTAAGATGTGGGTAGAAAGGGCTGTCTGCCAGATGTACTAAGGAACTGAAGGTTGCACATGTGGGCCACTGACCAATAACCATTTTTTGCTATCGTTAAATACCCATCTACCTTAGGCTGCCCTTTTGTGAAAGTCCTTTCCTTTTGTGGTTGACCTTCTTGTTCACATTAACCTGATTTTGTCGGTTTATAAGTATCCAGTAAGGGAAAGGTTGAATCCATGTTGTGATTTACCACTAGCCTAATTCAGAGGGATGCCCTTGGGCGATGCACTCTCTGTGTCCACACATTTGTTGGAGAATTAAACTAGACCATGAAATTACTTCAGTTTTATCTGCCATGGTTTATCTCTAACCATACTCCCCACTAAAGATACAGACACGGAGTTTTACTACTTACACTATTTTTGACAGCCTAAGGTAAATTGGACATTTTTGTAATCCACCTCTAAATCAATTCAGATTTAACTTAAAGAAAACAAACAAACAAACAAAAACTATTGTTGCGCATGTAAAGAAAAAATGTTTTATTTTGCAACTTCTAAAGTTTTATGAATTTGATTTCATAACATTCTCGAATGCACATCAACTCTTCTTGTTTTTCCCAATGAAAAAACTTATCCACATGAGGCCCAAGGTTTTCTTATACGTCTGGTTATAGGATTGCCACAAGGTTTCACAATAGCTGAAAATATAGCTGTTCTTTGCATATACTTTCTAGGGGTATGTAAAGGGTTGTTACAGATCCACCCCACCCCTACACCATCTCGACCAAAAGTCAGGCAATATTTATCACTCTTACCAGGGAGTAAAAATTATGTACAAATTTCAAAGAATTTTGTAGAAGAAAAATAGTTTTAGCTTGGCGTATGACTATTCGAAAATATTGTAAGAATTATTTTGTGTGTGGTAAATTACATCTGTACTATTTCCTGAAAGTAAAAAAACCAAAAAATTGCCTGATGACCCGTTTTCTTTTTTTTTTTCTTTCTTCTTTTTTTTTTACTGTCAGAAGAAAAATCAGAAATTATTGTGGTAAGGAGTGCAAACTGGTATGCAAATGAACATACGTCTATTAAATTTTCTAGAGATTCATGAATTGGTTGAAAACAGAAATTTTAAATTATAGATAGGAAAAAAAAAAAACAGGGAATTCCCTGGTGGTCCAGTGGTTAGGACTCCGCACTTTCACCGCCGAGGGCATGGGTTTGATACCAGGTCGGGAAACTAAGATCCCACAAGCCGTGTGGCTCAGCCAAAAAATAAAAATAAATAAATAAATAAAATTATAGGTAATTCAGAGATAAGTCATGACGTTTGAAACATTTTCCTGTATTTACAAATTCAAAATATCCTAATTCTTTACAAAATAACCTTAATTAAATTAATTTCCTTCATCCCTCCCTCCCTCCCTCCCTTCCTTCCTTCTTTCCTTCTTTCCTTTCCAGAATACTATACTCTACCTAGTTCATTTACACTTATTCTTTCTTTCAAAGACCCTGGGTACGGCCCAAGTAGTAAACAGAAAACCTGAGTAAAAGCATGTGAAACCTTCTCTATTCCCACAAATAAATTACTCCAGATTTATTTTATAAATTTATTTTTTTTTCTTTCTCTTTTTCCCACATTTAGTTAGTTGATTTGTCTTCTTTATATTTAAAGCCCTATAGTTTGGGACTATTTCCTGAAAGCTAATTTTGGACTGGAATTTATTTTTAGGATGACTTGGCCTGCGATAGCTTCTTAACTCCATGGACACATCTAAGATCTTGATGAGGTGTACAGGACATTGACCTCACCTAGCCAGAAAATCACCAGACATTTTTTCTTTTGTGTCAAGCCAGGAAATTCAAAGCTGGTGAAACAAAATTAAAGTACATAAAATAAGAAGAAAAATAATGACCATGAGGAAGTTATATAACTCCTTTGGACCTCAGTTTACAAACTTGTATATTGAGGAAGAAAGGGCAATAGACTGGAATTAACATTTGTTTACTGCTTTCCCTGTCACCTGTTTTGTTCTTCATAATACCTGTTTAAAAAGTTATTTTATTCTCATTTCACTGAAATGGACTAAGAGAAATATTAAATAACTTGTTCTAGATAAAGACACAATTAAACAACAAATTATCTTCATATCTCCAAAATTTATGTTTTTCTCCATTTTATGTCATCATACAAAATAAGATTGCCTGGAATTCTATATGTAAAGTAGAAGAAACAAAAACTCCTCCTTTTTATGACAGAAGTTAGGAAATTAAAAACCCATGCTTAAGAACTTCATTAGACAGGGCTTTATAAACATTAATTCTGCTGTGTCCTTAGACATACAGAGAGAGATCCAATGGTGAGATTTGTTAAAGGATGGAAATGAATTTGAAGACATAAGAAAAAGATGAGTAGGCCTTAGGAGAGGGCAGAGTGAAGAAAAGATGGAGACAGTGAACCAAAGATGAATCTGATTTTGGAAATTATAGAGAAAATTTTTTTAATGACTGGAATAGCTAATATTTCAATTTTTAAATTGTTATAAGTCGGCTTTGTTTTTATATCTTCCTGAACATTGAATAAACTTTATTATATGGATGATTTTGCTTCATTTAGAAAGTAAGGTGATTTTCTGTTTTCAATTTCTTGGTTACTGGACTTCAATTTACATAATAAATATACTTGGTACCAAGTTTGATGACCTTGGGTACACTTAAGTGATCTGTGTTTTCCAGACCACTCATTTCTATGATTAAATATAAACAATAATAGTCACAAATAGTACTTCACTGGCTCTATTTCTATCTCCTGGAGGGATTCAATTCATCACCAAATTGGTGTAAAAAGTTTTGGAAATCTTCCAGAGAGTCTTATTTGTTCAGTGTAGATGGAAAACCTTTAGCTGTTATTGGTATTTTCCAAAGCTTTGCCCTATTTTAAAATCAAAGCTGTCACTTTGATGTTGCTGACCAATGAGGACACTGTTCCTGCTGGTGCCTGTTGATGACAACCAAGCCAAATTAGTAGGCTTTGTAAGTCTGCTGATATTGGCTTTCTGACTGCCCGTCAGCAATATTGAACATGCAAGTGTCTAGATCCATCACTACTCTTACACAAATCTCTTCCATTCTTACAAGAACGTTCAGCACCAAAATGATTAACTCTTTACACATAGAGCTCCTATTATGCCAAAAGCCTTTATAGCAAAATAATTATTTCCAATAAAAACTTCCTATACAGTCATCTTAGGACTCAATCATGGGTTATGTGCCTGAGAACAATCAGAATAATACCCTCCATACTGTTCTCAAATTAGTTTGTAAACAGCCCTAAAAGTTTTGACAAATCAACTTGGCCTATTGTTTTCCAACAAAATGTATGCCTCTCAAAAGCAAGGCATCATTTCCCTAGAGAATCATTAATTATATATGTAAATAAGAATCATGGTGAATGTATCTACTAATAAATTCCCAGAAAGTACTGAATTCTGTGGATAACCTGAGGTCCCTGCAAAATGACAAAAAAAAAAAAGTACAGCAGCAGTTCATGTCAAGGAAAAACCACAATGTCAAGAGCACCTAAAATAGCTTCATGACAGAGGTGAGGTGACGGTGTGAATAATTGGAGGTGGAAATTCTCTATCCTCAAACACTCTCCACTGCCTTTTTCTATTACTCACCCATAACTCACTTTACCATTTTGGTTAAAAATCAGTACGTTTATTTTGATTTAAATGAATTCATTCAGCTCCAATGAGTTACAATGATATAAAATGAAACAACATTAAATCGCACATTTAATAAATTGTTCCTTGAAACTAATAAATTATGTGAATTGAAAAGACTGGAATCTAAGATCATGCTACTTAGTTCATGTATGCTGTTGAAAATTTTGTTGCATGAGCTATTGCAATTTTATATGTATCTTAAATAAAATGATTAAGTACTCTTTAATGGGTTAGTTAAAAAAATAAGATTATTTTGTAGGAACTTGGACACAGGAACTATGACTACAGACTCAGGGAGAGAAGGAGGTTAGATTTCTTGCATCCTCTTTCAGATTATAGTTTTTATTTTGGAAAATATACTGTTTTTGTGTTACCACTTATTATAAATTTTCATTCCAAATGTAGCAGCAGGGTACTCAAAAACAAGCTTAATGAGTAAGAACTAGCAAAATATTGAATGTATAATACATATTAGGCAATATATCATATTTGGGGAATTATTAACTGAGCACAGAAAATTACTAATTTTTGAACACCAGAATGTTTTGGGCCAGCATCTTTGCAGTTATGAGGTCCTTATCAAAACTCCATGTTAAAGAAGAGGAAGCAGAGGCTCAGAGGGTTATTAGCAGAGCTGGCAACTGGATGCAGCACAACTTTGTTAATATTGCCATGTTGCTACAGAGCTACACCAAGATCGTTTACAGTGTGACCTGAGACAAGTTATCTAAAATCTAGGCCTTAACTTTCCTTTCTGTAAAGTGCAAATAAAAACACTGCTTATCTCATACAAATGTTTTGAAGATGAACTTAATATGTATAAAATACTTTAATGTATGGCACTTTGAAAGCACTCACTATCAGTTATTACTACTCTACAGTTATAATGCAAATTTAGCAAATATTTATAAAATAGGCTTAATTTCCCTCCCTCACTTCCTTTTTTTCTCCTTTCCCACTTTCCTTTTTTTTTCAAATGTACTAATTTCCAAAATATTTTATTAATAATAACTGAACTCCTTTCCACACACTGGATTGCTACTTTGTATATTTTGTATGCTTTCTCCTCCCCACAAAGATCTCATGTGGTCTTATCTTTGGCAAATGTGCCTTGGAGCCCCTGCCTTCCAATATATTATTATTGTATGAAATAGCTATTGTTATTTTTGTTATTTCATAGAAAAGAAAGCCTCAATGACACTAAACACTATATCCAAAATTATACCATTTATGAGTGATAGACCCAAGATCACTAAGAGAGAAAACTAAGTTAAATAAGACAAGTAAATACATGCTTGTCTGTTTCAAAGATAGATCTTGCTTGCTTGCTTGATGGCTGGCTTAGATTGTAAATGTCTTGAAATTCAGGACAATTTTCTATGTCTTCAGAGTTGATACATAATGTTCGTCCCAAAATGGAATAAGATATGTTTTATATATATATATATATATATATATATATATATATGACCATGCATATTTATACATGTTACATATTATATAGACTCACATATCTTTATATATTTTATATAAATCAGTAATATATGTGCCCTATGTATATCAGTTATATATATAGATAAATGTGTATGTGTGCATCCAGTATACATATATATATTAATTGTGTTAATAGTTAAGTAGTAGTTGCTTTAAAAAGTTACAAGTCAAATTCTGTCATTTCCCTGATCAAAACCCTCCAATCTCATTTAGAACTTCTTATCACTCTTAGAGCAAAACCCAAAGTCTTTACCCTGGACTAAAATTTGTACATCATCTGGCCCCTGAATAACACTCCAAATATAATCTCTACTCTCCTATCTCTAAATCTGTCTCAGCCATACTCTCCCTCATGCTGCTACTTTAAAATGCCAAGTGTCTGGCACCGGCCACCGAATTCTTCAGTCTTGACCAAGCATCTTAAAGGTACAGGTACCAGATTCGATCAAGGGAAGAGACCGAAGGCAGAGAATGGAGAGCGCAGGCGCATCACTTCCTTTTGGGCGCCAGATGGCGCCAAAGCAAAATGACGGCAGGGAGCTCCGTGGAGAACCCCAGAAATAAAGGGTTTAAATGAGAAAGGGGAATTTATTAAAAGGATAAAGAATGTCTCCAGGATACAGCTGAGCCTGAGGAATGAACTAGAACTAGGGTAGCTGTTTCAAGCATTTTACAGATTTATTAGTTTTTTGGAGGACCTGCTAAATCTATAGTTTCTTTTTATTTATTGTTATTTTTATACAGCAGGTTCTTATTACTTACCTATTTTGTGCATATTAGTGTATATGTGTCAATCCCAATCAACCAGTTCATACCCTCCCCCACCGCCGTTTTCCACCCTTGGTGTTCTCTGCATCTGTGTCTCTATTTCTGCCTTGCAAACTGGTTCATCTGTACCATTTTTCTAGATTCCACATATATGCATTGACATGTGATATTTGTTTTTCTCTTTCTGACTTGCTTCACTCTGTATGACAGTCTCTAGGTCCATCCAGGTCTCTAAAGGTGACCCAATTTCGTTCCTTTTTTTGGCCAAGTAGTATTCCATTGTATATATGCGCCACATCTTCTTTATCCATTCTTCTGTCAATGAGCATTTAGGCTGCTTAAGCATTTTACATATTTAATCCTCACAGCAACTCATTCAGTCCTCAAGTCAACCCTCTGAGGTAGGTAACACTATAATAATCATCCCCATTTTACAGATACGGAAACTGAGAGATTGAGTAGTTTAACTCAACACCTAGTAAAGTGGTAGCCAGGTTTCAAATTCAGGCAGTTTGGCTTCACAGTCTATGTTAACCCCTATGTCATATTGTCTCAAATGGTGATAAGTATGATGAAAAAAGAAGCTGGGACTGGTAGACAGCAAGATAGAAAGGACCAGGATCCTTGATAACATTGTTGAGCCACTTACTTTTACAAGTTACAGAGATGCCCTGATTTAGGACTCTGGTTATATAAGATAATAAATCCCTTTATTGGGGGACTTCCCTAATGGTCCAGTGGTTAAGACTCCATGCTCCCAATGCAGGGGGCCTGGCTTCAATCCCTGGTCAGGGAACTAGATCCCGCATGTTGCAACTGGAGATCCTGCATGCCACAACTAAGACCTGGCACAGCCAAATTAAAAAAAAAAAAAAAAAAAAAGCCAAGTGTCCTTCTGCCTTAGGGCTTTCATGCTTGCTGTTCTCTCTGCCTTGAACCCTGTACCCAATTTTTCATGTGGCCCACTCCCACAATTTAATTGTCTTCACATGTGTTCAATATGCACCAGCGACTCTTCTAAATACTTTAAGTGAATTATCTTATTTAAAACAAGTTATTATCTGTTTGGTGACCTGGGTTAAGGATAGTGAGAAAGACAAACACTGCATGGCATCACTTATATATGGAATCTAAAAAAAAAAAAAGAAAAAAGAAAAAAGTCAAACTTATAGAAGCAGAGAGTAGAAAGGTGGTGATGGGTTGGGGGTGGGGAAAATAGGGAGGTTGATGAAAGCAAAAATCTTTCATTTATAAGATGAATAAGTTCTGAGGAGCTAATGTAAAACATGATTATTAGTTAATAACACCACATCATATATTTGAAATTTGCTAAGAGAATGGAACTTAAATTTTCTCACCAAAAAAGAAAAAAAATAGTGGCAATGTTTAAGAATTCAAGTACAAAATGAAGATCTCACCCAGTGTTAACCCAGAATCAAAGCAACTAATGAATTGGGTTAAAAACAAAAATTTAGATGTTGTATTTAGTTAGCTTCCCATCCCTTTATACACACACACACACACACACACACACACACACACACACACACACATACACACCCCCCAAGCTGTGTTATTTGAAGAAATGTTTACTGACTCTTAGAGTAGAATGACGAAGACACCTCAAGGTCAGACACTCTCAATAGGAAAAGCAGTTCTAGGGAATAGAAATCAATTATATAAACTATCAATTGATTATGAATCCAAAGTAAATGTCAGTCCTGTTATGTACCTCTGAGAAAAGGATGCTGAGATACAGAATAACAGCACAGTGGCTGGCCAACTTCTCACAAACTCTGATAAAACAAATGCCCATAGATAGCTCGTTAATGTGCAACATAATGAGCCATAAAACAGTGAAATCAGACATTTTGTTTTGAATAACCAAAGTCCTCATTAATTTGGAAGGATGTATGTGTATACAGGATGGGATCTTTAACTATAGTAAAACTTTCCATTTTTCAACATCACATTCTATGCAATGTTCCCAACTTCTCTGGCCACATCAAGGAAATCTGGGGTAAGATAGAGTGCCTTGGAGGAATTCACTGGAATTAAAGGCTCGGCTTAAAGCCAGTCTTTTCTGTCCTGTGGATCTTTGTTTTAGCTATTTATAATTGAGAGGACAAATCACTCTGAGCATTTAAATTTTGTATGCTGGGGGTAGTAGTAATTTATTCCCATCTGCATAAGATTCAAGAGATTTTTAAAAGATGAGTTCTGCACAAGCTTTTTAACCAGAAAAACGTGGGTTCGAATTCTGACCCTGCAGTGTTGTTATCAGAAAGTGGTCACATTTCTTGGTTTACTCCTCTCAAAAATGAAAATGATAACTACTTCATGGAGACAATTAAATGAGACAATTATGAGAAACTTTTATCACAGGTCATGACAGAGTAGATATTCAATGTATTAGTTCCCTGCTCCTTCCTCCCTTGTGGAAAAATATGAAGTGGCCACTTACCACCTTACAATCATATGGAATATACCAGCCTATTACATCATTCTATATATATTCCCTACATGGTGATTATGTCAGAATATTTATTATGGGGGCTTCCAAGTACTTTCTTGATTCTCAATGAGCAAAGTGCAAACTGCATCACCTTTTGTTTGTTGCTCAATTGATTCCATCTAGTTCCATGGCTTTCAACCCATCTCTGTTGAAGGCTCCTCTAGGCATCCCCAGCCCTGCTCTAACCCTTCAGCTACAAACTGAACTTTAATTGAGTTTTGGGACAGTATCTCCAACATTATCTGCCCCAAGAGGACTATTGATCGACCTGCACATCCCACACCTGCCATCCCTCTGTAAATCATCCCTGTAATTGATGCTATTTCCACACAGTTGCTCAGCCTAAAAGCTGAGGAGGCTGCATGATCTCGTTGGAGTCACTCCTTTGTGATGGTAGGTTCAGCCAGGTTTACCTTAAAAATTATATCCCCAAACAACAATTTCTTCCCATTTTCTCTGCTAAAGCTACTATTATCTCTCATCTAGACTAACATAATGGTCTCCTAATAAGTTTCTCTCCCTTTGCTCTTTAACCCCCTTAAAATACATTCTCTACCCAGAGATTTTGACAGAGACGCTCTTCTTGACCAAATTAGACAGTCTCCTCTGAGCCCTCTTTTAGACTAGGTCTCATCCTTCGGCCCTGTCCTTGGCCTACTGAAGCAAATTTTAGCAAAGAATCTTGCTAAGTCAACTTGGCAAGAATCCCTCACCCTTGGTATTTGGTATCTGATCAAGTTCATCATCCCTCACCTTGATGTATAAGACTTGGCCTGTCTTTGGTGAGAATCTCCTTAGATCAGTTCAGCAAGAATCTTCCTATTCTTGATGTCTCCTCTTAGTAATTTTCTATCCACTGATTTTCTCACTTGCCTTGTTAGCTATCAATCCCCAGTTGTCTTTGTTGTGTTTGGAGGTGAGCTCAATTTTCTTACTGCAGAAGTTTCTTTATTCAACTGCACCAGTTACTGAATGAAATCTGTCTTTACTGCTTTAACTAGTGTCCAGCTGTGTTTCTCTTAGAGATTAGTCACCTTTCTTTAGAAAGTAGTCACACTCTCTAAAATATGACTCACCTCTTTGTTAATCCTTTTATTATTTCCCAATGAAATCCCGTATTCTTTGCCAGTCTTCAAGGTTATTGCATAATGTGAACCTCTTTGATTTTTCTTCTACTTTTTTCCTTCTTTTCCTCTTAGATTCTTACATGGCTGCCTCTTTCTCATCAGTTAGGACTTTGTTTAAGTGTCAGTTTTCTCAGAGAGACTTCAGTGAATTCCCTACCCAAATTCAGGCTCCCTCAGTCCCATCACAGCTGTTATTATTCTATTTATTTTCTTTGTTGCCATTCCCAGCATTTTAAATATTCTTCTTATTAATTTATGTGATTATTGCCTGAGTCCTTCCAGTGACAGTGCCAGGCTTTCAGTGGGTACTGAGTAAATATTTTTCCCTAACTATCTGCCTGCCTGCTTGTTTGTTCTGTAGAACTAGGAAGTGAGAATCATAAAGGCAAAATAACATAAAGAAATGAAGAAAGAAACCACACTTACAACCTAGAAAAAAACAACGTTTTGCTCTTCAATAATGAAAACAATTTTTCAAAGGTTTCCATCAGGAATTGCCCCATTAGAAATGAATAAATAATATATAGAGCAGGATACACACATTCTTAATTCAAGGACAGATTTTTAGTTCAAAAGTTTGACTAGCCTCTTAAAATCCTTAATGTTCTAGAAGAAAAGTCACTTCGGGGGGCAATTAGAGGATATACTCATTAAACCAATTGTACAAAGACCATACAGCATGGGTGTAAGAGGTTAGGCAGTACCATTAAGAAGTAACCTGGAAAACCAATCATTTGAAAGACTTTGCCTTTGAGGTTACCTCACAGCAAGCAGACACCAGGCAATTGCATTTGGTTTCAAGTTCAAAGGTACAGAGTACAAAGGATAAAGGAACTCTGCCCTCCCTTCTTATTTAACTAGCTTTAATTTGAACTTTAATATGGAAGTTGGGTGACAAAGAAGTATGTCATAAAGACTTTACAAAATGCTAAGGTTATTCAAGTTGCATAGGGTATTAAAAGCAGGTAAGTAGCTTAAGAGCAAGGGTAAGAGCTCCTCCACGTCTCCCATCAATAACATCCAAAAGTGAACAAAAGCATTGTTATTTAGTGGCTAAAGCTGAGCCCTTAAGTCATAAAATTGATATCTCCTTTTATATAATAGTCTTTTATACATCTAGAGAAGAAAAATCAGGGTTAATAAGCTTTGCGGACTTAGGCATGACAGGGACCTACAATGGAGACAAAAAATGATTTATCTTTTTATCTTGTGAACAAGATCTATGGCAAAGTAGAGACACAAAACCTTATACAAAGCAATCAGGAAATATATCAGACAGTCAGAAGAAAAATGTTCATTTCTCCATGCCTTTCTAAACTCTTCTACTAGTTTCAAAATTAAATTGCTCTCTCTCTCACTCACTTTTCTTTTTTTGAGTTAGTAATTTGTCACTTTGATTTCTCAGTTATTGAAAAAACAACAAAATATCATGTCTCTGAAACAAGCAGAACTTCTTCCTTTTCTGAAGGAAAGAAGATACTTCCATGGAACAAGTCCTGGAGACAGACCTGAGAAATAACATATTTAGTAATTCTCTGGGGCTAGGTGACCCAATCAATAGCACTGATAGTTTTCCACTTATAAGCTTGAATTTTCCCACCTAGGATCTAGAGACTTAATAAAACTATGGTGAAAATTCTGTTTCAAACAAAACTTCAATTGACAAGGGTAAGATTAAGCGGGATGAAGACATATCATGATTCTTTTCTTTCAAAATTATTTTGTGTCACACCAAGTATAAGATTTCAATCTGTGTGTGGGTGTTTTAACAACTATATCTGGTTAATACTATGGCCTTTGAGAAGACAATGTTGTTTTACGAGAATGAAATAGCAACATGAGTTGTATCTCTGGCTATGTTTTAATGACCTTGGGCATTCCTAGTGACTGATGAGCCAATGCATTGGCTAGCCAATGCAGTTCACATCACTGAAGTCAATGTGAATGGAAACTCCTGAAGTTATGCATTCCTCGCTCTACATGCCTGTACTGAATGGATCTGGTTGTTTGATATATATAACAGTCACTGACAGAATGAGGGTTTGGAGCTCTTTAATTACTAAGGTCCCACACAGTTCTAAAATCATGTGGTTCTTCATGCTTCTTCAGCACTTTCTAATGTTATCAAGATCTCTCAGCAAAAGGGTTAACCATTCTAACATTATAACAAAAGATTCCAGATTTTTAAGGATTCATGTCTCAGCCACTGTCCCTTTGAATATTACCTCCTCACTATGCTATTTTCTTTCCTCTGAAACCCTAATTATTTTTAGGTTGAAATTTTTTAGCTGTTCATGTTTCATGTTCTGTGTATTATGCCTCATCTCTGTACTATACTCTATGTACTTTCTTTAGTTTGAATAACTTGTTTACCAATTTTTTTTTAATGTGGATTTACACCGTGGTTTAGCATTCAAATAAGTAATTTAAATTATTTTATTTTATTTTTCTTTTTAAGGATTTGAGTATAGTTTTTGATTTTGAAATTTTGTCCAATTTTTATGTCTCCTGTTACTAGTAAATTTTTTTTTTTTTTTTTGCGTTACATGGGCCTCTCACTGTTGTGGCCTCTCCCATTGAGGAGCACAGGCTCCGGACGCACAGGCTCAGCGGCCGTGGCTCATGGGCCTAGCCACTCTGCGGCATGTGAGGTCTTCCCAGACCAGGGCACGAACACATGTCCCCTGCATTGGCAGGTGGACTCTCAACCACTGCACCACCAGGGAAGCCCGCTAGTAAATTTTTAATAGCCATTTTTATTTACTTAAACATAGACATCATTACACTATGTATTTGGATTCCAAATTAAAACATAAATCACACACTGGAAAAAATACTTTCCATACATTTTCTGAAGGATTGGAATTGAGAAATTACTCCTAAAATTTCTAAGAAAAAGATAATAATCAAGCCAATAAAAAGAATGCAATGACAGTAACCATTATAGAGAAGGGGAATCAACATTGATGACAGAATATATTTTATATTTTAAATTAAAACTACAATGAGACAATTTAAAATCCAATAGATTGGTAAAATTTTTTAAATTTCTAATAATACCAGATGTTTTCAAATATGTGATATAATGGCCATGGTGATATCAGTACTGGTAGAAGTGAAATTATTAAAAACAATTTACAAAATTACTTGGTATCTTTGTAAAGTTCTATATTCCAGATCATATAACCTATCAATCCACTTGATTGAAGGTATACACTTTAGAGACTCTTGCACATGGACACCAGAAGGCAAACACAATAATGAATGAGACTGTAATAGCAAAACAAATAAAAATCTAACCCAAATGTCCAAATGTTACCTGAAAACTAGGCTCACCCTGATGCTGAAAACTCTCTGTACACTGCTGTTGAATTGAATCTCAGAGACAGAGTTTTGGGTGAAGTAGAAAATAATAGCTTTATTGCTTTACCAGTCAAAGGGGGACAGAGCAGGCTTGTGCATCAAAAACTGCATGTCCCAACCTGGGAGATTTGATGAGGAGTTTTATAGCAATGGTTCAAGGGCAGGCTTGCTGATAAGGATCAGGTTGTGTTCAGGGCCTGCACTGCTTTGATCTGGCTTCAGGTGGTCTCCTCATGAGCTTCTCTGGTTCTCAATATTATCAAACTGTGATCTCCTCTGGAATGAAAAATACTTCATCAAGTAGTTAACATCTTGCATTTGTTGGGAGTTTTAGTTCTGTAGAAGAGCTCAAAGATATTGTTATGTGTATTCCTTGAGGTGGAACAAGAACCCTGCACCAAGACTGCACTATTATTTTTTGACTGCTCCTCCCTTGTCTCTGGATCGCCTCCCTTCCCTGATCAACAACTGTTCGAACCTGCCCTTTGGAACTCAGGGAAGGTCAAGTGTATGGAGGACACAGAAAGGCTTTCATTCCCAGGAGCCCCATGGGGTCCCACTGAGTTTCAGCCCCTTGGTGGATGTTGACCCAAAAGACACAGCCTAGGCAAGGAATGGGATAAGGAAGGCTTTATTACTTGCAGCAAGTAAGGGATCTTTCCCGGAGCTGTGTTTCCCAGTAGCAAAATTGGGTTATTTTTTTATTTTTATTTTTTTATAAATTTATTTTATTTTATTTATTTATTGTTTCTGGCTGCATTGAGTCTTTGTTGCTGTGCGCAGGCTTTTCTCTGGTGGTGGTGAGTGGAGGCTACTCTTCGTTGAGGCTCATGGGCTTCTCACTGCGGTGGCTTCTCTTGTTGAGGAGCATGGGCTCTAGGCACGTGGGCTTCAGTAGTTGTGGCATGTGGGCTCAGTAGTTGTGGCTCGTGGGCTCTAGAGTGCAGGCTCAGTAGTTGTGGCACACAGGCCTAGCTGCTCCGTGGCATGCGGGATCTTCCCAGACCAGGGATTGAACCAGTGTCTCCTGCACAGGCAGGTGGATTCTCAACAACTACACCATCAGGGAAGCCCAAAATTGGGTTATTTTTAAGCTAAGGGTACATGCATATTCATGAAGAGGCATGAGTGCTGTCATAGAATTTGGGCAAAACTTGACAGAGTCCAAGCTTCAGTTGATTGAAATCACCAGGGTCAAAAAAGGTCAACATCGTCAGTCTTTAGGTTCCAAGTGATCTGGTGGTTGAGAGCTTCAGGCTAATCTTTACCATTGAAACAGAATAGGGAGTCTTTACAACTGATATATTATCTTTGTTATTGTTACTTCTCTTGCCTGATAACAGTCATTTGTTCTTGCATTCTTTTGTTCCCTTAAGATCAGCAATTACTGAAACTTGTTCAAGGGTAAGCACTGTAGCCAGGCTTAGATCACAAAATGGCTTAGGTCAAAATTGGTGTCTCTTAGGTCATAAAGCCATGCCTGCTTCTCTTTCTCCAGGGACTCTCTACCTTATCTGCTTACAGAACAAAAGAATGGGTAAATAAATTGTGGTATATTCAAAAAATTGAAAATTCTGTGATAGTTAGAATGAAGGAACAGCAGCTACACACTGTGTAGATAGATGACTATTAGAATATGAATGAGTTAAAAAAGCAAGTCTCAGGAAAACAAACAGAAACTATATATTGTTTATAGATACATATATACCTGGTAAAAATGTAAAACAAAGCAAAACAGAAGAAACAAAAAAACCCCAAGAGAATGGTTTAAAAAATAAGCTTAAATCAGTATTCAGTGTTGTCTTTGGAGAAGAGTTAAGGCCATCAGGGGACAGGCAGGTGTTAAAAAACAAAATTCAACTGAATATATTTATCAATCTAATTGACTTTATTCAATGATTTATGAATTGGGCAGCATTCCATCTAACAAATAGAAAGGAGCTCCAAGAAGCTATATAAAGGAAAAAGGACAAGGAAGTTACTAGCAAAGAGTGGATTATATTAGGCAAGGTCACCTTCCTTTGGGTGAAGGCAGGGGACTATCAGGCAGGTTACCTCACTAGTGGTAACCAGGTAATTCTGCATTGACTGGTTTAAGGTTCTACTCCTGGGAAAGCTTGAAATTGTAATTAATTTAGGTATTAATTCTCAGTTTGATGATGTGGGCTTAGTACAGTGACTCCATTTGGAGCCCATTTACTCTTTCTTAACACATGGAACTTTATAAGTTTGCATAATTGTTCCTTTGATTTGTGAGTCTACAGGTGTTAATTTTATTGTTATGCTCATTTATGTGACACATTTTATACGTATTAACTTATTTAAGTTAGATTATAGTTTTCAAGTTCAATTTTAGATTAATATACACCAGTCTGTTAACTCAGTTTAATTCTAAGGATGGGGGCTTGTTAGATTATAAAGAGCTTTCATTTGCTATATATTATCAATCGTCTTAACTTTTGCTGTATATATGTTATTTGATAGCTGATTGTACTTTCCAACAAACAAACCTCTTATTCGTCATTCCATTATGTAACCATACCAGTATCTTCTTCCTTTACTGTGAACAGTCTCAATAATCTCTTTCTATTCCTATAATTTTAAACTAAGAACTGTGGACTGCTTTGGATATTTAGCTTCATGTAGGTCTACTTTCCCTAAAGATGCGTATTTACTGTCTGCTTCTTCCTCTCTGACTGCATTTCTACTTATTTGTTCAAGAAATACATAAATTACCCATTTCTCTCTTCAAATTATCTGTTTGTTTTGTACAAAACCTAAAGTTTCTAGCGTTGTTTTTAGATACGTCATAACACTAAACTGGGAATCCCATTTTAGACTTCAGAAGGGGAGATGCTTGGAAGGCCGGGAATTCCACCGTAAGATAATTTGAGAGAGTACTGTCTAATGCAAAACCATTCCTTAGAGAAAAAAAAGGATTGGAAGAACCATCCACACTATCTGCACCCCCAAACATGTGTATTTAAATTTATCTAAGACTTGTTAATTTCCAGACTTTCCCTCAAACCAAATCCACAGTCACATTTCAAATATTCCCTCTTTGAATATATTATGGGATTGTCCCCAGGTCTCAGGAGGAAAATCAGACCCTTTGCTACTTTCGATGCTTTGGAGGTAAAAAATAATGCAAACATTTTTCAATCATAAAGGTGCTAGCATTTTTCTGAAAAACAGTTACCAGAAAATTGTCATAAGAATGGATGCTCCATAGTTCTGTAAAATTATTCAGTTACAATGTTGTTTCAAGTACCTGATATTTTAAATTAAATAAAATCCATTATTTTTCTTAAGCTAGAATATTTTTTTTTGTTGAATTGCTTTTTCAAGACATCCAATAAATAAGCCAGGCTCTCTTTAATTACTGAACTCTAGTTATGAAAGGAGAATGATCAGAGGGAAGGAAGTTGTAGTTGGCTTTCACTTTTTTTTTGTTATCTCGTCCTCTGTTTCCTGCTGTGATACAAACGGTTCCCTTTAGCTTGCTGACTGTGGCATTTGCTTTCGGCAAAAGATAAATAAACAAAATAAAATAAATAAATAAAAAAGTAAAACCACCTCAGAACACTAGCTAGAAAAGTAAATGTTCGTTATTTCAGCAAGTTGTAGCATCTCAAAAATTCATAGTTGTTATAATATGAACAAGTGCAGCCTAACTCTCTGTTATGGAATATCCTTAACACTTGGCTTCTGGATGAAGTCAAAGATGTATTATCAAGAATACCATGGTTGTGAAGTTTGAAATGATTAAGTTAATTGGGGTTAAACTGAAACACAAAATACAATAATAATTACTCCCTCATTTTGAAATCATTAAGCAATCCCTGGGTCACTCCTTATTCTTTGAAAATGTATCTCCTGGCTTAATGTCACTGTCTCTGCCACTGCTTTGGTCAGTTGTAATTCTAGCTTTTTTCAATGTCTAGACTTATCCTCATTCTTATAGTCTTGTCTCTCTGTTTTTCGTATCATTCAATCTACATCAATTTAAGTAACACCAAGCACGTGATCTAAACCTTGTCATTACAAATAATTGCAACTTTCCAAAATTTAAATTTCAACTATTCCATTCTCTACCACCGTCTCCTCTCTCTAGACTCTCTGTCTCTGAAACTTCACTCCCACAATGCTTTGACCCTATATCACTTGTTTCTATTACCATTCACTCTCCCTCACTGATGTCCTTACTTCCCTCTTACACAACTTAAATATCATGGTTAATCATTATGTCTTCCCATGCATATACTCTTAGCAATATTTTCACCCTTGTTTTCTTGTAATGTCTTAGCAAGACTCCAAATCTGGTTAAAACTAAACTCTTATTTTAGCTTGCATCCTCACTTGACTGATAGCTAGGGTAAAGAATAAACTGTTTGGACAAAGAAACCTCCAAAATATAAAGATCTAAATAAAATAGAAATTTATTTTTTTCTTAACTAAGGATATCCAGATGAGTTGTCCAGTTTAGTAGGGACTCTGGACTCCATGCAGACAACCAGGGACCTAGGTTCCCTTTCTCCTTTCCCACTGTTATAGCATTATCCTTGCCTTCTTGATTAGAGTTGGGTAATAGGCATGACCATGACTCATTTCATGTAATCTGGAGAGAATGTGTAGTCTAATAATGTTCTTTTAAACAAGTGAGGCAGGAGTTTCCCATATCACTTCTGCTCATTTTCCCAGGTAAGATTTTGTCACATTTTTACCTTCCCTAGGTAAAATGGAATCTGTGAAAAAGAAACCTCTAGGCAGGATGGACATTTGCATAACATAGCTTGATTACTGTGAAAGGAATTTTGGTGAAAAGTTAACAGTGCTTTTATCTGAACAAAGCTGGAGAAAAACATATAACCATGTAGACAATTATTACGTCAAATTCAAGACTACTGACTGACCTCAAGTGTTTTTTTAATTCTGTTTGGCAATTATAATATTTTTCTTAGGCTTTTACTTTCTAGACTCATTTTTTATGTACCTATAACCTTTTTTTCCCTCTTATGTCACTGAGTAAATAAAAACCATCAGAACATCAATCTGACACACTCACAGTACTACATCTACTCATCTCCCTACATTAGCTTCATATTCTCATTTCCTACTGCATATGAATTCTCTGCGATTGTAACCTAAACTCATCCATGAGTACATTAGATCTCATCTGATTTCACCTATCTAGGGCCATCTTGTAAGGAATTTTTCCTTTCTCTCTTGCATTATCAATTCTCCCTTTTTATTGGATAATTCATATCACCATAAAATATATTTATGGTATATATATGCTATATATTTATGGGATATGATATGGTATATTTATATATACCATCTTTAAAATAAAGGAATCCCTCTTGATTTCATATATGACAATAGTTACACTGTTTATGTTCATAATTACTATAAAGTGCTTTTGAAATATTGGTCAATAAATGTCTTTCTTTCTTTTTCCCTCTTTCTCAATATACATACATATATACATCTTTGCTTGCCTTCAACATTCCACCAGAGTTACTATTCTCAGGATTACAAATGGTATTCATCTTGCTAAATCTAATGGCTGCTTTTATTTTCAGTGTTCATCTTATGTGACCTTTCAGCATCATTTAACACAATCACTCTACCTAGAAACATTACATTAGGTATGCATGGTATCACAATTCTCTTGTTTTCCTTCTACTTCACTAGTCTTTCTCATTCTCATTCTTACTTCCTCCTTATCTCCCTGCTGCTAAAAGTTGGATGTACCCTTGGACTTAGCATTTTTTGATCCATGCTGCTGCTTGTATTAATCTCATCCAGTTTCATGGCTTTAAATATTATCTATGTGTTAAAGAACCAGACTTGTGTATCTTACAATGCACTTAACATTCTCCCTTAGAGGTCTAATAGGGATCTGAAATATAACATGTTTAAAACTAGCCTCTTCACCTTCTTCCCTAGATATTGCCCTTCATCTCAATTAATGGCAACTCTATCTTCCTAGTTGTTGAGACAGAAAACAGAGTTATCTTTGAAAACACTACATCATACCACACATTTATTCTTTCAGCAAATACAGTTGGCTTTAATTTCACAATATATACAGATTCTAAATATTCTTTCAGCATTTTTTTTAACTATCATCTTCACTCTGGTCTAAGCTACCACCCTTGCTCACTTTTACTACTACAAGTGCTTCCTAACTTTCTCCCTGATTCTGCCCCTTTCCCCACAGTCATTCTTAACAAGGTAGGCAGAGTTATCCTGTGCAGGCTAATCATGACACTCCTCTGCTCAAAATCTTTAAGTGGCTTCTCATCTCAAATTAAAGTCTTATATGTTTATATGGTCTTTCCTCCCCTCCCCTTCCTATTTCCATCTCCTACTATGCAGTGGTTCAGTGCATGGGCTCAGAAGCCTGACTTCTTATGTTCAAATTATGGCCCCTCACTTTCCAGGTGTTATTTAACCCCTGTATTCCTCATAACCTCTTCTGTATAATGGTGGTAATAATACCTGTATCAATGGGGTTTTTCTAGGATTGAATGAGTTAAATATAAAGTACCTAGAATATTCCTGACACATTGTCAGTGTTCAGTAAGCATTAGATTCTACTGCTTTCTTCTCTCACTCAGTCCCCACTACCCAGTGACCTCCTTATTTCTCCTTAAATATGTGGAGTGCATTCTCACCTCAAAACCCTCGAACTTATTTCCTTTTACTTTTGCTTGAGTTTCACACCCCCATATATTCTCATAACTTCTATTCTCATCTCACTCCAGTCTTTGCTCAAATTTCATCTTACTGTAACCAAAAGTGGGGTCTGGCTGCTGGCCACTCAAAAGCCAATAAAAAAGCAAGGTTGGTGGAAAGGAAAGTTTGCTTTATTTTGGATGTTGACAACCAGGGGGAGAGTGGACACCTGTCCAAAGGCCGACTCCCTCCCCACTGACAATCAGGGAGCAAGAGCTTTTATAGGCTGAGGGAGGGGGCTACATGCAGAAACAGCACAGTCAGCTCTGACAGTCATCTTGAAATTGGTCATGCGGTGGTCTGACCAGCGTCATCTTGATCGTTGTAAGTACAGTTAATCTTCAGTTCCAGGGTCGGTTTGTTCCCATTTCTTTGAGGCCAATTCTTGGAATAGTGGCAGCTTAGATCATGGTTACAGTCTGGTCATCATGTAGTTAACTTCTTCTACTTGATGGAGGTTTCAGTATCTACAAGACAGCTCACAGGATATGGCCCAGAATATTATCTATAGCCCTTGAGGAGGAACTAAATGTCCTTGACTATGCTTAATGACTAAACTATTACTATGTGGTCTCCTTTGTCTGTCATCGTTTCTGTATTTTCTCACTTCTCTGATTAAACTTATGCTTTGGCTAAAGTTCTTCCACAGACAAAAGGCAGGCTGAGGACATAGGGGCCAAGGACCATAGGGTCCTGCTCCATTTCATTATTAGTGAGGCTCCTATGACCACCATATTTAAACTTCAATTTCGAACCCTACACTAGTCCTTCCCACTTTCATCTCCTACATGAACTTGTCATGGTCATGCATATATTCAATATTTTTTTCCTAAACCTAGTAAGAGGTACAAATTCTAAATAAATATCTGTTGAATAAATGAATGAACAAAATATAATTTACTGCATGTTCACTGTTTCTCAGTCTTTGTACTCAGCTTACATACATTTATCATATTTTATCCTTACAGCCATCCATTAGGCAGATATTATAATCTCTGTTTTACAAATGCAAAACCAAAACCTCAGAGAAGTAGTACAATTTGCCCAGGATCACAATGCTACAAATGGGTATGATTGGACTCAGACTGCTCTCTTTGTGACTCTGATATACATTATACATATACATTATGTATGGTCCTTTAAATAGCATAGCAAGTTGTTTTTTATGACTTTATGTTGCAAAAAAATTAAGATCTCATATACTTTACACCTGAATGTTAATATTTATCCTGGATGATATTTAAAATTTGAAACTTGTATTTTAGTTTGCATCATCTTTAAAAATGTTTAAAGATATTTTGTATATGTCGACTGAAAAAAATGCGCAACATGAGAGCTGTGAGTTTAGCTTTATTTGGGACTTGAGAGACAGCCACTCAGATATCTCTGAGGAACTGCTCCAAAAAGGTAAGGGGGGAGATCAGTATATGTGGGATTTTGGAGAAGGGATACGTGCAACCAGGCCCATATCTCAGTCGAAGGTCGCTACTAATCACGAGGAGAGGATGTCTCCATTAATGATTTTGGTGCTTTTCTAGGTATGAGAATATAAAAGAAATTGAGTTCATAAAATTTCCTCCTGAAAATATCTAACTATCCAAAAGTTTGCTCTGCCAGTTTTCCCAGAGCACAGACTGCCTCATTCCTGATCACCACCCTAAACTCCTTTCAGGGTGTGTTGAAAGTCATCGACTGCAGTGTCTAGTGACTTCATTATTGTAGAACCAGGTGGCAAGCAACATTTTTTAGTTGTCATATATATGTAAAAAAATTTAAATCTTATCTCAAAAGGAATTGACTGTTTTAATGAATTACTCTGATAAAGAGGGGCACACACCACAATCATCAGAAATGTATTACTATACTATATAATAAACATTTTTACAGTTAATGCAAATACATTTTATGTGGTGAAAAGTTATACAAAAATTTTTGAAATTCTGAGAACACACAAGTTTCTGTTCTGTGTTCCTCACAACTCACATGTCTGAAAAATTATTAGGTCCTCAACCCCCATTGCAAGTAAAACAACACAAGAACACAATAGCTTTCCATCTAATTTATAGCTCCAAATTTACCAAGTTACTAAGTAGGAATGCTAATTAACTATTTAAAACCTAGAACCAAAATACATAAATTATTTGTTTGATTACTATCCAAATGTTACCAAGTCCAAGCTTGCTCTGCTCACCGCACAACAGGCCAAAAAGTCGGAGACAAGGTGTTGAGACAAGGAATATGACTTTATTCGGACGCCGGCAGACCGAGAAGATGGCAGACTATTCTCAAAATAACCGTCTTATGGGGTCTGAATACCAGTTTCTTTTATAGAATCAGAGAGGGAAGTAAAGTAAAAAGGCAAAATAGAGAGGGAGAGGCGGTGAGGAAGGAAAGTAAAAAGGGTCATCAGTCTTGCAAAATATCTCCTGGAATGGTGAGCCTCAGTGAGGGGATGTGTTAATTTCTCCTTTCTTGCAGCCATTTACAGGTGGGCAGGGTTAGATTGTCTCCCTGTGAGCTGAACAAAGGCACTTTAGTTCAACATTCAGGCAGAGGGGCAGGGTTCCCTGAAGCAGACCATTGTGTATGATTATAATAACAAGAGCAATGAAAAGCAAAGGTTAAAGTCAAAGAAACAGATCCAACATGGAGTCCGATTTAGCTCTTCCCTGTTACACAAAGAACGTTTCCCCAGAATTTGAAAATAAAGACTATAAGCATAAAATCAGGGATGATTGTATCAAGTGTTTCTAGAAAGAAGAGATTTAGTTTAGTTAAAAATCAGATGAATTAGTTTGAAACTGATATAAGAGTTAAAAAAGGTAAATATTTCTAGGTAGCTGACCTTTACTATTACTGAACTAAATAAATTGGTTCTCAGAAATATGACAGAAATCAAGAAGAACTGTAACTTTCTCATTAAGGAGATAATTACCCAAATAGGAATGCAATTACCCAATGATGAACAGTTGGAAAAGATAGATTCAATTTTACTAGTGAGAATTGAAAAGCTGTAAGAGAAAGTTCCAGAGGGAACAAAGGAAGCACTCACCATGGTCACAGATCTCCACTATTGTTAATGACAACTATGAACATTTTACCTTTGAAAAGATACCTGCTGAGCTGAACAATGTAAAGAGATCTGGGAGGAATTGATGCTTTCACATATTCAGGGCATTTCAGTACTAGCTGATGGGATAGATAAAGTGAGAAATAAGAAAAATTGTCGACTACTCCATCTTCAAATATATCATATTATCTCATAGAGAGGAATTTTTGCACTTTACTGACTAATCTCTTGCTGCTTTTTCCCCAGCCATTCTCGAGATTTCTGGTATGTCAGCAATTATTTTAGATTTCTGTTTTCTTATTCAGAATACTTTTATATTTAATTAGGATTAATAAAGTAAGATTTATAAGGCTGGCTTATAATTTTGGAGAAACCCTTTTGAAAATAATGGAATTTAACCTATTTAGATATTGGTTTAGATACTGAATTCTCCACCAAAATACAAAAAAACTTGGATGGACTATTTTGCAATGAAATATTACAATGAAGGATACCAGAATATGTCACCTCAAAATATACCTTTTTGGCATATGGATTATTTTGAGCTAAAGGCCATTTAGAACAAGCAGACCAGAAAATTCTCTAAATATAGGGCACTAGTTTTATTTAAATAAAGAACAATTTCTATTTGTAAAGGTGTCTCCCTCTCCCATACTAAGAAGAGGGAGACTCAACAACTCTTATTAATGGCAAGGCACTGACTTAAATCGGCACAACAAACTTCACTAAACAACTCTTGTTCACCACATTTTTCTTGATCACTTTCCTGTAACTTTCCTCCTCTGCCCAGAATACCAAAACCCCTTTTCCGTTGTTTAGCTTAAGATGGAATATAAGCCTTAATTATTTGACCACTGCCTTGAGCCACATTTTTCTTTGTGAATACCAGTGCATATGTATGTAATTAACACTATTTTTTTTTCCTCTTGTTAATCTCTCTCCTATCAGTTTGTTTCACGGGTCCCAGCCAAGGAATCTAAGGTAGGTAGAGGGGGAAGAAGAATGTTTTTCATTCATTTTTGCCTCCAATCTGCATTTAACTCACCTGTTTCACTCCTTACTTCATCATGTCCAGGCTCAAATATCATGGAAAGACCTCTTTCCAGTCTGCTTTCTCTACAATAACAGTACCTGCCCTCTCCAAATTTGTCACTCTCTACCTTATTCAGTTTTCTCCATACCACTCATCACTATATAACATTATATTATACACTTATGTGCTCATGGTCTGTCTCCCCTTCTAGAATGCAAATTTCAGAAATTCAGGGTTAGGTTCACTGATTAGTCCCAACTACTGGGACATTGCCTAGAATGTAGTAGGTGATTAATATATAAAATCACCAAAAAGTGAATAGATGAATGGATCTCTTCTTCCCAATTAATTCTCATAAGCAGTTTGTTTTTCTATCTATTAAACATAAATTGTACCCATTCTGCCTGCTGGCCCTAGAGTGAATCCTCTCTGGAGGAAAATAACTTCATCCAGATCCCTCTTTCAGGCACTGGGATGAGCATCCCATCCAAAATTACCAGGATCCAGGAAAGAGAGCCAAGAGAAAAAAACATAATAGAAATATATTCACATGAGTCCCAGATCATTGCAGTTATCACACACAGATTTTAAAATAATTGTAATTAATGTGATCAAGAAAATAAATGAAAAAAATTGAAGACTTTAGTAGAGAACTGGAATCACTATTTTCAAAAAGCAAACAGAAATTTTAGAACTGAAGAAAAATAGTAAACAAAATTTGAACTCAAAAATGGGGTTTAACAGCAGATTGGATACAGCTGAAGAGAGGACTGGTGAGCTGCAGAGGGATCAGTAGAAAATATCCTGACTGAAGCACAAAGAACAAAAAGGATGGAAGTGTCAGAGACATGTGACATGGTTTATCATATAAGATATTCTAGCAAACATAATAGGGGTTCAAGAAGGGAAGAAAGAGAGAATGTAGAAGAAGCAATATTGAAAGAGATAATAACCAAGAATTTTCTAAAAGGGTAAAGAAATTTGAGTCACAGAATCAAAAATTACTTAGAACCCCAAGCAGGATAAAGGTAACAAATACTACACTTTGGTACATCATCATCAAATCAAGAGAGGAAAATCATAACAGCAATTAGAGAAAAAAATGCATTACTTTCAGGAGCAACAATAAGACTAAAAGCTAACTTCTCAGCAGAAATGATGGAAGCCAAGTGATGAATGAGAGTTTTAAAAGGCTGAAAGGAGATAACAGACAGTTTAGAGTTCTATAGCTGGTGAAAATATCCTCCTAAAGTGAAGGCAAAATAAACATATTTCCAGAAAAAAAAAAAAGATTCATCCACATTGTTCCACATATAAGCAATTCATTCATTTTTATTGCTGACTAGTATTCCATTGTACGACTATACCACATTTATTTACCCAGTCTTCTGTTAACAGACATTTTTATGATTTCCAGTTTTGGGTTATTATGAATAAAAAGGTTGTAAACATTCTTGTACAAATAAATAAATAAATAAATTGTAACCATTCAGAATAAAAAGAAGAAAAAACTACAGAATATTACTAAACGTTCAAGGACAAGAAAGGATAAAGAGTGTAAAGGTAAAGGGATGAGTATGTTTTGAGGACAAGAGTATTGTGTTAAAAAAGCAATTATCCATGATTAGTGTTTTTCTTAGTGCAGGGTAAGATGTCATCCAAGCCAAAGAATAAGAAGAGAGGTGAAGAGAAAAGGGAGAATAAATCTGTATTTGGGGATGCCTATTATGAAATAGCACCATGCTTGTGTGTTTTAGGCATCTTATTTTTTAACCTGCAGGGTGGTGGTCCATAAGAACAATTTTCAAACTGAGAACGCTGACTCTTAACTTGTCCAGTAATAAATTTTTAAAAGTGATGGAGACGGAATTCACACTAGACTCAGCTGACTCAAAAGGCTGAATCATTTTCATTAACTCTAATGCTATTTCACCCAACTCAAATTATCTTTAGGCAATTCTTAGACAGCATTTAGACTATGTTTGAGAGGAAGGAAGAATAAAAGACTAAACAAAAAAATTTTTAAATAAGGTGATATCATAGAAATAACTGATAAAATGAAACAGTGTACTTTACTTTCAGAAACAAAAACATGCAACACAGTCTTTCAATTTTTCACCCTTTTTTATTCCTTATTTCTCTTCTTTTGCCAGGTTATATGGTACACCAAAACTGATATCTGGAATTATAGATTTAAGAGAGCTAAAAAGGGAAGAGTTGAGACATAGATTTTCAGATGTTTACAGTGAAATTGTAGGGAACCTGGAAGGACTAAGAATTTTCCAGTGTGACCCTCACATGCCCTTTTCTCCAACACTCCTTTCTCTTCATTTCTTCTACACATGGTTTTACCTCCAAAATCTTCCTCCTCATATCACTTGATAAAAGCCAAATTGCCAAAACTCTGGCTGTTAATTTACAAAAAAATTTCTCCTTTTTCCAGGAGCTCTCTTTGATTAAACAGTTTCTGAAGTCAGCTGGAATGTGACTGACAATCTCCTGGACCCCAGACTAAATGAAAAATTTGTACCCACTTTCTCCTAGATAGAATGCTCTTTCAGAGATGTCTCACGTCTGGCATTTAAAAATAAGAGCTCATGTTAGCAAAGTTCTGGTTGATTTTCATCCAGAGTATGTTTTCCCATGAGAGTTTATTGATAAGACAGAGATTCCTCTTCTGTGAAACATTGCCCTCAAGTTTGTGCAGAGTGGGTTACAGGTGTAACCTCAGACATTGATTTCCTTGGGTGCTCTTCAGCATGGCCCTAGCTGATAGGGGTCTGAGGGCACTCTGAGCTGTCCCAGCAGTCAGGAAGAAGGATGAGCAACATCTATTCCACTGGGATGTGCTGCACACTTCCCAGCAGGGGATCTGTCTGCCTCAGCAGCCAGGATCATTTTGTGCTTCTGTTCATCAGTGCACAACATCCCCGTGGAGTTTCTGGACAGTTCCCTGGTCCAGGTGTTAGGGAACTATTGACCAAAACCACCTGCCTTGGCCAGGCATTAACCACTTGCCTGAGTTGTCTCATAACAGGAGGTCCCAATAAAGAACGAGGTACTGCCACTGAAAAATAACCAGAAGAATTCAGGAGGGACCAAAAGGAGGAGGGAGGAGTGACATGTCCTTCCCTAATCTCCCAGAAACCCTCACACTGGAATCCATCTTGGCTGAGAGCTGTGCCTGCCACCAGGGAGGACTCTGAGTCAGACCAAATATGTGCCAAGCAAGATGACTGGCCAAGACAACCTGGAAACTAACCCCATTACTATAATACCTGAGACTGTGAGCCACGTAGCAGAGCAGTTCTCCAGGATTCCCTTACCCTGCTGCTCTCTGCCTGAGTGCCCCGTCCCAGTAAAGTCTCTTGCTTTGTCAGTACCTGTCTCCTTGGACAATTCATTTCTGAGTGTTAGAGCCCACTCTTGGGCCCTGGAGGGGTTCCCCCTTCCTGCAACACAGGTGCTTGAGGAGCATGATGTACAGGATGAAGAGCTGTCAGTCAGAGTGGGGAGACAGACAAAGCTCCAGCTAGTTCACCTGAATGGCTAAATTCACACTTACTAGTTGCTTCTGCCTCTGTCTTTAGAGACACCTATCAGGGAAAGCAAAATAATTATTATTATTAGATTATTTGAATAAAAATTCAAAAGTGTAAACTTTGAAATAATTTCAAAGATCTGTTTGAAAATTAAAATTGCTTTTGTAACCCATTTTTTGGTTTTCTATGTTTGATTTTTCTTTTTTTGTTGTTAACAGTGTCTTTGAAAACTCTCAAGATATCATTATTAAAAATCTTCATCAGGTATTATAAATAACTACTTCAATGATCCCTGATGTAAGCACATTTTTCTCATTAAAATTTTAGGAGTATTTTATTTTAAAACTCGCAGCAAGTTAAATATTAATATATTTCTCAAAACTGTATTTATTTTATTAGAAAGTGAAGTGAGCCTTTTCTGCAAACCTCTTATAAATGAAAGTTCCCAATCCAGTCTATCCCATTGTGCCAAGTACATTTTATTATTTTCTATGTGTGGCACAATGTAAACTACCTCGAGAAACCCAGACCTAAAGAATTTGTGGAGGTCCCTGGTCTCTGGGCTTTGAGCATGTGATCACACAAGGTTGTACATCTCTTGGCTGGAATGATCCTGTGAAAAACACAGCCACCCCACACTGGGATAACATAGTGAGACTCACAGAGTGCATGCATATGCTGTAAAATCACATCTTAACTTATTTTAAATAGTTAAGAGATAGTTAGCTAGATGATAGATAGATAGATAAACAGATGGATGGACAGATAGATGGTTAATGATAGATGATAGATATATGATAGAGAGATGAAAGAAAAAGAAAGAAAGGGAGGGAGGGAAGGAGAGAGGGAGAGAGGGAAAGAAAGAAAGAAGGAAAGAAAGAAAGAAAGAAAGAAAGAAAGAAAGGGAGAGAGAAAGAGAGAGAGAAGGAAAGAAAGAGAGAGAAAGAAAGAAAGAAGAAAGAAAAATAAATATACTCTCAAAAGACATTCATATTCCACTGGTTCATTTTTCCACCTTCTAGAATTCAAATTCAACTATTCGAGGACATGCAGCCATCTGCACCATCACCACCCCCAAAATATAAACCCAACTAGCATGATTCACCCCTTGTGATGGAGTCAATGAGCCAGTTATTTTACTTTATTTTATAAAGTTGTAGTTTTTAGCTAATTGTATTGGGTCACCCTCTGTAGCCAAATAGACGCCACATGGTCCATGGCTCAAATATTGCTCTTCAGTTGAAAGAAATAGAGAGAAAGAAATAAAAGGAAAAAGAGGTTAAAAGAAGCTTAAAGTGTATTTCTAGTAGCACAGCCCACTCCACTGTTTACCAGTGGAGAAAAACGGAGGTCTGTATGTCAGGAATTCAATTTCTAGAAGTAATTACACTTGCAGAAATTTCTCTTGGTTTGTGTCCCCTATGAAACAGAGCATGTGGTCTAGGATACAGGAGAATAAGGCAATCCAACCATAGAAACAATGACTATCAAGCAAAGTTACTAAATACCTGTGTAAACCATTAACTAAATTAATTGAGGCTGAGGTGTTAATAGCTGTTATATTCCAGAAGCAATAAAGTATACAGTGGACTATGGATGACATAATGTCTTAATTAAAATAAATAACTTTATGGAGAAATTTTAGGCATCTTGACTAGTTGGTAGCAGAGAGATTTTCAATAACTACCCCTCGCCACTACAACCTTCCAATCATGTGATGTAAAAGCTACCATTTCCATCCTGTATTTCAATCATGGCTCACTCACCTTCTCTGGTGGTTTTGGAACTGCTTATGTCCTACATTGATGTGATCTTGTTGGTATCATTTCTAATTTATGTTATTGTTTTGTTTTATATTTTTATAATTTGACTTAAGGTTTACTTGCACAATGAATCAGGTAAATAATAACTATGTGAAAAATATTAATTATGCTGTGAGTGTGGCAAGTGGTAAAATGAGTAGGTAGCACACAGATGATGTGGTCTGTTTAATATTATTTCAGAGAGTGAATCAGCTTTCAAGTTCATCTCTAAGATAAGTCTATTTACTTAAATCTTAAAATGCCTTATATATGATTAAGCTGCCAATGTGATTAATAATTAAGCTTTGAATAGCCTCCAAAAAGATGATCACAGAGGAATTATCAATCCCTATAAGCAAGTAAAATCTTTGATAATATCATCACCAATTCTATTTACAATTAATCTGAATGACAGACTAGAGTGAATGGAAGATGGAGGACCAAGGGGCGTCATTATTTATGAATTATGAATGAATGTCCACAACATTTAAAGAAATGATGGTGATATATAAAAATCGAAATACATTCTATAGTGAAATCAGCATGATTTTTACAATGTGCATCATTTTAATCTTTGATTGCCTTTGTTAGGCAAAGAAACTGAAGTTGTTAGTAGATGAAATATCAGGCCAATTCATAGACTATATTTTTAAATTCTGAAAAAAGTTAGCCTAGATGAAAAGCAAGTATAAACAAAAAAAATCTTAAAATTCAAAAAATAATTTTCCACTTTATCATGCTGCCAATACTCACTGCCAGGTGGGTGTATCCTAACCATGATTGTGAAAAGCAAGAGAAGATCTGCACAGGATCTGTTATGTGAAAATTGTTTTTCTAAAATCATTCTGGTTATCATCAAACAAAATATGAGGGAGTAACTTGGGCCACTTGTAAAAAGCTCAGTAAATATCATTAATGTACACTTTGAAAATAATTAAATCAAATCTAATGTTTATCCATTTTTTGAGCAAAGCCCAACATAAAGAATTTAGCTCAATTGCGTACTTTAACCTATTATGAGAATTTTCTTTTTACTTATTAAATCTCAGTATAAATGTTAATAAGTAACTCTAGGATATGATGAAGAATCATAGAGAGAAATGAGATAAACTGATTAGAAAAAAAGAAAGAAAATACTGTTGCTCAGTAATAGTCCTTAGTTTATTTTCCTTCAAATGTCCAGTTAACCTATTGTGGCAAATCTGACAAGGAGAATTCTCAGCTGGGGAGTTGGCAATCATCAATAGTTAAGTCCTGTGGATTAGAAGCAATATATTTCATGAACAAATGCAGCCAGAAATTATACTAAACACCCTCTGGGTGGTAGGATTGCAGAATAGAGTATAAATTCAGCAGCTCAAACACAAAATACATTTAGTCCAACAATAATCCATTGGTGTAGGAAATTTTATATAGAGGAGATTTAAATGTGATGTAATAATTTATTATCACAGTGATTAATTTTTTTTGCCTGTCAAAAGCAAAATTAACAAACTAACCAATGTTGATTTTGCTTCACCTTTATATTTTTTTTGTCCTTGTTCTCTCACTCTCTCCTTTCTTCTCATATCCATCTTTTTTTATCCTCCTTTTCCTATTTAGAAAAAAATTAAATCCAATTTGGGGGAAAAAAGAAGTTTGTGAGATCAATAGGGAGTGCCTAGAAATATATGGCTTCAAAATTTTGACTATTAAATGCCCTTTTGTTCTGTGAATTTAGAATTAAAAAGAAAAAGAAATAACTGTTTGAATAACTAGATATAACCAGAGAAAGCACTCTACCCCCAACCCTCTCTGTTTCTTTCATATCCACACTTTAATATATTTTATCTAAAACTGACTGTAGGCTATCTATGATGAGTTGGTTAATAACAAACCTACTCACAAATTTGAAGATAATTATTTTGATCATCATTACATTAGGAAACATCATTTTAATGCATTCATTATGTAACACTACAATAGAAGATAGAGCAATCTAGTCTGTTCTCCTTATTTCACAGATAAAGACAGCAAAATCCAGAGAGGTTACATATCTTTCCCAAATACTAGCTTTCCAGTGAAATAACAACTACTAAAATGCAGGTTTCCCATCATCACCTGCCTGCACTCTCTACCATACAACACTATAAGGAAAGCGTACTAAGTTCTTTCTCATATATTAGCCTGTCATAAAAGCAGTTTTTACATTCATTTAAAATATCAAATAACATATTTTAATATTTAACACTCCATGGTAACTTCAGAAACAATTCAAATTACACCTCTTTATCTTCACCAAAAATGTACTAATCTCTTCCTTTTTCTCTCTCCTATTTTGATTAATTACAGAGTGATTATCCCAATTTTCTGAGCAAGAAATCTAGGAATCATTTGGAAACAGAGATTTTTTTTTTTTTTTTGCGATACACGGGCCTCTCACTGTTGTGGCCTCTCCCGTTGTGGAGCACAGGCTCCGGACGCGCAGGCTCAGTGGCCATGGCTCACTGGCCCAGCCATTCCGCGGCATGTGGGATCTTCCTGGACCGGGGCATGAACTTGTGTTCCCTGCATCGGCAGGCAGACTCTCAACCACTGCACCACCAGGGAAGCCCCAGAGATTTTTTTTTTAAATTGAGGTCTATATATGAGTCTGGTAGTCTTTTTGGCAACTTGGGTAGGTTAAATCCCCAGTTATCTATTTATTCATTTATTTATTTATATTTAATTTTTTCTTGGATAATTGATCCTATTCTTTTTTAACATCTTTATTGGAGTATAATTGCTTTACAATGTTGTGTTAGTTTCTGCTATATAACAAAGTGAATCAGCTATACGTATACATATATCCCCATATCCCCTCCCTCTTGCGTCTCCCTCTCACACTCCCTATCTCACCCCTCTAGGTGGTCACAAAGCACCGAGCTGATCTCCCTGTGCTATGCAGCTGCTTCCCACTGGCTATCTATTTTACATTTGGAAGTGTATATATGTCCATGCTCTCTCTCACTTTGCCCCAGCTTCCCCTTCCCCCTCCCCATGTCCTCAAGTCCATTTTCTACATCTGTGTCTTTATTCCTGTCCTTCCCCTAGGCTCTTCACACCATTTTTTGTTTTTATTTTAGATTCCATATATATGTGTTAGCATAGGGTATTTGTTTTTCTCTTCCTGACTTTCTTCACTCTATATGACAGACTCTAGGTCCATCCACCTCACTACAAATAACTCAATTTCATTTCCTTTTATGGCTGAGTAATATTCCATTGTATATATGTGTCACATCTTCTTTATCCCTTCAACTGTTGATGGACACTTAGGTTGCTTCCATGTCCTGGCTATTGTAAACAGAGCTGCAATGAACATTGTGGTACATGACTCTTTTTTGAATTATGGTTTTCTCAGGGTATATGCCCAGTAATGGGATTGCTGGGTTGTATGGTAGTTCTATTTTTAGTTTTTTAAGGAACCTCCATACTGTTCTCCATAGTGGCTGTATCAGTTTACATTCCCACCAACAGTGCAAGAGGGTTCCCTTTTCTCCACACCCTTTCCAGCACTTATTGTTTATAGATTTTTTGATGATGGCCATTCTGACCTGTGTGAGGTGATACATCATTGTAGTTTTGATTTGCATTTCTCTAATGATTAGTGACGTTGAGCATCCTTTCATCTGTTTGTTGGCAATCTGTATATCTTCTTTGGAGAAATGTCCTTTTCGGTCTTCTGCCCATTTTTGGATTGGGTTGTTTGTTTTTTTGATATTGAGCTGCATGAGCTGCTTGTAAATTTTGGAGATTGCAACAAAAAGAATAAAATACCTAGGAATAAACCTACCTAAGGAGACAAAAAACCTATATGCAGAAAACTATAAGACACTGATGAAAGAAATTAAAAATGATACAAAGATATGGAGAGATATACCGTGTTCTTGGATTGGAAGAATCAACATTGTGAAAATGAATATACTACCCAAGAAAAAAAGAGAGAAGACTCAAGTCAAGAGAATTAGAAATGAAAAAGGAGAAGTAACAACTGATACTGCAGAAATAAGCCCAGAGATAAACCCACACACATATGGTCACCTGATTTTTGATAAAAGAGGCAAGAATATACAATGGAGAAAAGACAGCCTCTTCAATAAGTGGTGCTGGGAAAACTGGACTACATGTAAACAAACAAAACTACATGTAAAATAATGAAATTAGAACACTCCTTAACACCATATACAAAAATAAACTCAAAATGGATTAAAGACCTAAATGTAAGTCCAGACACTAAAACTCTTAGAGGAAAACAGAGGCAGAGCCCTCTATGACATAAATCACAGTAAGATCTTTTTTGACCCACCTCCTAGAGAAATGGAAATAAAAACAAAAATAAACACATGGGACCTAATGAAACTTAAAAGCTTTTGCCCAGCAAAGGAAAACATAAACAAGATGAAAAGACAACCCTCAGAATGGGAGAAAATATTTGCAAATGAAGCAACTGACGAAGGATTAATCTCCAAAATTTACAAGCAGCCCATGCAGTTCAATATCAATAAAAATCAAACAATCCCCAGTTATTTAATCCAACATTAATCTAGTGTTGCTATAAAGGTATTTTGTAGCTGTGGTTAAAATCAATAATCAGATAACTTCAAGGAAGGGAGATTATCCTATGTAATCTGCAGCTTCAGCCGTGCTTGTGTTAGCTAATTCCTTGCAATAGACAAAGATGTAGATGTAGATATAGATATAGATAATATAGAGAGATGATGGATGTAGAGAAAGAAATAGGGATAAACTATTATTGATTTTGCTCCTCTGGTTGAATCCTGATTGATACATTCAGTTTGAGTTTCAGATTACCTGAGAAAGCTACCTGTAATTCTATGTAAAATTTGTGTGTGTTAAAATATGTATTTAATGAAGAAGGGAGGGTTTTAGAATCACTTGTGTAAATTCTTCTTTTTCATTTAACCCCCACATCTAATTAGACAAACAGGCACTTTCATGTCCAACTTCTTAAAATCACAGTAACCCATCCCCTTCACTTATTCTCTGTTACTACTGCCTTATTTCATGTCTCTT
The DNA here is from genome assembly GCF_949987515.2 of Delphinus delphis. Taxonomy (NCBI): domain Eukaryota; kingdom Metazoa; phylum Chordata; class Mammalia; order Artiodactyla; family Delphinidae; genus Delphinus; species Delphinus delphis. The sequence goes on along the minus strand of NC_082687.1, from coordinate 84,969,735 downwards.
AGAATTTTCTCTTGAACAATTGTAATTGTCTTGTTAATGGGTTATTTGGCTCTAGTTTCTTTTCTCTTGCACACTAATCTCCACATTGCTGCTACAGTGGTCTTTCTAAAACACAATCTCAATCTGTCAAGTGTTTCCAATCACCCAAACTCCTTAAAGGTAAGGACAAGTCTATCTAAAACTTTATAGTTCCAATGTTCTAATTTCAGTTATTATAAAGTTCCCATATGGTCTGGGGATCCTGCTCCTCTGAGCTCACTTATAATCCCTGAATTTGATATACATTTTTAAATACTTGTTCCCTCTGCCAGAAAGTCCACTTTTCTTATAGCACTTGTCTGAAAAGTTTCCTTTCCTTTGACACTCAGGAATGTAGGAACTCTTTAGGAAGTCCCTGTCCTCTCTAAGCACAATTAAAAACTCCTCTTTCTCTGAGTCCAGATATACACAATTGTACCATAACTGTTTGTCTCTATCTCTTTATTATCTATCTATCTATCTATCTATCGATTGACCGATCTATGTAATTTTATGCTCTGTTTGAAATATGAGCATATGAAGGGCAGGAACTATCTTTTATTCCTCATCATATTTCTAGATACCACTAGTTTAGCTTGTAGAATATAGTGCTATCATTTTATTTTGAATAAAAATTATAGAAATAACTACATTCTATCAATATTTACATGAAATATTTTGGGGTGTTTTGTACATAAAATAACTTTTGAAACCGTGATACTCCAATATTTGCTATAATTCACTGAGGCTATTTCATGAATGGTGCTTTATTTTTGGTGCTTTTGGTTAAGTTGTTGGTTCACTGGCATTTAAAGTTTGTATGCATAAGTCATATACAACTTATTAATTAGCCCCTTCTTTTTTCCCAGATTTGGCTCATACCTTGAAAGGGTACCTATAATCCTACAGAAAATAAAGAAATATACCAGGCAAATAAGCAAAAGATAACTGGAAATATCTATCCTAAATTTCTGAATTTTGTGCCCTACAATTAAACCTGCCTTACTATTTATCATTGTTGTTCTGTAACTTCTCTCCCTTACCTTGAATCACTGGCAATATCACCTAATCGTTATTTGTAGTTTATAATCTATAATCTGAAGCTCTGAAGAGAGAGAAATCATTAATCTTACCCTGGCATGTTGCCTGGCACATCGTAGTTATGAAGTATTTGTTGGACATTGAATTAATATATTTTACTCTCACCATTTTTCTTATATCTTTTCATAAATCTCTATGACTTTATAGTATATTTGCTTTTAATTTTAATGTCATAATGTAATTGACTTAGAAATGTTTAATATCCTTCTACTACATAATTTCTAAAGTTTCTCTTAAAAATAATGTTTCTTGATCTAAAGTTTCACTTTAAAGAGTTTGATGCAATTCATTAGGCAACAATCCAATTAGGCTGGTATATCCGACCATGGCTGTTTTTCATTCAGTTTTTTACTCTTCAAGGTGACTGTCTGCTTTTTATCATTTTATAAAGCCCTTTTCTATGGGATAAAGTAAAAACAAACTTTTGATAAATATGTTATTATAAATTTGGCACCAGGACCTCACATAGTTTATTTTGGTTTAAATTTCCATTCTTGAAAAAATCAGAAAAATGTATCTTTTTGATATATAAACACCAATTATATCTATAAATAAATGGATATTACTTGATTTATTTCCTCATCAGGCAGAAAATAATTCATTTCTACCCTATATTTGATGGTACACTGTATTTTTCCTTCACAAAATTTCTGACTGCTGGATAATTTCAACCTGGTCTTCTGATTGTTTGGTTATTTTTCATTGTAAGTTTTATGAGCTACATACCAACTTATTTCAAAATGGCCTTCAGCCAGGATGAAAATCAATGAAAGCCCCTTTCTTAAAGTTTAAGGAGTTGCTTGTCCCTTTGATGCCATCATGAGTCCCTTTTGCTGTGTGTGTTGAGATATAACTGATTCATATTTGAAAACATTTTAACTTATTTTGAAATGACAATTTCTAATTTCAACTCAATTATTACATTTTATAGCATAAAAATCTCTGTAGAAATCTGAAAAGGAACATATTCCCTGTCAATAAGAAGCAAAATCACATTTTGTCTATAAATCATACTTGACTTGGGCATAATTCCTGGCTTCAACATATAGTAAGCAATCTTGAAAAACTTATGTGTCATCATTTTGAATGTCAGATTCCTCAGATCTAAAATGGGGATAATAATGATAACCACCTCTAAGGTTCCTGTGGGGTTTCTATTAAACAATGAAGTCAAAGAGAGGCACATAGTAATTGACTAATAAATAATTGTTATTAAATTATATTAAATTATTATTCTGTAAGCAATAATCCCCCCATGCTTTTAAGGCAATTTAAAAAAATTGAATTCACTTATTCATTTACCTTATTTAGCATATTTTTTAAACGTGTGTCAGGCACTTGCACACTCTGATGATATAGCACTAGGGACAAACCCTTGCCCTTTTAACACTTATTGTCTACTAGGAGATAAAAGAAAACATGTATCAATGCAATTCATTAAGAGTAAATGTCAAAGCAATTTGGTTAATAATAGAATTGCTATAATCTACAGTGTGCATTATATTCCCAGGCATTATTTCTAGCACTTTACTATATTAATTCATTTAATCCTCACAAGACTATCACATTTATCCTCTTGTCATCACATTTTAAGGTGAGAAACATGATTCAATGAAAGGTAACTTGTCCATTATCACAAAGTCAGTGTACGGTAAAATTTGGAGAACGCTGATGTTCTGTTCTGAAGCCTGATTCTTAATTACTAAATAATTTTATCTCATTACAAAAAAACCAAAAAGAACTGAAAAAAGTGTTCAGTATGTCAAAACTATTTCCATGTACCATAGGTGAACTCATTGAGAACCTTACTCTATTAATCCAGTGATAGCAGTGTCATACAGTAGATGACCTAGGCCCATATATTCCCATCCATATTAAAAATGTTGAAATTATTAAAAACTAAACCAAGAAGTTTTTACTCTTTAACTATTTTCAGTGAATTTTATAGCAAAAACACTAAAATCCTATTTAAAACTGATTAATTGCTCAATTTCATAAACAAAGATTGTGACTATTACAATTAAAAAAATATCAACATGGCAAGTAACCATCCTAGTGGGAGTGCAGATGAAGCAAGTTTGGAAAAGTTGTTTCTTTCTCTTCAATATGCTTCTTTCCAATTGATTATTCTTTAAAAAATTTAACATATCAGCCCTGTTTCATTTTAGGTTCTCAAATTACAGCAATTAAATTTCTATCATGAGATTCTCTTACAGAATCTCTTTGCAATAAAAGTTTGCTATAACAGAAATGTACTTATACTTTCTTAACTCCTACAATATAGGGTACCATTATCAGTGTTAGACTAATTCAAAAGGTGAACAAACATAGAGAGTGGATGATTTTTCCCCCTCCCTAAATTGTTACTTTGGAAAGGATAGAGAAACAATTCCTTTTCTCCATAACTCCTATCCAAGGCCCATGATGTTACTGTAAACGGATAGAGAATGGAACAGTCATTGGGTATGTTTCCTTAGGAGGTTGAATAGCTAAAACAAAAACTGTCTGATCCTTTCTATGTCCTTTGCAGCTTCTTCCACCTCCACCACATATTTGTAAAGAGGTAAAAAGTTAGATGTATCAGGCAATCATAGATTGAGAAGATTAAATAGAAAGCATAGTCTTCCTGGACGGGTCAGGGAGCCACTATATAGTTACTAACAAATCCTCACATCATGGGATATTAAAAACTACCTCATATTTAATTAATTAGATTTTTTTCCATTAATTTGCTATTGTTCCTAGTATGTACACTTCCTTAGATATAAAATTGAGAAGACAGGAGTCATGAGAGAATGGATTATCATAACTCTATTCTCTAACACCTCATAACATTTAGAGATTATATTTAATAGCACACAATTTTTTTTTTCTGAAAATAGGTAGAGTGAGAAATCAAGAGAAAGGAAAGAAGATTAACAAACAGAAAGGTGAGGACACCAATATTTATGATTACATATCAAACTCTTTGTACATTTTGCCTTATTAATTCTTACAATCACCACATGAAACTCATTGCTAATCATCAGAACTCAGATCATTTAAACAGGCAGCTAATAAGCAGCAAAAGTAGTATTTGAACTTAGATCTGTCTTATTACAAACTTATGCTCTTTTCAATACTCATTTCTTCAACAAGAAAGTCAGATAACTCTAGTTTCATTCCCAAACCCAAAATTTAACATGGGGGGCTCTCTCCAATATACTTTTATTATAAAACTTTATTTGGCATCCAAAAAAATGATGTGATTCCACAGTTAATTCTGACAATTTATGATGCAGAGAATAGGGACAGTTCAGTTCTTTCCTGCTTCCAGGAACTGTCAAAGGAGAAATCCTGAAAATAATGGTTTATAGGCAAAGAGGCTTCAATATACAAAGAGAACAAGAATCTTTAGTTCATTCTCTAAAGGTGTAGAATTCCAGTCATATCTTTAATTCTATACCTTGAAATTGTGTTTGCAATAGGAAAGCCAAGTCTGTTATCCTGGATTTGAGAAAGGAGTCTCAAATTCATACTGGCACTAAATACCTAAGAGCCCCCTAGACAAAATATCTTGAATCACAGAGATTTATCATGGGAAATAGACAAAGAATAAAATCAAATCATCCTCATTTACAATGTGGACATTTTAATTAATTAATTTATTATTTTTTTTAACATCTTTATTGGAGTATAACTGCTTTACAAAGGTGTGTTAGTTTCTGCTGTATAACAAAGTGTATCAGCTATACATATACATATATCCCCATATTCCCTCCCTCTTGTGTCTCCCTGCCTCCCACTCTCCCTATCCCACCCCTCTAGGTGGTCACAAAGCACCAAGCTGATCTCCCTGTGCTAGGTGGCTGCTTTCCACTAGCTATGAATTTTACATTTGGTAGTGTATATATGTCAATGCTACTTTCTCACTTTGTCCCAGTTTACCCTTCCCCTTCCCCGTGTCCTCAAGTCTATTCTCTACGTCTGCATATTTATTCCTGTCTTGCCCTTAGGTTCTTAAGAACCATTTTTTTTTAGACTCCATATATATGTGTTAGCATACGGTATCTGTTTTTCTCTTTCTTATTTACTTCACTCTTCAAACATATTTTATTTTTGATTATTCAAGACATTGAAAGAACGCCTTGGCCTTAGATTACCAATCACAAATAAACAAACAAATAGGTATGCATACATAGCAGGTATCAGTTACATTTAATTAAATCCTAATTTTTAATTTGTTAGGCAATTTAACAAATTAAAATGAAAGTATGTCATGGGTGACTATAATTTTACATAAAACACTTGAAATTATTGTCTTAATAGTATTGATCTTCTACCTTCTTTGTTATTTCCTTTCTAGAGTCAAATGAGACACACAGTGTCCCAGCAGAGCTCTAGAATATAAATTGAACATATCACAAATTGTAGCATAGTAACCCTCTTTTTAAACCTGACACTTGTTTTCATGTATAAGACCCTCCCCTGTGCAACTGTCACACCTCAGTCCTTTTATATTTGTGTTGCTCAGTTTCAAATAAGGAATCAGTTTGTGTTGTGTTATCTTTATATTCTCAGCACCTAACACAGTATCTTGCATATAGTAGGTGTTCAACAAAATTACTAACAAATGATATATAGGGACAATTATGCTAGCAATATAATTATAGCAGAAAGACTACACAGTAATACTATAAGATTTTGATTTATAAACACTACATATTCTAATATTGGTCTGTAAAAAGGATTAGTGTTAATGAAATTTTAAAAATATTTTTGTCTGAAATCTGTAAGATTCTTAGAAACAACAATTAAAATGATAACTAAAGCAAGACCTTTGACAAAATGTTTATATTTGACAAAGGATAAAGATACATTTTGGTGAATAGTGGAAAATTTCAGCACTTTCTAAAAGCAAACAATGTTGTTTGGAAGAAAAGGAAAGCATTGATTTTAGTTAATGAGTGTTTTTCAGCTTTTTGCAATACGGAATTCTTAATACTGGAGATGTTTTCTTTATAGCAACAAAGGGATTAAATGTTGTCTTAAAAACGCCATCTTCAGGCATCTTTCTGTTGCCAGCACTCAGTAATGCAGTCTAGTGTCTGTTGCTGCCAATGTTTGTTCCATTTTTCAAATTAGAATCCATGCCTTGGAGTGGTGTAGTCAAAATATGATTGACATTGAGTGGCCATACAGGCAAGGTAGCAGAGGTGATGTGACTAATACCAGTTTAGTAGGTCAATACCAGTGAGTGTGGATTTTCAGATTCCCCTCCTTAACCAATTTTTGTGGAAGTGCTAATAAGCACTGAAACAGACAAAGCATGATCTAAAGTAAAAGCAAAAAAAACATGCTTGCTCTGTTATTTTTCTCTTGAATCACACAGAATAGGCTAAATACCTAGGATTTGGACGCAGCCCTCTCAGTTTGGGTTGCTTCAGATCATTTGCTCTTCCATCTATGTAAATACAGACTGGATGAGTGGAGCTTTGCTTTCTCAATCAGTCTTCTGACTAGGCAATGAATGAACAGCCACACTTTTTGGACGGTCTGACAGCCTCCTGGTACTTCTTTAAGGTTTGGTCATCTGTTAGAAACTTAGGGAAATATGTATTGTCCAGATAATTCCTTTATTTTCTAATTCTATTGACAGAAATTTCATTTATGTGTTTATTGTGCACATGTATATATACATAGTTGTTTATTCATTGTTTTCTGAAGATGTTCTAATATTAGACTATGTTTTCTATGTGTATCCTCTAGATTCTGATCCAAAAAACAGTGAAATATACTAATTACTAGTTAGTATGGGCTCATTTCTTAAAACTAGAACTCCAGTGTTATAACGGATTAAGTACAACTGAAAGATTTTTCTCACATAGGCAATCCAAGTTAATTCTAGATTGGCCAATGTGTGGTGCTCATCCACTTTATTATTTAAAGACACAGGTGGGCCTGCTTCTTCAACACATGCCTTCTAATCCAACACACACTTTGATGACCAGCCATTAAAAAGGAAAAAAGAGAAAGAGCCAACAGGACCATTCACAGAGGAGGAGGTGAAGCAGGAGGTAGGTGAGGGGAGTGGTGGGCGATTTCGAGCCAGGCCTGGAAGCGCACATATTACACTGCTTATATTTTACTAACTATACTGTAGCCAAAGCTTAAACAAAGAGAAATTGAAAAATGTAGACTACTTCTGTGCGCAGGAAGAAAAGAAAGCAGGTTGTGGTGCGCAGGTAGCTATCGCTGGCACAAGTGATATGCACAAGAAGTCAGGGAGAATGCTATGGAATGCTGAGAGTTTTCTATAGTCTACTTTTAGTTTTGATTTAGATGATTTTATCTATATCTCATAAACTATTGTTTCTTGTTTTATTAACTCTTATTGTTATTATTTTTCCCAGATAAAATCTCCCAGAGAAGTTTTTGTTGTTTCTCTTTACCTACAAAAAAGTATTTCCTGTAAGTAAAAATTTTATGCACATAACAGAAAAGAAAGATTTTATATTTAAATATGTCCTAAATGTTTGATTAATAATGATGCAAAGTACTCTCAGTGGTATATTTGTCAACCAGAATCCACTTTATCATACTTTTTTAAAATCAATGAATGAACTAAATAGATATTCCTATTGTACCAGTGGCTTCATAAATCTATGTCATTGACATAGCCATTTACAGAGGGTGGCCAATTGAAAACACATTTTCTGAGTTTCTTTCATGTTGCTCTCCCTACATTTCTAGCTTAGAGTTCTGGAAGCTAATTTTTTCCACACATAATTACAATTTTATGAGAACTTCACCAGTGAAAGTTATTACACATTCGGAAGAGTACTTCAGAGCCTATTTACAAACCAGGCAGGAAGTATGTAGATTTCATGCATGGAAAAGCATAAATAAAATTCATTTTTAATCATGTAATTGTACTGTTGTTTTGTTTCCATGTAATTGGTGAGGAATTACATTTCTATTCATACCCTGGGTCCACTTTTGGAATAAAGTAAATGCAGTGTGAAAATGCCAGCAGCATAGTTTTAAATTATTGTTTTTAAGTGCTATACTTTTTGATGTTTGATCAAGTGTAAGAAATATCTGGTAGAATAACATTAATGCATAACCTGAGTTTATAAGTAGAGGATTAATTAAACAATCAAAATACTGAAATATTTCTTTTACATAAGGTTGCTGCAATAGGAAATGATTAAAAAAAATGAAGTTATCCAATACTTATTGTTTTCTTTAACTTTTTAGGCGATAGTGTCTGTGTTGATGTGTGTGGGAAAAGGTGAGGGAAGGCGTGAGAGTATGTCTGTATGACTGTTCTGTGATGAAGGTGCCACAGTATTCATCTAGCCTATAACTCTTATTTTAGACCTCAGTAAAGGAACTGCCTTTCTCACAGCCACAGATTCCTCAGTCCTAAAGAGAGGAGAAACATAACATATAGGTCACAGTAAATTTAAAGGAAAGAATATAATATGCCAAGCCCACTGCCTGGCATATTATATAAGCTTTTCATAACTATTGTTCCTCCTTTTCCCACTTTCACAGGCATGTATGTAGAGGCAGAGCCACAGCCAGGATCCGATCTTGAATTTTCTAACTCCATAGCTGGGATGTTTCTGTAACCAGCGGCTCTTATTTTAAAATATTCAAAATAGGTTAGTAAACTTTAATGTAAGTGTTTTCATGGTGTGACTCTACTTAAAATGTTCCTCCACCACCACTACAAAATAAAGATAAGAAAAAACAACAAACAAACAAAAGACAAAACAACAACAGCAAATAAGACAAAGAGAAAATAAATAGTAGTAAAAAGTGTTGTATCCAAAGTGAGAAGAATCATATCATATATGGAATAAAGGTATTTTTCTCCTTTCATGCTTCTTAAAAACCATCTCTACTGATAAGTCAGACAAAGAAAACTTATGATCTCTTTTATAAGTGAAATCTAAAGAACAAACAAATAAAAAAGATCATAGATACAGAAAAACCTGGTGGTTGTTAGCAGCAGGGTTGGGGGGTGGGAGGTAGGGGGGAGAAATAAGTAAAAAAAAAAAAACCTTAAAAAAAAAGATCTCAACATCCACAGGGCTTGGTATTTTCAAGGAAAGTGTCTCATTTCCACTAACAAGGAAACCTCCTAACTCACAAATATACACAGTGGGTGATGTATGTTAATAGCACTCTTAACAACCAATAATGTGGTGCAGTTAATGTATCTCAGCATGAATTAACTTTACCACAAGACATTGTTTCCTTTTTATACAGCACAGAATCCTGTGGAAAAATCTCTTAGAATCTCACAAGGGGAATTCAATTAACATTACTCACTACTGTAGAGCAACATAAAAACGGAGGCTATTTTAACCTTTCTCAAGTTTCCTGTTGATCAATTCAATGCTTTCCATTAGTTTAACTCGAGTTATTATAAACTCACCTTCATTGTCCAGAAAATACCTTTTCACTTATGGGACAGAGTACATCTGCCAATAGGAAGCCAGAATAGTCTAAACAGACTAAAAAGGTTTCTGAATATAGTGTGTAGGTTTGTCCTTGGTGTAACAACATGTAACATCATGTAACATGGCGTGTTTTAAAACCAGGTGCTTCTAATACAGAATTGAATCTTTTACCCGCACTACTATCCTTTTGTCATGTAGCTCCTCTAATTGGAGTATCCTTTACCTTGCAAAATCCTAGATGTTTTTTATTAAAAAGTATTAAGAATTTTAGTTACCAGAAAATTATAACATAGATTTACTTGAACACACAAATTATCTATCTTCTCTGAAATAAGGTTACAGGAAACACAATACTTTATAGGTACTAAAAGACTAAAGCATCTTTGTTTTCTTCCCTTTTCCTCAGGGCTCATATTCTATCACACGGTTTGTGCTACTAATTTTATTCCTCAAATGGTGTTATTTTTCCCCACCCCCATGGTTACCACTCAACTCCAAAGGACAGACCTCCAACTGGTCTCCCACAATCACTCTAGTACCCTCCAGTTCCTCCTTTGCACTGTATTAAGAGTTGTCTTCAAAATTCAAATCTCCTCATGACATTTGCTGTGATAACATATTTCTATGGATTTCCCAAGCTCTTAGGATTAAAGATCAACATCCTTGCAGACAACTTTGCTTAGCTCAGCCCTTCCTCAACTTCTTGAGTGTCATACACCTCACTCTACCCTTTGATCTCTGGGCTCCAATCACATTGACCTTTCAGTTTTTTGACTATGCCAAGCTTTCCCACATGTAATTGATTTGTTTGGTTGTTTTATTAACGTAACACAGAAAGTAAATACTATGAGAAGAAAGTCTTTGTCTTTACTTGCTGTCACATTGTGGATGCTATTAATAAATACCAACTTAATGAATGAAGAGAACAGAGAAGACATTTTATCATTGATACTTTCCATGTGTACAAAAGAAAATTCAGTTCGTCAACCACATTCATATCTTCCATCACTGATTTCCTACATTTGAATTAGTTGTGCAATGTTAATTCAATGAATTATGAACAAGAGAAAAATAGTAGTACATGCCCACAAAGTGCCTACAATGTATTTAGAACTACAGCAATGAAATGAACTAAATAAGATGGGAAAAGAGCTCCAATTCATTCATGTCATATTGCTAGTTATTTTGTATTATTAAATATTTTTCACCTCAGAATGACAATGTCAGGTAAGCATATAGCTTTTCAATATGAAGATGTTTTAGCTCTTGGTATTTAAAGGAAAGAAAAGCACTTTCTTTAAGACAAAAACATCTTTTTTCATTGGTAGCATCATAGCATATATATTACTCAGGAGTTATTCATCAGTCAAATTGAATCAGTTTCAGCTCTTAATAAAGAAAATATTTAAAAAAATATTTAAAAATATATATATATATGCTTCTATCAAGTAATGTCCTGACTAGCCCTCCTTACTACACATCTAGATATTGTATCTTCCAAGTATACAATTGTTTTACAATTACATGGTAATTACTGATTACCTTTATTTTACATATGAGAAAACTGAGGCATAGAGTTAAATGACTTGCTTAAGGTCATTGCTTAAGGAAATAGCACTGGGCTTCCATAGTGCCACGTTCTAAGCAAGGAGGCTTTTCACAGGAATAGTTTGAATTTGGAAACTGGCCAAGATGCCGAGGTTCTAGACTACACATACCTATCTTTTTAATACTAATTCCAAGCAAGTAATTTTAAAAAGGTACATTTTAACTCCATAAACATAAAAACATATATAGCAGAAAAATAATCATCAAAGAGTCCTTAAATTTGCAGCGACCCAAATTATATAGTCACAACATGGTAAGACTGAAATCATTTTAATTCAAATTGTGATTTATCAATGCTGATATGGCAAAGAAGGGAGTGATAATACATGTAAACCACACTTCAGTAGGAAGCAAGTGATGAAGTAAATAAATATGTCTAAAATTGATGAATCAAGAAATGGAAGTATAAATATATTATTTGAAAATAACTAATAAAAGGAAAAGTAACAACCAAAAGAAATGAATATTGTTGCCCAGAGAGGGAGACTAGGTTGAGCTGGAAGATATTAGGTAGGAAATATTTCAAACATTTATATATTTTTCTTTGGAAAAAGTAGAATTGAACTTGCAAAGAAAAGAAGATTGCAATAACAAGGAAATCAGTGTTTTCAATGGAATTTTTCTGCTCTACCTGTGACACAAACATGGACAGCATACCATGACTCTCAGGTCATTTGTGATAACTATGAGCAAAGATGGAAAATCATTAATCACCAAAAAGAGATACCATTTCTTTTTCAGATAAAAGTTTCTAGATACTTATCAGTACTAATAAATCTAGTATGAGCCTAGAAAATAAATAAAATTTACTTTTGTTGGCTTTTACCTCTAATATAACATATATTTGTGTGTGTGTGTATCTATCTATCTATATCTCTCTCTCTACATATATATCTCGTCCCTAATGAAGATACTTGATAGGAAGAACTTTACATTCTTCCCTGATTCTGTGATGCTTGGAAAAGAGTAAACATTCAATATATACTTTTAAAAATTACTATTAATAATTAAAGAATTTTAAAACATATCTGACTGTTTGGTAAAAGAGTTAAAACTTTTTTTCACAAATTTCAGAGCTTAGGTTACATAGCTCAGATAGGGTGTCTCCTTCCACTTAGTGGAAAAGAAGCCAGTACTTACTGAAGTGTGACAGCAGACTGTGTGTTTCTTGGGCATCAGATGGTTTATCGGTCAGAGTCATAGTATTATGAAGGTGGTACAATTATTTTTCTTTGTACACATGAATAAAATGACATTTTTTTCTGAAGTTATACAGCTAGGAATTGAGATTTGAAACCAAGTCACTCTGACTCCAAAATGCAGGTATTTTTTCTAATATAGTCTACAAACTCATAAGGAAGGAAATCACTAAAATTAGGACTCAAAGGAAGAATCAATCTGTAGTAAGACAATATTCAATTCTATGGAAGGCTCTGTATTCTTTCCTTCACTTCTACAAATGAGAGACTTGTACTGTGTTGGAAGATCTAAAAGTATTTAAGCTTTTGGAAAATAATAGGAGCCAAAGCAATAATCGTAACATCACTTGCAAGATTTCATATAACAAAATATAACACGATATTAAAGTTTTTAAAAGTACAATAGCAACTTATTTTTAAATATCTTACCCTTGTACTGAAAGGACTTTTGCTAGAATATATTAAAACTTGAATAATCACTGCAATAATTGGGAGAGTTAATTATGAAATTCTCTGCAGTGAAACAACAATTTTCAATTACATTTCAGACCATCCTTTTCAGTGAGTGTCTTGCTTGTTTGTTATATTTCTCCTCATGGGCTACTTTGGGAGAATAATTCTTTAAAGATATATTGTAGATTTATTCAGAAGTGCTCCATAATTTTTGCACAACTATTTATGTCAAAAGGCACACTCTGGAAGATGAAAGTTTGTAGCAAGCATGTAGGACTGGGAAACATTTTTTTCTGGTACAAGGTTTTGTTGCTCTGTAACAATAAATGGCCTTTCTGCACTCAGTGGGATCTGGCTCCAGAAATTAACGCTAGCACTCAAACTGGAAATCTCACTGGAAATCTCACTGGACTGAGCACTAGAAAAAAATTGTGAATGATCATAGCAACGAGGAAAAAATATTCAAAGTCTAAAACCCGGAACTAACTTAAGCTATTAGAAAGTTATTGCAAACTCTATTGAGCCTAGTGTTTATTTTTAAATCAAGAATTTAATGTGTAGTATATCGGGCAAGTGGAAGTGTTTATTTTAGCACTATATAGTGGAAGAATAGTAAGCTGGGGCCTCTGATTAACTAGCAAAGAATTAAAACAATAAGTAATGAGAGATGATAAAAGTAATGATTTATGTCAATGAAGCAATAAAATTACTTGCTCATTGAAAGTTTTAAACCTGTGAAAAGCAGTAAAAGCCATTCTAATTAAAAGCCCATATCTAAGTCTTAAGAACAACAATCTCTTTATCAATTTTGTAAAATATATATTCAGGTCCATAAAACTTAGATGAATTCAGTAGAGCCAGAAGTGTTTTGGAACTCAGAATATCTTATTTTTGTTTTTTTGATTCTAAGAAGTGAATACAATATATACACCTTACAGGACATCATTCACAAGGTTTGACTCAGCATTTCAAGATTACATATATTAACATTTTAGAAGCTAAAAATATGAGTATTCTCAAAAGTATAATTCTGATGTTTAGCCAAAAATGTGCCTTATATATGAGAAAACATACCCAGAGGAATGTGTAAGGTTACAAAAAGTACTGCATGATAAACTGGGAAACAAAAAAACACACAGAAAGAAATAAAAACGTGAGAAACGATGCAGATGGAAATGATCAAGGGGTATTCATAGATTTAGAGAATGTTAGTGCTTGGGGAGACTTCCGAGACTGTAGAGCAAGAACCTCATTTTTCAGCGGGGGAAACAAGCTCAGAGTTAGTACAAGACTCAGATGATATAGTCCTAAGGCAAGTCAATGTTGTAAAATTACTAGACTCATTAAAATTATCCAGTTCTGTTTACATGACCAGAGATATGCTCTATTTCTCACTTTCTAGAAGATCACCTCTAAAGGGAAAGATACATGTTTCCCATTTACTTCCTAATTTATTTATTTGTCCTAGAATCAACAGAAGCTTAATATAGTGACAACCAGGAGCCCAGCTGACGTCTTTGCAAGTTCTTAATTGCTGCTAAGGGTACTTAAAATCCAGAATATATAATCTTTTTTTTTTTTTTTTTTTTTTTTTTGCGGTACGCGGGCTTCTCACTGTTGTGGCCTCTCCCGCTGCAGAGCACAGGCTCCGGACTCGCAGGCTCAGTGGCCATGGCTCACGGGTCCAGCCACTCCACGGCATGTGGGATCTTCCCGGACCGGGGCAGGAACCCTTGTCCCCTGCATCTGCAGGCGGCCTCTCAACCACTGCGCCACCAGGGAAGCCCCAGAATATATAATCTTTACATAACCTTTAACATAACTTTTATACATTGTAAATTTTATAATAGTAAATGTGTTCTAAATTCTTGACCACAAAATAGCTGCCTTTTCTGAGGGCTTTGTTGCCTGGTGTTCCACTACTGAAGATCATTTTCTTGGTTTATTCCTGACTCTCTGTCTACTTCTAACAACAAATATTTTTCAAAGACGTTTTATTCTCTAGACACTGTGATAGCCGTGGGGACACTAATTAAACATCGAGACATAAGGGAAAGATCAGTAACAGGTTCTTGCAGTTTTGGAACAGCCTGTTACTGGAAGAGTGACTTAAACTCTTTCATCCCTTATATCTGTAAAATCAGAGGTTATTAGGTACATATGAGATTAGGAATCACTAGTGGGGTGCCTTTCCCATTACAGGTTGTCAAGAATAGGGTTCAGGTGACATGAATGGGGATGGAAGACATTCATTTTACAGGAAAATGCCCCATGAAGGATTATTTTACAATTCATCTTGTGGCAAATATTCAGTTGCTAATGACATACATTATATTTTATACCTTAGTTAAATAGAATTATTGATTCTAATACTGCTATATGAAATCAAGATATTGGAGAAAATAGGATAATTGGGGGTGTAAAGGAGGAGAGATTATGAATTCAGAGAAAACATATGAGGATAATGGGTATTTATCAGAAAAAAAAAAAGAGAGAAAGATTACTAAGAAAGGAGAGTAAGCACAGAAATAAAAGAAAGAATGTACTAAATGTAAATTCTGTTCAGGTGACAATACTCTCCCACTTTTCAAATATGAATAACTCTAAACTTTTAGTTTTCCTATGATTTCAATTATACATCAAATTGAAAGAACTTATTGAGACTTTTAATTTTATATCAAGGTAATAATATTAGGCATACTGCCTATTGTTGATGCTGTGCTGCCGGATACTGCCTTCAGTTCTAGAGGATTTATTCCTTCAGCTCTTGGGAAGGTTGCTGGCTGGAAGTTCTGAGCTGTGAGCTCACTTTGGGAATTGCCTCAACTGACAAACTCTGGTCCCTGGGAAGGCCACATCCAGTGATAGGTAAGTGCCAGGATATAAAGACATGACCTCATTGCCTCAACCTGGGAAACCTCTGAAGGATCATCTCAGCTTCAGTGTGTCCCATAAGATCCGCTAAAGTTCTCATTGTGACTGCATCGTAGGCCAACTTATCTCCATGACGTAACACATAGAACTTGAGGGCACACCCTAACAAAACTCCATCATCTAACCTCCTTTGCCAAATCTGCTTCCCAGGAAAACCGATCTATGACAATGGCCTTCTTTTTACCATATTTTATTATATGATATTACCTGGATTACTTTTGGATAAGCAGTTTACTTATTAGACCAAACTATATGGAATCTATTTTATCTTCATGCACAGAACTATATAGATCCTTAAAGAAAGAACAGTTTCACTGTATTGAAAGAGTGAAATTATGAAAAATTCCAAGTTAGTTTTCAAGATATTGGCAAAGACCAAAAATAGTTAAGCAAGGAAGAAAAAGAAGAGATAAGATGGGGAAAGACCATCTAAACATGATTACAGAGAATGAATAACACTTGAACACCATATACAGACATGAATACTTTTTCCTTTTGTTCAAAAATATTTTAAGCACTTCATGCAGATGCAACAAAATGCTCTAAAAAGGTAAAATTAAAATATTAAACATGTTTTTTTAATTATGTAGGAAATATACAAAGAAAAGTAAGATAATTGACACCCTGAGCTTTAACAAAACTTGTACTTTTTGCTGATAAACAGAAGTATGAAGTTAGGTTAGAAATCATCTTTTATTTTATTTTAATTTATTTTCACTCTTGGGATTATATTGGCTGGATTCACCATTGTGAATTGTGCTTGCAATACTGAAACTTTGTGTACTTTTCCAAAACTTTTAGATGTTCCAAAGTACTAACACACAAACAGAATCATAAAGGCCATGCTGTGATTCAATTTTCAAAAGGATTCACTTATTTGGGTCTCTCTGAATCATGACTAATGATTTGGGTCCCTATGCCCTGCTTTCAAAGCTCAACAAACAACTTGCCATAAATGAAGAACATTTTCATTGGTAACAAGATAAATTCAGGTACATATGCACAGGCATGAATGAAACCAAAATTATTTGGTTATGAAAGTAACATTTAGAGTTCCTTGTTTGTATTTAGTGGTGGTATGGAACAGTAAGAATCATGTGTTATAATTTGTTCCAAGCACTAATCAGATATTTTAGATAAGGCTTAGATACAAAGTATAACATATCAAACCTCCCTTTCTTCTTAAGAATAATTCAAAAATGAAAACCTAACCTAATTAACAGCGAATTGGCTGATTAGTTTAGAATTGATAGGATAGGAAAACTAGAAATTGCAACTCCAAAATGAGTATTAAAAGAAAGAACACACTCATTAAGCCTCAAAGAAATGTTCAACTTATAATTGGTAAGTATACTCAGATGAACATGAATTATTGTACATTTTCAGATACACTAGAGATCTAACAGTGAATTAGGTTACATTCCATAGCCTTGGTACGCTGACAGTAAACCAGAACTCTTTCAGAAAGGATTTTAATTGAGGATTTTATCTTAATTATGAAAGGGGAAATCTTAAAAGTAGCTTAAGCCTAAGAGCAATTGAATTTAACAAGAAACAGTTCAGATTCTGGCTAAAGGCGATTAACCTGAAAAAAATCTATTTTATTTAGGAGTACAAGCACCAAAAATTGAAGAGGTATGGAAGCAAGCATCATCTCCCTTTGAATATATAAAAATGTCCAATCTATAAATGAGTTGGAAAAGCTTTTCAGTTTCTGTAGAAAAATTGTACTTAAGAGAAGCTTAGTTAGCTGTCATATTAAGCAAAAATATCTATAGTTCAAAGATGCTATTTTCACATGGTTGGTTAATCTAGTAAAAGCGTCTTTGCATTTCTGAACTACATTTCTGAAGTGTTTTGGCTGTTGATAATTTTTTCTTTTGAAAATTAATCATACAAAATGCAGATATGCATAGCCACTAACACTTTTAATATTTATTTATATTTAACATATCAATGTTAAATAAGTATATGAGGCATACTGATGGGCATGACACAAATATTGACTACCATTTTTGCAGCAAATAAAAAAAATTAGCACATTCATTAGATTTTTTTTTAACTCTCACATGGTATTATGAACACTATTTTCAAATTCTACAAATCTAGCATTTAATAAAATAAGCTTATGCAACTGTTCATTTGGAAATATTTTTGGTGAAGGTGTAAGGCCTTATTTTAAAAAGACATTCAATGAATAAATAAGGGAAAACACTGTTTTCAAATTAATGTATTTATTGACTTTCTGAGGTATCACTAGAGCCTTTAGATCTTAAGTCAATGTGGCTTTCCAATCATTTCTATATGTTCTATCATTTCTTACTTGAGTGCATATTTATTTAGGACTTCATATGTTCCAAGTCACAAGGCTAGGTCCTGGGGATGTTACCCAGAATAAGGCAGAAACTACTCCTATTTTGCGAGCAAAAACAAATACAGCCTACTTGGGAAGTTAAATTAAAACTATGTAATATGGCTTAATGATAGACATTATATGTGATATAACATGGACTTAGGGAGCACATAGGAGGAACACGCAAACTAGTCTAGGAACATCCACAAAAGTCTTCCCGGTGGAAAAACGTGAAAGTTATTTGGACTAAAAGGGTTTGGGTTGTTTTAGTTAGTTAATGCAAGTGTGTGGTGATAATAAAATGATCCAAAATATATGTCTGAAATATAATCTTATTTATTATTATTATTATTTTTGTGGTACGCGGGCCTCTCACTGTTGTGGCCTCTCCCGTTGTGGCACACAGGCTCTGGACGCGCAGGCTCAGCAGCCATGGCTTACGGGCCTAGCCGCTCCGCTGCATATGGGATCTTCCCGGACCGGGGCACGAACCTGTGTCCCCTGCATCGGCAGGCGGACTCTCAACCACTGCACCACTAGGGAAGCCCTTATTTATTATTTATGAAAAAATTCTGTTCTGTTATTCTTGGTTGTAACATGTCTTTCTTCCCTTTAGTGATACAGTGACCCAGGATTCTTCCATTTGGGGGCTCTAGTTCCACAATCATTATCTTTATCATGATCTGCACATAACTATTGGAAGTAATAAGACAGCATGGATTTGTGTTTTGAAGCCTTAAACCAGAACTAGGATACTTTTGCTCATTTCTTTGACAAAAGCTAGTCATATGCCCAAACAAGATGAAACAGTAGCTAAGAAATATATTGTCTGGTTAGAAAGCTGTCTTTGAGTAATAAATCTGTACTATGGAAGAAGTTAATGAATGTTAGTAGACAAATACCCATCTTAAACATAGGGCTGAAGGGTGCAAGTGTTAGGAAGAGTGATTAGAATAGGAATGTTAAAGTATAACTGTCTAGCATGTGTTCATGCTTTATACAAAATAGGGTAATGAATATGGTGGATATATACTGCTCAGGGAGGGAGTGTTGAGAAAGTTAGAAAAATATATACAAAAGAAAAATTGAAATGTCTACAAACTTTGAAAGAAACATATTAAAAAGCAAAAAAGAGAGTCATTTTTTGAGTTTTTATGGAAACAAATCACTGAGGCTGTTTAAAAAAATTGAAATATTCAAGTTTTAAGAACCTGACTCTTATTAGATATAAATAAAAAAGATGACAGAAAATTTGTGCAAGGGGTGGTCTCTCCTGATGGTCTTAAGTTTGAATCCGGTCCACTTATATGAGGAGCACCATTTGCATATTAATCAGTTCAGATATAAAGCTAGAGCAAAGCTCTGAGCCCCAGGAGGACTTAGGAGCCAATAGAACAAGGCAGGTAGGCTCTGCATTCAGGTTTTACAGAAGGTTTATCCTCAGTATGACCAGTGGTTAAAATCTCAAAGACAGTTAATGTTTTACAAAAAGGACCCAATTCCTGAGAAGAGGGCAGTCATATATGGTGGCTCCAAGCAAGAAGTAGGTCAAATTTAGGTTATTTATATTGACAACATAATGCACAAAAGATCAAAAGATCAGGTGAAAGACGGAAAGATTCCTGAAGCTACCCAAGGACATGCAAACCAAGGAAAGAGTAATAGGAAAAATAGGAAAAGTGATATTTTACTTTCTCTTCGGTCCCAATGAGAGCACAGGACCAGGCTGTGTCCGTTGCTGACTGCATAACATCTGCTCAGGACTCAGGCTCCCATTTCCACTGCTCTACACCTAGGTTCCTGATTAGTGCCTTGCTGTCTCCAAAGTTTCAGGTCCTCCCCTGGGAAGGCAGGTCAAATAAAAGAAAGAAATGAAAACAAAAGAAAGAGAGAGAGAGGAGAGAGAGAGAGAGAGATCAAATTTGACAACTCTTTCATTTTTACCTTGATTTTTAATTGTATACTTAAGCATTCTACATATCTATTCATAATATAAGCTCCATGAGAGCAATATTAACCCTGTTGCTTTCATCACTGCATCAGGCACAGTAAATATTAATTTAATTTAATAAATTTTATATAACTAGACCATCAAATATTCTCTACCCCTGAATATGAGAATCTCTAGAGCAAAATAGGGGAATCAATAAAATTTACTTAGGACATACACAATATAATTGATGGTTTAAAGTTTAGTCACTGTTAAACTCTCATAAGAAGGTATAGACAAATGATTCCACAGTGAATTCTCTTTATTTGAGTTTTCTTTATTTCAAGTTTAAAGGTATGTGGTGAACAGTATGAGAGTCAAGCTGTGCTGGATTTGACAGAGGACACAGATTTAATTACATCTTTTGTTATCCTTGTCTATGTATTACTTGCTTAATATGGGGGCCGTTTTGTATTAAGTATTTTCTATGACTCTTTTTGTTGTTGTCTAGATCCTTCCTAACAATTTGCCAGTTCATGAGGCTTTATATATCAACTTACATGAAGCAATAGAGATAAGATGAAGTAATCCTGATTCTATGGAGTCAAGCCAACCATCTTTGTCTTCCTCTTCTGAATCTCCACCTTCCTTAGACCCAGCCTAAGTAGACCTGATGGAGAGGAAGTGAAGATATTTTCTGGCCATGTTGTGTTGGTACATTTCAGTAGGCATGTATGCATTTTCTTCCTATTTTTTTGGTTAATATTATTCTTGTACTGCAACAAGTGGCTTTTAATTACTCTTTAGAGTTAGAACCTTTAGTCTAGGCAGAACACTCTCAGTTTGGTCCAATCTAGTTAACCAGAGTTGTGAAATTATTAATACAGCACCATTTCCTTTATTTCTTGTGCCATTTTACAGCATTTAAAATTACATAACTTGCCCAGTTCCAAATAAAACTAGTATTCTATGCTCTCAAAAATGCAATGGTGCTATCCATAAGATTCTTCTTTAAAGAACTAAGATATATCAATTTACAACCTTTATAATTCTCTTGGAATGAAGTAGCTAGTTTTAGAAACTCTTAATTTATTTAAACCACAAGAGTATTATTTAGAACATTCTGGCTTCCTATGTTTATAGAATGGTGCTCCAATAACCTGGAAGATACTACTTAGTTTGTAAAACCTACTTCTAGGAAGAAGTTGTAGATCACAGGGATTAGCAAGTTAAAACAGATTCGAATTAGTGAAATAAAACACAAAGAGGACTCTCTCTGAATGATGGAAGTAAGACAGACTAAGTAACATTTTTAACCTAAATATTATCAAAGTGTTAAATGTAAGAGTGAATGAGAGGTATGGAATGACATTCATGCTAAATAAATTTAAGGCAATAAAAAATTCTAGTATTTTAAAATGCATTTTTTTCTTCGAAGGAAGTCTTTCATGAGTCCTAAGGGAAATGCTAATTATTATTTCTTCAGAGATTGTGAGAGACACAAATTATTAGAGTTCTAAGAAAACAGGTTTTGTCATACTTTAATGCTCCAATTTTAATGTTTAATTGATTTAATTAGTTTCTTCGAAGGCATATGCATTTAAAAATAATAAATTTAAACAGGTTTCACATACTATATACTATTTCATTATCAGAAATTAAATATACCCAAAGGCAACTATGTGGAGTACATATGTGTTAATTGGGACATTACAGAATGAATTTTGGCTATGCTTTTCTGAGATACAAACAACAAATGACTGTGAAATTCCTAAATACACAACTATTAGAGTGTGGGTTTACTGTAATATCCCTGGCCAGAATTTAGGCAACTTGAGAGCTGAAAGCATGTCTTATTCATCTTTAAAATACCAGCATCTAGCAAAGTTTATACCTTCTACTTGGCCTTCAACAGATATTTTTTTAAATAAAAGAACGGAAAGATACATCTAAAGCATGAAAGCCGATTATTTAGATTACTCATAAATGTATAATTTATTTTCCTTCATCTAAGACTTAACTTACTATGATTTTTGTCTATTAAACAGAATGCTACACTGAGTTCATGCCATGATATACAGAGCAGATTATAACCAGCTTTGAATAAAAAGTAAAGGTTATGATATTTCTGTAAACCAGTGCCAAATCAAGAAGTGCATTTTCCAGAACATTCATTTATTTGACGGTAAGTGTAGTTAGGGCAATAAACCTACTGCTAAAACATAGTGAAGAGTGAGAGTTGGGAATGCTTCCACCGTGTCTTTGAGACATCATCATAAGAACACTTGAGCTCCACTTGCTCTACTTGTTTGATGTTATTTTAAATCTTATTTCTTTCAAACACATTGACAAAAATTCTTATATTCAAAAGTTTGCCTTGACTCCCTGGCATCTAGCAGAAGTACTTTGTAATGTTACATGTATAATGAACAAGTCTACACTACAAACTGAAAAGAAAGTCAAGTTACACAGGAATGAGTTAATATTAACTAATTTCATATGAACACTTATACATCATGGGTTAAATTATGTCTTATTGAAAATGTATATAGCTCGATGGGGCCAAAAGTCTTATATTTGCATTTTAGGCCATAAGTGTAGGTATTCCAGAAAAATCTAAATTTTTTAAGCTCCAGAAATTACCTCAAAAATCATTTGGGGGGCTTCCGTGGTGGCGCAGTGGTTAGGAGTCTGCCTGTCAGTGCAGCGGACCTGGGTTTGATCCCTGGTCTGGGAGGATCCCACATGCCGCAGAGCAGCCGAGCCCGTGCACCACAGGTGCCGAGCCCGTGCACCACAGGTACTGAGCCTGCGCTCTAGACCCTGCAAGCTACAGCTACTGAAGCCCGTGCGCCTAGAGCCCGTGCTCCACAACGGCAGAGGCCACCCCAATGGGAAGCCCATGCACCGCAACAAAGAGTAGCCCCTGCTCGCCGCAACTAGAGAGGGCCTGCATGCAGCAACAAAGACCCAATGCAGCCAAAAATAAATAAACAAATAAATTAATTTAAAAAAATCATTTGGACAATTTTAGATCGTATAAAATGGTCTGATTTAAAATCAAATACAGGGAATTCCCTGGTGGTCCAGTGGTTAAGACTCTGTGCTTCCATTGCAGGGGGTAAGGGTTCGATCCCTGGTCGGGGAACTAAGATCCCACAAGCCATGCAGCGTGTCCAAAAAAAAAAAAAAAAAAAAAAAAAAAAAATATATATATATATATATATATAATAAAAAAATAAATAAATAAAAGCAAATACATTGTGTGTATATGTTTCAATAAGTACTTTGTCTATATTTAAAGAATTGTTTTAGTATGCATTCAATTAACAGAATTATACACAACTATCTACTAGTGCAGACCATTAGGCCTTTGCTATAAACTTTGCCAGTCTTTGGGTTGAACATTTTTAAAATAGGTAAGTCTATTTGGCTGTCAAATAAAACTCATAGAAGATATTTCAGTTAATAAAATTACTAAAATCAGTTATAATCATGATAAATATATATTTTGATATATAAACTATATAGTTACTATTTCACTGAAAAAAAAACAATGAATAGATTTGAAATTATAAAAGTGAAATTAACTTAAATTTACACACACAATTGTCTCTGATAGTTATATGTGCCCCTCCTTTATAAAAGTTAATTTTTCCTCCTGATAGCCAGAGGTAGATGGCAATTAATTCTTAGATTTTTTTTCTTGATATTGACGATATCAAATTATTTTGTGGGCTAATGAAATTTCTGGAATAGATTTCTTTCAAAATTTCCTCCTCACCCATTTTTTTAAAGAGTTAGATATAAATCCTACATGTTGTAATACATCCAAGCAGGCAAACATCCTGACCAAAGCCAAATCAGTCCTTGTCCATCCTTCCTTCAATGTCATCTGCAGCCAGAAGGCAAAAAAATTATCCAGTGCTTCCTTTGAATCATATATCAGAATATTCCCTTAGTTTATATCAGACTAACAGTAGTTATGTCAAAGGTTTTCCTCTCCCTGGACTTGTAGCTGCATAGAGTCAGCGTTTTATGATTCTGTATCTATTGGCTTTTCCCTATGGACTACCTTACATTTGAGAACTTTTTCTCATTTGATGTTCTGTTGTTGTTGTGACATATATAAAGCTTAGAAGCACACTGTATTAATTATAATCTTAGGCAATAGTTTCCTGGGCTTATTTTTATAATTTTGTTGTTAAAAGTCATAGGCAAAGACAAAGATTGTTCAAATAGATTGTATCAGCCGCCTCCATATACCATGTTCAAACTCTGACAGACAACCCAGTCAAACTGCTTCAACGAGTGAAGTTGTGATTCTAGAAGGGTTGTCCAGTGAAAATTTGTAGCTGACTTACTTTGTAGCATTGTTGCTTGCCTAAGAACTTGAAGTAAATCATAGGAAATGATGGGTGATTTTGGAAAATCCATGCTATAGAATGGTGACAGCTTAAACACTTTCCTGACCATGGGATTACACATCCAGTGTTCCCCAAGAAAAATAAATCTTTCTTTTTTGCCAGCTTTGGCCAGCATTTAATGTCAACAACAACAACAACAAGAACAACAGCAACAAAGATAGATGTGTAGCTAAATTTTTGCTTCCCCTATCCTGATAAAAATGAAGAATGGAATGTATATTTTGGGTACCCATTCTACACAGGGAATCATTGAGAACCCTTATAAATAAGATGCTGAGGGCTGGATGTCCCAAAGTCCTCCACTGTCCTGTGGTTAACATTTCCTTTCCCTATGTAATCCCTCATAGGCCTAGAAACTTAGCTTAGAATTATTTTAGGAAGGGAGCAAAAAAATCCATTTCATTTTGTAACTTCTGAACCAGGTTCCTCTTTTGTGGAATTATTCCTCACGCACTTGGTCTCACCTTCTGAGAATCTTGATCTCTTCTGCATCATGCTTTCCCTACTGGACACATACAAAGTATAAGGAAGATGGGCCTGTGTGCACAGAAATGTTCTACTAAATATTTGGGGAATGGAGGGGGATGGCTCTTTACAAAAACCAAAAAACACAATTCAAAGTTGAGTATTAGACAATCTTGACCTAAAATGTACCTGCTACTTTCATTACTGAGAATGCTCTTCCCTCCATAATAGCTGGCATGAAGTTGAATGGTATAGTACTTGATAATTCTATATTTTTGAATTTCTATGTTCAAAGTTTTCTGTTGGAAGCAAAGAAATTTTAATTATCTGAAAGTTATTTATATAGGTATAAGGTTTCAACAATGATAAACGATATAAACTTTAGATGTGCAGCACATCTAAAATGTCCTCAATGACCACATTAGATGAAAGAAACCATGGTATAATGGCTTGAAATGAGCCCAGCTTCTGGCACCCCACTGCCTGGATAACACCAAAACCACACTCTGACTGTGGCCCTGAGAAAACATCTGCATGTCTCAGGTTTTAAATCTATAAATTGAAAATAAAAATAGCATCCATTTTGTAGAGTTGGTTCCGCTTTTAAATCTGTTGATTGAAAATGTTGCACTAGTTGCAAACTAGGTATAGTGTCTAAGATTTGTAATTATAACAGTATCAAAAGATATTTTTCTAAGTTTTTTGGAATACCCTAAAGACAAATAAAGGTTTAATATATTTCTTGTGTTTAAGTGAATTAATGTTGCACTATTTTCCCCCAAATTAGGTAAATATTCTGTAACTTGATTGGCTCAATAAAACTACTGAGTTGACTGAAAAAGATTATGTCATAGAGACCAAAACAAAATTTTCTTATTAATTCTCAACTTTGAGGCTATGGCTAATTAAAGTAAATTTAGATCATTCCTTTTTAATTATATAAATATAGAGTGACATTATTAGAACCAGACTGTATCTAGTCTTTACCACACTTTCATTCCTTTGTCCCTGAGCTTCTGAC
Source organism: Delphinus delphis (assembly GCF_949987515.2). Taxonomy (NCBI): domain Eukaryota; kingdom Metazoa; phylum Chordata; class Mammalia; order Artiodactyla; family Delphinidae; genus Delphinus; species Delphinus delphis. The sequence continues at coordinate 84,943,773 of NC_082687.1, read as the reverse complement.
CTCTCACCATTTCCCTCTCTCACAAGGATTATTTCCTTCAACAAAAGTGTATGTTCTCTGGGGCATCCCTGGTGGCGCAGTGGTTGAGAGTCCTCCTGCCGATGCAGGGGACACGGGTTCGTGCCCCCGTCCAGGAAGATCCCACATGCCGCGGAGCGGCTGGGCCCGTGAGCCATGGCTGCTGAGCCTGCGCATCCGGAGCCTGTGCTCCGCAACGGGAGAGGTCACAACAGTGAGAGGCCCGCGTACCGCAAAAAAAAAAAAAAAAAAAAAAAAAAGTGTGTGTTCTCAAATCCTAACTATAGACCTGTGATTTCCCTGGATAAGTTTATCAAGTTAATGAAATGCTGATAGACACCCTGTATTTGTTATTTCTAGTCAAATTCATCCTTTTCTTTCCAGATGGTACAAGATTGTGCCCTCAGAAGGGTAAAGTGAAAAAAGTCTTTTTTGTTTGTTTTTGGTCTGATTCTCTGCTTAATCTATCTTCAACTAGAGCTATGGGTATACAATTGTGTATGTAGTGATAAGGAAAGGTCACAGGAAGTCTAGTGAGTTTTTTTTCCTAAGTAACTGGCCGCTAACTGCCATACCCCCGAAGGATGTGGGGCCCATCTCTGATTCACAACACAGGCTACAATAAAGGAGCAATACATTCTCAAACAGACAATGGGAAAGGTCTTTATTCCCATCAGTTGTCCTTGGTGAATCAGGAATGTGTACATGAATGGCCTTGAAAGCAGGCATGTGGCTCTCAGTCAAATTACTGCTGTGAGTAAAAATTGGTTCCTTTTTGATTATCATCTCTTTATCTTTGTTTTTAAGCTACTGGCCTTAAGGTAGGAATATCATATTTTTCTACTCTGTATGAATCTAGAAAATGTTACCTGTCATTACCTAGGTAGAAGGAAGTAAAGCTATGAGCACTGCACAACAAATATGAAAACTTGAATACCAATTCTCATTTTGCCACTATCTCTCTGACATTGAGTAAATTACTTAGTTTTTCAAGGTCTCATTTTTCTACTCATTTGATCATTCATTCATTCAATCAGATATGTATTGAATGGTTACTACATACTAAGTCCTGCTCAGTTTACGAATATATTCCAGGCAAAATGTCTATATTCAATAACTTAATGGACAACACACAAAAATATAGCATTAAAAAATAAAGAAAAATGTAGGACTTCCCTGGTGGTCCAGTGATTAAGACTCCGTGCTCCCAATGATGCAGGGGGCATGGGTTCGATCCCTGGTTGGGGAACTAAGATCCCGCATGCCACAAGGCACAGCCCCCCAAAATGTACAAAATACTGCAGTGAGTCCTCTAATAAGGATTTGATAGTGGAGAACAATGGAGTAAGTGCCTAATTCTATTGGCCAAGAAAGGAAATAAAACCTTTTCGAAGAAGTAACAGCCAACTGATATCTGAAGAATGACACAAGCAAGACAAAGCCAAAGAACAGGGTTTTATATATATATATTATATATATAATATATATATATGTGTGTATATTAAATACATATAGTTATATTTATATATATTATATATTCCCAAATACACATATTTGGGAAAGAAAATGAGATGAAGCTGAAATGCTAAGATTGTGAAATGAATTTTAGTCACAGTAAGGAATTTGAACTTTATCTTGAATATAATGGAAACCATTACTAGTTTTTCAACACTGAACTGATATAAAGGAATTACTGATTTTAGAAAGAGTTCCTGAGAATTAAGGAGTTAAAGGAGTTGAGATAAGTAAAGCTGTAAATCTCTAAAATTAAATGATTTCTGATCAACACAATTGACATAAAATATATAATACCAGGCCCTGTATTCTAAAGCAGAAGCATATGATGATATAAAATGTTTTGTACATAGAAGCTATTTAATAAATGTTTATTGAATTAATGATGAATGAAGAGGTCCAAGAACTTCTTAGGAAATGCACAAAGCAAAATTCATGTTTATTTGCAAGAAATGGAACATTGAAATACGGTCTTTTTTTATTCTTTGCTTTCTATTTTAAAGAAGGATTATCTCAATTGTGGGAAAGTATTTTAAAATACTATGACATTCATTTAAAACTCCAATATAAAGTTGCAATAAAATACCATCTACTTAAATAACGTAACTGAATAATCATTTAAATATATTTCAGTGAGGCCACTCTGATATATTCTTTGAAATAATACAAAAAACTTAAAAGAAGGATATATACAGATATTTTGAATGCACAGAGAAGTATGTGCTTAATTTCCACTTCAGAGATAAATACAGGATGGTTGCAAAACTTTTCAAAAACACATTTCAAAGTAGACAATGTATTTGAATGCATTTAATCCAGCACAATGTTAGAAAGTAAAGCTCTGTGCCTCTCTAAAATAAACTAATATATCCTTGAAAACAATCTCTTGAGACCTTGGAAGACTACTCCACCACTAAAAAGGAATTTGTCTAAAAAAGATAAAGGTCAACCTGGAGAAATTGTTAATTTTCTTTCTGTAAAGTTAAATAAGCTTTTGTTTGGAGGGAGTGGGTGAGGGGGGAGGGTGACACCAAGATTGAGTGAATCTCTATTTTATCATTCAGATTTCCGGTTGGTTTCTTCAAGCAAGTACTTACAGAGAAATGAGTTATTTTCTCAATAGCTAGTAATTTTTCATACTCTTCAAACTGTGGCTTTCATATCAGTCCTAGGGGCTTTTTTGCTAGTTACACTTGCTCTGACTTACAACTAGCATTAAGGCTCTCAGTCAAGATGGACATGAAGGAGAACTGGATGACTTTTAGGGCTAGGAATAAGAGCTTTGCACTTTCTTCTTAGATGTATCCACATTATTTTCCCAGATAGATTGCTTTTAGCTTTTGTGTGAAATTATTTTGTAGTCTTACTCCAATTTCAGTTACTGAATAAGAAAGAAAGAACTTAACCTCCAGGTTCCTGACTTAATTCTAAGGAAGCTGGGCAGTGTTGCAAGTCTGTGTTTTCTATACTTCCAAATACAGTGCTTAGTTCATTCTGTTGAATTCTATAAGCTAGATGTATTTATCAGAGTTCTCCAGAAAGGATATACAGTAAGAAGACTAATTATAAGGAATTGACTCACATGATTATGGAGTCTGTCAATTCCCAAGATGTGCAGGGTAAGTCAGGAAGCTGGAGATCTAGGAGAGCCAATGATTTTTGTTTTTTGGGTTTTTTTGTTTTCTTTTTTCCAGTTCCCTGGCCGGAAGTCTAGAGGACCTGGGAGAGCTGATGTTTCAGTTTGAGTATGAAGGCAGGAAAAAGCCAATGTCTCTGTTCAAAGGCAATCAGGCAGAAAGAATGCTCTCTTACTCAGGGAAGTTTCAGCCTTTTGTTCTATTTACGCTTTCAACTGACTAGATGAGGCCTATCTACATTATGGAGGGCAATCTGCTTTACTCAGTCTACCAATTTAAATCTTAATCTCATCCAAAAACACCCTCATAGAAACACTCAGAATAATATTTGACCAAATAACTGGGCATCCCATGGCCCACTCAAGTTGACACAAGAAATTAACCATCACATTAGAAGTTGTATTTTTTTCATTGCTTCAGAGCAAATTATCAGTTAAAATAATTTGAAAACAAAAAAGAGACAGAGGAATTAGCAACTAAGCGATCAAATTTACTTTTTTCAAAATTAGAAACAGAAATCATAAATACATATTCTGTACATACAAGTAATATAGTAATTATTAAAAACTAATAGAAATTATATCCAGTATTCATTCAGTATTTGAAATTTGCCAAACATTGAGCTAGTTATTTTACATTCATTATTAATTAGGAAATTATACTTACTACTCAAAGAAAGACCGATATGCAGCCAGAGAAGTAGTGAAGTACAGATAGAGCTGAACATTTTTTGGAGCACAGCAAATTCCCATGTCTTCATTTCTACACTGCATGAAGTGTATAGATTTGGCCCAGAACCTCAGCTGGACTATGGTTTCTATTTATCTGAAACTTGGTAAAATGTGGGAAATGCTAAAATGAGACAGATCACTGCTCACTGGAAGGAAACTCCTTTCAATTATTAATGTAGTCCAACAACAGACAAAACCCATACACTCTCTTATCCAAGCAGGGCCTGGAAAAGTACTTCTATGTATTTTACAGAGGATATACAAGAACTAGGTAAAAGATTGGGTTAGGGAAAGTCTGTTGTTCCTTTTAATTCTGAAATTCTATCAAATGTAGAAAAACTTTTTTTTCTGGTAAAAGTTTAATTCAGATTTTTTTTCACTCTTTGAAAAATATATATATTTTTTAACCTTTCAGAAAATCAATTTCACACTCTATAAGAGGAGACTTAAAATATATATAACTCTTAAGGTAAACTATGGACTTTGGGTAATTATGATGCGTCAATATCAGATCATCCTTGGTTAAAAAAAGTATGTACCATTCTGAGGATTGAAGTTGACAATTGGGGAGGCTTTGCACGTGTGGGGGAGGGATATATGAGAAATCTCTGTACTTTCCTCTCAAAATTGTTCTATACTTAAAACTGCTCTACAAAGAGTCTTTGAAAATGTAACTCTATTGATCCAATAATTCCAGTAATTCCACTTACAGTTGTGTATTTTAAAGAAGTAATCAGAGTTGATAAAGACTTATAAATGAAAATATTATTTACTAATATATACTTAGTGGGTTAAAATATGGCAATAACCTAAACAGTCTAACCTTGGAAATTAGTTTAATAATTTGTGGAGTAACCATAAGATTTAATCCCCAAAACCCAATGATAATTTGATTAAAAAAAAAAGATTACTTAATGATATAGAAAAGTTCAAAGATAATCCCTAAGTTGGATAGTTTATTTGATCATAAACCCACACTATGATTTAGTCGTTCCACTCCTAGGTATTTAAGCAAGAAAATTGAAAACATATTTAAAAACTTGTACACAAATATTCATAGTAGTTATTTGTAATGTCATTTCCACTGTGTCCTCTGGAGTGATATTTTTTTCATTACATAAACAGCTCCTGAATGATGAACTCATAGAACAGATCTGATGCTAGCAGTATTTTTAATTGCATGCATAAAATCAAAGAATTCCTCCCACTAATATGTAAAAGATATAGACCATATTCTGCTCAGTGTGAGTTCATAAAGCTGCCTTGATAATGATGGAGCTACCTTTCCCCATTCTGTTGTTGATGTTTCAAAGGAAAAGAGACTACAAGGGGCAAAACAATCAGTATAAGTATCACCTAACACCCTGCAGCTTCCACGCCCTGTTGGAAGAGGCTGAGTGAGGAGTTTATTGCTTGAAGCTTCACAAATATTGTATTACACAAGGAGTTTAAAGATTTTATATAAAATAATTCTTGAGTTTCTCTTTGGTGAGTCCGAAATTGCGGGTGCCACACTGGACATTTCTCTTTTTATAATCTCCTGGGATTCATTTCTCTGGGACTGTGGAGGCTGAGGACAAGCCATAGTCCATGTGTATAGTGGATAACCCTTGAAAGGCTGGGTTCAGGCTGTACGCTTTGGAGCTGGCCAGGTGTAAGAGTAAAAATGATCAAGTGACCTATGAAGAGCCTGTTAATCTTGAAAATTACATTTTCTAAAAAGCACGAATTACCTAATCATTGAACTCTTGGGAGTACTGAAAGTGTAAATTTGTGGGTAACTTGATAAATCCAATAAATTAATTTTTGTTAAGGTGTTAATGACATATTGGCATTTTGCAAAAGCTGATTTGTTACTGACTAATGAAGTCCTAGACATCATTTCTCATTCAAATTTTCTGTCAATGTCTAGTCAGATAAAGGCCACAGAAAATGTGCCTGATGCAAAGTAGCCTTCATGGAGTGATATTTTATTTTGCAAAGTTCTGCTTTAAAGGAAGTCTCGCTTTTAAATTGGCCTGTACAAAGCTGATGTTGTTCAAGCAGTTAGTTTAGCCCTCAAATAAAGCAAAGAGTAGTGAAAACTCATTCTCTACCTCTGGAGTTTACAATATCCATTTGTATAGTTACATTTTCAAGTTCTACAGTTACCTTAGAATGGAAGGTATTACAGAGAGCCAGAACCCACAGTGTAATCAACAAAATACTGAGGTACTTTTTTTTTCATTCCATAGTTACAGATATAAAGATACAATTTAGATTTTCATCCACACCCTGAATGCTAAGTGAAATGGTAACAAGATGCTTTATAGATAAGGGATCCAGCCCTTTTTACATTTTATTGTTGTAGGAATATCATTTGCCCCTATATTTGTGATTATAATCTATGAATACATTGTGTGTGTGTGTGTGTGTGTGTGTGTGTGTGTGTGTGTGTGTGTGTGTTTATAATAGACTCATCCTGGGGAAGGGGCATCTAAACTGAATCTCTGATGTATCTTCCTTCTGCAAAACAAAAGAAACAAATAAATGGGAGACTTACCACATGAGGGTCTTCAACTTAACCAGGAAGCTCTATTTATTGATATGGAAATTTTGACTTTAGAATAAAAATAATTTACTTATCTCATAAGAGAAAAAGTTGAAATAAAAAATGTGGGTTTTTGGATAATATCACTTTAGTTTCTCTTTTCTTCTTCTGAGTAGTTCTCTAAATACCATGGATAGCCTTACCACAAAGATCGTTGTAGAAGTGTGAAAGTGATTTGAAGATAGTAAATAAAATGAAAATCTATAATTTTCCCTATTAATAACATGGAAAAAGGAAGAGCACATGATGATTCTGACTGAATGAAAAAGAAAGCCTTATAATCCATTTTTTTAAATGTCTAGCTGCAAAGATCTATGATATTTGCATATGAATTCCCTTCAACTTGCAAGATCTCAGTTTGCAAAGTAAACTATGAATAGAAAGAAACAATGAAAAACTTTGCTCCTCAAAAAACGTTCTCTTTTCATAAAATGATTTTTATAATATCTTCATTTAAAAAGACTCTATTACTTTCTGAGCTATTGTTTGAAGAAGTCTACTGAAAATCTATTATTTAAAATCGAAGACTTTGGGATTATATTATATTTTCTGCTTCATGGATAATAAGACTTATGCATTTATCAGATATTCCTTTCAGAGAAAGAGTTTACATTTATTCCCATAGTTTCAACTGCCATTCAGAAAATGTGTTCTTTCAACAGCCCTTGTTTCTGAATAAAAACCCATTTAAGTTGTCCTCACTGGGCTGTATAACTGTAGACTTTCTTTTCTTTCACAAAGTGAGCAATATATTTTATGAAAAAGAATTATATTTTTGGTCCCTTGTTCATTTCACATTTTTCACTTGTGGATGTGAAAGGTGTGCTCATCTTTCCTTGTTGATACAGTAGGAAAATAAAGTTACAATCATCCAATAAAGGGCAAAAATAACCTTACTTTCTATATACTAAGGAATTGACTTGAACGTACCATTAAATATTTCTTAAGAAAAGCAACTTTCACAAGCAAATGGCATAGTAATTTTGAACAGTCTTGGTGGGAAATTAGAAATAAGTATATATCATGTCTTTGTACCTATATGTTTATGTCATGAAATATCATAACTTCAATTATCAGGATTTTTCTAATGCCGCTTTCTAAATTTGCCATACATGAAATGTAAAGGATTCAATAATTATTCTTTAGCCCCCAAACTAGATTTAGGTCTACTATGGGGCACAGATTGAGAGATTTTTAATATGGAATAACTCAAAGATTCAAAATAATATAACAAACATAGGAGATGTGCATTCTTGCAAGCATTCTGCTAGTTTATGTATTTCTGGTCCAAATCATTGTTTTGTAAAATATTTAGTAAGAAACATATTATTTGAGTTTCTGGCCAAGTGACTACTGGTAAAAGAGTAGAGTTCAACAATAATGCTGATTCAACCATGGTTTTGTTTCCAAGTATGTTTGGTATGAGAAATGTAACAACTTTGATGAAAATGAAAAGATAGTGTACCATAGTATAACAAGCATCAGTTTTTCAGGTAGAACCATCTGTGTATATTTTCCAGTTCTTTTGATGCAAAGCTGTACAGTATTTGAAAAATTAAATTCTCTAAACCTAAATTACATCATGTATAAAGTGGGCAAAATAATGTCTATTTTCAGTGTTGTTGTGATGACTTAATGAGTCAGATTATAGATATAAAGTGCTTAGTATGCTACTGGAAGATATAAAAAGGAGGATTATTATTTGTTAATAAGACATGTTAGCTCTTTGTCAATTCATTTTTCTTCCTTTTAGGCAAATAGATGGAGAGCATTTTCCAGCATCCCTTGCATTATGGTGTGATTGTGTCACTGAGGTCCAGCAAAGGGAATGCAAACAAATGACATGCATCAATTCCAGACTTGGCCCATGGAAACTGCCTCTGTAAGATTTTCCATACTCTTCCTCATGCCATCAGCTTATGTAGACAAGCTCAGTGCCTTTACAGCTATGTGTTGAAGTTGGCAGAGGTATGAGATGGAAGAATTTGGGGTCTGTCAATCACTAGTTAGGGAAGAACTATAGATCAAAAACACTTATTTTGGATTATACATGAGTGAAAAATAAAATATCATATATTGCCCATTATCTACTTTATGTGTTTTTGTTAGAGTAGCTAGTGTTATCTTAACTGAATGTGTTGTTATTAACAGAGCTATTTACTCTTTTCTTTGAGTTGATAGAAAATAAAAAGAATGGAGTAAGAACCATCATTTATAGCATACATGATATGCTGCCAGGTGCCAGGACCCAAATTTTTCATAGATTATATTCCATATCATATATTTATTGATAAGAATTAATAATTAGCAAAATTAACCTTGGTTAACTTAAGTAGAAAGTAAATTTAATGCAATGATATTAAGTAATTCAAAGAGTCAGCAGAGGAAGCCTTGGAGAACTAGGGTCAGAATATGGAAAGAAACCAAGTGAAACCAGGTAACCAAAAATATACCCATCTTTACACCATAGAAACAGTATGAAGGGGATTCCGTCATTGGGTGTGTGCTATTAGGTGGTTCATCATTCAGGGGACACTGACACCCCTGCTGTACATCATCTCGGTGAAATGTTACAAGACTTTCTGTCACTAACACTAGATCCTGAACCACTTGGGGACCTCTGGTTGACTGAGACAATGTCACAGTGCAGTGCAGAGATTCATAGCAGCTGAGGAGAGTGACTTCGGGCCCCCTTTAGCTTTGACAGTAAAATGCATAGACTTCTCCTTCTTCGAACTCACATATTTAGAATTCTTAAAAGTAGAAAGGTAACTGAGGTTCTAGTTAAACAAAATCAGATATAAGTTAATGCTGCACTTCACTATTTTGAACTCTAAATATTTATATACACCATTCTTCCTCTTATATTCCCCAAAATATGCTCTGGCCTAACTAACTCTGGGGTCATGGACCTGAACTTACATTTTCCCCAATGGGGGACACAGAAGGTTTCCATCAGTATCTACATCCATGTCCAGGAACTCTTTCTTTATGTATGGCAACTTATAACCAAAAATATTAAAGGTAAATTCCACCAACACTTTTCACAGTTAATGTTGGGAAAAAAAGGAAGAAAAAAATGGAAATCAGTTGGAGACTACGTTCCTCGTTCTACAGCTAATCAATTAACCAAAGCTTGCATTAAAACATCCCTCCTCTTCCATCCCTTTCACATTCTCTTTTCCTCCAGCCATCACTTTAGTTGGTTGAGAGACTCTTTAATGCACTTTAGAATCAAAATCTGTATTCCCACAGAATATATGACTTTGGAAGCCCTACCTGAATGTGTGCTTTGGTCATCCGTTAGCTTCTCTCACTCAGTAAGGAGGTATCAGGAAGCACTAAGTGGGTTCATTAATACATTTCATCTTTGATTCATAGCATAGAACCTATTTCACTTTAACACCACAAGGTTTTTTCCTAAGCCCAATGAATGGTGATGCTAGCAGAGACATATCGGGTAAAATTAATTTAGGTATCTATTCCATCAGGGGTAAATTACTACTCTTCTGTGTCTGCAGAGGTCTGATTAAAATGCATATGAACCACTAATCATGATGATCATAATAGGTAATATTTATACCATGTGCCAGGCACTGATCTGTTACCCTGTTCAGAGGGGAACATCTCCATTATATGGTTTTGGAATCATACTGGGGAGTGAAGTTTTTTGCTACTCATGATAATAAGCATCAATTTTGTAATTCAACAACAGGAGAGTCAGTCCAATTTGCTGAAGAGAGGACTATTGTTGAACCTATTCACAGTCTACTTCCTTTTCCCCCCATCATGGTCCTTTTCGCTATTAATTTTATTGGGAAAACATTTAATTCACTGACTCACATCACCAGAGCAGTTGAAGTTGTTGCACTTGGTAAGTACTGGTTTCTTTGATGGTTAGAGCTATAATTATGAGCATTTGCAAACTACTCATATTTTCATACTCTGGACCCACTCTGAAAGGACCCTCTATACAATCTTTCCCTAAACTTCTTCTTATTAATAATTTATTCTCGCTCCTACAAAGCCCTTGATCATTTTTATAAAAATTAACCTCTCTCCACAAATTGCCATAGATTCTAACATGTCACTTTTCTTCCTGGAAAAGTAAAAAACAAGATGCACTTCTTGACATTCGGACCATGAGAAGTTTTAACATTTCTATTTTCTTTCTAGGATATTTCTGAATGCTATTGAAATGCATTAGCTACATGGTAGGCTAATGTTTGCACCGCAGGTACATTTATTAAGCATATTTACAACATTTTTCTAATCTTTATTCAAATGGTTAAAAGGAGCTCTCCATGAGATCATAAGGTGGATTGAAGGAAAACCAACACTATGGCAGGAGTAGGCCAGATGACAGTATAAGCTCACTGATTATGAAATACACATATGACTTCAGTACCTACTCAGGCCCACTCCTCGTATATACTCTCACCTGAAGACAAAATCTTGTTGGTTATAGCTAATTGATGGGCCCCTGGAAACCGATGATGGCAGCTTGGCTTTCATAGTCGGTTGTTTCCTTTCTATCAGGGTCCACTAGTTAATCAAGAGGTATTTTTTTTTAAAGGAGAATAAAACCATAGTGATGTCTGCTCTAATTCTGAGGCTTGCTGTAGGCTCTGTATGATGTAACAAACTGCAGAAGATACTTTGAGCTTCATGGAAACTAATAACTTAGCAGGGCTTAGTGAAAGAGTTAATGGTTTTGGAAACTCACCAAGCCTCTATATCTTCTCTTGCTGTGTACATCACTCAAGATTGGAAACTTTCAGGGTCAACACAGAAAGCGGTATGAGCAGTGTGGTCAAAAGTAAGCATACGTTGACTCCAAAATCCATAAGTATTTAAAAATAATTATATGTAGAAATAATGTTATTTATAGGACATACATGCTATTCCACGAAGAAAAAAGAATAAAAGTTTAGCCCCATTAGGTAATGAATCTTTTAATTATCATGCTTATTTACTTCCTACAGCTATTGTTTTAATGTATTTACTATATATAGTTATCTCTTTTATCTTTTTCTTTGAAAGTAGCCAAACTACTATGTAAAGACAGATGCAAGTCTTTTGCCAAATTGCTCCTAAAATGAGACAGGAGGTTTTTCAGGGTCCTAGCTGTGGGCTCCAATGCTTAATATTGCCAAGATACTGTTGGGATTAAACACACAATTTCTCACATTCTTATTTAACTCAATCACTGCCATAAACGTAAGCTTTCTTCAAGTAGTATCTCTGCTCTCATAATTCTATAATTGTTTAGATATATCCTTAAAGACTCAACCTTCACCCTCCATCTCCCAGTTAAAGTACTCCAGTGTACCCATGGCTATGGAGGCATATTTGTGTCCCCTTTCATATGTTGAAACCTTATGTCCCAGGTGACAATTTTAGGAGGTGGGGCCTTTGAGAGGTGATTAGTTCATGAGGGCAGGGCCCTCATAAATAGGATTAATGCCCTTATCAAAGAGGCCCTGGAGCTCTCTGTGGCCCTTCTACCATGTGAGGACACAGGGAGAAGGCACTGCCTGTCTCTCACCAGATACTGATCTGCCAGTGCCTGAGCTTTTCAGTGCCCAGAACTGTGAGAAATAAATATTTGATGTTTGTGAGCCACCCAGTTTATGCTATTTTTATAACAGCATGAACAGACCAAGGCATCCATGGAATCCTGAAATGCAATCAGCAATCTTCCCTTTATTCTTCATCATTATGCAGTATATTCCCTGGCCACGGCTCAGTGTTGTACCTCCTAAACTCAAATGAAAGCATGTTGGTTCCAGTAGGCACACACCTCTTTCTGAAGCTCACTGAAGTAAAATAAGCTTATATTCACTCATTTCAGGTACATCAGAATCAGGAGTTAGAGCCAGTGCACACTTTATTGTTCCATTCAAACATCCCTCTGAATCTATACTATTTGGGTTTGAATTTCAGGTTTACAAATAATAAACTCTACGAGTAGTGGTGTTTTTTTCAAAAATATTCTGAGTTGATATTAAGTGAAATCAGAAACTATTCTGAGACAGACACTAAAAGTATGTTGTTCATTAAAAATTTAAAGAGTACACTGAAATTTAGGTCATGGTTATTTATACAAATAACATTGGGATTTTAATTAGACATGTAATATGAGTAGCTGTGCTGTAAAATTCTCAATTTGGAAATGAATTAAAATATTTTAAGGGATGGCTCATAAAAATGAAATTTCAAAAGTATAACTTTAGATTGATTAAAGGGAGCTTTCTAAAAAAAAGAAAACCCTGGATTGACCCATATGCTCATTTTGACCCCTCATGATTATCAAGATATTCTGCTTCCATTGATTTCTTTGCCTTCTCAGTTTCTGTTCATTTAAACACTTTCTTCAGTAGGTGAGAAGAAAGAAATTAAAACTCTAGGCAACCTTGCTTATTACTTACAGATTTATAATAAAATCAAAACTAAAAATGAGTTCTTACTACTTGTAAGTTTCATTAATTAAGGAATCATTTACTTTCTTTAATACATAATAATATAATAAGAATAGACACAATAAGAAAAGACTTTAATGGTAATTTAGTATTACAGCACTTTCTTATTTAGCTCCATTCCATGCATGGTATGATCACCTAAATAATAATTGTTTATAGTGGTAATAAGTACAATCTGAATTGAAGTCACCACATTTGGAAGCTCACACAAAAACACAATTATTCTAAAAAAATCATCTTAGGGTTGTTCTTCATCTTTTTTGTTGTTGTTGTTGTTGTTATTGTTTTCCTTTGTGTTTTGGACATTAATACAATAAAGACAGATCAAAAGCTCTGCAGACTTGGAAATGGTTAGAAAACATTAATTTCTAGCAGTTAATAGGAATTCAGTATGACCTGTTACTAATCTTATTCATTAGCATATATTTTTGTTGTTAGGTTGACTTTTACATTTGGAAATGTATCTATGAGGCATTACATTGCAATGCATTCCCTGCAAAAACCTTCATTAATATTCCTTATAGCATCTTCGTTTGCATTTTCTTCTATTGTGCTGATCTATCCTTGTCCCCTATTCCCCATACACTTTAAATTTATTCATCCTTAATGTACTACAAAACCTATAAAATTCTGAAGTCTAAGTGCTGCTATAGGAGACTTCTTTTAGCATCTTTCTCATATTATATCCTATTTTACTTACTATTCCCAATAAGAGAAGTTTTAGCGGCTTTAGGTTTTCAGCAGTTTCATCAAGAGGTTAAATTTAAATATTAAATTTAAATATTTACCATGTCATTAATATGTTTAGCACTGCTATGTGCTAAGCGGCTAATGTTGGTGTCTGTGACTTGCTAGGGATGTTGACTCCATTTGATCTTCCAGACCACATCCAGTCTGAAGGCCTTTATTATGATTAATTTAGTGGCTCTGGCTGAGAACTTTGAATTAAATTAGTTAATGAAAAATTAAAATATAAATGTTACTGAAAATATACTGCCTCACTTTCTACACCCGGTTGAAAGGAGTTGGGTTAAATTTTGATATTTCACAATAGCTACTGGTACACAATGTGTCTTATGTCTGCTCAAATAAGTTAGAGTTTATTTGTGATGGTTCATTTGTGTTGTTGCAGTGGTTCTAGGGGTTTATGATCATTAGCACTCTAACTTGTTCTATCAGGTGCAGGGACATAATATATACCTTTCCCCCTCCAAATTCTCAATAGCCTGAGGCCATTCTGTTTCCAAGTGTTAAACTTTGGGGGATTTGGGGCTTGCTTATTAGCAATTCCAGGTAAGCCTGAAGAACTGTATGTACTTTACCAATCTCTGTAACATTATAAGGATATAATGTGGAAAATGTTCTAATGTGGATCATAACTTTTAGGTTTCAAAATAAAACATAATGAGGTGAACTGAAGTTTTAAGGTTTTTGTTTATTTTCTAGTGATTACATCACATGTAAACATTAGGGGCATTTTTCCTCACATATCTTACATATTCCATTCCTCCTTTTCTGATGTGCTGAGAATGTAAATATCCTGACTTAGAGTACAGGTATCTGAACACCTAGGAAAGGAGAAATTCCTTTTGGTAGAAAAAAGGTGATTTTGCTATTAACTTTCTACTGTATCTTCTGCCCTATGATTATATTTTGGGGAATAACTTGGATGCTCTGCTTTAAAAAAGAAAACAAAATCCAAACCAAAAGCTAACATATCAGCACTTTTGAAATATCATTTCTGGAAGCCACTCTTTGCCTAATGCTGCATTTTGGGAGGTGATATTTTTAACAGTTCAATGGCAACAACAAGAAAAACACAACAACAAAAAAATCCCACTTAGTGGGAGTACAGTGTGAGGTTTAAGAAGGGGATTTCTGGAGATACACTCACAAATTTTAATATATAAGCAAGATACCAATATCTTTCACTTTCAAATCTTTCAGATTTCAACAAGATACCAGAGGTTTGCATTTCCAACTAACTTTAGATTCCATTGCCTTCCTTTACATTTTTGTTATAATAAAGACAACATAAAACAGCTATATATACTTGCCAATTGAGATGTTATGCCATAAATTACCCATAAGAGTTTATATGAATCTAGAAATTGTATCTATCATGTTGAATTAATCCAAAAATTTAATCGAAAAGAAATAGCAATTTGCTAGCCTTTCCCACAAATCTAGCCCTCAATTATGTTTGTGAAAGGCATGCACTAATCATGTAAATTGCTCCACATAGATATTTTAAACTGTTTTCCTCAAAGGTGAGAGGGAGTGTAAGACACTTAAGCATCTGCTGTCTTGACTGATACCTATGAGAATGCTGATAGTCTCAAGAGTAATTCGTTACCCCAGCATTACTTTTCTAAGAAATCATCAAAAATATGCTTGAATGGAAATCGTTTCTTTTATTCTTAAAACCGCATGCTAAAAACTATGAGCTATGCAGCAATTTCATGTGCAACCAATACCCAGTAAACAGTCTTTAATTGTAGAAATATCACTTATACAGTTAAAGGGGATTTGAGTTTTGTCCTTATCTGCTATTTAGCATTTGAGGGACAGTCAGCTCTCAAGTAAGCATCTGCTCTGTAACAGCCATATTAACAGAAGAGTAAATAGCACTATAATTATGGTAGTTATAGTTACCTTTGTTTTAATCTTGTGCCAGCGGTTCTGGGCATAGAAATCAACAACAGAGAACATTTCCCCCCCGTCTGGGGTATTTAAAGTAAGACTATTTTTTTTTCAAAGTTTCATTTTGTTTTGTTTTCCAGAATATTTCAGGTTCTATAGACATTATGTATTTTTTCTTTTTAATAAATATAGACTTTAGGAGGATGTGTATTTTGCGTAAATTTTACTTACAGCGGTAGAAAAAGTCACAAACTTTACCATCACCTCACCGTTTATTAAGTTGATCAGATAGCACAGCCATATCCTCACTCATCCCATTACTGAATAACAAACAAAGCAAAATAAACAGAAAATAGAGAAACAAAACACTAGACAGAAATATATGTTTTACTCAATTGAATTTATGCAAAGTATTAACAAAATACTAAAGTCTTTATCCTGAGCCATGTTTGTTAGTTCAAACAATGCAGCTTTTTAAGCATGGTAATTTCCCATGTAAGAAAAAAATCTGAGTGCATGTGATTTGCACTATCTTTAGAGAAAAGCAAATTGCTTAGACTAGTGCTTTATGAATATAATCATTATGTATCTTAGTGGTTTTTCATACTACTTAATCCTTTCTAAGGGTCAATTTGATTCAACAAAATATTTTTGGAGAACTTAACTATCTTCAAAGGATCTAAATAAGCCATAGACATAGGAGTTGTGACATATGCTCATATTAAGATCTTGAGCCACTGCCTAGGCAAATCATAACAGTAAAAATATCCCTTGAAAAAACACTTAAATTATCCATAAGACATAGGTACTGTCTGTTGTTCTTAAAAGTTATGTTTAAATTATCAGATACAGTATACTACACAGAGATCAGCAAACTACAGCTCATGAGGCAAATACCATCTGTCCTCTGTC
Organism: Delphinus delphis; assembly: GCF_949987515.2. Classification (NCBI taxonomy): domain Eukaryota; kingdom Metazoa; phylum Chordata; class Mammalia; order Artiodactyla; family Delphinidae; genus Delphinus; species Delphinus delphis. The sequence continues at coordinate 84,927,245 of NC_082687.1, read as the reverse complement.
TGTTTTTATAAATAAAGTTTTATTGAAATATGGCCAGGCTATTTCTTCACTCATCTATGACTAGAGTAGTTGCAGTACAGACCATCAGGCTGCAAAGCCTATAATATTTATGATTTGGCCCTTTACAGAAAGATTGCCAACCCTTGAACTAGATTATAAGGATCAAATGAAAATTCTATATATGACTTTCTAGTTTCCCAAAGCATTCTGTATTCTGCTTTTAAATTTATACTGATGAATGGAAGTTGCTGACAATTTCCAAAATATTCTAGCTTGCCTGAAAGGCTTACTTCATTGGGTTTTAATGTTAGGTCTCCCTAAAGTGAGTACATATGAATGGAGATTTATTTGTTGTTTGAGGAGTATAAAGCTAATGTTTGTGAAAGCACTTATGGCAAAATCTAGCACATAGTAGCTATTAAATAAACACTACCTACATTTGAGCCTAAATCTTGTTTGGTTACATCCACCTACATTTGGTTCCTTGGAAAGCTTTCTACACACTTTGCTATTACTTGTGATCACTGTCCTGCAATGTACAGGATGAATTGGGTATGAGTTGCATGGTTTTTAAGAATCAAGTCTCAAGCCCCATTATGAGCTCCAATGGGAGTGGAGTGGTATTCACTCCAAGAATTCAGATCCTGTAGTGAAAAGTACTCACAGTTACAAACCAGGGGTTTGATGCTTATAAGATGACAGATTAATTTAAGAGTCCTTGATATTTACTAATTATAGTTATAGCTAACAATTGTAGAGCCTTTTCTCTGAGATAGAAAACACACTGACACATAATAAATGCTACGAAACTTTTAGTTACTATTGTTGTTATGTTTATGATTCTTATCCCTAGCTAAGAGCTCTTTGTACTTTATCAAGTCTTGATGTTTATTCTATCTCTTTTAGTTTTCCCACTCTTCATCAATTATACTATCTCATTCTTCTCTCTCTCTCTCTCTTAATCCTACCATGTAATTCCTGAATAAAACACAGCAGGAGAAATTGATTTACTGTGAAATTAAGGAAGCACAGATTTCAGGGCTCCACTTAAATGGACACTTTCCAAAAACTTGAAAGGACCTTAGCAATGAATTGGCTGTGTTTATTTGCAAGCTCTTCAAAATACAGTATTTTACCTGAAGTCAGTTAAGAATACTGTCTCCTTCTACTCCAAGTTCCCTTTATTTTCTGTTGTCAGAGTGGCCTTGGGATTTTTTTCTTTGATTTTTTCTAATAAATTTATTTATTGTATTCATTTATTTTTGTCTGCATTGGATCTTCATTGCTACGCACGGGCTTTCTTTATTTGCAGTGAGCGAGGGCTACAATTTGTGGCGGTGCGTGTACTTCTCATTGTGGCTTCTCTTGTTGCGGAGCATGGGGTCTAGGTGCACGGGCTTCTGAAGTTGTGGCACGTGGGCTCAGGAGTTGTGGCTTGTGGGCTCTAGAGCACAGCCTCAGTAGTTGTGGTGCACGGGCTTAGTTGCTCCACAGAATGTGGGATCTTCCCAGACCAGGGATTGAACTCATGTACCCTGCATTGGCCAGCGAATTCTTAACCACTACACCAGCAGGGAAGTCCCTTTTCTTTGATTAATGTAAACAATGTTGAGTTGGAGATACATTTAATTTAAATTTAATGGGCTGTATTTATGTGGTCCATGTATGTATTGTTAGCTAGCCATCCTGGTATAGGAATGGCTCCTAAGAACACTTATACCATGCACTATGCCATTGCACCTATGTTAGTACTCAAAAGTTTATGACCTGAGGTGTGATTGCAATAGTAGCCAGAAGTATATGGCTGGTAGAGAAAAAACAAGGCTGGAAATGTCCAGAGGGAGAAGCTCTTGAAGTTTCTCCTATCATCAGACATGTAAAATAGTAAGTGAACAATTCAGTTCCATTATATGTCAAATTAATACAGATGAAGTTCTTTTTTTGATAGAGGTTTTCCTGATTTGATAACATTTTTTAAAGTGTACATCTCATCAACGGTTGAATTACTAAGCTTAAAGAAACTTACCATGTTTTCTTATCACTAACAAAAACAAATTTTTATCAAACCCCAAAGAGAAAAATCTACATTACCTTTATATTATATCCTTATATTTTAAATGTAAAAAACAATACTGCAAAATCATTTGAAGAAGTGATCAATGTTCAGCCACAGAGCTGGGAAAAAGAGAAGTGTCAGTTAGTTAAAAAATAATGTTATTTTTCTATATTTTATCTTTTCCATGGTATTTGCTATCTTGTTTGTATATTTTCATTTCTTTCAAAGGCTAAGATACCTGGTCTTGTTGGAATCCCCCTCCAGCACCAATGTGTTTTATTGGAGATTGAGATTGGTAACCACAACTGGAGAACAGGTCCTTGAAGAGGTTGTAAAACAAGAGTCTCTGTCTTTGATTTTTTAACTTGGTTACAACAGTCATCATATTTATGCACGAAGTCCAACTGAAACTGAAACCAAAAAATTACATTTGTCCTCCCGAATTCACCTTAGTGTATTCTATTCCCAACCACTGTTTTAAACTGCAATACCTAATTTCAGTGGGTAAATACTCTCTCTAGGAGCACTGATTGTAAACATTTTGAAACTATTTGTGTTCAAAACCTCAGTGTCCTATAAACATTTTCCTAAAAGCAATTAGAACAGGCTTGTGTCTATCATGTCATAGGAGATGTAAGGGTATATAATCACTGGCTGGCAAATTTCATGGTCTAAAGTCCCATGCCTTCACCTTTTCTCTTTCTTCTCATTTAGATGTTGACCTAAAAAGGTATGGATCATTCTTAAATGTGATTTCAGCTCAGCTACCAGCATAAACTTGGGACTTGGAAAGTTATTATTGTTAGTTCTTATAATAAAATATTCAAGAATGCTGACAGACTGCTAGGTGCAAATCCATATTAAATCTGTCTTTACTGAGTTTGTTTTAAGAAGATACAGTACTGCATATGAAAGTTATTGTGGAATCCAAATAATCCAACTTATGTCAAAACTAAACAAATCATCTACCATGGTTTCAAGAAAATAATAATAATAATGGCCTCTCTAGAGAACATTATCTATAGCAACTGAATAAAATTCTACGAATACATTAGCATGCAAGGATAAATCCAGCAAGGTGTAGATCCTGCTTACTCTCAGTCCCCAGGTTTATAAAATGTCTTTGATAACGTAATATACCAATTTGAGATATACATTTACTGACTAAGGAATTTCAGGCTTCAGAAATGCTGGGCTGTCAACTTTCCAATCCTTCTTACTCTTACATTAATTAATGCAAACTGATAGGATGAGTTAAACAGGACTTCATTGGCAGTTGCATCAAGTACAGTATACTTGCTATCTATTCTATAATAGAAAAGCTGAATGTAGAAACTCAGAAAGAGGGATGTTGTAAATATCTCCTTCACCATTCCTTGCAAATAAAGTCATAGTGACAGAAAAGAGAGTAAACTTCCATTAGAGAAATCATCTTCTTATTAAAAATGTGATGAATAGAAATGTGATGTCCATTTTGGACTCTCCTTCTCAAAATTATCCTAAGAGACTTCAGCAGGATCCAGAACAGAATAATGAGAATTATTAGGCAGGGGAAAATCTGACATTCTTCTGCTGTAGTAGACTTGTATGTAATTACATCCAACACCCATATCTACTGACAGTTGCATTTTACTTCAGCTGAAAGGATGGAAATTGAAGTGGGAACTTTAGTTAATACAACCTCAAGATGTTTTTGCTTGGTAAGATTGAAAACTAATTTAACTATATGCAAAACACGTGACAGTCGTAATATTTGGTGGTTGTTTTTAGGGTTGTATTCTTGATACATTGAGAATGAGTCTTGTCAAAGTAGAAACACAATCAAATTTGAAGAATACACAGCAAAGTAGTTAAATCTGCATTTTCTCTGATACTGTTCCTTTTACTAAGTAGTTCTTGGTTTCTCTATGACTAATTCCCATGTTATAAGGATCCTTTTGATATCTCTGGTCTTCTTGATGTTGAAGGTCCTGGCTGATTGTGTCTGAAAATTTGCAGATTGATTTTAATTTTTTCATTACCCTTGACAACCTTGACTCCAGAACATCAAGCTCTCAGCCACTGATAGAAGCAGATCCTTCCTTCCCACATCATAGCATCAGGATTGCTCCAATCTTATAGAGAAATCCCAGGGAACAATTCCCTAAGTGGTCTTATGTGGAACCAGTAACATAATTGAAAATCCTGATTTGGCAGTATTTTTCCAGTAGGCATTTAATTTCATTCAATTCTAATCAACTGATTGTTTTGTAAAGTCCAGCTCTGTGACAGGCATTGTGCTAAGAGAATAAAACACAACCCTGCCTTCAAGCAGATCATATCCTTTTGTATAAAACAGAAAAATTCACCAACAGTGGAATTCATGCTAGAGTGAAAATTTGCTCCAGGTGTTCTGAGAGCAACCAGTTATGGGACACCTCACTCAGCCCTGGTGAATCAAAGACAGCTTCCTTGAGTAGGTAATAGACAGACTTAGTCTTGAAAGATGAGTAGGTATTAGGGAATGAGGGATGGAAGAGAAGTCCAGGCAGAGGGAACAACATGTACAAATGTCAGCCATCTGGAGGAATCATGATTTGGGGGGAGAAGTGCAAATAGTTTAACGTGGCATGTTTAGATGGTAAATAGAGAACATTTTATAAAGGGATCCAGTACTGATTTGGAGACTGGAATTTATGCCAAGAAAATGAGGAGCCAGAGGTGGACTTTAGGAAGAAAAAACAGAGGTCACAGTAAGATTTATATCTTAAATACATCACTTTGGATAGTTATGAAAAACGGATAAAGGGAATTTGAAGTGAGGTAGTTAATATAAAGGAGACAAAAGAGTTAAGTGACAACACCCTTTGTTGCAAATGCTGAACTGTAGATGTCACATGATCCTTTTTGGTTGAAGATGACGGTCCTGGCTTGCAATTCTGGACGTGCCACTCATTAACTATATAGTTTTAGATAAATATTCAATATATTTAACCTCTTTAGGTCTCAGCTCCTGCTTTCTTAAAATTTTTGAGGGATTAAGTACAACAGTATATGTAATGTTCTTGGCATAGTGCCTGGATTATATTAAGCAATGAGTAAATGTAAGAAACCCACTTAAATGCTTATTTCTGTAACAGAGAAGAGCCAAATCTGACTACATGTTGGATCTATTTCTTTTACTTTAACCTTTGTTTTCTGCTGCTTTTGTTCACTAAAAAGATACGGTCTATACATAATGGCCTGGCTCTGGTAACACTGCCCCTCTGTCTGAATGTTAAACCAAAGTGCCTTTGTTCAGGCAAATATCTGGACCCTGTCCACCTGTGGATGGCTACAAGAAAGAAGAAATTAACACATCTCCTCCCTGAGGCTAGCCATTCCAGGGGATATTTGCAAAACTTATGGCCTTTTTACTTTACTTCCTCATCTCCCCCCCCCCCCCCAACATGCTATAAAAGAAACTGGCATCCAAACCCCGACAAGATGTTATTTTGAGACTTTAGTCTGCCACCTTCTCAGTCTGCCCGCTTTCTGTAGTATTCTTTGTCTCAACACCTCGTCTCTGATTTATTGGCCTGTCGTGCTGCGAGCAGAGCAAGCTTGGACTAGGTAACATTTCCAATGACAATAACAATAATGGTTTAAAAAAACCCACTTATGAGTAATTTTTCAAATATCACTGTAAAATGTCAACTAAATTTGTGTAATGTTTTTGAAGAGAATGTCACAAAGATGCTCCCTAAGGCAAAAACGCATGCAAAACAAAATTATCAAGAATCTCCCACATGCAACAACAATCATAACCATAACAATTACAACAGCACCAACTAAAATCAACCACAACTTGAATGAATTTGATTCTTTCTTTGTCATGACACAGAACAGAACCAGGATTTACTAAGCAACGACTATATGACAGGTAGTTTGCTGAACTGTTTACATGTGTAACATCATCACAAATAGCTAATCTTCTTGTGTCATTCTACCTTACAAATTTGGCTAAAAATACAGATTCAAAAGTAGGAGGAAGCAAAATGATACTTTACTTATTAGGTGAAGAAGAGAAAAAAGAACTGTGAGAAAGAGAGGGAGATGAGAGACAGACAGACAGAGAGAAGGAGGGGTAGGGAGAGTATGAATAGACAAATAAGGGTCAGGGGGAAGAGATCCACATTCCTTAATCACTTACTAAGCATGGTACACTATTTTGGGCATAATGAATCATTTTAGCAGCACTGTAAAATATAGAGGTTTGTTACTATTTTATTGATTGGGAAACAGAAATTGCAGATTAAGTTAATTGTAAATAGGGAAATTCACACAACTGTGAGGCAGTTGTGGTCAAAAACAAACACACAAAAAATGATAAAAATAAACAAACTAAACAATGTCTCCAGAGTAGATTTTCTAATGGCTGAATCCGAATTGTCAGAGATTCTTTTGAGTGGTTTGACTTAACCACCTTTGTGGACAAATAGTGCTGTAGAGGCAAATATCCTATACGGTAAATGAGCTCTGCAAGCATGCTTAGTGAAATCTCCACTAACCTGAAGTAAATGCCCTGGTTAATAATCAAAAATAATTTAAGCAATCAAAATAATTTGATCAATTGTTGCTGTGTATACCACAGTACTATCTTACTTAAAATGATTGCTTAGGTATATTAGGTCAGGTAGAGAGGATAGTTGATTCCCATAGAGTAAAATATTACTCAACAGAAAACCCTTCAGTGAGGAATCACTGAAGACTATGGTAAATGAATATAAAATTTTAAAATCTGTACATTAAGACAAAAGAAAAAATATTGCCAGAGGCAATTTGCAAAGAAATTACATCTGGGTGCAGTAAAAGGAATCCTAAGAGGAAAAGGTTCATTCACTGAGTGAGCTCTTTAGGGAAGCTATTATTTGATTAAGCAAGCTATTTATTTAAATAGAGTATGCTCTAGGACTAGTTTAATCCAGGCCCTGAAGGCTATTTTAATGGGTCTGAGGATTGCTTTGGCAAAACATAGCTGATTTTTTAGATCACTGCAAATTTAATCACAGAGATAAAACCCTTTACTGTAAACCATGTTAAGCTTCTGGTCAACTTTAGGCAGCATGTAGAAGAGAGATTAAGAACTATAAAGTCTAATCTGGTCCTAGGTAACCTTTCTTTGTTTCTCCTTCCAGAAGATTTTAAGAGAGACAAATTTATTGAAGAATGCAAGGATTTCAGAAAACATGGAAAAGTAATATTGGATTTAAATGAGATCTGTTGAGAAAGACACATTGATGGGGAAGGATAAATAAAATCAGGGATCTCCTTTAGATCTAGATGATACCTTTGATATAAACCTAGTTAGTTGGGTCAAAGATAGAGACTACCATGAACTAATGCACAATTTGGTCAAATCAGTTGTGACAGGCATAAAGTTTTTAGAAACTGTGTTTTCATCACAAGAGCTTAGAAGGAATTTTTAAGGCTGAAAGACCAATGAAAGAATACACAGCAAGGAGGGGAAGATGGCAGAAGAGTAAGACGCAGAGATCACCTTCCTCCCCACAGATACACCAGAAATACATCTAAACGTGGAACAACTCCTACAGAACACCTACTGAACACTGGCAGAAGATCTCAGACCTCCCAAAAGGCAAGAAACTCCCCACGTACCTGGGTAGGGCAAAAGAAAAAAGAATAAACAGAGACAAAAGGATAGGGACGGGACCTGCACCAGTGGGAGGGAGCTGTGAAGGAGGAAAGGTTTCCACACACTAGAAGCCCCTTTGCGGGCGGAGACTGCGGGTGGTGGAGGGGGAAAGCTTCGAATCTGTGGAGGAGAGCGCAGCAACAGGGGTGCGGAGGGCAAAGCGAAGAGATTCCCGCACAGAGGATCGGTGCCGACCGGCACTCACCAGCCTGAGAGGCTTGTCTGCTCATCCGCCGGGGCGGGTGGGGCAGGGAGCTGAGGCTCGGGCTTCAGTCGCAGCGCAGGGAGAGGACTGGTGTTGTAGGTGTGAACAAAACCTGCAGGGGGTTAGTGCACCACGGCTAGCCGGGAGGGAGTCCGGGGAAAAGTCTGGACCTGCCGGAGAGGCAAGAGACATTTTCTTCCCTCTTTGTTTCCTGGTGCACGAGGAGAGGGGATTAAGAGAGCTGCTTAAAGGAGCTCCAGAGGTGGGCGGCTAAAAGCGCGGACCCCAGAGACAGGCATGAGACGCTAAGGCTGCTGCTGCTGCCACCAAGAAGCCTGTGTGCGGGCACAGGTCACTATCCACACCCCCCTTCTGGGGAACCTGTGCAGCCCGCCACTGCCAGGGTCCCGGGATCCAGGGACAACTTCCCTGGGAGAACACACGGCGCGCCTCAGGCTGGTGCAACGTCATGTCAGCCTCTGCTGCTGCAGGCTCCCCCCACACTCTGTACCCTTCCGTCCCCCTGGCCTGAGTAAGCCAGAGTCCCCGAAGCAGCTGCTCCTTTAAACCCCTCCTGTCTGAGCAAAGAACAGACGCCCTCCAGTGACCTACACGCAGAGGCGGGGCCAAATCCAAAGCTGAGCTCCGGGAGCTGTGAGAACAAAGAAGAGAAAGGGAAATCTCTCCCAGCAGCCTCAGGAGCAGCGGATTAAAGCTCCACAATCAACTTGATGTACTCTGCATCTGTGGAATCCCTGAATAGACAATGAATCATCCCAAATTGAGGAAGTGGACTATGAGAGCAAGATTTATAATTTTTTCCCCTTTTCCTCTTTTTGTGAGTGTGTATGTGTATGCTTCTGTGTGAGATTTTGTTTGTATAGCTTTGCTTCCACCATTTGTCCTAGGGTTCTATCCGTCCATTTTTAAAAAAAAAATTTTTTTCTTAATAATTATTTTTTATTTTAATAACTTTATTTTATTTTATCTTCTTTCTTTCTTTCTTTCCTTCCTTCCCTCCTCCCTCCCTCCCTGCTTTCTTTCTTTCTTTCCTTCTTCCTTCCTTCCTTCCTTCCTTTCTTTCTTCCTTTCTTCCTTTCTTCCTTTCTTTCTTTCTTTCTTTCTTTCTTTCTTTCTTTCTTTCTTTCTTTCTTTCTTTCTTTCTTTCTTTCTTTCTTTCTTTCTTTTTCTCCCTTTTATTCTGAGCCGTGTAGATAAAAGGCTCTTGGTGCTGCAGCCAGGAGTCAGTGCTGTGCCTCTGAGGTAGGAGAGCCAACTTCAGGACACTGGTCCACAAGAGACCTCTCAGCTCCACATAATATCAAATGGTGAAAATCTCCCAGAGATCTCCATCTCAACACCAGCACCCAGCTTCACTCAACGACCAGCAAGCTACAGTGCAGGACACCCTATGCCAAACAACTAGCAAGACAGGAACACAACCCCACCCATTAGGAGAGAGGCTGCCTAAAATCATAATAAGTCCACAGACACCCCCAAATACACCACCAGACGTGGAGCTGCCCACCAGAAAGACAAGATCCAGCCTCATCCACCACAACACAGGCACTAGTCCCCTCCACCAGGAAGCCTACACAACCCACTGAACCAACTTTAGCCACTGGGGACAGACACCAAAAACAACGGGAACTATGAACCTGCAGCCTGCAAAAAGGAGACCCCAAACACAGTAAGATAAGCAAAATGAGAAGACAGAAAAACACACAGCAGATGAAGGAGCAAGATAAAAACCCACCAGACCTAACAAATGAAGAGGAAATAGGCAGTCTACCTGAAAGAATTCAGAATGATGATAGTAAAGATGATCCAAAATCTTGGTAACAGAATAGAGAAAATGCAAGAAACATTTAACAAGGACCTAGAAGAACTAAAGATGAAACAAGCAATGATGAACAACACAATAAATGAAATTAACAATACTCTAGATGGGATCAATAGCCGAATAACTGAGGCAGAAAAATGGATAAATGACCTGGAAGATGAAGTAGTAGAAATAACTACTGCAGAGCAGAATAAAGAAAAAAGAATGAAAAGAACTGAGGACAGTCTCAGAGACCTCTGGAATAACATTAAATGCACCAACATTCGAATTATTGGGGTTCCAGAAGAAGAAGAGAAAAAGAAGGGGACTGAGAAAATATTTGAATAGATTATAGTTGAAAATTTCCCTAATATGGGAAAGGAAATAGTTAATCAAGTCCAGGAAGCACAGAGTGTAACATACAGGATAAATCCAAGGAGAAACATGCCAAGACACATATTAATCAAACTGTCAAAAATTAAATACAAAGAAAACATATTAAAAGCAGCAAGGGAAAAACAACAAATAACACACAAGGGAATCCCCATAAGGTTAACAGCTGATCTTTCAGCAGAGACTCTGCAAGCCAGAAGGGAGTGGCAGGTCATATTTAAAATGATGAAGGAAAAAATCCTGCAACAAAGATTACTCTATCCAGCAAGGATCTCATTCAGATTTGATGGAGAAATTAAAACCTTTACAGACAAGCAAAAGTTGAGAGAGTTCAGCACCACCAAGCCAGCTTTACAACAAATGCTAAAGGAACTTCTCTAGGCAAGAAACACAAGAGAAGGAAAAGACCTACAATAACGAACCCCAAACAATTAAGAAAATGGGAATAGGAACATACATAATTATCAATTAAGGTAATCGATAATTACCTTAAATGTAAATGGATTAAATGCTCCTACCAAAAGACACAGATTGGCTGAATGGATACAAAAACAAGACCCATATATATGCTGTCTACAAGAGACCCACTTCAGACCTAGAGACACATACAGACTGAAAGTAAGGGGATGGAAAAAGATATTCCATGCAAATGGAAACCAAAAGAAAGCTGGAGTAGCAATTCTCATATCAGACAAAATAGAATTTAAAATAAAGACTATTAGAAGAGACAAAGAAGGACACTACATAATGATCAAGGGATCCATCCAAGAAGAAGATATAAGAATTGTAAATATTTATGCACCCAACATAGGAGCACCTCAATACATAAGGCAAATACTAACAGCCATAAAAGGGGAAATCCACAGTAACACATTCATAGTAGGGGACTTTAACACCCCACTTTTACCAATGGACAGATCATCCAAAAAGAAAATAAATAAGGAAACACAAGCTTTAAATGATGCATTAAACAAGATGGATTTAGTTGATATTTATAGGACATTCCATCCCAAAACAACCGAATACATATTTTTCTCAAGTGCTCATGAAACATTCTCTAGGATAGATCATATCTTGGGTCACAAATCAAGCCTTGGTAAATTTAAGAAAATTGAAATTGTATCAAGTATCTTTTCTGAACACAACACTATGAGGCTAGATATCAATTATAGGAAAAGATCTTTAAAAAATACAAACACATGGAGGCTAAACAATACACTACTTGATAACGAAGTGATCACTGAAGAAACTGAAGAGGAAATCAAAAAATACCTAGAAACAAATGACAATAGAGACATGATGACCCAAAACCTATGGGATGCAGCAAAAGCAGCTGTAAGAAGGAAGTTTATAGCAATACAATCCTACCTTAAGAAACAGGAAACATCTCGAATAAACAACCTAATCTTGCACCTAAAGCAATTAGGGAAAGAAGAATAAAAAAACCCCAAAGGTAGCAGAAGGAAAATAATCATAAAAATCAGGTCAGAAATAAATGAAAAAGAAATGAAGGAAATGATAGCAAAGATCAATAAAACTACAAGCTGGTTCTTTGAGAAGATAAATAAAATTGATAAACCATTAGCCAGACCCATCAAGAAAAAAAGGGAGAAGACTCAAATCAATAGAATTAGGAATGAAAAAGGAGAAGTAACAACTGACACTGCAGAAATAAAAAAGATCATGAGAGATTACTACAAGCAACTCTATGCCAATAAAATGGACAGCCTGGAAGAAATGGACAAAATCTTAGAAATGCACAACCTGCCAAGACTGAATCAGGAAGAAATAGAAAATATGAACAGAACAATCACAAGCACTGAAATTGAAGCTGTGATTAAAAATCTTCCAACAAACAAAACTCCAGGACCAGATGGCTTCACAGGTGAATTCTATCAAACATTTAGAGAAGAACTTACACCTATCCTTCTCAAACTCTTCCAAAAAATAGCAGAGGGAGGAACACTCCCAAACTCATTCTATGAGGCCACAATCACCCTGAGAGCAAAACCAGACAAGGATGTCACAACAAAAGAAAACTACAGGCCAATATCACTGATGAACATAGATGCAAAAATCCTCAACAAAATACTAGCAAACAGAATCCAACAGCACATTAACAGGATTATACACCATGATCAAGTGAGGTTTATTCCAGGAATGCAAGGATTCTTCAATATATGCAAATTAAACAACATGATTCACCATATTAACAAATTGAAGGAGAAAAACCATATGATCATCTCAATAGATGCAGAGAAAGCTTTTGACAAAATTCAACACTGATTTATGATGAAAACCCTGCAGAAAGCAGGCATAGAGGGAACTTTCCTCAACATAATAAAGGCCATATATGACAAATACACAGCCAACGTCGTCCTCGATGGTGAAAAACTGAAAGCATTTCCACTAAGATCAGGAACAAGACAAGGTTGCCCACTCTCACCACTCTTATTCAACATAGTTTTGGAAGTTTTAGCCACAGCAATCAGAGAAGAAAAGGAAATAAAAAGAATCCAAATCGGAAAAGAGGAAGTAAAGCTGTCACTGATTGCAGATGACATGATACTCTACATAGAGAATCCTAAAGATGCTAGCAGAAAACTACTAGTGCTATTCAATGAATTTGCTAAAGTAGCAGGATACAAAATTAATGCACAGAAATCTCTGGCATTCCTATAAACTAATGATGAAAAATCTGAAAGTGAAATCAAGAAAACACTCCCATTTACCATTGCGACAAAAAGAATAAAATACCTAGGAATAAACCAACCTAAGGAGACAAAAGACCTGTATGTAGAAAATTCTAAGACATTGATGAAAGAAATTAAAGATGATACAAATAGATGGAGAGATATACCATGTTCTTGGATTAGAAGAATCAACATTATGAAAATGACTCTACTACCTAAAGCAATCTACAGATTCAATGTAATCCCTGTCAAACTACCACTGGCATTTTTCACAGAACTAGAACAAAAAATTTCACAATTTGTATGGAAACACTAAAGACCCCGAATAGCCAAAGCAATCTTGAGAATGAAAAACGGAGCTGAGGGAATCAGGCTCCTTGTCTTCAGACTATACTACAAAGCTACAGTAATCAAGACAGTATGGTACTGGCACAAAAACAGAAAGATAGATCAATAGAACAGGATAGAAAGCCCAGAGATAAACCCACCCACATATGGTCACCTTATCTTTCATAAAGGAGGCAGGAATGTACAGTGGAGAAAGGACAGCCTCTTCAATAAGTGGTGCTGGGAAAACTGGACAGCTACATGTAAAAGTATGAGATTAGATCATTTGCTAACACCATACACAAAAATGAGCTCAAAATGGATTAAAGACCTAAATGTAAGGCCAGAAACCATCACACTCTCAGAGGAAAAAATAGGCAGAACATTCTATGACATAAATCACAGCAAGATCCTTTTTGACCCACCTCCTAGAGAAATGGAAATAAAAACAAAAATAAACAAATGGGACCTAATGAAACTTCAAAGCTTTTGCACAGCAAAGGAAACCATAAACAAGACAAAAAGACAACCCTCAGAATGGGAGAAAATATTTGCAAATGAAGCAACTGACAAAGGTTTAATCTCCAAAATTTATAAGCAGCTCATGCAGCTCAATAACAAAAAAACAAAAACCCAATCCAAAAATGGGCAGAAGATCTAAATAGACATTTCTCTAAAGAAGATATACAGACTGCCAACCAACACATGAAAGAATGCTCAACATCATTAATCATTAGAGAAATGCAAATCAAAACTACAATGAGATATCATCTCACACCAGTCAGAATGGCCATCATCAAAAAATCTAGAAACAATAAATGCTGGAGAGGGTGTGGAGAAAAGGGAACACTCTTGCACTGCTGGTGGGAATGGGAATTGGTACAGCCACTATGGGGAACAGTATGGAGGTTCCTTAAAAAACTACAAATAGAACTACCATATGACCCAGCAATCCCACTACTGGGCATGTACCCTGAGAAAACCATAATTCAAAAAGAGTCATGTACCAAAATGTTCATTGCAGCTCTATTTACAACAGCCTGGAGATAGAAATGACCTAAGTGTCCAGCATCAGATGAATGGATAAAGAAGATGTGGCACATATATACCATGGAATATTACTAGCCATAAAAAGAAATGAAATTGAGCTATTTGTAATGAGGTGGATGGACCTAGAGTCTGTCATACAGAGTGAAGTCAGTCAGAAAGAGAAAGACAAATACCGTATGCTAACACATATATATGGAATTTAAGAAAATAAAAATATCATGAAGAATCTATGTGTAAGACAGGAATAAGTACCCAGACCTACTAGAGAATGGACCTGAGGATATGGGAAGGGGGAAAGGTAGGATGTGACAAAGCGAGAGAGTGACATGGACATATATACACTACCAAATGTAAAGTAGATAGCTAGTGGGAATCAGCCGCATAGCACAGGGAGATCAGCTCAGTGCTTTGTGACCACCTAGAGGGGTGGGATAGGGAGGGTGGGAGGGAGGGAGACATAAGAGGGAAGAGGTTTGGGAACATATGTATATGTATAACTGATTCACTTTGTTATAAAGCAGAAACTAACACACCATTATAAAGCAATTATACTCCAATTAAGATGTAAAAAAAAAAAAAAAAAAAGAATACACAAAGAAGACCTAATACATATAGTATTTGAAAATGATCAAAAATGATAATATATGGGACCTATATTCAGCTCATGGGCCTTATTATAGCTATTTTAGTTGTTTATGGTCTGTGTTCTTTTTAATTAATGTCTATCCTATGTCAGTTGTTAACAATTCTGCATGTCACCTGGCAATGAGAGATACCTTTTGTTTTCAAAACTGACAACTTGAACATTTGTTTAATGGAAAAAATACAGTGAACGATCAACATTATATATTTTTTACAAATCAAACAATCAATAACTATAGTTGATTTACAATATTGTGTTAGTTTCAGGTTACAACAAAGTGATTCAGTTATTTCAGATTCTTTTCCATTATAGACTATTACAAGATATTGAATATGTTCCTTGTGCCATATAGTATGTCCTTGTTGGTACTTGTTTTTTATTATATATATTTGTTTGTATCTCTTAATCCCAAACTCCTAATTTATCACTTCTCCCCCTGCTTTCCCCTTTGGTAACCATAAGTTTGTTTTCTAAGAGACATTTCAGGAGGGATATTTGATTGGGAGAGAGAAGGAATTGGGAAAAATCAAGTTGGTTATATATACTGTCCTGTTGTTTGACTATTTGTAACAAGAATATGCATTCTTGTATTGTTAGAGCAAATTTAAAAATTAAAAATATAATAAAATCTATGGACAACAAGAAATATGCAGAATTATAAATTACAGAGGTTAACTCCCAGAGTTATTTTCTGCAGGAAACTGATGGACAAATCTTTAAATATTTATCATGTGACTCTGCTTATTGATCAGTGACTTTATTTATTTATTTATTTTTTGCGGTATGCGGGCGTCTCACTGTTTCGGCCTCTCCCGCAGAGCACAGGCTTCGGACGCGGAGGCTCAGCGGGCATGGCTCACGGGCCCAGCTGCTCTGCGGCATGTGGGATCTTCCCAGACCGGGGCACGAACCTGTGTCCCCTGCATCGGCAGGCAGACTCTCAACCACTGTGCCACCAGGGAAGCCCCCGATCAGTGACTTTAATTCATGTTCTCTGTGGACCAGTTAAGATAAACACAGCTTCTTCTCCAAAGGGAAACTCATAATTCACTCTATATTAGTGTGAGGAGACACTGACCCTCCTTGGAAAGGGTTACTAAATGCTGATTCTCCTTTCATATACTGTGGTGAAAACTAAGCTATAGCTACTTGTTGAGATTATTTAATATAACTCTGACTGAAGAACGTGGCATCAACGATTTGAATATTTAAAACGTGTACAAATAAGATTTAAGAAATTGAGCATGTGATCAAAACTTCCTGAAAACCCACATCAGAGGCACGTGACACCCCATGCTCCTTAAGAATAGGACCAAAGAACAGATAAACAAATTTTAACAAAGTTTTTACCCCGATTGAGGTAATCTTCAGATAACACAACAGGAATTATTGTTTCCTTAGAAATTGGTAGGATGATACTTTCCAAGGACTTGGGCTATTTTATAATACTATACACTGGTAACAGACACAAACATGAAATGTTATATTTATTCAAATATAACAAAATAGGCAGTTTGAAATAGATGAAAAAATATGTATCATACAAACACTGATCAAAGGAAAACGAGTGGCTAGAGTAATATCAGATAGAGTCAACTTCAGATTAAAGAAAATTATCAGAGAAAGAGTGGGGCATTTTATAATATAATAGGGTAATTCCACCAAGAAGACATAGCAGAACTGCAAAATATGTGAAGCCACAATTGATAGAACTGAAAGGACAAATAAACAAATACACAGGTTAAACCTGGAAAGTTCAACATTCCTCTAAACAATTGATAGAATAACTAGCCAAAGTCAGCAACGATATAGAGGAACTTAAAAACACCATCCACCAATAGGACAATCAAGAATTATAGAACATTCCATCCAACAAGAGCAGAATATATACTATTATCAATTGCCCCTGGAAGACATAGGAAAATAGACTTTATATTGTGCCGTAAAACAAACCTGAACATTTAAAAATTATTTCTATCATACAGACTGTGCTCTCAAACAATAATGGTATCTAATTTAAAAACAATAACAGAAAAATTAAAGAAAATATCCAAACACTTGGAAACAAAACCACACGCTACTAAATAATACATGGGTCAAAGAGGAAGACTCAAAGGGAAATTTTTAAAAATACATTGAACTCTAGAAAGTGAAAATGCATCACATAATAAATGTGGGATAGCTAAATCAGTGCCAAGAAGTAAATTAATAGAATTAATGCATGTACTAGAAAAATGAAAAAAATATCAGATTAATAGTCTAAACTCTTACCTCAAGAACTTAGAAAAAGGGAAAAATAAACCCAAACCAAGCAGAATAAAGAAAATAATAAAGAACAGAAATTATTAAAATTTAAAGCAAAAAAATACAGAAAAGTAAGAAAACAAAAAGCTGGTTTATTAAAAGATTAATAAAATGTAAGTAAAAAGTAAGACTACAGTAAGACTGACAATGAAAAAGAAAATAAGATAAAAATTATGAATATCAGGAATTAAAAAAAGATATTGATAGATACTCTGCAGACCACAAATGAATAATAAGGGAGTATTTGGAACAATTCCAAACGTATAAATTTGACAACACAGATGAAATGAAACAATTCTTCATAAAGAACAAGATACCACACTCATGCAATATTACATAAATCATTTGAATAGTCTTTGTAACTATTAAGGAAAATGAATCATAATTTGAACACCCTCCAAAATAAAAACCTCCACAACTTCCCACCTCACAACATCTCAGCTCACCTTTTACATCATCTCTTGCTTTATGTAGCAAGCAGCTTGTTACAGTTGTCACTGACAGCACCTTGACTCACTGCTTTGTACATCTTTCCCTAAATTCCCTGGACTCCTGCCATAAACTGTGCCGGATTCAATCATGTATGTCTTGGAAGTGTTAGGAAATACATAGCAATCGTTGAACAATTGATAACAAGGACCAAAGGATGTTCTCTCTCCTCTTCTCTGACTCTATAGATCATTGTTATGTGTGTTCTAGACAGTTTCTCAAAAGATACAGCAAGACTGAGTCTCAATTGCCTACTATTTGACTAACTGGAGTATATACCACAGTATCGACTTTCCCTCATATCTATTTTCCTGTCCCCAATCTCCATCTTCTGTCTTTGAAACTCCTACAAAGTTTCAAAGGACTACAAAGCCCTTGTCTCAAACTCTGCTTGCCAATGGCAACCCAGTCTAAAACATATATTTTACAGGAGAAAAATTATTAGAGCAAGATTATGTTTTACCTATAGAAAGCATGTGTAAATAGCACAAATTACTTCTGCTAACTTGGAACTCAGTACTTATTTAAACCTTACCAGATATCACAATGAAAATATTCACCCAGGATATAAAATGACAGTAAGACATTTTATAGATGTAGGACAGCTGACTTCTTCGGTGGGAAGGCAGGAATTAAATATGTAAATATGGTAAATTGATAGAACAATAATGTCAAGTTCAGGTTCATAAGAGTAAGGAAGAAGGTACAATTGAATTTCTTCAGTAAATTTGGGAAAGATGCAGAAAAGGAGAAATTAAATAGTTTACATAGGAAAATATATTTGATAATATATGAATGTAAAAAATAATTATATGTCATTATAATACTGAAACATATAGATAGCATATGGATTTCAATATGCAGTATAGCTTTTTTACTAGACTTCCCAGGTCACAATTGGAACATTGAAAATTCTACACTGAGGAATTGAGAACCTCTATATTGATAAGCATACTTATAAAAATTTAAACAATAATTGCTTAAAACATTTATTTTTTATCCCAAATATTGTTGGGGCAAATTTTTATGTGTTTTCTCAAAAATACAATTATTGTTAGATCAAATAGTTTCCCCTCACTATTCGAAAGTAGAGTGTTCCTTTGAAACCCTTCCTAAGCCGAAATGGTGTAAAGGGAAAAAGCAATTACCTAGGATACATCTTGCTAAGGGATGCACAAATAAATCTAGATAAAGTACAGCTGCTCACAGATACAGTTCAAAGCTATGGTGACTTGATGCCGAGATGCTGAGTGTAGTTCCTGGGGAAGGAGCCTGGAGGCGTCATTCTCACTGCTTGGGGTGCACACTGCCTTTATAATGGCTCACTGCAAAACAAACACTGAATGCTATTTTAGTTCTAATGTAGATCTTTTGCAAAAGTGAAGTGCCTTGAAGTGAACTTTCGAAAAGCAGGGAATACCTGTAATTATTTCAGTAATTGCAATTTGAGAACCTGTCAAAACTTTAAGTTGTTCTATGAGAGTAGAGTAAACAAAAATTGTAATTTGTAAAATCCCTTGCTTGAGACACAGTGCTGCTTTTTAAAAAGATAATTGTAGAAAGTCGAATAACATTTCTAAGATGCTTTCCACCCCCTCCCCCAACAACTGTCCCTTCAGAAAGGTTTTATTACAGATGAAA
Source organism: Delphinus delphis (assembly GCF_949987515.2). Classification (NCBI taxonomy): domain Eukaryota; kingdom Metazoa; phylum Chordata; class Mammalia; order Artiodactyla; family Delphinidae; genus Delphinus; species Delphinus delphis. The sequence goes on along the minus strand of NC_082687.1, from coordinate 84,907,948 downwards.
ATACTAAGGACATGGGCTGTCAAAGCTTCAGTGAAATAATACCTAATTTTGAAGTATTGTCTCTGTATGTGTACTTATATTGTTAACTCTCCAAAGTATAAAAATATTTTCTAATCTACTCTATATGGCAGAAATATAAATGCCTTCCCTTTTTATCATTTAAAATAAGGTTTAAAAATAAAATTGCCTAGGACATTAGAAATAATTGCATGGGTATGAATTTTTTCCCTAAGTTATACTAAGGCATATTGGATAGGAAAACTGATTTTTATGTGAATAGAAATGAGAGGAAGTAACAATTTTAGAAACAATGTTTAAATGGAAAAAAAAAAAGGCAAAAGGTGATACCAGGTATTTCTGTATTCCTGTTACCTACTTCTCTCTCAATTTTCTTCTTTTTGTACTGTAAATCAGAAGGGTTCTATAGGAGGATTATGTCAACAGTTATGGGCCAGAGGACCTGAGGTCCAATTCTTGTTCTACTCTCAAGATTTCTGAGATCCTTGGTCCATCACTAAACCCCACACAGTGTCAGTTTTCTCCTTTGTGCAGTAAGCATGGGTGCTGTATTAGCTGACTCTATATTTCTATTCTCTATGAATATTATACATTTTTGTGCACACTGAGGAAATATAACTTTTGCCTTTTTTTCCTTTTAAACATTGTTTCTAAAATTGTTACTGCCTCTCATTTCTATTCACATAAAAATCAGTTTTCCTATCCAATATGCCTTAGTATAATAACTTAGGGAAAAAATTCATACCCATACAATTATTTCTAATGTCCTAGGCAATTTTATTTTTAAACCTTATTTTAAATGATAAAAAAGGGAAGACATTTATATTTCTGCCATATAGAGTAGATTAGAAAATATTTTTGTACTTTGGAGAGTTAACAATATAAGTACACATACAGAGACAATGCTTTTCATCCCAATTCATTAGGTTGTAAATTAATCTCTCAGAGGAGAAAACACACAACAAAATATTTACAAATATCTGGTATTCAAGTCACTATACCTAGACACTCTATCTTTCTTATTGAAAGTTGGTAATCACTATTTTACTGAGTCATCTTGAAGAGCATATTCTTGAAAACGTAGACTTTGAAAATGTAGGTCTTAAGTAGATCCTCATTCCTAATGTAATATTTATTGGCTTAGATATGAGGCATCACAAGAGACACTTTTACAGTAGAGTTGTGGATGTGTGAGATATCTAAGGCAAGTATAGGAACCATAGAGCAGGAACTGTTGAAGGCAGGAACAGGGAAAATTCATTACTAGATGCTAGCAGATATTGGGTCCTAGTAGGGCTGAGCCTGTAGGGATAGAGTTCTGACCAGGGACTCAGAACTTTGCAATGAAATAAGCTGAGTTAACTCAATCTTTGTTTCCCATCTCTTCTATTCTCTTTCCTTTTAATCAAAGCATGGATCATTTTGTTTGTTTGTTTAACCTATTAAGGCAGTTGTTAATTTCATTCCATTAAAAGTAGAGGCTCTGAAATAACCATGATTTTTTTTTAAACTCAGATTCAAGGAATTTGCTTGCAGCATTCATTTTTTAACTTAAGCCTCATAGATGTCAAAAGTAGCACACATAAGATCCAATCTTTTAAGATGTGAAAAACTTTGTGCCTCAGAATCCTATAATTGCCCTGTGTTAAAGGATTCAGGTTGCCTCATCTAATTTCCATGAAATATAGATATTAACATGATTTCGTAGTTTTCTATTGGTCAACTTCAAAGATTTATGCACAAAAGTATACATCATAAGAGGCTCAAGAATCCAATCCTTTAACTTGGAGAGAAAAAAGGACAACTCTTTTGTATTTTCAGTCATTTTTGTTTTGCTTATCACATCAGTATAACTATGTAGATAGTACAATATATTCTCAGAATATATTGCAGTCATGAACATTTTTGACACGACTGCATATCCATATACACAGGTGCCTTTCAAACACTCAAAAGATTTTTATTAAAGCTTTACTGGATAGAAATTAATTATATTAAGAAATTAATCATATTAAGAATTAGAAACTTTATTTTTAGATTGAAGTCCATGAATTCACCAGCTCACATTGTGTATAAATTCTATCAAAACATCTTTTAGGTATCAGGTATAGAAGTTACCTTTGACTATTTCCCAGATGCTCATTAGCAACAAGTTTCTTTCATCTTTTAAATAAACACTTAATCACAAATAATAATAGAAAATTTACCCACCATCAAACTTACCAAACAAAGCACTAATGATACTTAAAAGCCGCAATGTGTATTTTTCTCATCACATTTTCCTTTATACTCTTCAGGGGGACCACCACCCTTAAATCTGTGTTTATCATTCTAAAAATTTTACCAGACTCTTCTTTAAAGAATCCAAAAAACAATGAGAATGTGAAAAACAAATGATCGAAATCATTAGTTACCAAGGAAATGTCAACTAAAACCACAGTAGATACTGCTACATATTTTTTTAAAAATAGCTAAAATAGCTAAAAAACATAGGAAACATGAAGTGCTGGCAAGGATGTGGGGCAATGGGACTTCTTTTTTTTTTTCCTTTGCTGCTTTTAATATTTTTTCTTTGTGTTTAATTTTTGATAGTTTTATTAATGTGTGTCTTGGTGTGTTTCTCCTTGTATTTATCCTGTATGGGACTCTGTGCTTCCTGGACTTGATAAACTATTTCCTTTCCCATATTAGGGAAGTTTTCAACTATAATCTCTTCAAATATTTTCTCAGTCAATGGGACCTCTTATACAATGCTGAAGGGAAGGTAAAATGGTACAACCATACTGCAAAACATTTGGCAGTCTCTCCAAATGTGGACATACCCAATCGTATGACTGAGACAACGGACTCCTAGCTATTTAGCCAAGAGAAACAAAAGCATCTATCCATACAAAACAAAGACTATACAAAAATATTTATAACAACTTTATTTGCAATAGCTCAAAATTAGAAATGATCCAACTGTCCACAAATTATCATGTATATTCTATCCAATTGTCCACAAATTATAGTATATTCTTACAGTGGAATACTTTCAGCAATTAAAAAAAACGTTAATACACAACAACATAGATGATGAGTCTTAAAATTATTATGTTGAGAGAAAAAAGTGAACTGAAGAGAAGTACATACGACATGAACCACTAATATAAAATTAGAGAAAATGCAAACTACTTTAGAATGACCAAAAGCAGATTAGTCATAAACTGCAGACAGAGCTGAAGGAAGGAATGGGATTAGAAAAGGGCACAAAGAAATTTTTTGGGATAATGAAAATATTCGCTATTTTGATTATGGTGATGATTTTACAAGCTAAAACATATTCCAAAACTGAACAAATTGTACAATTTAAATATCTTCTGTACTTCAATTATATTTCAAAAAGTCATTAAAATAGATAATAGTCTGGTATCCACAGGGATGACATTGGAGTATTTTCAGATCAGTGGATTGTGAAGAATATTGTACCATATTCATACTTTTCACCCACAACTAAAATATATCATTCCTATAACCCTGAATTGTATTTGTGAGTTTTCATATATCTTCTTCATATTTTCTTCATATACCTCGTTGCTGGCAGATAACTTAATAATATATTACTTATTTACCCAGTGATTATTTATTAAGCACCTATTTATAGCAGAAAGTGTCCTAAGCACTAGGATACAGCAGAAAATAAAGTTTCTTTCTGGTAAAAAGAGATGCAAAATTAATAAGTGTATTACAAACTAAAATATGTGAAGTGGAATAATATTCCTAGTTCTTGAAAGAGTGAATGAGTGATTAAATGAATAAATGTAAATTTGTCTTGCAAATCCGAATATACTTTATATTCAGCTATGCTGTAGAATTGCTTCCAACTTAAAGAGGAAACCTAACAGTAGTTAAAGAAAGTTTACTTTTATCATAAAAGGTGAACTTTAGAGTGAGGCAATTACTGTCCTTGTTACAACCACTCAGTGTTCCAACTGTTACCCAGGCTCCCTCTGTCTTTCACCTTTCCTAGCCTTACTGTTATTTTGTTTGTTCCCATTCTTATTGCCTCTTTATTACAACATGGCTGCTGTTTTATCAGGCATTTAGAGTGGACTTAAAATTATCAATAGTAATTCTCCTCTCTCTTCCTCAACTCCAAAACCACTGGATACAGAGGTACAGAAATCAGACAGTTAAATATGTCATCTTTGTTTCTGATAGTCCTCACTTGGTGACATGTCTCAACACTGAAGTCAAATGAATTATCTAAAACACACTTGTTCAGCTGGACACACAAACACATGCCATGACCAGCACAGCTAGACTTTTGAAAGCCTCCGTTTCAAGGACAGATTTTACTGGTACATTCTGAATGACCAGATAAAAACCTTTTTCCTGAGGACAAATGCTCCAAGGACTAGGCTACACATGCTGTTTCTTTCCTCAATCTTTCTTCCTCTCTGGGAAAGGAGTACAAGAAGCAGGAAGCTGATGGAAGCTGTCTCCACATTGATTATAAACCAAGATAATTTTCTATGGAGTGTTGAAAAAAAAGTGGGGCCTGGATACCTACTTTTATTTGGGAGATGGCCTTCTTCAGTCTTTAACTGCTTTATCAAAAAGTATAAATTTAATGTGGGAATGACTCAAGAAGTAGCTGAACTTAGGCAATGAATAGAAGTCTACAATTAAAATAACAGTGAATCTGAAGTGACATAAAAAATGTTTTGTGACCTTGGGCAAATTTCAAGTCTCTCTATAAAAAATGTTTTGTGACCTTGGGCAAATTTCAGTCTCTGAATTGTTAGTATGTTCAAAGCAGGAACCACATATGAGTTCATTAACTATCATCTATCTATCTATCTATCTACCTACCTGTCTATTTATCTATCTAAGTACCAGATCCTAAGTATATGTGTATATACCCTAAGTGTGTATGCATATACACTTGCTTTGTGACAAGCAGCCTTGGTTTTGTCCTGTGACAAAAGGCTAACCCTCAAAACCAAATCAACTGCCTTGAAAATATTGACTCTGAGTCAAAGTGATAACAAAACAAAAAATACAAATTATCTCAAGCACTGGACAAACATATAAATATTCAAAGGTAGGTGAATGCTATTATTTTTTGACGAATTAAATAAAGACAGGTAGGTATCTCACAAAATAAATCATTTTACATTCATTTTTACCTATCATTTAAAAAAAGAAAATCATTGACTTAGATAATGTGGAATTACTAAACAAAATTTTAAAAGAAAAATATTATTCTTGTTAAAATTGCAATATCCTGCCAATAGTTTAGCCTGTAATAGTTAAAAAGGAAAGAAAATTAGTTCATCTCTTGTTTTATACCCACTATCTCCTCTTCTCTCCTTTATACTTTGGCTGATTTAGGATCTGCTATTTGATCTTTATTACTGTATGTCTAAAACACAAAAACACATCCAAAAAATTAATGCCAATAAACTGGTACGTAATGATGGATATGAAGTTTTCCAAAAGATTACGTATAATGAGTGAGGGTGTGCTTGAAAACACCTATAAATTAGTCTGTAACCTCCAAGAAGCTGACTCCAAGATGAGGTTAGATACATAAGAGGTTTATGGAGGGAAAGATGAGGAGGGCTTCAGAGAAGGGTGGGAGAACCTTCTGACCATGATGATGGTCTGCCTCTTACGAAGAAAGGGAAAAAGGAAGAAAGGGAGGTCTTCGAATGCCGTGCAATTCAAAAAAAGTTTTGGCAAGGCTGTCAGTGTTCTTGATCCTAAGCTGTTGGTCAGAAAAATCTGGGGGCTCTCAGAAAAAGCCTTCATTCATATCCCTACTGTGCTTGGTTGATAATTTGAAGCAGCTAAGGGAAATTGTGGTTTTGGTGAAATCTTGGTGATGGATTTCAGAGTCAGCAGCTGAAATTAATTTCATAGCAACACTTCCCCTTCCTTGCTGCTGTAAGAGATCTGAGAGGGGCATTTTCATGGCCAGCTCCTCCAAAGTTTCCATGGGCTTTTCTTCTTAAGGTGAAATTTGAGACATTAGTGGGACCAAATACTGATCCATTGCTGTAGTTGATGTTTGTATCACAACAGGTGCTTATCAACTCCCTCCTACAATATCCACTCAAAATTCCTTCCCTTTGTCTATCACCTCCCCAGTCTCAGTGGTCAATTTGGTGTTATAACATTTCTTTACTGAGTGTTCTTAACACTTGATAATCATAACTTTCTGTCTTAGTTTGTTTGGGCCATTGTAACAAGATATCATAAGATGAGTGGCTTAAAATAAACCATTTATTTTCTCACAGCTCTGGAGAATGGAAGTCCAAGATCAGAGTGCCAGTGTAACCAGGTTCTGGTAAGAATTCTCTTCCTGGTTTACAGATGACAGCCTTCTTCCTATGTGCTCACATGGAGAGAGAAAGAAAGATCATCCTTCTCCTGTGTCTTCTTATAAAGGCACTAATCCCATTCATGAGGGTGCTCCCCTAATGATTATTTACCTCTCAAAGGCCCTACCTCTTAACACTATCACCTTGAGGATTAAGGCTTCAACATATGAAGTTGTGGGGAGTGGAATGGCACAAACATTCAGTCCATAACACCTTCTTAGACCAGGTTTGTCACATGGGTTTGTTCACATTTACAATACGGTAAGGGAGTATGGAGGCACCAAGAGGTTCACCCGTATTACACAGATATTCCTCACTGCCCCACTGTATTAAAACAGCCCTGAATTGTCTTGCTGCTCTGTATTATTAATGACCACTTCTAGGATGGTGACTGCACTGCTCACCTCCTGGTTCCTAGTCACAAGGAATCCAAAATGTCATGGCAGTCTCAACATCTAGTATATCAAAGGAGACATTATCCTGTCCCCTGCCAAGCATGCACCACTCTTGGGGACCAGAGCCTACAACTTTGCAGAGCCCAGATTTCTGGGGAAAGGAAGTAAAAACTTCTCCAATATGCCTTTAGGAGTGACAGTAATATGATCACACTTGCTTCCACCCCTTCATTTGTATGTATTCTTTCTTTTGAGGACACAGAGTCATACAGAGATCTATGACTGAGTGCATACACTCCATTCTGAGGGATGAGATACCATTCTTTCTCAGTGTTACCTCTGACTATTACGTTAGCCATGCCTTTAAGGAGGTCATTTCAGCATTCTATAAGGTTGCTGCTGTGATTTTCCCATTTGGTCATGCATCATCTATTCATACTTTAGATACTTCCCGATTCAAAGGATCTGTAGGCTGGTATGACCCAGAGCTGTTTGCACCACAGCCTGGACCTACTGCAGAGCCCTTTCCTGATATAGAGCCCCTCAAGGCCAGCAAGATTCTATGTCACCAGGTATTTGACCTGAATGGTATGAGTAGAAGTGGAATGTGATTCCTCCAGAATCAATAAAGGCCTATGCTTGCTTGTTGGTGTTCGGGCATGCATTATGCAGCAATTTGTCTTTTACTTTGGAGGAAATACCTGACCAAAGGACCCCCACAAATGTCATTGGTTGCTGAACAGACACATCCGTGAATCTTTGTAGAGTTAATCCCTCATTCTCTGAAACACATGTGTCCTATGAAGACCGCTTGCACACTAGCCATCTTTTTCTTGTCCTGCTCAATCCAAATAAATTCACTGACATGATGGATCAGTGTAGTGGTCTCTGGGGGTTTATAGGAAATCCAGATCTCTTCAGACTCTATTATAAAAGAGAGCAGGAGAGTTAATAGCCCTGAAGTAAAACTGTAAATAAATATTGTCTATCTCACAGGAGTGCAACCTATTTCTGATCCCCTATTGTAACTGAAGTTCAAAACATATTTAACAATTCAATGGCCACCTATCATGTTCCTGAAACCTTATTAATGTATTCTAGCACTGACATCTCATCTACCACAGCAGTTGTGGTTGGGACCACTACTTGGTTGAGCCTTTAGTCATCTACCATCACTCTCTGGGACCCAGCCAGTGTCTACAGAGGCCACACAGGCAAAGTAAATGGAAATACAATAGGGGCCATCACCGAGGTATCTTTAGTTCTTTAATGGTGACACTAATCTCTGCTATTCCCACCTTCTAAAATGAAATATGGTTTTGGATATACTATTGTGGTATGGGAGAAGTGACAAGTTCTTAAACCTCTCCTTGACCTTCTTTGGGAAGATAATTCTTAGCTACAAGTCAGAAACTCAGCGTGGGAATTATCCAAGCACATCAATTCCAATTATGCACTCAGGGATTGGGAAAATGGCCAGTGGGTGAGTCCATGGATCCAGTGGGTACACTATGAACCAGACTTTAGCTAGAGCCTCATGTATTACTTAGATCGCTTAAGCTTCCACTCTAATGAAGGGCTGAAGAGATGCTTTGAGTCTCTAGGATGAGACTTTGTGCCCAATAGCCTTCAAAATGTAAGGGTATTCCCTTTTCCATAGTGTATAATTACCAGAGTAAATGGCCATAGTTCCCTTTGTAGAAGGACCTATGACAGGACCCTTCCTATTACAGGCCTGGAGACTATTCAATGATAGGATTCTGTATCACAACATTGAATCAGATCTGGAAACTTAGAAAGAGATTGTGACAATTTTTGGGAGGTGGCATGACTGTTTCCTGATCTTGCATTCCTGCCTTTTCCTTTTTATTCTCTCTCTCTCTCTATAGATGTTAAACAACACATTTATTAATGGTCTATTTTGTCCCTAGGAATGGAATGACATCTCCTCAATCCCCTGTGTGTCAAACCCCCTTAGCTGACCCCCTATCTTGATGGTTGTTAACTGTGGCCTCCTGGCTTCTGGAGTTTGAGTCCACCCTCTCCATGGATATTAAGAATCCCAGATCTGTAACCACCTGTCCTGCAATCAGCTGTAGCCATGGAATCATATATGACTGACCGAGTCTTTAGCTAATACTAGACCAAAAACCTGCCACAAGAGTTATGTTGTAATCATAGATATCTCAAAACTAGCTTTCTCATAGTAACTCCTGATAGTATTGGATATATATATTTTAGAAATGTTTTCTTTTTTCAAACTTTCTTTAGTTGTGAAATCATGACTACTTATACGTTTGATTTTATTAAAAATGCTGATTATATAGTAGAAATCTTCTTTTTTAGAGTGAAAATTTCTCAGAGAAGTGACCTAGGAATAGATCATCTAGAACAAATGTGGTTAACATGAGAGTATTTAAAGTTCTACATAGACGGATATTTTGCAGTGTGATAATTTTAGATCTATCTTAATGTAAATTAAAAAAAGTACCACATCAAACCTACTGTTTCAGAGGTATTAAATATATTTTTAAGTAAAAATGTTAAAATCTTTAAAAAAACATAGTAGTACACCATTATACAACCATAAGTTTGCTAAAATTTGAAAACAATAATTTAAAGAAAAATCTAAGGTAAATAACAGAATGGGTATAAAGAAGTATTACAAAAGTTGAACATATGATCAACCTATGATTCAGTAATTCTGTTTCTGGTTATATATCTCCTCCCTCAAAATAATTGTTTATTTTATGAAAGACACGCTCAAAAATGTTACCAGCTGCCTTATTTTTGGTAGCCAAAAACTTAAAACAACTCAAATGGTATACGCACACAATGGGATATGACACCACAATGAAAAAGAACAAGCTATCGCTACTCATCAGAGTGTGGAAGACTTTCAAAGACATATTGTTGAACAATAGAAGCCAAGCACCAATAAAAGCACATATTGAATGATTCTATTTACATCAAGTTCAAAAGCAGGAAAAACTAAGCAGTGGTGTCAGAAGTGAAGATAGTAGTGAGGAATATGGACTCAGTGACTAAACCAGGGAGACCACTGGGGCTGGAAATCTATACTTTGATCTGAGTGGTCCATGCATATTTAAAAATTCCTTGAATTGTACACTGAAGATTTGGACATGCTTACTGTATAAGGTTAATATTTCAACGAAAGAAAATAAACAGAAAGCTATGGTAATTAAATAAACATCATATCATCGAACAGTTGGCCAGTTTGGGGGAAAAAGAAATAATTCGACCTAAGTTCTTGTTTTATGAATAGTAAAACTAAGACTCAAAGTTTAAGAGAATTGCTTAAATGCATGCCATGAGTTGGGGAACAAATTTAAACCAAAGTCCCTGTCTCTTTTCTCTCTTTGATGTTATTTTCATGATAGGAGTGTTCTGTCAGTCATTTAGTAATATATATTTAGATTCAGAAAAAAAAATAGTATAGGGAGTCACAGACAAACCTGGTTTTTGGTATTGGTTGTAGAGAGAATGATGGCAAATGGCAAATTGTGTGTCTTACAATCACTGAACAAGAACAGCAAAGCCCAACGTGTCTGCGTTTAAATTGCTGAGGTTGTCTACTTGAAAGGTACTGGTCAGTGATGAGTTACACACATGTTAAAGGAAAGAAGTATTTAAGGGGGGCCAAAATACGGAAGCACTGAAATATGCCCCCTGGAAAATATGGAAGAATTAATTGTTTCTCTCTTGAAATGTTGTACTTGGCTAAACTGGTTTCCAAGTTTAACCTCACTCTTCTTGGATTTGCATCAATGCAGTTTTAACTGTTCTGCTCTAAAAATCCAGATTTGCTGTTTTATACAAGAGCCAGCTCCTATTTAAGCATAATTAGAGAATGTGCTAGAAACAGCCTCCAGCACTAAAAGTCCAGCATGTCATAAATGTCTAGCATCAAAGAAATTCAACAAGGCAGTTACTCTGATGTGCTACCTAATAGGAAGAAAATTGGCAAATAGGAATAATTTTGGTGACCTCCAAAGACAAAGGAAAATATGAAAAAATATTGAGCATATTGCATTTACTTTCTTTTCACATTTAACAGAAGGACTCTGCATATTTAAAAGCTCTACAATTATTTCATAGTTAACTTAACACCTTGATAATATACTTCTTTCAAATCATACTTTGTCATTCCTATACAACCTGCTTCCCTAAGATAATCAATTAGGTTGACAATGGCAACAGATTAAGTTTAGAGTTTCTTTCATGCTGACTTCTTTGTAAAGTATCAGAAATCTTAAATAAATTTAATTTAAAATTTAACAAAAAGACATGTGTGGCTTAATAACAAAATAATTTATTAAAAAAGTCTCTCTTCTCAATTTGGATATAAAAGCCTTTATAACTTGACTTTGAAGGTAAATGACAACACAGATTTTACAAATTGGAAGAGGTTAAGTATACCCAGGAAATTCTTCTGAGCATGGAGCCTAACCCCTACCAAGCTTGAAGTGTGATAACTTTTTTCCAAGGGTACATACCCTATTGGAAATATCATTCCTTCTTGGACTAATCCTTTCCTTAGGTTGTTCAGCTCAGTATCACTTTGAAATTATCATGTAAAAGAGAAAGAAACACAGAATTCTGATTATGTAGGGAACACTTATGAGCTATATCTCCCACAGGGTCTCTACTATAGGGACTTTTTACATATTAACCTTCATTATGGTATCGAGAGAGGCATCTTGTCAAAGTCTTTATCTGTCTTCTATGTCTATATTCATTAAAACTTTGATTAATAGGAACTTAACATCCAAAAGCCTCAATTAACTGATTTTTTTTCTGTGTTCCACTTTTAAGACAGAATAGTAATTCATTAAAAGAAAAAAAAGATAATTTCAGGAATTTATTATAAAACCTCAACTTTCAGCCTCTTTTTCAAATCAGTGAGTCTTTCTATTTACCAGACCACCTACATATCAGATATTTTTGACAATAAAGGAAATTCAAAGGTCACTGTCTTCTTCCTTTTTTTAAAATATCTTTATTGGAGTATAATTGCTTTACAATGTTGTGTTAGTTACTGCTATACAACAAAGTGAATTATCTGTATGTATACATATATCCCCATATCCCTTCCTCCGTGAACCTCCTTCCCACCCTCCCTATCCCACGCCTCTAGGTGGTCACAAAGCATCGAGCTGATCTCCTGTACTATGCAGCAGCTTCCCACTAGCTACTCATTTTACATTTGGTAGTGTATATATGTCAGTGTTACTTTCTCACGTCGGCCTAGCTTCCCCTTCCTTCTCTGTGTCCTCAAGTCTGTTCTCTACACCTGCGTCTTTATTCCTGCCCTGCCACTAGGTTCATGAGTACCGTTTTTTTGATTCCATATACGTATATTAGCATACAGCATTTGTTTTTCTCTGACTTACTTCACTCTGTATGACAGACTCTAGGTCCATCCATCTCATTACCAATAACTCAATTTCATTCATTTTTTTTTTCTAACATCTCTACTGGAGTATAATTGCTTTACAATGGTGTGCTAGCTTCTGCTTTATAACAAAGTGAATCAATTATACATATACATATATCACCATATCTCCTCCCTCTTGAGTCTCCTTCCCACCCTCCCTATCCCACCCCTCTAGGTAGTCACAAACACCGAGCTGATCTCCCTGTGCTATGCGGCTACTTCCCACTAGCTACCTATTTTACATTTGGTAGTGTATATATGTCCATGCCACTCTCTCACTTCGTCTCAGCTTACTCTTCCCCCTTCCTGTGTCCTCAAGTCCATTCTCTATATCTGCGTCTTTATTCCTGTCCTGCCCCTAGGTTCTTCAGAAACATGTTTTTTTTTAAGATTCCATTTATATGTGTAATTATACAGTATTTATTTTTCTCTTTCTGACTTACTTCACTCTGTATGACAGTCTCTAGGTCCATCCACCTCACTACAAATAACTCAATTTTGTTTCTTTCTATGGCTGAATAATATTCCATTGTATATATGTGCCACTTCTTTATCCATTCCTCTGTTGATGGACATTTAGATTGCTTCCATGTCCTGGCTATTGTAAATAGTGCTACAATGAACATTGAGGTGCATGTAAATTTTGTAATTATGGTTTTCTATGAATATATGCCCAGGAGTAGGATTGCTGGGTCATATGGTGGTTCTAGTTTTAGTTTTTAAGAAACCTCCATACTGTTCTCCATAGTGGCTGTACCAATTTACATTACCACCAACAGTGCAAGAGGGTTCCCTTTTTTCCATACCCAGAGGTCACTGCCTTCTAAATGCTCAAGTCCAACAGGAAGGACAGATACGCACAAGTTACAGAGTAAAAGGCAAGAAAGATGGATCAATTCTACTTGGAAAAGAGGAAGAAAAGTGTTAGGAAAGGCTTAAGAAGAGAGTGAATTTTTCTAATATGTCCTATTTCTTTTTTAATTATATTACTTTAAAATGATTCTGAAACCCTCCAAATCATAAATCACCAAAGAGTAAATAATGCTCATTTTGTATACTAAGGAAGAAAAGTGTATTAAATATAATTATATATAATTAATAAATACTATAGGTATGGAAATCAGTTCACATCTAACAAGAACACTGATCAACTACAACATTTAACTTCATACCTGTGAAAGGCTTTCTCTCATATAGTCAACACAACACCTCTTATTTATCCCAATCTCTGATTAAAGCACAATTCATGGGATGTAATCATAAATTGACTATATTTTTTTCACTGTTCCTTTAAATTCATTCTCTGGAGCAGGGTTTTCCCATGTTACTGATTGAAATTAAAGGTTAGTGTTTTCTTGTTTTTTTTTTTTTTTCTTATTTCAAGTAATCAAAACTTCTCTGGGTAGTAATTAATATCTAATCCAGTATATATTAAGATAAGATACAATCTTAAATTCTATTGCATGCTACTCTCAATATCTCTATTGAGAATGCTTTAGGATTACAATGAGAGAGGAGGGGTGTAGCCCCTTTTCTCTCTCCACTTTTATTTATTTCTATTGTACATTTTGTTATCAGCTTTTTTTTCTTTTTCCTTTTTGACTCCAACAGTGTAGGGTCTAGGATTAAGGGTGAAGGGAGTAGAAAAGGAAGAGAGTTTAGGGAACATGGAAGGAATTGGACCAACACTAAACTAAATGTTTACGTTGGCTGCTGAAAACCTTTAATGCTGACACTTTCTTTTAATGGTGCTGTATTGAATTCCTTGGAAATTCACTCATATGCCCACTTGTAGGTCACTTCATACATCCATACCATTAAGAAGCCTGAGGCCCTCCTCTTTTCTATGACTCTTTACATCTTCATCAGCACTGAGGCATCTAAAATTCCTTATACTAGTTTATGCTTCCTTATTGAGGAAATTGATAGCTAACCACCAAAGAGGCATACTCCTCTTTCATACTGTAGAACTGCAGTGGTGTCTTAGCCAGGGGCTACATTTTGGGGCATTCCTTTTGCATCTATGTGGGCCTCGTGATCTGAAAAGACCCAATATATATCACTTCTGGATCAAAGTGGATAAGAAGATGTGCCTTTCCAGCACCAAGCTGAAAGGGGAGAAAGAGTCTAAAAGTCTAAAGTGGCCATGAAATAGCGGGGCCTTGAATTCCAAAATGATTACAAGGAAGAAAGCCTTCTTTCTACCTGCCTGGACTTAATATGAGCAGAAATAAAATTTTATTTTGTTAAGACTCTGAAAGTGTAAGATGTGTGTCTTTACAACAACAATCTAGCATTACTGTAACTAAAACATCCCTCCATGAATCTACAGGTCCGAGAATTGTTATTGCTTATGTTTGTTGATCATGGTCCAAATCTGGTCAAAGGTAAACACTTCACACTGTCTTCCCTGAGAAAATTTGGGCTCACAAGTTGCTCAAGGCAGCCACTTCTCCTTTGCTTTGCTGTCGAAGCAGTCAACAGCTACGTTTTGTTCTTCCTATTTTCTAGGTTGGAGTTGCACATACTGCCACTGAGATTCCAAAACTTAATGGTGTAAATAATCAGCTATCAAGTAGTGTCCTAAAAGCTCTTTTTTCTTAATCCCTACTTCCTGCCAGAAGGTTTTAAGGGTCACAAAACCACCCTTCTACCTTCTTTTGCAAGTCCTTGGCAGATGTCTTGCAACTTAATGTGGTGTCTATTCCCAATGGGCTTCAAACAGCACTTCTATTTCAACTTCCTTTTGTATTCATAAAGCACTTTGAAATAGTTAAAACAATATCCTATTTACTTATTTATATGATCTTACAACAATATCTATAAAATAACTTAGATTCATCCTAAAGAAGCAACTATTGAAAATATGTTTGGGAAATTATTTGCCCCCAAGATTTCTTGAATATGCCAATTACACTTTCTCAAAACCACTCTAAAATGACTTTCATGCATTTATATTATTTAAGGAGAAAAGAAGAGACACAAAGTCTTTAAAACAATGAGAGTAACATTTTTTTTTTCTGCTTTCAGCAAATGGCAAGTGTGTTAGAAAAGTGGTGAGGAATGAAATAGAGGAAAAAAAAGTGAGAGGAGAAAAGAACCCAATATCACATAACACAATGATATTTAAAAGGTACTCATTAAATTTCATAGCATGCTATCCAATATATTCTGTTTTTTAATTTATCCTGCATGTAGTGTCTTTTCATTTGCTGTGAGGAGGTGAAAGGAACTCTTCTTAATTTGTGCCCTGTAATTGATTTCTAAGTAGTGCAGGGTGAAGAGAGAGGTCAACAATAAAAACAAGGGGAAAAAATGCCAGCACTGAGTGTGGGAATCTTACCAGGAGAAGATAGAGGCTTTCTTAATTATATTGAAGTTTAGTCCTCAAGGCATCATCAACTAACCTGGCAAATCAAAATCCCCAGTATTAAGTTCAAGTACAAACAGCAATGCATTACAGAATGCCAGGATCCTGGTAATCCAGGCAATGATCTCTTCTAACCCCTCTGCATCCTCTCATTTAGTTTGGTTTCTAAATGAGGACACAAACACCTGTTCCAGCAGAAGGTGGCATTTGTTTATTTTAGCTTTACTTTCTGGGTTTTAATCAGTCTGCAGGTGTAGGAACCCACCTAACAGTTTATAGGACCAGGTTTTTACAGAATGGTATTTTCCATGAAGAAACGAAGTTTCATACAACACTTTCATGACACACAAAATACCATATAAGTGGCTTTTATTTCTCCATTTCTCTTCCCCTAACATTTAGGACTACTAATTAGTGAATCATTTCCCATGCAGAGTTGGAAATCTAAACTCTTCTTCTGCCCTCAGGGAGATTCTGTTATGTGTCCTCATTACAAAATTCCTGTTTCTTAGGAAGAGAACAACCAACCTCTCTCTGCTTGTGCTGGTTCTCTTTTGTAAGCCTCAGAAGGATTGTTAAGGCAACTTCCATCTTAGAGGGGAAGAAAATAATTTAAAAAATCAATAAGAAAAAATCTCACTACATCTAGATAAGAATGAATCTCTGTACTCAAACTCTATAACAACTCTTTAAAAAACACACAATAAGAATTTAAAAGTGATCAGATACTATGAGGTAAAATAGAAAACGTTATAAGAAGTGAATTCCTTCTTGGTGATATTGAGATTTTTAATAAATGCAGTTCTTTCTCGAATTTTTTGTTGAAATTATGTGTTTTTTTATACTCCTTTTGGAAGATGATCTTCATTCAATTAATACTGGTAGAACATTTATGTAATTGATGACTAAAACAATGAAAATATATTAGTTATTCTGACTCTCTCTGGGAGAGTAACACTTTCACTCATATTTTAAGCACTCATATTTCAGTGCTTAGCAGAGATGTGACAAAAATTAGAACTGTTTAAAATCTTTGATAAGTGAGTGAATGAGTGAATGTATACTCAGGCCTCTCTCTCTTGTCCCATTAATGCCTTTATTCAGATGCCATATTTCTAAAGAGAGATTTTATATTAACCCATTATCAGATATATGGTTTGTGAATATTTTTGTCCTATTTCATAGGTTGGCTTTTCACTTTGTTTATTGTTTCCTTTGCTGTCCAGAGCTTTTTATGTTGATGTAGTCCCACTTGTGTAGTTTTGATTTGTTGCTGTGCTTCAGGTGTCATATCCAAAATTATTGCTAGGACTCATACCAAGAAGCATTTTTCCTATGCTTTCTTCTAGGAGTTTCATGGTTTCAGGTCTTATATTAAAGTCTAGTCTATTTAGTTTTAATTCTTTTGTGAGTGGATAAGACAGGGTCTAGTTTTATAATAATCTACCATTTCAAAGCAACTAAATATATATTTTTAGAAAGTTGTACAAGATCTGAAAAACCACATAAATCAGAAATATTAAAAAATGAAGTAAATAATGAAAGAATAAAGAAAAATATTTTTTATGAAGAGTAATATAAAAAAATCCAGTAATGAAAAATCATAAGAGATAATGCCTTGAAAGGAATAGAAAGTGATGGAGAATAAACTTTTAAAATTTAAAAATAGTGAAGGACGAGATAAAAGTCTTGAGAGAAAGTAGCAAATACGTAATAAAGGCAAGGAATAAATTGCATATAGATAATAGGAGGCCTCAAAGAAGAAAACCAAAATAATATAGCAATACAGAGCAAAGCTAAAATGCAACGTAACCATCAAGAAAATTTTAAAAGCTGCTTCAAACAATATATTGAAAGGGCACACACACAAAAGAAAGGGCATATTGTGTGTCTAAAAATATTTACTCAGAAAAAAATAAAATCAAGATATATTCTTTAAAATTATCAATATATTTAGAAAAATAAAATGCGTTTAGGCAAAATGAGCAAGAATTTGCAAGAAAAAGAAAATTAGATTATCCTCATATTTTTTTAAATTAATTTTTTGGAGTATAGTTGATTTACAATGTTATGTTGGTTTCTGCTGTACAGCAAAGTGAATCAATTATACATATACATATATCCACTCTTTTTTAGTAGAGTTCCCTGTGCTATACACTAGGTTCTTACTAGCTATCTATTTTATATATAGTAGTATGTATATGTTAATCCCAATCTCCCAAGGTATCCCTCCCTCCCTCTTCCCCTCCTGGTAACAATGTTTGTTTTCTACATCTGTGACTCTATGGCTGTTTCGTAAATAGGTCCCACATATAAGTGATATAACATAATATTTGTCTTTCTCTGTCTGACTTACTTCACTCAGTATGATAATTTCTAGGTCTATCCATGTCACTGCAAATGGCATTATTTTTTTCACTTTTATGGCTTATCCTCATATATTTTTTAAGAACTATGCATTTGTGTCAAGAAAACAGAGAACAATATTTAAGATGTTTAAAGGTAAAAAGTGTCCAGAGAGTTTACACTGAGTAAAAGGTAAAAGTAACTGTCAATGATAAAGGGTGGAGACAAGTTATTATCAGCATGTAAGCACTTGGGAAATATTTTTCTAGTGCACCATTCCTGAAGAATGTACTAGAGAAAGGACATCAGACCACAAAATGAATAGACACATTGACATAAGGACTGAGAGTGAGAATTAGATATATGGTTACTGCTAGAACTAAGACTATATAATAACAAAAGAAAGAGAGTATAATGAATAATCGCTATATCCCATGACAATACATGTGTCACTGCATAAATGTGGAGGTGGAGATTGGGGAGAGCAAATGCAGAAAAAGTTACTATTTTATCAATTATATTGCTTATTTTAAGAATATTGGTACCATGGATGTTTGTATAATATTATTCTGAGACCACTGTGTTTATGATTTCTGATTAAAAATAAATAATTAAAAATAAATATATTTATCATTCCCTGTGTCTTGGAAAATGAGGATTCTCTGTGTTGAAGAAAGGAAAAGAAGAGCAAAGGTAAGACAGAAGGCTTTAAGTACAACTTCATAGTCCTGAATTTGAATTAAAAGTACTACAGCTGAGCATTTCTTTTTTTATATATATATAAAACATTTCCAAAGGATTCAGGTATCAACCTGAAGAAGCTCACAATGGCCAAAGGTGAGAAATTTGAGCTTTGAAAAGTATAAGGTTTGCTGTGGATTGAAACTCATCAAATGTATTTAAATTCATGAATATGTCTATATACACACACACACATGCCTGTTCCTATATACAATCATCTTGAAAGATGGCAAATTAAGGAAAATAATCAAATGTTTATTCTCTTTCTTGTATCAATTAAAAACTGTGTAAGCAAATAGTTGATGATTTCTTTTTATAAAAGTATTCAGCAAGAAAATGAAAATGAAATATATAGAATTTGACTATAAGCTCTTTCCTGCCTCTGATGGATCTCAGCATTGAACGACAAGCAGATACTAGTACAGGTAAAAGAGAAATTCCATACATTATGTGTCTCCTGATAAAAACAAACTAACAAACCAAAAAGCAGCAGCAACAATGAAAATTCCTGGTCTTGTCAATTAATTATACTTTGAAAATGAGTCTGGACAAGCCTCTGGTCCCCCATTCCCTGTAAAAAGTGTCACAATCTACCCACTTGCTCAAACAAAAGTTCTAAGAATCATCCTGCATTTCCTTTTTCCTTATTCCCTTCATCTTGCGTTTAATACATCAGCCAGCTTCATGAGGAAAAAGACATATCTATTTATCACTGATGGATCCCCAGGCTATACACTGCCTGTCACAGACTAGGTTCTGAGGGAAAAGTATGAATATATGATGAATGAATAAAAATATATTGGTCATAATAAGTAATAATTTTCTTCCAAAAATAATTCACATTTCTAGATTGGAATTATAATTTTATAGTAAAGAGTCTAGTCTCCACTGAATTGCAATCTATCCTCTACCACTTACAAGTTCCTAGATCAAGCTCTTTGTGCATTATTATTCTTAATTGTAAATGGGTATAATATTGGCACTTATCTCATGGGTAGTTTGGAAAATCAAATGGGCTAATATGTGTAAAGTACTCAAAATGGTGTTTTGGCACATAGTGAGGGCAAACTAAATGTAGCTTAAAAATACGCTGCTTATATTCACATTGCAAATGTGAGTGTACTTATTCACATGATTTTTGTCTAAGTTTTTGTGCATGCATGATCTTTGTATGGATATGATAGGCTCCTTCTTCTAGTTCTTTCTTCTATTAGAGTTTCACATTATTCGAAAATGGTTTTCTCTAAGAAACAACAAGATGAATGGTGAATTTACTGAATGTTTTCTGTCTGACTGCTGATGCTATTGAAGGTGCAGGATTATTCTCATTCTCTCATCCACAAATTTAAAAGAGAGAAGTGTCTGATGTCTGGATTATGGAGGTGATAATAGTATAAATAGAAAAAAAAGAGACTTGAATGAAATAGGGAATGTAGTGTGGGTGAGAATCCACATCACATAGCAACTAATTACATATAGATAAGATGAAAAGGAAGAAGGGAGTTAGGGAGGGTAGAAAGGAGGGAGGGAGGGAAAGTGATTTAAAAAACCAAGGATTCGAGGAGTGATAGTTATACAATTCACTTATTCATTGATATAGGAGAGATGAAAAACAGAAACTTCATTGGGACTTGATCTGGAGATTTGCCTGAAACCTTTGTCACAATTCTGGCTGGATATATTTATGGTTAGGATGAAAACCATACTCTTGAGAGGACAGACAGAAGAAGCAAGAAGAACTACAATCCTGCTGCCTGTGGAACAAAACCCACATTCACAGAAAGATAGACAAGATGAAAAGGCAGAGGGGTATGTACCAGATGAAGGAACAAGATAAAACCCCAGAAAAGCAACTAAATGAAATGGAGTTAGGCAACCGACCAGAAAAATAATTCAGAATAATGATAGTGAAGAGGATCCAGGACCTTGGAAAAAGAATGGAGGCAAAGATCGAGAAGATGCAAGAAATGTTTAACAAAGACCTAAAAGAATTAAAGAACAAACAAACAGAGATGAACAATACAATAACTGACATGAAAACTACACTAGAAGGAATCAATAGCAGAATAACTGAGGCAGAAGAACAGATAAGTGACCTGGAAGACAGAATGGTGGAATTCACTGTGGTGGAACAGAATAAAGAAAAAAGAATGAAAAGAAATGAAGACAGCCTAAGTGACCTCTGGGACAACATTAAACACAAGAACATTCACATTATAGGGGTCCCAGAAGAAGAAAGAGAGAAAGGACCCAAGAAAATATTTGAAGAGATTATAGTCAAAAACTTCCCTAACATGGGAAAGGAGATAGCCACCCAAGTCCAGGAAGCGCAGAGAGTCCCATACAGGATAAACCCAAGGAAAAACACACCAAGACACATAGTAATCAAATTGGCAAAAATTAAAGACAAAGAAAAATTATTAAAAGCAGCAAGGGAAAAATGACAAATAACATACAAGGGAACTCCCATAAGGTTAACAGCTGATTTCTCAGCAGAAAGTCTACAAACCAGAAGGTAGTGGCATGATATACTTCAAGTGATGAAAGGGAAGAACATACAACCAAGATTACTCTACTCGGCAAGGATCTCATTCAGATTTGATGGAGAAATCAAAAGCTTTACAGACAAGCAAAAGCTAAGAGAATTCAGCACCGCCAAACCAGCTATACAACAAATGCTAAAGGAACTTCTCTAAGTGGGAAACACAAAAGAAGAAAAGGACCTACAGTGGCTTCCCTGGTGGCGCAGTGGTTGAGAATCCACCTGCTGATGTAGGGGACACGGGTTCGTGCCCTGGTCTGGGAAGATCCCACATGCCGTGGAGCGGCTGGGCCCGTGAGCCATGGCTGCTGAGCCTGCACCTCCGGAGCCTGTGCTCCGTAATGGAAGAGGCCACAACAGTGAGAGGCCTGCTTACTGCAAAGGAAAAAAAAAAAAAAAAAAAAAAAGAAGGACCTACAAAAACAAACCCAAAATAATTAAGAAAATGGTCATAGGAACATATATATCGATAATTACCTTAAACGTGAATGGATTAAATGCTCCAACCAAAAGACACAGGCTTGCTGAATGGATACAAAAACAAGACCCATATATATGTTGTCTACAAGAGATCCAGTTCAGACCTAGGGACACATACAGACTGAAAGTGAGGGGATGGAAAAAGATATTTCATGCAAATGGAAATCAAAAGAAAGCTGGAGTAGCAATACTCATATCAGATAATATAGACTTTAAAATAAAGAATGTTACAAGAGACAAGGAAGGACACTACATAATGATCAGGGGATCAATCCAAGAAGAAGATATAACAATTATAAATATACATGCACCCAACATAGGAGCACCTCAATACGTAAGGCAAATGCTAACAGCTATAAAAGAGGAAATTGACAGTAACACAATAATAGTGGGGGACTTTAACACCTCACTTACACCAATGGACAGATCATCCAAAATGAAAATAAATACAGAAACAGAAGCTTTAAAAGACACAATAGACCAAATAGATTTAATTGATATTTATAGGACATTCCATCCAAAAACAGCAGATTACACTTTCTTCTCAAGTGCGAACGGAACAGTCTCCAGGATAGATCACATCTTGGGTCACAAATCAAGCCTCAGTAAATTTAAGAAAACTGAAGACATATCAAGCATCTTTTCTGACCACAATGCTATGAGATTAGAAATGAATTACAGGGGAAAAAACGTAAAAAACACAAACACATGGAGGCTAAACACTACATTACTAAATAACCAAGAGATCACTGAAGAAATCAAAGAGGAAATCAAAAAATACCTAGAGACAAACAACAATGAAGACACGACCATCCAAACCCTATGGCAAGCAGCAAAAACAGTTCTAAGAGGGAATTTTAGCTATAAAAGCCTACCTCAAGAAACAAGAAAAATCTCAAATAAACATTCTAAACTTACACCTAAAGGAACTAGAGAAAGAACAACAAGCAAAACCTAAAGTTAGCAGAAAGAAATAAATCATAAAGATCAGAGCAGAAATAAATGAAATAGAAGCAAAGAAAACAATAGCAAAGATCAATAAAAGTAAAAGCTGCTTCTTTGAGAAGATAAACAAAATTGATAAACCATTAGCCAGACTCATCAAGAAAAAGAGGGAGAGGACTCAAATCAATGAAATTAGAAATGAAAAAGAAGTTACAACAGGCACCACAGAAATACAAAGCATCCTAAGAGACTACTACAAGCAACCCTATGCCAATAAATGGACAACCTGGAAGAAATGGACAAATTCTTAGAAAGGTATAACCTTCCAAGACTGAACCAGGAAGAAATAGAAAATATGAACAGACCAATCACAAGTAATGAAATTGAAACTGTGATTAAAAATGTTCCAACAAACTAAAGTCCAGGACCAGAAGGCTTCACAGGTGAATTCTACCAAACATTTAGAGAAGAGTTAACACCCACCCTTCTCAAACTCTTCCAAAAAATTGAGGAGGAAGGAACACTCCCAAACTCATTCTATGAGGCTACCATCACCCTGATACCAAAACCAGATAAAGATACTACAAAAAAAGAAAATTACAGACCAATGTCACTGATGAATGTAGATGCAAAAGTCCTCAACAAAATACTAGCAAACAGAATCCAACAACATGTTAAAAGTATCATACCCCATGATCAAGTGGGATTTATCCCAGGGATGCAAGGATTGTTCAATATATGCAAATCAATCAATGTGATACACCATATTAACAAATTGAAGAATAAAACCACATGATCATCTCAATAGATGCAGAAAAACTTTTGACAAAATTCAACACCATTTATGATAAAAACTCTCCAGAAAGTGGACATAGAGGGAACCTACCTCAACATAATAAAGGCCTGATATGACAAACCCACAGCAAACATCATTCTCAATGGTGAAAAACTGAAAGCATTTCCTCTAAGATCAGGAAGAAGACAAGGATGTCTACTCTCACCACTATTATTCAACATAGTTTTGGAAGTTTTAGCCACAGCAATCACAGAAGAAAAAGAAATAAAAGGAATACAGATTGGAAAAGAAGTAAAACTGTCACTGTTTGCAGATGGCATGATACTATACATAGAGAATCCTAAAGATGCTACCAGAAAACTACTAGAGCTAATCAATGAATTTGGTAAAGTTGCAAGGTACAAAATTAATGCACAGAAATCTCTTGCATTCCTATTCACTAATGGTGAAAAATCTGACAGAGAAATTAAGGAAACACTCCCATTTACCACTGCAACAAAAATAATAAAATACCTAGGAATAAAACTACCTAGGGAGACAAAAGACCTGTATGCAGAAAACTATAATACACTGATGAAAGAAATTAAAGATGATACCAACAGTTGGAGAGATATACCATATTCTTGGATTGGAAGAATCAATATTGTGAAAATGACTATACTACCCAAAGCAATCTAGAGAGTCAATGCAATCCCTATCAAATTATCAATGGCATTTTTTATGGAACTAGAACAAAAAATCTTAAAATTTGTATGGAGACACAAAAGACCCCAAATAGCCAAAGTAGTCTTGAGGGGAAAAAACCGGAGCTGGAGGAATCAGACTCCCTGACTTCAGACTATACTATAAAGCTACAATAATCAAGACAATATGGTACTGGCACAAAAACAGAAACATAGATTAATGGAAAAAGATAGAAAGTCCAGAGATAATCCCATGCACCTATGGTCAACTAATCTATGACAAAGGAGGTAAGGATATACAATGGAGAAAAGACAGTGCCTTCAATAAGTGGTGCTGGGAAAACTGGACAGCTACATGTAAAAGAATGAAATTAGAACACTCCCTAACAGCATACACAAAAATAAACTCAAAATGGATTACAGACCTAAATGAAGACCAGACACTATAAAACTCTTAGAGGAAAACATAGGAAGAACACTCTTTGACATAAATCACAGCAAGATCTTTTTTGACCCACCTCCTAGAGTAATGCAAATAAAAGCAGAAATAAACAAATGGGACCTAATGTAACTTCAAAGCTTTTGCACAGCAAAGGAAACCATAAACAAGATGAAAACAAAACCCTCAGAATGGGAGAAAATATTTGCAAATGAATCAACAAAGGTTTAATCTCCAAAATATATAAACATCTCATGCAGTTCAATATTTAAAAAAACAAAGAACCCAATCCAAAAATTGGCAGAAGATCTAAATAGACATTTCTCCAAAGAACACATACATATGGCCAAGAAGCACATGAAAAGCTGCTCAACATCACTATTAGAGAAATGCCAATCAAAACTACAAGGTGGTATCACCTTGCACCAGTTAGAATGGGCATCATCAGAACATCTACAAACAGCAAATGCTGGAGAGGGTGTGGAGAAAAGGGAACCTTCTTGCATTGTTGGTGAGAATGTAAATTGATACAACCACTATGGAGAACAGTATGGAGGTTCCTT
Source organism: Delphinus delphis (assembly GCF_949987515.2). NCBI lineage: Eukaryota > Metazoa > Chordata > Mammalia > Artiodactyla > Delphinidae > Delphinus > Delphinus delphis. Next base: position 84,882,804 of record NC_082687.1, on the reverse strand, counting down.
AAAAAACTAAAAATAGAATTACCATATGATCCAGCAATCCCACCACTGAGCATATACTCAGAGAAAACCATAATTCAAAAAGACACATGTACCCCAATGTTCATTGCAGCACTATTTACAATAGCCAAGTCATGGAAGCAACCTTAATGCCCATCGACAGACTAATGGATAAAGAAGATGTGGTACACATATACAATGGAATATTACTCAGCCATAAAAATGAACGAAATTGGGTCATTTGTTGAGACGTGCATGGATCTAGAGACTGTCATACAGAATGAAGTAAGTCAGAAAGAGAAAAAACAAATATCATATATTAGTGCATATATGTGGAGCCTAGAAAAATGGTACAGATGAACTGGTTTGCAGGGCAGAAATTGAGATACAGATGTAGAGAACAAACGTTTGGACACCAAGGGGGGAAAGCAGCAGGGGGTGGGATGGTGGTGTGATGAATTGGGAGATTGGGATTGACATGTATATACTGTTGCATATAAAATTGATGACTAATAAGAACCTGCTGTATAAAAAAAATTAAATTAAATTAAAAAATTTAAAAAAAGCCATAGTCTTGGATGTAATATAAATAAAGGGTAGTCTAAATCCTGAAAACAGGTAAAATATGAGACAGATGAAATAATAATTTTTAAAAAATGGCAGAGAAGACAACATCAGAGAGTGGAAGAAGAAAGGTTGGAAAAACAGGAAGAGAGTCACAGGAAAATGTCTTCAGAGGGATAAGGTACGGTAAAAACTTAAAAAGGAAGGGAGATTACAGGGAGCCAGCTGCCATCGGGAAAAAGAGCTAGAAGAGGGCCACAAGGAGATAACAGTGTAGGTTGATTGCTAGGCGTTGGTGATAAAACAGAGAGTCGTGTCAGACTGTGTGTGGCCATGGAAAATGCATAAAAGCATGAGCGGTAGAAAGAAAAAATAAAGAAGGAGCAATCTGTGTGCACAATTGTTTCCTAAATTATAATGGTGACATTCTAAACTTGGTGGGGAAATACAATGGCTTATTTAAGCTGGGGTTGAGGAGATAGAGATAGAAGTTGAAAATGCAAAAAAAGAAAGATAATATATTAATAGAAATATTGGGATTGGAACAGAGGTAGGCCAGATTGGAGTGGAGCGTGTTGTCTCTAAGGGATCACTGAAGCCGGAGCCCAGACATTGGATTCTCCTTTCAGCTCTGATGCTGTTCAGCCCTGAGGGCTATTCATGTCATCTCTCTGACTCTCTGCTTTTTCCTTCTAGAATGAATGTTTTGAACTAAATAATGAATAATTAATGTTGCTTTCAGCAGAAGTGACACTTTTTCATCAAGATATTAGTTGCCATTTGGGAGAGCAGTTATGAAGAAAGGGGCAATTATAAATGGAAATCAAAGGAGGATTGTTAAGAGAGTATAAAAATGATTGGCCTTAGTCAAGATGCTTTTACAATTTATTGAGCTTTTATATTTTCTAAGGGTACAGGTATTACTCATATTGTGAAAAAAGTCCAGCAAAGTGAACCAAAACATATATATTCCATTTCCATCTATATTACTGAGTGGGAAAATCTTTGAAGGTGAATATATTAAATAAAATTAGTCTCAGAGCAAGTTGAATATACCAGTGCTAGGAATATATATACATTTGGGAGTTTTCATTTTGGTTTTTACAACCTTGTAAATTGTCTAGAATTTTTGCCAACCTCTCCTTCTTTTTTTTCAACTTAAGAGTCCTCAGCTTTTTCTGTAAAGGTGGAAATAGTAAAGATTCTAGGCTTGGGGGCCATAGGGTTTCCATTGCAACTACACAACTCTGCCACTGAAGCATGAAAGCAGCAACAGAAAGTATAGAAATAAACGGCATGCCTGCTTCCAATTAATTTTGTGTACAAAATCATGTGAGGACTGAATTTGGTCTATAGGCTGGAGATGACCAATCTCTATATTGCTGGAATCTGTTAATTAAGAAGGCAGTAAGTGTGCCATTGTCTCTAGTTCATTTCAGAGCTTTTTATATGTCACAAATATTTGATGTTTTAATATGTAGTAAGGAAAAGCCCTAAAATGTGTTGTGTTCTATATTTATCTGGATATTTAAACTTTACAGCATCCTTCTGAAGTACAGATTTTATTTTATTTTTTGGAAGGTTTTTAATCTGCAAAGCATTCTTTTTTTAAATTCTTATTGGAGTACATTTACAATGTTGTGTTAGTTTCTGCTGTACAGCAAAGTGAATTAGTTATCCATATACATATATCCACCCCATTTTAGATTCTTTTCCCATATAGATCATTACAGAGTATTGAATAGAGTTCCCTGTGTTACACAGTAGGTCCTTATTAGTTACCTATTTTATATATAGTAGTGTGTATATGCCAATCCCAATCTCCCAGGTTATACCTCCCCCTCCCCTCCCCTCCACTACCTGTAACCGTAAGTTTGTTTTCTACATCTGAAGTACAGATTTTAAAAAACTTTATATCTGAAGAAATTACAGTTCAGTAAGACTAAATAATCTGAGCAAGGCTACACAACCAAGTGTCACAATCAGAATTTGAAAAACAAACAAACAAAATAAAACAATTTTTCACTATATCATGCTTCATGCTGTAGACAATCCCTTTGTTGCTTCTTTTCTGGAATATTTAAAAGAATGAGTTAGACATTGGATACATAATTCTCTGAAATTCAGTTCTACCCAAGATTTTCCTTAAGTATATTACAAGGAAGTGGTGTTGAGTCTTGAAAGGGGAAATTGATTTACCTTCCAGCCAGGAAGATATGCTTAAAAGGATCATGCTATTCAGTCCAGAATTTCACTCCATAAGCATTACTGACTTATAGGAAATGAAACTGTGGATGAGACTAAAATCCAAGACAGTCTTTAGTTGCTTTTGAAGGATGAAATTGGAGCTCCACAAACAGTTCTGTGTGAGATTTTAATGCTCTGTTGGTTTGGGTTATTTCTGCTTTCTCTCCTTATTTTTACCATTATTTATTTCCCAGAGACAGAGTAAAACAAGTTTCTTTGTTCTTCCCTCATTATACAACAGAAAGGAAAAAAAAAAATTGTACTGTTTTGAACTTTTGTCTTTGGATTTTATAAGTAGGGATAGCGCAAGATATAAAAGGAAAGATTCTTATTGTTCTTTCACTACTTAACAAAATGAAGCATCATAACTCACGTTGTCAACGATGTGGCCATTTTTAGGCATCTTTCTCTCCTCTTTGTTGTCCTTTCTCCTGGAAGAACAAAGTCATCACACAGTTCACTACATGCTTTCCTTTGTCAAAGCAAAAGAAGATTATTAAGGTCTCATCTGACCAGAGACCCTCTCATTTGGGCCATCTGTCTTTTTGTGTTTTCTTGAGGGAATACAAAAAAAGGACGTTTTCCCCCTCTTTTCTCTCATTTAGTGTTTTATGAGATTGTGCATTAAGCTGTATTTTAAGAATTTGAACAAGCAGAGACCCTGCCACTTTGAACAAGTTTTCTTTTCCTTTTGCTCTTTCCATTTCACTTGGAGAAATCACACATATTTTTTTTTCCTCTAATAATATTAAGGGAAATGCTGTCTTAAGATTACTGCTCTCAAAGCCAAATTTGTTCTCCAATTATCATTCTTACTTCAAGGATGTGATCTTGGGATTGATATACACAGAAGCCTAACCTGCCAGGTGGACACTCACAAAAATTTAAATGACATACATCCATTTCTCAAATGGCCAATTGCACCTACATGAAGGTGAGATATTCTGCCTCTTTGATAATAAATGGGAAGAAAAAAGGGAGTGGGATTGGAAAAGGGGTCCCACCTAACAAAAGAAAAATCTTAGTGTTTTAGCATATCTACATTGTTTAAAGTTTCCTCTTCTGAATTTAGCTGAGAGAGGTAGAAGGACAAGTATTGTGATTATTATTTTAATAAGAAACAAAAGTAAATTGACTATTTTGTAGGAAATCCATCAATATTTATTATATGTAATAAAACAACACTTAATGATTTCTAGTCCATATGAAGTTATCACTGAAATAAGAGAAACAGAAGTGTCAGACCATGAAGCCAGCTTAATTGCCATCTTTTCAATTTGGAAACTATACACCTCTGTCCCATTATTTTACAGCACAGTTGTACTGGGTGATCATTATAATGACACTGAACTTAAATTATCTTTAAGAAAATTCTTACAATAAGAATAGTTGCTTTTTCTTTTTTTCCCTGACTATTAATTGAACCCGGGCCCCAGCAGTTAAAGCATCGAGCCCTAACCACTGGACCACCAGGGAATTCCCACAATAAGAATAGTTTTATGGATATTAATACTATGTTGGTATTAATGATAACTGTTTCACCTATATATTCAACAATAAGTATGAGCCATCTGCCAGGCACTGTTGTAGGCCCTGAGAATGTTGAGGTGTAAAGACAGACAGGTTTCTGCAACCATGGAGTTTATTGTTTATGCAAGAACACATCATTTTTTAACATTGCAAGTTTATTCTCATTTGGTGTTTATTCAACCTATGTTTATTGAGCTATACTTCAAGCACTATACTGTAAGGATGAACACAATGGTGAAAGAAACATAACTTGTAGAAAAATATCAAAAATATACACAAATAAATAGACATTTGGAATTTAAAGCTGGTGTTAATTTTAATAATTAAATATATAATTATTGAGTAACTACTATGTGCTAGTACTCTGGTAGGATCTTGGAATATAATATAAAACAGGACAGATATGACTTCTATCCCAGGGAGATAGAATATAGACTTACAGTATGATGGGAGTAAGTACAAGTTTCTGTGGTAACTCAAATGAGCTTTCTTTAGGAGTCATGAAGTCTTCTTACTAGAAATGATTATATAGCTAGGAGCTAAAAATAATAGCAATCAGGCAAGAAGAGGAACTCAAACCTTTTAGCATGTTTCAAGATGATAACAAAGGCAAAGCCCTGTAGGAAAGAAAGAGCATAGCCACATTCATGGGGCCTGGTAAGAATTACTCAATATAGTTGGTGCTTAGATTTCAAGATGTTGTCTTATGCAATAAGGCCAGAAAGATTAGCAGAAGCCGTCAGCTTGAGCTTGTCAGCTATAATACACTGCTTGAACTTTATACTGAGGGCATTGGGAATTAAGAGAACTAATAAGACTGTAATATAGCATGGTGGTATCTCTTTGGGTGACTACCAACTCATACCAAGCTTTTTCCTTGAGAAGCACCAAATATATTGACTTAGGTCTTCACCAATCACTTCTAAGCTCCATTATCCTGCTCTTTTGGCTGTAACTGATTTATCCAGGTATAGACACCTGACCCCAATCAGTCCTTTTGAAACTGGCAAAGGAGTAACACCCACAAAAACACAAACAAGCAAAAACAAACAAATGAACTGGTATATCATCAGATTTGTCATGTTGCCAGTATCACAAGAGAGAAAATCCTATTAATTCCTGCTTTTAAGATTGCTGGAGTGATCCTTATTGTTTTGCTTCCCAAATTTTCAGTTTGTCTTTTTGTTTTAATGGGTTACCTTAGTGTTATACATTCTCTTGTTGATAAGCTATTTAGCAGCAGTTTCCATAGTTACCAAATAATTCTAATTACTACTAGGCATGCTCATGCTGAAATGTTATCTTTTCCAAGAAACCTTCCCCAACTCCTCATGTTTGAATTATCTTACTCCTTTTTGGTCACATTGAACCCCATGCTTATCCCTACCGTAACACTCATTAAATAGTATTGTAATTAATTTTTTTTTTTTTTTTTTTTGCGGTACACAGGCCTCTTACTGTTGTGGCCTCTCCCATTGCGGAGCACAGGCTCCGGACGCGCAGGCTCAGTGGCCATGGCTCACGGGCCCAGCCGCTCCGCGGCATGTGGGATCTTCCCAGACCAGGGCACAAACCCGTGTCCCCTGCTTCGGCAGGCGGACTCTCAACCACTGTGCCACCAGGGAAGCCCTGTAATTAATTTTAATTCAACTTTCTTATAACTAATCCACACTCTGTCTTAGCTATGACTTTAACTTCCTTGTGGCCAGGTACCATTTCTTATTTATCTCTATATTCCTAGCACTTAGTAAAGAGTCTAACAGATAGTAGGAGCTCATTAAATGTTTGCCAAGTATTGGATAAATGAATATGGTTATTTGAAAAGGTATACCCAGTCAAGAAAAAATTTAGGTCATATCAGCAAAAACTTAAAATTTTCTATTCTGTGAACAATATTCTTGGGGCAAAAGAGAAACTGATGACTCGGTTATGACCTTGTATGTTCTTGCTCTTGCAATAAGATATGAGCAAATGGAATAAAGTTGACCCTTGAACAATGAAGGGATTAATACCTATATAACTCATAGTTGGCCCTCCATATCCACGGTTCCTCTTTATCTACAGATTCAACCAACCACGGACCATGTTGTACTATAGTATTTTTTATTGAAAAATATCCACCTATAAGTGGACTAGTGCAGTTCAAACCCTTGTTGTTTGAGGGTCAGCTGTAATTTAAATTTACTTCAAGTGTATAATGCAAGCAAGATAAAACTGTCTTTCTTCCCATGGAAGTTCTTATCCTTCTCTTTTCAAATTTCCTGTTATAATCTAGTTTCCTAGGTACTTCTGCTAACTGGGAAGCAAGTTAAATAAGATTATTTCAGATCTTTTAAAAGTTTATCTATGTCATTCTTAATTAATGAAATGGAAACCTGACCTTTGTATCAGTCTGATGAACTTGGTTAATTTGACTCTGTCTCCAGGACATGATTCATTGTTAGTGTGCTATTTGATGCAGAAAAAAATAAAAAATTGAGATTGAAGAGCTGAGAACCATATCTTGGGGGACACCTAAGTCACTAAGGCTTTCCTACACCCTGAAGCCCTAGAAAAGGTCTGGTGAAACTATCCCTGATTATAACCTTTCCATATACTTATATGGAATATATTCCTTCAGAATGAATCACACTTGAAACATTAAGGGTACAAGATGTGTGATCCAGGCCAGGAGTGCTAATGGAGGTCATGAAGGGGGATTTTGCCTTTGAAGTGTAAGCTGGGAATTACTACCACTCATTCCAAACCAGATGACCAGTGAGTGGTTCCAGAAGGACTCATGACCAACTTTTTTTTTTTTTTTTTTTTGCGGTATGCAGGCCTTTCACTATTGTGGCCTCTCCCGTTGCAGAGCACAGGCTCCGGATGCGCAGGCTCAGCAGCCATGGCTCACGGGCCCAGCCGCTCCACGGCATGTGGGATCTTCCCAGACCGGGGCACGAACCTGCGTCCCCTGCATCGGCAGGTGGACTCTCAACAATTGCGCCACCAGGGAAGCCCCTGACCAATCGTTTTTAAAGGCCCTATTTTTGCTTATTGTTCCTGGTGACATTTTGCCTTTAGTGCAAAATGGAGACTTCAAGAAGAAGCTGTTTTCATTACATTAAAAAAAAAAATACCAAGAGGGTTAGAATACTGTTATCCAATTACCAGTCCCCCTTGCCACCTAAGACAGTCAGCAGTCAGCAGGAGAAAGTGATAATGGAAAGATAATGCCTATCCACACCACACTACCCCTCAAAAGAACAAGATGCATATAAAACACATGTTCTTTCTGAGTTTGACTTTCATTTCCCTCTTATACTTGTCTTAGAATTTAGCAGATATTGGTAGCAACCATTTCAGAAGAGAAAGTAGTGACAAGTATAAGGATAACATTGAAAAAGGCCCCATGTTGGACTGAGTTTTTGTTCTAATATTTTATTAATTGCTCTTTCTCTGAATGATCATGGGCAATGACCTGCTTCATTCTGGCAGTCAAATACAGTCCACTGCATTGGATATTTGAAATGACTTAAAGAAAAGGAATGATTTGAAACTGTTATGAAAAGAAAATAAGGACATTTCACATTATTAGAATTCTAGGCAACAACGGAAATCAATACAAAGGAAGTTAGCAGGTCATTCTCACAGCCAGTAGGCTGGGGTAAGTACTTTATGGACATCATAGAAAGAATTCTCACAAAAGCACCAAAAAGTGGGTGTTATTAGTTCCATTTTGCAAATGTGAAAATGGAGGTCTAGAGAGTTTAATTAACTTGCCTAGGATAACTTTGTGACTAAGTGAAGGATCAGGGTTTGAAGCCATATATGGCTGCCCATGCACTTAATTCCAATGTCAGCTTCTGAACACACAAAAGGGAAAAGACTGAGGAAAGGGATAATTTTGAAAACATCAGACAAACAAAAGAATGTACTAGGACGATTACTTATGCTAAAGGATCTTTATAAGTATTATGCAGGGAAAAATTTCTTTAATCAAGTAAGTTTAAGAAATCCTGAATTAAAAAATAAATCAAGTTTCTTTGATATAGGATTTCTTGTATCCTTTAATATGAATTATACATTTCTGCAACTTTATAGTGGGTGTAACATTTTTCAACATATGTGACTATGAAACAATTTTTTGAGAAACATCTTACAAGATTAGTTATCTATGAAATGTAATACATTGTGAGATACTTATATATAGGAAGGAAGAATGGCATCCAAGATTCTTTAGTATTTGTACTGAATGAGGGTGATCCACATTAATTTCAGAAATCTAGAAAAATTATTTTCCTAGGGATTGGGTGAGAGGGTAGAGAATAGAATATATGTTGAATAATCTGTATTATTAACAGACCTCTTCTGAATTTACTTCTTTTTCTAGACACTGAAATAGAAAGAGGCATGAATCAGATGCTGTCTTTAGGGACATCACAATTTAACTCAACGGTTTGCAGTGTGAGGAATCACCCAAAAAAGCTCTTCCAAGGCCCACATTCTGTCACTTATGGAGTGCCAAATTGATTTCATACATTAGCTCATTTAATTCTACAGTAGCTCCATGAAGTAGGTACTCACATTGTCTCTTTTTCACAGATGAGTAAACTAAGTAGACATGAGATTAATTTGCCCAAATTCTCTAAATCTAATGTGGTGGTACCAGATTTCAAACTGATTTTAAACAGTCTGGCTCAGTATATATATGGAGACGTCTATACATTTTTACAAAGCACCCAAGGAGATTTTCATGCTGATGACTCATAGACTACATGTTGAGAAATAGTATGCTTCTTCATACTGTATGCCATAAGCAAAGTCATAATTTAATTCTATAACTTATAACATCTTCTGTAACTTTTAAATAAGGAGCTACTTAAACTTTACTATGAAAAATACTTAGGCAGTTCTTCTGTTTCAAATATAATGTTTTACTTTCTGATTTGCTAGTGAATGTTAACCCATTCTCTAGCAGTCTCACTAATTAGTCTCACTAATTAGTCTCACTAACCTTTGTCATGCATATTGAAAATAAAACACAAAGAAATAGAATATGGATGGACACAAAAATCTACCACTCTATTTTAATTGAAGTAAAAAATCTACCACTTCAACTGAAAATCTTCAACATGATATTGTCCTACTAGCTGCTCAGTAGAGACAATTTAAATACAAATAGTTGACCTGCATATTATTTGTAAAGGAAAAGATGAGAAAAAATACTCAAGAAACCCTCAAGCTAACCCAATATTGTTATTAATCATAAGGATCTATTCAATGTCACTGTGAATTATCAGTAAAGGACCCTGAAATGTGACTTACACAGTTAAAAGACCACTAGCATGCAATGTGACCTTGAACAAGTCACCTACCTTTTCTAGGTTCCCTTTTCTGATCATTCAAATGAAAAGCCAATAATTCAATTATAAAATTATATTCTATCAAGCATTTAATATGGATGCAATTTTGTGTTAAGTGCTTTATTTATATATGGTCTAATTTTTATTCCTTATTACAAAATCGGATGATACAGTTCCTTTCTTCACTTTACAGTAGATGTAAATGGGGCATAGGAGGGTAAATAATTTGGCAAGTGACCTGGGCAAGAAATGGTTAAGTTGGGCTTTAAACTCAGCTAAAAAATTTATTTTCCGGAAAGGATATTACAGGCGTTACTTATATAAGAGGTTAATTCCCCCCGCCCCGTTTAGCCATATAATTATTTGATATTAAAAGCGTTAAAATAAAAACACTATCTTAATGCTATAGAAGAGTTCATGTAACTTCTGATAATTGACTCACATATTTATAAGACATTTTAGACTGAGAAAATCTGGCTCAAGGGTTGCATAGAAAATCAGGAAGAAATTTTGCTTTGTATTTCATACATTTTGACAATTATAATGGTAGCAATAATAATGAGAATAATGATATTCTTCAGTTTGATTTGTTAACTACCTATTTCCTGCCTGTAACCTTACCAAAGAGAAACAGAAAATCCTAGAGAAGGACTTTCTTGTTCAAATATTAGAGTTCTCTAATTTCTCTTTGACCTCTTTGAATCATGTTTCTTATCTGGGAATCTGGCTCACGGGCCTAGCCGCTCCGCGGCATGTGGGATCTTCCAGGACCGGGGCACGAACCCGTGTCCCCTGCATCGGCAGGCGGATCTCAACCACTGCGCCACCAGGGAAGCCCCGTCTTGGTATTTTTGATATGCTCTAGGTTCAGGAAAAGAGCCAGATTTTCCAGTTATTATTTTACTCATTTAAGTTGCTTCTGATCCAAGGCAGAAAAGATTATATTTTCAGAGGATAGAGCACCATCCATGACATGATTGTGTAAATTCTCAGAGATGATGAGAGTTTCATATGCAGTCTTAGCTTATCATTGAATCACTGAGCTAGAATAAACTTTGCTCAGACAGTCCAATATTATTATTTTACAAATAGCAGCATAAATAAAGAAGGAAGGAAGTTATGGATGGAAGGAGGGAGGAAGGAGAAAAGGAAGGGAGGAAAGAAGGTGGAAGAGCAGGAAAAAGTATTAAAAAAATAAAATTGACTTATTTGTCAAGTACTGTATTATATCTGTCATATATGTTATCATAGTTAATGAATTCATGATTAATACTCAATAATTTGTACATAAAAAACAAGATTTCAAATACAACAGGAAACTTTCCATAGGCATGTTTTATGGGATAGTCTTGGATTAAAGTCTAAAATGTTTTTCATTATGCTCAACACTGTTAGCTTTCCTTCACATTGCAAGTTAAATAGTAAAAGATCTGCAATTTGAATTAGTGTTTCTTATTTCTTTCCTGTTGTCTTTAACATTATATCTTGCCATTTCTTTTCCATGACATGTACACGTATGATTCATCACGTGATTTCCAAAGTCATTGGATTATATGTCAATCAAAAAAGAACAAGGACACTAAGGGGAGAGAAGAAGTTCCTTTGAAGCTAAATCCACCCCAATTTTAGGGAAAGGGAAATGGAGACAGGTGCATTTGTCAATACGATAGACCCAACCAGATTGAGCATGTGACTGTCAATATAAAAATTATTATATTTTGGTGTGTGTAAGGGTTATAGAGTGACTCAGTTTATCTGAATTCAGAGAATTCATAAAAAGAGGTTTCATTTGTGTGATGCTTTATAGTTAACTGTTTTTAAAGTTGCAGCAATGTTCACAACTCTGTGAAGATTATGTAATCCTTAATAAAAAGAGGAGAAAATGAAACACTGAGAACTAGAAGTTCTTCTCTGTAGACTTAGTAAATGTCAGATTTGTGCTTGAAGCCAAGCACTCTCAATCTAGTGTGCTTTTAATACACATTGACAACTTGAAATCATTGACATTTGTAGAACCTTCCACCTAAGAGCAGAACATTCATTTCAGGTACACTTGAGTCCTTCATCAAAATATATCACATTTGATTTCAGAGAATTCAAGTCACCTTCAATCTCTTTAATAACTTTTTATCTATTAATATTTATCTTTATGTAAATTAAAACTATTTATGTTCCACTATCAGTTTTTTCTCACAATTGAACTGTCTCTTTAGCATAGAAGGCTCCTTATGTTGTTCAGTAGCTGGTTGCCAAGTGTAGGTAGTCAATGAATGTACTAATACAATGTGAACTTTTAATTACAAACAAAAGCAGTCTTACACAACATCATGCACACATGGTTTGCTCACTGAGACTATGTTCCATAATTCATATCCTCTTTCTTTTGCTACCTCTACACCTCCCTAAAAAAAAAAAATTTGAGAAGCATAATCGGCTTACATAGCATGATATAGAAATTCACTTTGAGTAAAAATGTTGACTTACAACTATGTAGAAAACCTTCCTCCCTCAACCACCCAATCTCAGCATGGTTAACTATTGTTTATCTTTCAAGTCTCTTTAGAACCCCAGTCCCAAATAATTTCTCACTCTCTGCTGTGTGGTCCTAACGCCTGTTATGTATAAGTTGGATTACAGCATTTATCATACTAATTTTATTTGTCTTTCTATAATAAAGAGAATTGTCTTCCCTGGGTTTTCCAGGAGAGACTATGAAATTAGAATCCATCCAGAATTGATTATTAATCTTACCATGAGAGACTGCAAAAGGAGTAAGGAAAACAAAAACAGGACCAGGGGGAAGATTAGCCAGAATGCAATTTCAAGTAAAATCCCAAGGATGGGAGATTATTAAGGCATTTGCTTAACAGGAAAAAATGGTATTGTGAAGTGGTAGGGTTTCATGCCTGTTCCCAGCCGTCAAGGACTTCTTTGTCTATTCTTGTGCAACTGATGGAGACTTCCTCCATGCTCCTATTTTTCCCCCAGTTGTAAGCACCTCATTAAGGCCCATGGAAAAGGGATTGTGGTGAATGCAAATGACTCTTGTCTCTAAGCCCCACAGCTATCCCAAACTTACATACTATATCCACACTTTAAGAATTTACAAGTTTAGTTGATTTTTTATTATATGGTTGTAAGATGGCCATCTCTTTCTCCTATAAAAGAAAGTGTCAAACTGAACTGCCACAAATAAAAAATGCAGCATCAGAGATGAAGAATGCCCTGTTGGGCTCTTCATTAGTCCAGCCACAATTGAAGAAAGAATCAGTAAATATGAAGATAATTCAATAGAAAATATACAAACTGAGACATAAAGAGGGAAAATAAAAAGTAAACAAAAAGCAAACAAATAAACACGGAAAATCCAAGAGTTTGAGGAAACATTAAAGGGTTTAACATTTGTGCAATTGAGGTCTCTGAGGAGAAGAAGAAGAGAGCAATACAGATAATGATTTAATGAGATCGTGGATGATAATTTTCCAAAAATGAAGGAAATACCACAAACCACAGATCCAAAATTCTCAAAGAATCCCAAGAGTGACAGAGGTGAAAAAAAAGTGAAAGTGCACTACTTTACTCTTTCTATATAATTTGGAGTCAGAATGTACCGCCTAAAGTTGAAGCATCAGAAAACAAAATTTAATTAAAAGAAGATGATATCAAATAACAGATATAAAAATAGAGTATGTATTAAAATTTTGATAAATATTCAATAAAAGAGTAAGAGAAATATATAAAGAAAAGTTAGAGGACACATAGGTTAAAAGGTACTTAAGACACATCAACTTCTAGTATATAGATTTTACATGAATCCTGATTTAACTATTCAAACTGTTGAATACAATAATTTGTGAAATAAATAAGCTCATGTATAATTAATGATATTTATGAATTATAATTTTTAATGTGATAATAACACTTTGATTATGTACATAGCAAAGTAATTCTTATCTTTTAGATTGGTGTATTAAAATATTTAGGGAGAAGCTAACACAATGTCTGAAATTCATCCCAAAATAATCTGAGATGGGTAAGAATTGGTTGGGGGAATAAAAAAAACAAAACTGGCCATAGGCTGGTAATTCTTGAATCTAGGTGATGGAAATTATATATTTATGATTATTATATATACTATTATATATACTATTCTCTCAACTCTGTGGTGTATTAGGGATTTTCCACATTAAAGTGTTAAACTGTTGTCAAACAGAGACAAAGAAAATTAGAGCAGAGTTACTGAACTAAACGCTTCCTTTTTTTATAGTAGTTACTGATTAAAGTTCATAAATTACGTTATATGCATATGAACTTATTAATTACTATAAAAACTTGAAGAATGGAAAACAAATTATTATATAGGAGGTAAAAGACAGAACTCTATATTACTTTTTACATTCCTCTGTTCTGATTGGATTTTTTTTCCAATTTGCATAAAATGCAGTTTTACTTTCAAAATAGTTTTATAAGACAAAACAGTTGTTTAGCTTTTAAACAGGATCCATTTTTAAAAATATGATAAAATAATGCTCCCTTTATATTTATTTTTTGAGATGTTTCTAATTTTTTTTTTAAATGAAAACGTTGATTATTTAAAAGCTACTCTTTGAAACTCACACATCTCCCAACACTCTGAGATTCTGATAACCCTTCCCCAGGGGAAAAGTGTGCTTTGACACTTCAGTGTCCACTTCGAAAATCATGAATGCAAATCATAATGCAGTGCCACTGTGACATTTTCAAAATAAGGTCACAGTTTCTGAAAACTCTAGGAGAATAAAAAGGGATTAGGACTTTCAGTAAGGAGAAGTGGTAAGAAACTTTATTAAACACCCAATAGATTGAATATGTCCATGTAAATAATATCCATGAATTTAAAATAATTGCCCATCACACCTGGTCATGAAACTATAAAATAGTATGCCTTCAATATTAAACTACTTTCATATATAATAACTGACTGAAAAATCCTCAAGACGTTTGTAGTATCTACCCATTTATCTTAACAGAGAAGGCTTGTTTTATAAAAATATTTTGTCTGATTTATATTGCCAGTGGTAGTATACGCCAAGTGGTCTGGGAGTACAACCACACATTGACAGAAACTTGTTCCACTATTACTATGAGTAGAATTATTTCTAGAAAAAATGCAATCAAGAAAACACTATTTCACTTGGAATCTGACAATGTATGTGTGGAAAAATGGCGAAAACAGGAAGAACCACCTCTACTGGTAAGAAGTTCCACTACTAAGTGTATAATTACATTAATACACACATATTGTGCTTATAATTTTTGCCATAGGAAAGAGAGGTCCCATGACATCCTAAAGGGTTACTGATGTAAATTTTCCTCTTTTGTGAGTTAAGTGAGTCTAGGCTGTGCTGAATGAATCTCTCCCAGGGAAGCAGAACCTACCAAGTGATTGCATAACTCTACTTTGGTTAACACTAGCAACTGCCTCCATGAAGCAAATCTACTAGATAATTCTAGTTCCTCATTTCACTTGATCTGTGAGTGATGTCCAAGACAACTGATTGCTCATTTTTTTCTTGAAATGCATCTTCTACCTTATCATAGAACACTCTTTGAGGGCCTCTCCTCCCTCACTGACTACTCCTTCACAGGCTCCATTCCTAAGGTCATGTTTTGACCTGACACCGAAATACTGAAGTTCCTCTCCTTAAAAGACTCCATCAATCTCCATGATTTTAAACACCACCTATGTGCCAATAACTCTAAAATACACAGTTTTTAGACTAGATATCTCTTTTGAGCTACATTTACAACAGCTTGCTTGACAAATCTACTTGGATATAGCTTAAGTATTTCAAACTTTACATTTTTAAAACAGAAGTCACGATTTTCCCTTCAATATAGTTCTTGCCCTGGATTTTCATCTTAGGAAATGGCATCATCATTTAACCAATTGCTGAAGACTGTTGACCCGAGACAAATGGACTGCCAGATATTTCTCCAGCAAAGAAGAGTTTATTCAGGATCAGAAGAGAATTTCAATCCCAGGTCTGTAAGCATGGTGAGCCTCAGGCAAGCCCCACATGGCAAGGGAAGGAGAACATTTTATACAGAGGAAAAGGAAGTTGAGAGGGCTATAGTAGACAGGGTTCATGGCTTTTCATTGGCTGAGTCCTTGCCAGGAAAGAAGAGAAGTATTTCTTCTTCCTGTTGGGTTTTGCTATCTTCATAGGGCATGATAGATCCCTGTCCAGTGTCTCAAACCTATTTAATCGAGGTTTCTGTTTATTAATCTTTTACAAGAAAAATCCTAGGGTATCCCCTCCTCTCCATCTCAATTAACACTATCCTAATGAAAGGGAACATTTTTCACCAATTAATTGATTTCCCACTTTCCTCTTGTCCAGAACAAATCCATTCTTCACATAGCAGCCTATAACTTATTTTCAAAATGCAAGGCAATGCATATGATTCCCCTGCTTAAAATTGTTTTCTGCAGTATGTAGAATAAAATCCAAAATCCTTTTCATAGTGTTTTGATCATCTATCTCCAGCCTGTCTTCTAACTTTACAGAACCCTGTGTTTTTCTTAATAAACTGTAATCAGCACATTTTACCAGTTTCAACAGCGGAATAGAACATGGAGGCAGGGGAATCATTTCCTACTCTCGTAACCTTGATTTTTCTTTCCTCTTCTTTGACTTGAGTGACTCTACAATATTCATAAAGCAAACACTCTCCCCTATGGAGGTCTTTCCTGATCACTTTATTTAAAGTAGACTCACCTAGATCCTTTCATGTAAACATGTGTTATTTCATTGATAGAACATATCAAAATCTGACATTATTTCACATGTTTGATGATCATTTTTATATATTTCATGGTTGTTCCATCAAAAAGCAAGTTTTCCAAGCCAGTGTGACCTTGCTCTCTATTTCATTTACACCATGATGCTTGTTTCACTAGGCATTCAGGAACATGTTTGTGGAGTAAGTAAATGCATGAATATCTGAGTTACTCTTTGGTGGGCTGGCCATGTTTCTTTGTGAGGGAGAGAAGGAGCCAGAACACATGAGTTAAGGTTCTGGCCATTTGTGAGCTTCATAGATGAGCCTGTTACAGCCTCTGTGCTCAAGAAACCTGGATAAAATATTTTGTTGATATCAGTTAATGGGAAAAATGACAACTTGTTTTCACTGGCTTCTTTATAATGGAAAATTCACATATGAATGGTTATTCTTAAAAGAAAAAGAGAAAAGGGAGAAACAGAAGATAGTAGAGGTTTGAAGTGTGAAGTTGCTGTTGCTGTGCTTAGGTAAGTTGTTGAATTAATCTATTCAGTTACATATTCATTTTCTAATTAACTGATATGAACAGTTCAAGTACTGCCTAGTAGTTTATTGCTGAAGGTCAAAATGTCTCAGTGGGTGTGCAATTCTAAAAATGGCTCTGCAGTTACAGTAGTTTTATTTATCCACAGGCACTGAAAGCATCAAGCAGCTTCTAATTACTAACAGAGAAAGATCTAGACTTTCCCAGCCTGTTCTCCTTCCTGACCTACATTAGAACAGATATTGTCATTTCTGACAAGAAGAATGAGACCAACCACAAATAATATGTGACAAAAGTAATTAATTTGTACATGTAAGAACCTATCAATCCTTTGCAGCAAAGAGTTCTCCTAGGAAGAATTTTCACAAAATTGCATTTTCCAGTCAGGTCCCTTGATAATTGGTAAATGTGAAATGCAGTGCCCAAACTTTATAGAATCTTGTTCCCTCTCACATATGGCCTGTGATGTCCTAAAATTAGAATAACTGGTACAGGCAACAGTGACCTGACATAGGGCAAGTCTCACTTCCAGACAATTACTGTTAAAGGCATAACCTATTTAAACAAAGTAACAGGGAATTGCATATAACATAAGGAAATAGGGGCATAGATTAGGTAGCATTTTAAAATTCTCTTGCAAATAGGTAATTAGCAGGTAAAAATAGCAAATAAGCTTGCTCCAACTGTCTCCAACTAGAGAGAAAGTTATTATTGGAATTTAGATGGATCTAATATTTGCCTGCATAAAGCCAGGTAAGTGAAGCAGAGGTTGTAAAGTTCAGGTAGAAAGATCATGAAGAAAATATTTACTTTTTTGTTAACTTGAATAATATAAAGTTCCACTGATGCAAATGTCATTTTGTAGAGCAGTTCTGTGTAATAAAGAAGTCACAAAACATATACATTTAACTCCTTTGTTAGCATATGGAAATTTTCTAAAATTTAGTTATTTTCCTTTATTTGCTTATGTTTTAGGATCTCTGCTAAGAACTCTTCTATTCCTATAGGAACATAAACATGTCCATAAGTTCATTTTAATCTTTTATTAAATATTGATTATATACAAATAATATTTTCATCATGTGTGTTCAAATAATAGAGTCTAAAGTTAATAACTTTATTCTCCTCCAGAATATTACAGGGACTGAAGAACATTTAATTCTTTAATGTAATTCAGTTTTCTTTCTCTTCTTTTCAATTCTTGTTTAGATTTTAGTATCTTATTTTAATCCCTTGTGTGGATTGATTGTGTCCCCCAAAAGATATGTTTAAATTCTAAACCTCTGTACCTGAGACTGCAACTTCATTTGGAAATCGGGTCTTTGCTGATGTAATCAAGTTACAGTGAGGTCATACTGCAGTAGGGTGGGACCTAAATCAAATACGACTGGTATCTTTACAAGAAGAGAAGAGATACAGAGACACACAATGAGAATGCCATGGGGCAATGGAGCAGTGACTAGAGTGATGTGTCTATAAGACAAGGAATGCCAAGATTTGCCAGCAACACCAGAAGCTAAGAGAAAGGCATGGAACAGATTATCTTCTAGAGCCTTCAGAGACAGCTCTCAACTTCCTACCTCCCAAAGTGCTAAAGAAGAAATTTCTGTTCTATACAGCAACCCGGTTTGTGGTACTTTATTACAGCAGCTCAAGGAAACTAATACACCTCTCAAATGTGAGAATGCTATTGCTTTGTTCAAGAAATGTTTGTTTATATGTACCCATATATTTTGAATATCTTGGCTCATGATTTTTTGTGCCAAACAATTTTCTGACTGGGATTCATTCTCCTTTATCTGGAGTATAACCTAGATAATATGTATAAGGAGAGTTTTGGTGGTAAAAACAATAGCAAAAAAAAAAAAAAAAAAAAAAAAGGAACAAAACTAAATTTGTATTCATCTAAGCAAGTCTTTATTTGTCTTCATTCTTTTTTTCTTCTTTTGTAAAATATGTATTTAATTTCTTTATGCATATATACTCAGATAATACATAATACTCCCTCAGTGTATCATGTGATCAGATATATGTCTCCCCACTGTTTTCACTTGGTTACTCTTTCTCTTCTTCCTCTTCCTCCCCCCACATTAACTTTTCCCCCATCCTCAGCCCCCCAAGGTAGCCCATGTAACTACAATATAACCTGCCATGGCCACTGGGTATACAGTCTCAGGCTCACAGTTATTCTATCTTAGCACAATGCACAAAATGATGTTGTCCTCTAAGTACCATTTTAGCTATTGGAAAGTCAGCTCTCAGTCTCATCATGGTGCCTCTGTAGGCTATTTATCTTATCTCTCAATATAATTTTCAAAATTATTTTAGCTTTTGTTTTGAGCAGGTTGACTATGACATGTTGAAGTTCAGATTTATTTTCACTTAATGCTCTTAAGAATTGATTATATTTCCTAAATCTGAGGATTATTCCCTTTAAGTATAAGAAAATTATCAGCTATTATCTTTTTGAATATTGTCACTTCTCTTTCTTATGCATCCAAGCATGTTACATCTTCTCAGTCATTCACATTGCTTATCTTCTCTTTAACATATATTTAACTTCTTTTTTTCCTTCTGTGATTCTATTTGCAAAATTTATATAATTCCATTTACATGTTAATTGATCCTTTTTCTTGACTCCTTAGATATTTGCATTGTCTCTTAAGTGTTCATACTTTAATTATTTTATTTATTTATCTAAAACTATATATAATTAATTAAATTTTATTTTGGCTTAAAACCCCTATATCTGTACTTTTTGGCAATCTGACATTTCTGTCTCTTCTGTAAGTTCTTGCTCATGATTATTTCTTTTATTATTGGTTGTGTGATATATATATATATATATATATATTTTTTTTTAACTGTGACTTTATTTCTTCTGGAACATTATCTATGAGATTCCTGTAAGGCCTGACTGAAAGAAGCATTTCTCTGGAGAGTACTTGCATTTGTTTCTGCCTGGTGCCTGAAGGTACTTATACGGGATCACTTAAAAATACATTCTCAGCTTGAAAGTTTCAGCTCACTAGCTGCAAATCCAGATGAGGACCAGTTTGTGAGTATGAATTCTCAGGAGGGATTTCTTTTTCTTTCCATCCAATGCCAAAATCCCAACAGACAAGTTTCTTTGTTATTTTTTCCCTATAGTAAATGTATTTCTCTTTTACTTTATTCCACTAGTGGAAGTGCAGTTGAGCACAATAGGCCTTGGAAACTGTTTTATTATTATTACTAAATTTGAATGTACATATACCCTTTGGTCTAGCAGTTTTTCTTCTCTGTATATATTCAACAAAAATATGTGCATAGGTACAACAAAAACGTACAAAAATATTCATGGTTACATTAGCTTTACAGAACAACCAGATGTAGCCTAAATGCCCATCAATAATAGCATAAATAAATAAATAGTGCTATAGTTAGAATACAGAATATTATACAGAAAATAGGTGGAGTATAGTACTGCTGCTGCAGGTAGAAACATAACAGAACAAAATTAGTCAGACACAGAATGTTATGTGATTCCATTTATATAAAGTTTTAAAGAGGTTAAACTAATCTAAAATGTTGGGTGTCAAGAGGATGATAGATTCCAGGAAAAGGATGGGATAAAGGCAGGGAGAAATTACTGAGAGTGGTCTCTGGCAACAGACACAGGTTACAAAGGTGTATTCATTTGTTATTATTCTTTGAATACTGTGATGGTTAATTTTATGTATCATGGCCATGGAGGTTGGGGGGGTGCAGATTCTGGGTGTATCTGTGAGGGTGTTTCCGTATAAGATTAGCACTTATATTAATGGACTCAATAATGTCAGTGGGCATCATCCAACCCCTTGAGAGTCTGAATAAAACAATGGGTAGAGGAAGGAGGAATTTATCCTGTTTTGCTTCCTGCATACCTCCTTGGGCTCATCTCACATTCTCCATCCTTTTGATTGGTGAACTGGGGTTTACACCTTATAGGCTCCCCTGGTTCTCAGGCCTTCAGACTTAGACTGATTATACTACTGGTTTTCCTAGATCTCCAGTTTGCAGACATCAGATCATGAGACTTCTCAGCCTCCATAATCATGTCAGCCAGTTCTTTGTGATAAATATATCATCTATCTATCATCTACCTATCTATCTATCTACCATCTATCTATCTATCTCCTACTATTTCTGTTTCTCTGAAGAATATGGACTAATACAGATATATATTTATGATTTATGCACTTTATGTCTGTAAAATGCTTAACTAAGAAAAAAGAAAGAGAAAATATGTATTGAATTATACCTCCAACTTCCTTATATCCCCTCACTGACCCACTGTGCACTTAGGATATAAAGTCTAATTCTCATCAAGGTGTACCTAGCCACACAAGGTCAACTGCCTACCTTCCTCTCCAACTAATAGATCATCTCTATCCCTTGCTCAATCCAACTCAGACACAGAGATATTTTGTTTCCTTCATATAGCAATGTGTTTCCCAAGTTAAGACATTTCCATGTGTTAGTCCTTCTTTCTGGCATTATCTTCCCCATACTTGCAATATTTTTGCTTCTTACTCAACCTTTAACTCTCTGATGAATGTCACTTTTAACAGGACACTTTAATGGATCCCCAATCTAAATTATAGGCCACCTCCCCTGCAATTTTGTTTTATAGATCCTATTATTTTCCTTTATAGCTCTTACTGTGATATATAATTTGTGTAGTTATTTGAATGATTTCTGTCTTCCTCTGCTTTACTATAAGCTTCATAATAGCAGAGTCCATTTTTATTTTATTCTCCATTGTATACGGTGTTATGGTCCTAGCCCATACCTGGTTCAGAGTAAATACACTGTTTGTTGAGTGAATTAAGGATTGCTCCATTTTTTTTTTTTTTTTTTTTTTGCAGTACACGGGCCTCTCACTGTTGTGGCCTCTCCTGTTGTGGAGCACAGCCTCCAGATGCGCAGGCTCAGCGGCCATGGCTCACGGGCCCAGCTGCTCCGCGGCATGTGGGATCTTCCCGAAATGGGGCACAAACCCGTGTCCCCTGCATCAGCAGGCAAACTCTCAACCACTGTGCCACCTGGGAAGCCCAAGGATTGCTCCATTTTTATTGTAATAGAAATTAAAGGGGGAATAGGAAGTGAAAATTAATCTTGCACCACTCACTTTATCACTATTGTTTTAAGGAATTATGAGATTCATCACCAGGGATCACTATTTCTTAGCTTTATTATCTACAGGTAATATTATGAGGCCAGAGCTAGAATAGTACTAGAAATATTTTAAATAAATTATATTGGGGCAGTGCTGAATTGAAAAAGAAAAGTTTAGCATCTAACAGTTATTTATAAAAGCAGTTTCTCTAAGACAAGAATATTATTGCTTTCTCGGATTATCCATCCATAGTCATGGAGTCATGGATAATCTTGACTGAGGAAGAGATTAAAATTGAACATGAAATTCACTAAGAAATGAGAATTTTATAAATCTTAAGTCTGAAAAGTTTACTTTCATCATGTAATCAATTTCACCTCAGATCTCAGGACAAAAATATATAATTCCCAGACAGTATTACATAAAAAAGAAACAAATATATATATATATAATCCTGTACAATGTTGTATCAGTTATCTATTGCTTAGTAGCAAACTTTCCCAAATCTCAGTTGCTTAAGTAATAACCATTTATCTTGTTCATAATTTTGTTGATCAATAATTTAGCCAGCTCTCATTTGAGTCATTCTTCTGGTCTCAGTGGTCTTTCTTATGTGTCTGCTGAAAACTGTGAATTTGCAATCTGCTTTCAGTGTAAGCTACCTATAGAATGGAACACTCTCACATGTTGTCTCTCATACTCCAGCAGGCTAGTCCAGGCTTTTACTCCTGGTGGAGGTGGAAGGGGGAAAGAGAGAGACAGAGAGAGAGAGAGAGAGAGAGAAAGAGAAGAAAAAGAGGGAGGAGAAGGGGGAAAAGGAAGATAATTTGCCTTCAAGGATCTTAAAGACAAAGATCAGAATTTGTTTAGCATGCCTTTTATTCCATTTTTCAAAAAACTCACAAGTCCAGCACAGATTTCAGAAGTGAGAAAATAAATTTCACTTGTTGAAGGAAGAAGCTGCAAAATCATGTTGTTTGTATACAAGAGGTCATTAACTGGGCCACCATTGTAACCAATCTAACACAAGTATTAATCAACCAACAAGTATTTACTGAATGTATATGTTATATGCTTTATTACCATAAGATATAAGGGATACAGAAGTATGAAATATTACCTCCTTACAAATTTTTTAAATTTAACCAATTTAGTTAATAATATAACATTATGATTTTCAATCTCTTTTTGCCCAATTTAATTAAGAAATATGACACCATTTCATTTGTTAAAAACAAAAAAGGGGGTATACTGCCCAAGACTCTCAATGAGAGAAGAGAGGTGTTAAAGTAAGAACATGTCTTACCAAGCCATGTAGATATTTTAGAAGGTAAAGCTGGTGGTCTCAAAAGCTGTAAAAATTTCATCTGGGTGAGAACACAGCCCTTGAGGAAGCACTCACTGGCCAACTGTATCACAAACACAGGAAATCCAAAGAGTAATGAAAACCTTAGGGTGGAGTAATGAGGAGAGAATGGAGAAGAAAGATTGCACATATAATTGCCTCAGTAATACAGAGTTGATAATTCTGAGAAGTATCTCCCTCCCACTATATTTTCACATGAAATTTTGATTCCATAAGACAAAATGATCATAATACACCAGCATCAATTTTTGGGTAAGAGAACAGATCCACTTGGGTATTGGTAATCAAGACAGATTGGCTATTCACCACTTTGAGCATCAATATATCAAAAGAAACAAAAATTTACATAGAAATTTTACACACATCAATTATCTACTTGTATGAGGCTGGATTTTTTCACATATGCCAACCAAAACAACATATTGCAAACAATTGTATGCAGAAGCAGATATGAGGACATGTTTGCCTTCTATTAAGCAAGATACTAATGAAATTTGTAAAAGATAATTTAATGCCACTCTTTCCCATTTTTTTTTTCAAAAAATCTAGTTAATTTTCACAAAAGTTGTTTTATGGTAGCATGCAATTGCTCTATTATTATTTTACATGAATTAATGAATAATTACTTTAAAATAGTTGTATTTATAATACAATAAATTTCAATCCATATAACCCACATAAAACCAACTTAATTGGCAACCTTAGGAATTTTCAAAATTGTAAAGAAGTTATGAGACCAAAATTTTAGAAACTTGAGATATAGACAAAGTACTTTAACAAAGTGAGAAATAGGTTATTGCTGGGTATATTCACTGCATAAATAAGCGACTTCAGGAAGACTGAAAGCTATAACATTGCCTTATCCTGAAGGAGAGCAAGAAATAAAACTTTAACAGTGTAGCTATCTATTTAAGCAATAGAGTATCAAAAAGTTATTTTATCACTGTTTTTTACTTTCATTTTCTATGATTTTCCAAACAGGCAATATGAACAAACACACAAAACCATGAAAGGGACAGATGTTATCTGAAGATAGTAAAAAGTTCAGTACACCTTTGGAGAAAAACAGAAAACAAAGAAACAGAAGAGCAAAACACAAGCCAATGTTGAAAGGTCTGGTGTATATGAGATTGGTCTTTCTTCTGCGCTGGAGGTCTTCAGAGTATGGTATGAAGATAATAGAGTGGTAAGGTTTGAATTTATAATAAGAATTTGTTGGCAGTGTAAAAGAGTCAACTGGACCATCAGGTGGGAGGCTTCTATAATAATCTTGGTGGCATGAAGAGGGTCTTTACTAATCAGGGAGTGTGATAATAGAAAACATGGATTAAAGGTATATAAAGACATTGATGTGATATGTGTGCTTACCTAACTAGGAAAGAAAGAAACATTTGGAACAAATGATACTACCTTCCCATAGAAGATATGCAAAATTTATATTGCAGTTTTGAAAAGATGATTAACCCATCTGATAAACAACTAAAATGTATTATGTGGTAACAAAACTTAATTACACACTCCAAATGTTGTGACTCAAAAGAGATTACAGTTAGATTTGTCAGGACATGAATGTGGAAAGGCAGGTGGGAATAAGAATGGGCTTTTGTAGTTCACCAAATAGGAGCTGTTGGTGTGAGAGTAGAAGTGAAAGGTGGTTAAGTTGGAGGTGTTATGGCGAAGGACTGAAAACTAGGTGGGAGTTAAAAAACTTCCTGGAACCACTGAGGAGCTAGCTAGGAAATTACAGGACACAATATGGGTATGATAAATGAATGAATAAAGTCTGTAACATGAGTGAAAGATAGTTAGGAAAGGATTAATCTGGATAGTGGTGTATTTAGCAAATGAGAAACCATTCATCAAATGTCTATGTTTGGATACTTTAAAGTGAATGTAGAGGTAAACTCAACAATTTGAACCTTATAGAAAATTAATAAACTTACCTTATTGCTTATAATTATAAATGTCAGCTTGTCTCCCTCTTGTGAGAGCACCAGAATCACAACTAAAAGCTGAAGAATCATCAACAGGAAGACCCAGGAACTCACCAAAAAAGACACCCCACATCCAAAGAAAAAGGAGAAGCCAAAATGAGATGGTAGGAAAGGCGAAATCACAATAAAATCAAATCCCATAAATGCTAGGTGGATGACGCACAAACTGGAGAACAATTATACCACAAAAGTCCACCCACTGGAGTGAAGGTTATGAGACACACATTAGGCTTCTCAGCCTGGGGGTAAAGCAGTGAGAGGAGGAATTTCCAGAGAATCAGACTTTGAAGACTAGAGGGATTTGATTGCAGGACTTCAACAGGACTGGCGGAAACAGAGACTCCACTCTTGGAGAGCACACAAAAAGTAGTGTGCACATTAGGACCCAGGGGGGAGGAGCAGTGACCCCGTAGGAGACTGAACCAGACCTACCTGCTAGTGTTGGAGGGTCTCTGGCAGAGGTGGAGTGGTTGTGGCTCACCATAGGGATAAGGACACTGGCAGTAGCAGTTCTGGGAAGTACTCCTTGTCATGACCCCTTCCAGAGTCCACCATTATCCCCACCAAAGAGGCTGTAGCCTCCAGTGCTTGGTCACTTCAGGCCAAACAACCAACAGGGAGGGAATTAAGCCCCACCCAGCATCAGACAAGCAGATTAATGTTTTACTGAACTCTGCCCACCAGAGCAACACCCAGCTCTACCCACCACCAGCCCCTCCCATCAGGAAGCTTGCACAACCCTCTTAAATAGCCTCATCCACCAGAAAGCAGACAGCAGAAGCAAGAAGAACTACAATCCTTCAGCCTGTGGAAAGAAAACCACATTCACAGAAAGACAGACAAAATGAAAAGGCAGAGGGCTATGTACCAGATGAAGGAACAAAATAAAACCTCAGAAAAACAATTAAATGAAGTGGAGGTATGCAACCTTCCAGAAAAAGAATTCAGAATAATGATAGTGAAGATGATCCAGGACCTCAGAAAAGGAATGCAGGCAAAGATCAAGAAGTTGCAAGAAATGTTTAACAAAGACATAGAAGAATTAAAGAACAAACACCTAGAAGAATTAAACAATAAACAAATAGAGATGAAAAATATAATAACTGAAATGAAATATACACTAGAAGGAATCAATAGCAGAATAACTGAGGCAGAAGAACAGATAAGTGACCTCGAAGACAGAATGGTGGAATTTACTGCCACAGAACAGAATAAAGAAAAAAGAATGAAAACAAATGAAAACAACCTGAGACCTCTGGGAAAACATTAAACAAACCAATATGTGCATTATAGGAGTCCCAGAAGGAGAAGAGAGAAATAAAGGACCTGAGAAAATATTTCAAAAATATTTGAAAATATAGTCGAAAACTTCCCTAACATGGGAAAGGAAATAGCCACCCAAGTCCAGGAAGTGCAGAGAGTCCCAGGCAGGATAAACCCAAGGAGAAACATGTCAAAACACATAGTAATCAAATTGACAAAAATTAAAGACAAAGAAAAATTATTAAAAGCAGCAAGGGAAAAATGACAAATAACATACAAAGGAACTCCCATAAGGTTAACAGCTGATTTCTCAGCAGAAACTCTACAAGCCAGAAACGAGTGCCATGATATATTTAAAGTGATGAAAGGGAAGAACCTACAACCAAGATTACTCTACCCAGCAAATCAAAAGCTTTACAGACAAGCAAAAGCTAAGAGAATTCAGCAGCTCTATAACAAATGTTAAAGGAACTTCTCTAAGTGGGAAACACAAGAGAAGAAAAGGACCTACAAAAACAAACCTAAAACAAGAAAATAGTAATAGGAACATACATATCAATAATTACTTTAAATGTGAATGGATTAAATGCTCCAACCAGAAGACAAAGTTTTGCTGAATGGATACAAAAATAAGACCCATATATATGCTATCTAAAAGAAACCCACTTCAGACCTAGGGACACATACAGACTGAAAGTGAGGAGATGGAAAAAGCTATTCCATGCAAATGGAAATCAAAAGAAATCTGGAGTAGCAAAACTCAGATAAAATAGATTTTAAAATAAAGAATGTTACAAGAGACAAGGAAGGACACTACATAATGATCAAGGGATCAATCCAAGAAGATATAACAATTATAAATATATATGCACCCAACATAGGAACGCCTCAATATGTAAGGCAAATGCTAACAGCTATAAACGAGGAAATCGACAGTAACACAATAATAGTGGGGGACTTTAACACCTCACTTACACCAATGGACAGATCATCCAGAAAGAAAATTAATAAGGAAACATTAGCTTTAAATGACACAATAGACCAGATAGATTTCATTGGTATTTGTAGGACATTGCATCTGAAAACAGCAGATTATACCTTCTTCTCAAGTGCACAAGGAACATTCTCCAGTATAGATAACATCTTGGGTCACAAATAAAGCCTTGGTAAATTTAAGAAAATTGAAATCATATCAAGCATCTTTTCTGACCACAATGCTATGAGATTAAAAATCAATTACCAGGGAAAAAAACATAAAAAATGCAAACACATTGAGGCTAAACAATATGTTACTAAATAACCAAGAGATCACTGAAGAAATCAAAAAGAAAATAAAAAAATACTTACAGACAAATGACAATCAAAACATGATGATACAAAACCTATGGGATGAACCAAAAGTAGTCTAAGAGGGAAGTATATAGCAGTACAATCTACCTCAGGACACAAGAAAAATCTCAAATAAACAATATAACTTTACACCTAAAGGAACTAGAGAAAGAAAAACAAACTAAAGCCAAAGTTAGTAGAAGGAAAGAAAACCTAAAGATCAGAGCAAAAATAAATGAAATAGAAACAAAGAAAACAATAACAAAGATCAAGAAAACTAAA
This sequence comes from Delphinus delphis, assembly GCF_949987515.2. Lineage (NCBI taxonomy): Eukaryota > Metazoa > Chordata > Mammalia > Artiodactyla > Delphinidae > Delphinus > Delphinus delphis. Next base: position 84,854,438 of record NC_082687.1, on the reverse strand, counting down.
AGCTGGTTCTTTTACAAGATAAACAAAATTGATAAACTTTTAACCAGACTTATCAAGAAAAAGAAGGAGACAACTCAAGTCAATAAAATTAAAAATGAAAAAGGAGAAGTTACAATGGACACTGTAAAAATACAAAGCATCCTAAGAGACTACTACAAGCAACCCTATGCCAATAAATGGACAACCTGGAAGAAATGGACAAATTCTTAGAAAGGTATAACCTTCCAAGACTGAACCAGGAAGAAACAGAAAATATGGACAGACCAAACACAAGTAATGAAATTGAAACTGTGATGAAAAATGTTCCAACAAACAAGTCCAAGACCAGATGGCTTCACAGGTGAATTCTATCAAACATTTAGAGAAGAGCTAGCACCCTTCCTTCTCAAACTCTTCCAAAAATTTGCAGAGGAAGGAACACTCCCAAACTCACTCTACAAAACCATCATCACCCAGATACCAAAACCAGACAGAAATACTACAAAATGAGAAATTTACAGACCAATATCACTGACAAATATGATGCAAAAATCCTCTACAGAATACTAGCAAAAAGAATCCAACAACACATTAAAAGGATCATACACAATGATCAAATGGGATTTATCCCAGGGATGCAAGGAGTCTTCAATATAGGCAAATCAATCAACGTCGTTCACCATATTAACAAACTGAAGTATAAAAACCATATGATCATCTCAATAAATGCAGAAAAAGATTTTGACAAAATTCAACACCCATTTATGATAAAAACTCTCCAGAAAGTGGGCATAGAGGAAAGCTACCTCAACATAATAAAGGCCTTATATGACAAACCCACAGCAAACATCATTCTCAATGGTGAAAAACTGAAAGCAGTTCCTCTAGATCAGGAAAAAGACAAGGGTGTCCACTCTCACCACTATTATTAAACATAGTTTTGGAAGTCCTAGCCATGGCAGTCAGAGAAGAAAAAGAAATAAAGTGAATCTAAATCAGAAAAGAAGTATAACTCTCACTGTTTGCAGATGACATGATACTATACAGAGAGAATCCTAAAGATACCACCAGAAATCTACTAGAGCTGATCAGTGAATTTGGTAAGGTTTCAGGATAGAAAATTAATGCACAGAAATCTCTTGCACTCCTATACACTAACAATGAAAGATCAGAAAGAGAAATTAAAGAAACAATCCCATTCATCATTGCAAGAAAAAGAATAAAATACCTAGGAATGAACCTACCTAAGGAGGTAAAAGACCTGTATTCAGAAAACTATAAGACACTGATGAAAGAAATCAAAGATGACACAAACAGTTGGAGAGATATACCATGTTCCTGGGTTAGAAGAATCAATATTGTCAAAATGACTATACTACCCAAAGCAATCTACAGATTCAATGCAATCCCTAACAAATTACCAATGGCATTATTTACAGAATTAGAACAAAAAATCTTAAAATTTGTATGGAGACACAAAAGACTCCAAATAGCCAAATAAATCTTGAGGGAAAAAAACAGAGCTGGAGGAATTAGACTCCCAGACTTTAGACTATACTACAAAGCTACAGTAATCAAGACAATATGATACTGGCACAAAAACAAAAATATAGATCAATGGAACAGGATAGAAAGCCCAGAGATAAATCCACAGACCTATGGTCAACTAATCTATGACAAAGGAGGCAAGGATACACAATAGAGAAAAGACAGTGTCTTCAATAAATGTTGCTGGGAAAACTAGACAGCTACATCTAAAAGAATGAATTTAGAACATTCCTTAACACTATACAAAAAATAAACTCAAAATGTATTAAAGACCTAAAGGTTGGACACTATAAAATTCTTAGAGGAAAACATAGGAAGAACACTCTTTTACATAAATCACTCCAAGATCTTTTTTGACCCACCTCCTAGAGTAATGGAAATAAAAACAAAAATAAACAAATGGGACCTAATGAAACTTAAAAGCTTTTGCAGAGCAACAGAAACTATAAACAAGATGAAAAGTCACCCCTCAGAATGGGAGAAAATATTTGCAAACGAATCAATGGACAAAGGATTAATCTCCAAAATATATGAACAGCTCATGCAGCTCAAAATTAAAAAAAACAAACAACCCAATCCAAAAATGACCAGAAGACCTAAATAGACATTTCTCCAAAGAAGACATACAGATAACCAAGAGGCACATGAAAAACTGCTCAACATCACTAATTATTAGAGAAATGAAAATCAAAACTACAATGAGGTATCACCTCACACTGGTTACAATGGTCATCATCGAAAATCTACAAACAGCAAATGCTGGAGAGGGTGTGGAGAAAAGGAAACCCTCTTGCACTGCTGGTAGGAATGTAAGTTGATACAGACACTATGGAGAACAGTATGGAGGTTCTTTAAAAAAGTAAAAATAGAATTACCATATGACCCAGCAATCCTACTGCTGGACATATACCCAGAGAAAACCATAATTCAAAAAGACACATGCACCCCAATGTTCATTGCAGCACTATTTACAATAGCCAGGTCATGGAAGCAACCTAAATGTCCATCGACAGATGAATGGATAAAGAAGATGTGGTACATATACACAATGGAATATTACTCAGCCATAAAAAGGAATGAAATTGGGTCATTTTTAGAGACGTGGATGGACCTAGAGACTGTCATAGAGTGAAGTAAGTCAGAAAGAGAAAAATAAATATCGTATATTAACACATACATGTGGAGTGTAGAAAAATGATACAGATGAACTGGTTTGCAAGGCAGAAATAGAGACACACATGTAGAGAACAAACATATGGATATGAAGAGGGGAAAGCAGGGTGGGGGATGGTGGTGGTGGGCTGAATTAGGAGACTGAGATTGACATGTATACACTAATATGTATAAAATAGATAACTAATAAGTACCTGCTGTATAAAATAATAAAAATAAAACTAAAAAAAAAGTCAACTTATCTCATTAACTTGCATGTTATTACAATATCTTTTATAACTTAAAGCAAAGCATAAGCCAAGTGGGACTGTTAATTTTTAAATTTCAAAAAAAGAAAAAAAAAAGGAAGAGAACAGTTTATCTAACTTTTTTAAAGCACGATTTTTATTGAAGCAAATACCTAAATTGTGTCATAAATTTCATTTTTTTCTTGCATTTTCAGAAATAAAGACTATGTATGTGTAAAATGTAACAAATTAATAGTAATAATAGTAGTAATCTAAATGTTCCTCTTACAAGGAGAACAAATTTAAACACCTGAAGGTGAGGAACTGAAAAGTTGCATTTCTTTCTACTCTTTAAAATATTCAAAATATAATTTATTCTTTGTTTGCCCATGGAAAGCATTCATTAAACAGGATTCTTACTAATGTAAAGCACCAGAAAATTCATGTCATCCTTATTTCATTTAACATAGATATCACATAGATGCTGATAAATTACAGCTTATCATATTTTAATAAAATTTCAATAAAATATTAATAGTATTGTGCATTTAATATACGTATAATGTATTGATTTGAAAGTGGGTATAATGTACATTTGTACATTGTATTAAGTTATATAATACATTACATTGCAATGTACATTTAATAAAATATACATGTTTAGTACAGATCATGCAGATACTTAAAGTTGAGAGTATTGTAACACTACTTAAAACTTCCATATTAGTTCTTGAATTGGAGTGATAAAGGCAATTTTGACTCCTATTTTTAAAAAAATAATTAGAAAATTAAGGAACTTCTAAAAGTCTAGATTTTCCACTGAAATTTAACAAAAAAGGCTATTTTCAAACTGAAGATGGCATCCTATATAACATGGGAGACTGTTTTATAACATTGCTAATGTAAAAAGTGTAAGAAAAGCTTAACATTGAATGATTTGCAAACTCCAGAACACCCTAATTTTTATTAGTCTATATATATTTTATGGCAACATAGATCTAACTTCCTAACTGTGAAATATATTGAACACAACAAAATACATTTTTGGTTAAATTTAGATTAGAGATATTGACAGTATTAAAATTGTGAAATATCTGGATTACTTTACCAACCATTCTAGGAGATGTCATGACAATAAATTATTACATTTGCAAAGCACTTGTAAATGAACAGTTTGTAGCTGAGTGCTGAGCTTTTGCAGGGCATAATATAATGCTTAATACTATGATGGAAAATATTCTACTATTTGCCAGTTTTACCTCATGTGCAAAATAGTTTTCCTTTTTGGGGAACAATATCTAATTTTACACGTAAGCAAAATCCATGTTTTATGGTAATATTTGAGCCACAGCAGAGGTAATACTAAAAGTGGAGTATGTCTTGCAGTGCAATATAAATGTTATGCACACATTATCTGAACTAATTGTCACAACCGGGATTTAAGCTGAGAAGGAGATTAGTCAACGAGAGGAAACTAAAATGATCCTGTGTGATTTGTTAACTTAGGACAATCATACAGCATTTCTGAGTGTTAGACATTTTAATTGACCTCTTATATTTCCAAACTGCACTTTAGGTCTAGAGGCAATTTTCTATTTTGGGAAAGGTATCAAATGGCAGATTGATACACACTCACCCAAAAGGAAAAATGAAAGAAGAAATGTAAAGAGAGGAGGAGAAGAACACATTTTATCTGGGTATAAATATAGATAGATAGATAGATAGATAGATAAATAGATAGATAATGATAAACAGCATGGTATCAGGAAAGAATAACTGGTCGGGATTAAGAAGTCCCATTTTAGGAAATGTTAGTAATCATAATCATAATAATGATGTCAATAACTACAGCCACTGCCACAATAACAATAAAGAAATATTCCTGTCCTATGAAATTTGTAAATAAGTAAATGATTGGAGGACGAGAAAATGATAAAATTTTAAAAGTAAACCTAATTTATAAAAAACAAGTAATTAAGTGATTATCAAGTCATTTAAAAAGTAATTTGAAAAATGCAAGAAAAGATATCTTAGGATAAGAGGGTTTTAGACTGTTGGGAAAGAGGGTTGGACTACAAAATAGGGTGGTCAGAATATTTCAATAAATAGTAACTCAGTCGCCCATTGTAACTGTTTGAGATGACAATAATATTTGGATGCTTAAATTCTGTTGGACTTTATTAAAGAGAAAAAAAAGCCAACAATCCAAAAAAAAAAGTCACTATCTTGAGCAACAGGGAATAAATATAATTCCTCTGCCAAGTGTCAGCTCATCCAAAAATCAAACAGAGCTCTAATATCTCTCAACAACCTCTTCACTCTTAAGCAGCTTGCAATTTAAAAGACTGCACTTCACTTTCTATGCTCAAAGTACTTTACATGTATAAGAGAATAATTACAGAGATACTCAATTGATCTAGGTGTTAAGTTTTATTATCCCAATTTTATGGAAATGGAATTAGAGTTGACAAGGCTCAAGGGGTCAACCCAACTGGGAAAATAAAAACTATTAATCTAAATCAGTAGCATAAGGCTGGCTGGCCTAGTGCCCTTGAATAAGTCATTTACCTTCAATTTCTTTGTATGAAGACAATGACAGAAGGTGAAAAAAAATTATCAAAGAGTTCAAGTCAAATACAGAATGGATATGAGCTCTTATGATAATATAATATCCTGACCCTGGTGCCATATGGCAAAAAGTAGTAAAAGGAGGTTTCACTGATTGAGAAATGGGACACTAAGTGTTTAAAAAAGTAGCACATGGCAAGCAAGTGATACAGTTTGAACTCTGACTTCCAGTCAAGTATTTCAACTCTCAAATATTTAAACTCTCCAAGGAGCAGTCATATATATATATACTTCAAATTTATTTTTGATTTAAATTCCAGGGCATCTTTAATATTTTTTTTCTTTTACTTAACAAGTTTGCATTTATTTGATTTGGTGTCAGGAAGCTTAAAATACATTTATATTGGCATATTTATTGAGTTTTAAATGTCCAAGCTATAAATTTCTGAATATGGAATTTCAGATTTTAAATAAAAATTCATATTTATATTCTGCTTATGCTGTCTTTGGTCCATTTTTTAAAGCTAAGATCTGTATATTCCATCAAATATTCTGTCATCTGCAAACCTCACAATAGGATCATGTGAATACATTCCAAAATGTGAGTACATGGCAATAGGGTCATTTTACTTCCTTCATTTTTTTTTTTTTTTCAATACTAGTGTTCCAAATACCCAGGTTTGTTTCAAAAACAAAAAGAAACAAAAGAAGGAGAAGGAGAAGGAGAAGGAGAAGAAGGAGAAGGAGAGGGAGAGGGAGAGGGAGAGGGAGGGGGAGGGGGAGGAGGAGGGGAGGGGAAGAGGAGGAGGGGAGGGGGAGGAACTAGTCTTTTAAAATTTGTTTGTTTGGTTTTAAAATGGGAAATGGGGCACCTTAATAGAATTTAATTCAGTTATTGATCTTTCCATGTTTGATTTATTGACCACAACTGCTTTATTGGAGTCACCAGTAAATGTTATTTTAACTAAGATAAATAATATTAGGTAAAATTACTTTTCTAGGAATTTATTTCAATTTGATGAATTGTGTGGAATATTTGACTGCACTTTGCGAATCTTTTTAAGAAATTTTTGCATTTTCTAAATACTTTGTCATGTATTAGTTATTTTAAAGTAAAATTGTTTGCTTAAAAAGTGTATTTTAGCCTACCATGAAAGAAGCTACTTCTATTTTACTCATTTATACTCATTTGGTTTTGGGGAGTTTAAAACTTTAACACGAATTTTGGGGGGACACATTTCAGCTCCTGAAAGATATATTATTTTGTCTTTAAGTTATTTAGCTTTCTAATATTTGTTTTACTTTATACATAGTTGTACCACTGCATCTCCAACTCCTGTTTGTTGATTGTATTTTTTCTAATTTATTTATTTTTTTTATATTGGAGTATACTTAATTTACAATGTTGTGTTATTTTCAGGTGTAAGGCAAAGTGATTCAGTTATACATTTATGTATGTCCTTTCTTTTTCAGATTCTTTTCCCATGTAGGTTATTACAGAATATTGAGTAGAGTTCCCTGTGCTATACAGTAGGTTCTTGTTGATTATCTATTTTATATATAGTAGTGTATACATGTTGTTAATCCCAAACTCCTAATTTATCCCTCCCCACCACGTTTCCTCTTTGGTGACCATAAGTTATTTTTCAAAGTCTTTGAGTCTGTTTTGTAAATAAGTTCATTTGTATCTTTTTTTCTTTTAGATCCCACATATAAGTGATATCATATGATATGTGTCTATCTCTGTCTAATTTACTTCACTTAGTAAAATAATCTCTAGGTACATCAATATTGCTGCAAATGGCATTATTTCATTCTTTTTTAATGGCTGAATAATATTCCATTGTATATATGTACCACATCTTCTTTATCTATTCCTCTGTAGATGGACATTTAGGTAGCGTCCATGTCTTGGTTATTGTAAATAGTGCTGAAATGAACATCGGAGTGTGTATCATTTCAAATTATGGTTTTCTCTGAATATATGCTCAGGAGTGGGATTAATAGATTATATGGTAGCTCTATTCTTAGTTTTATAAGGAACCTCCATACTGTTCTCCATAGTAGCTGTACCAATTTACATAACCACCAACAGTGTAGGAGGGCTCCATTTTCTCCACATCGCCTCCAGCATTTACTGTTTGTAGACTTTTTGATGATGGCCATTCTGACCAGTGTGAGGTGGTGATGTATTTTTAAAAATACCATATATGCGATAATTTCTCTTCATAGTACTCTGTTGTCTGAAGAACAAGACATGCCTTTTTTGGTTGTTGAGGCATGCATTGTTGACCAACTTTCTTACTCATAAATCATTAATAGTCAAATGAAAAGCTTGAAAAATGGAATTTTCCTTTTCATAAGCAATTCAATTTGCACAAAAACCTTGATTTTTAACAAAAAGCTGTTAGCCCATGCTACATCCCTTAAATTTGATGTTCTGTATTTCTCTACCTCAGGCAGATTATTTTTTCTGCTTCTCTAGATTCACAGGTATTTATATTTCTAGCTTTTTATAATCAATGTTCAAAGTATGATCATTCTTTTTGAAAGTTTCAAATCTAACCTATTTTAAGGATAAATGCAACACTTGCATTTTTGTTCTCCAGTTCTTTTGGACATTACTTCCAGATGCATTTATTCAACTTCTTTCACATTGACTCCTCATAAATTTGTAGTTGAAATTTTTGAATTCTATTTCAGATTGATCATTTTATGTGGGTTTAGTAAGATGGTTGCTCTGCATGAATATATATTGAATGAGCAGTTGAATGTATTATGTTTTATGTAATTTCAGAAGACTATTTTCTTAGATAAGTTTAATCAATTCTAATGGAATTACAGATGCTGAAAACATGTAGATTCTTGACACAAGTTTTATCAATTGACTAATAATGTCCCCTTTCCAAAAACTGTTGAAAATATTGGATTTGATCATCTTCATCCTCCTTTTCTTTGTTACTATTGAAAATAGACATTTGTTAAATATCATCTTTCTATCTTTCTGTCTTGATTGCATTGAATTGTTTTTGAAAGCATTCTATATTTTGGTATTTGAAGTGTTCTTTCTGATTTCTCATCTTTTTCCTGTTGTCAAAATGCATGTGTAGTTTTCTTATCAGGTACTCTCATCTTATGCAGCCTCTACTATAGTCTGAGGATAATGTCTCACCTCTCTTAGCTTAACATTTTCACTGTAAAACCATTACAACAACAAATTTCAACTAAATTTTTATCCTATATGAAAGAGCTGATTAGCATCTATAACTTATTCTCTACATTAAATTAAATTGACCTTCATAAATATATACAGTATTCTTAAACCTTTGAGGTATACATGCTTTCCGAGGAGGTGGTCAAGAGAACATGACAGCCTGTTGACCCAAGAGCTGGATGTGGGCAATCAAAGGCTCCTCACCCCACCCCCCTGTGCCCCACCCCCATCCTTAGTAATTACACTCTGCCCATCGTTCCAACAGTAGCAGCTGCTTTCAAGGACTCAGCCTTGAGGGAGTAATGTGTTGTTGAGACTATCTTAATGGTACATGTGACTGAACCCAGTTAAGATATGTATATAAACTTTTAGATTCTGGCAGGTGGGTGTGGAACTCTACTCATCTTGTGGCCACCCAAGACAAACCTTGTATGTAAGTTCCCTTGATTATTAAACCTGTCACCTACCAATCTTGGGTGGTTAGCCTCTTTCTTCAGGGTCTTTCCTTGCCCTCTGTGTATGGGGGCCAGTTTGTGAACCAACAATTGACAAGCCAGCCAGGAGACTTAAGAAATGGGCCTTGGGAAAGAGACATCCACAGGGGAAATCCTCAGTTGGCCATCTACCTCTATGTGAGTGTGAGGACACACCTGAAAACCTGGCGGATCTGATGTGCTTGTTTGAGGAACTGCATCTAAGACACTGTGGCAAAGAAGGCAGAAGAATCGCTGCTGCATTGGTCAGCCTCTACTGTGGGCAGGCCGGCTGGACACCAATGCCAAACCAGAGCTGGTGCTCCAGTTAGAAAGTTGGAAGAAGAGCTGAGGATAGAGAAGGATGTGCTGGGGTCCAGTGCTCTGCTGGCTTCAGGGTTGGCAGACAAGGTGGGAGAACAGGATAATAAACTGGAGACCTTCAGTGTCATTTTGCAAAGCTCAGAGGGAGCAAGCTGCCATGGATTAAGATGTGAGCTCTTGTGACAAAGACTCATTAGGATGCTAAGAGGTGGAATCCCTGGGAAAATGGGGAGAAAAAAGGAGAAGATGTTGGGATGATTGACAATGCAAGGGATGGACAAGTTCCCTATACAGTTCATTTTCTGATACAAAGGAACATTTTCATATCAATAGTAATTTACTTAGACTTGTGATAACAGAAAAATATAACACAAACCTCCTGGGAGAAAACTTGCATTTTTTTCTCTGTTCCTGGAAGGTGTAAATCTCATCATATCTTTGAAACGTAAACACCCCAGGAGATACTAACCCCCTGACCAGGATTGTTTGAGAATTAACAGAAAAAAAAGAAAAAAGAGGCTTTTTAAAAATACAGACTGCTATGGAAGCTCTCTTGCCCAAAATCTATACCACAACATCCATAAGATTATTTTTCAAGGGTAAATACAAATCTTAAAAGTCTTCCTCCTAAGTTGGGTGGGCTGAAGCCTGGGCTATATGATTAAGTGGGCTGCTGATTGTGCTTCCCTGTGGACAAGGGTGCTAGCTGGGCTGTTTTGTTGGAGAGGCCTCCAGCTGCATCCACATCTTGGTTGGGGCCAGGGACTGTGCTCTGTGCTTGGGCAGGGCCAATGTCTTGGGTTCCCTTATCAGGCGGGGCTGTAGGCTATGTGCTATGACTGGACTGGGTCACTGGCTGGGCTCCTTGCCTGAGCAAGACCGAAGGCTGGGATCTGCAGCTGAGTGATACTGTAGGGTGGGTTCCAAGACTGTCCAAGGTCACTGTTAAGTGCCCCTTGTTATATGGGGCCTGAGGCTACATGTCACATTTGGGCAGGACTGTTGGCTTGGTTCCCTGCTTTAGGGTGAGGTCTAATGCTGTGGGGATTCTCTGATTAGACTTCCTGGTTGAGTAGCACTGGAAACTATATTCAGCAGTAGGTAGGGCTTTGAATTTGCTTCCCTCCCTGGGTGATGCCATAGGATGGGCTCCAAAGTCTGTACAGCTCTCTGGTTGATAAACTAAACTAAGCGGAACTGCCCCCTAGCTTCCCCGGCAGGTCGAGTCACAGGCTTGGTTATTCAGATGGACAGTCATTGGCTGGGATCTCAGCCAGGGAACAGCTTTCCAGAGGAATGTGCTTTGCCAAGATCTGAGTGCTAGTGGCTATAATCCCTGCACCTGCTTCTCTGTTTCTATCTGATCCTCAGTGGTCAAGCCTAGCAGATTTCCCCAATGATCCTTGTGAAGGGAGACCCAAGTGGGGTACCTGGGAACTGGAGGGTGCTGGCTGCCCACCATGGGCTCTTTTTCCCACTAGAGAAACCCCAGGCCTAGCTTCAGGGGTGGCAATGCTGTCAGTGTAGTTACTCCTTTACCTTTCTAATGCTGTCTTTCTAGGTCTCTGTGGCCATGAGGTTGCTTCAACCTCATCCTCAGGTTCTGAGATTTTCATAATGGTGTCTTATTTATGTATAGTTGATCGCTGGTCTTCTTTGAGGGGGACTGAATCCGGAACATCCTGTGTCACCATCTTGAAGACTTCACTCTTTCCCATTTTTTCCTTTTATTTTCCACAGAGCATTCTAATTCTCTATTCATAGAAATTTTAATTCTTCAATATCCAGCACAGCTCATTTTTCTGTTTCTTTATTAAATCTCCTCTATTGACTCTATCTACATTAGGCTCCTTCCTGTTGCATGTGGTCCAGGAATGTATTCTTTTTTGTGCAACATTATATTCTCATTGTCAAATACAGTGGCTAATATATATAGGATGTTCAATGAATATTATTGAATTGAGGTTTTCAGTAGATTAAAAGTGAAGTGTTCTATAAAAATAGTTTTATTAAACCTTTCAAGAAATAAAATCTCATATTTTATCCTATGTTAAAGAAAACATAATGAGGAATAAATTAGCAAATATATTTTTCACTTGAATGAAATAAATTTACTAGTTAAAACTGATGATCTCAGTAATGACTGGTCAGCAAATCTGTAGCAAAAGAAAAAATCAGTTCTGAAATTCCTTAAGGCCAAAAAACTTTATGTGTATCATTACAAATATTTTTAGTTATTACATTTTGAAATTCCTTTTGAACATATATCACTATAGAGAAAATATACATCTGGGTTTTTATTTTTTTTTCCTTGAACGCTATCATTCTCCTGTCTGTTATACAACCATTTTTCTAGAGACACGTTCCCATTAGTTAATTCAGGCAATAGCAATGCTTAGGTAAAAAAATAATGAAAGGAAATAGAGAAAAATGATGAAAGAAAAAGAAAAGAAATAGAAAGAAAGAGAAAGAAAAACTTTATGCATCATACACTATTTACTTTTCTTCAAAAGTTTACTGTGTCTTGCTTGCACTTTCAGATTGTCATTTCTTTACTAATTTAGAACATACCTTTTATGACTATCTTTCCAGAGAACAAATGCCAATGATGTAAAATCAACAATAACCTAAGGGTTCAATTCTTTTAACAAAGAGCCTCTAATACTAAGTACTGTCATATTGTTGTATGATCTTGTGATATCATTATGAATCTATTGATAAGAAACCATTAATTTCTAAATTCAAGAGAAATGATTTAAATCACTACCTGACATACTAGATCACACTCATCTGGAAGCACATGGAACAATTTTTGGTAATAATAGTCAATCAAATTTTGTGTTACAAAAGGATTGCAAAGTGATTAATGCCTAAATGTCTAGGCAGATTCTCACAAGCTCCGACTTTTTTGAGACATCTTCACGTACAAGTATATAGTCAATACTCAAATTATTTTACTAAGAAAAGTAAAATATGAAGGCCTAGTTTGTCACAGTTCTTTAAAGGCTGTATTTCAAATCTGATATTTAACCTAAAGGGTGACTATAGTTAAAAGGATTGTCCTTACAGTAGCCAACTATTTTTATGCTCATTTATTTTTTAATCCTAATTAATAACTAAAACTTAAAAGTAATCTCTGCAAACTGTGTCTGTAAAATTTTTATAATAAAGGGGAAGATATTTTTTATATCCTTGTATTCTTAGTAATAATGTTCAAGTTCAGTTTTACTACAATGATCCTTATGAACTAAATCAGAAGTAGTATCCAAAAATATTTAATGATTATTTTTTGGCTTAGGCATGTTAAAATAATGTATACATGCACCTTCTACCATCTAACATGTAAGATTCTCAACCAAACAACATAGAAGATCATCAGTAAAACATCATTATGCCTAAATCATGAAAATATACAACTTCAGTTATAATCTCAAATGATCCGTATTTTTTTCCATGAGAATGGACTGTAAACAACTTGACTCTCAACTAAATAGATTCAGTAACTACTCATTTGTAATATCTTAACCATGATATTGTCTGCTTTTTGAAGGAACAAAAGCCTGGATCATCTCATCTGTCCAACTGTTATGAAGTTTAAAAAGATAGAACTTTAAGGATCTAATGATAGAAATAAAAGTGTGTGACAAGATCAAGTTAAAAAAAAAAATGGAAGTGCCTAGAAGTGGGGCTGTCTCTTATCTCCATGGTAGCAGTGAGATGTTTATATTTTAGTTTTTTTTCCACCAGTATTGTCTTCATGTCATCCACCTTGAGGAAAATAATCAATCCTGCTAGAGCAGAAATAAATTGTACCCGTGAGGTCTCTGAATTTTGATTTAAATTTTTTATTTATTTATTTATTTTTGGCTGCATTGGGTCTTCATTGCTGCATGTGGGTTTTCTCTAGTTGCAGCGAGCGGGGGCTACTCTTCATTGCAGTGCGCGGGCTTCTCATTGTGGTGTCTTCTCTTGTTGTGGAGCACGGGCTCTAGGCGCACGGGTTTCAGTAGTTGTGGCATGTGGGCTTCAGTAGTTGTGGCTGGCTGGCTATAGAGCACAGGCTCAGTAGTTGTGGCGCACGGGCTTAGTTGCTCCGCGGCATGTGGGATCTTCGTGGACAAGGGCTTGAATCTAGCCCCCTGCATTGGCAGGTGGATTCTTAACCACTGTGCCACCAGGGAAACAACTGAATTTTGATTTTACTGTCATGATTGCCTCTGAAAATACCCTCCACTTCTACAATCCAAAATACTCTTGCTCTTTCCATGGCAAAATCTACCATATCCTAAGAAATAATAGGAAAACATACTTAATCAACTACCAACTCAATGATGATAATTACAGTATACGTTCTTGCTCAAAATTTATTTTCCTCTAAATTTTCTATTATGATTCTATGAACATTTGCACAATTTTCTATTAATGAGAGACAGTGCATAATATAAGGTATCCCCAAATCTTAGTATCATATTCATCAACATTTTACCTTTTCTCTAAGAACTTCAGTCTTAGTTAGTATCTTGAACATAACCATAAAATATTTGTCAATTAAAAAATTTAAAGACATTATTTTAAAAAACAGTATTCAGAATAACATTTCTCTTTCACAGGACACACAATTTTGTTGACAGTTTGAATACTCAGGCTGTCAATGAATTCTGCTTAATCTGTAAATTGACAAGTGTTCAATTATCTGTGCTTCATCAGATGTCACAGGTTGTATTTTTTTAAAGTTGATTACTTAGTGTTTATGAACAATTTTGCATTATGACGCACTGTCATGTTAACAGATGGCAAATGTAGCTGGCAAGTAAGTCTTCTTGATTCTACTCATCTCTTCCTCTTCTGAGTACCTCCTTGTTATATCTTGCACCATTAGTGCATAAATCTGGTGTTCCCTCTCTGCCAAGTACTCAGCCAAGTTCATACATTCCCTGTCCTATTACCATTGCTTCATTGCACTGGCCTTCTATTTCAGAATCTCTTCCACCTGTTTTATTGAGAAAGCTCTGTTAAATAATTATTTTTCTGTGTACAAAACTCTATTTCTTCTCCCTACTCCTCTTTCAAATTTAAAAATTTCCTTACCCAGGGATCTTATGGAGTTATAATTCTCATTATCTTTCTTCCTAGGTTATACCAATGTCTATATCTTACTATCCAAGTAAAACTGTTTAATATATATCATCAGCACTGCTAATTAAACCACATTTTACCCTTTTCTGTAGTGTCTTCTTTACTCTTTCCTTTTTTCTTTGGTTGTATACTGCTCCCTCAGAATTACAATTTGTTTATTTTTCAACCCAGAATGCTCTTGTTTTTAACTGGTTAACTCTTTGCACTAAGACCTCTCTTTTGTCTCACTTTCCCTCATGATGGGTCATCTTCATCTTACGGTGGCCATGAGCATTTTAAAAATCTGCTAAGGAGGCTCTGCTAAGGAGGGATATATTTTATTTGGGATTAGATGAATATTTCCATGGGGTTGCAATCAGTTCCATGACTAATATTTCTAGCTATAACCATGTAGAAAGGTCTAGAAAGTTTTTACATGATTTTGCAAAACTAGAAATCACCTGAAAATGTCCTACAGAACTAGGATCTGAATTATGTAAGTAATGGAAAAGGAAAAATAATTTAAAAATTACTTGAAGCAGAAGCTAGCCTGTGTGAAAGTCATATAATCATCAGATATGTAAATGTTAAGAGAATGTGTTTCCCTTCAACAAGTCAAAACAGAAGCTCTCTCCTATCAGTAATATATTCAATTATTTAGTCTTTTCTTATGGAGCCCACTGTTATGTTTCATCAGCATTAGTCCCTTAAAACACTTGGATTCAACTCTTCCTACACGTTTTTTTTTTTTTTTCATGAATGAATTACCAAGTTTAAAGTAAGGTATGTTTTTTATATATCCATAGCATATCTGAATGATTTTAAAATATATAATTCAGTGGCATTAGGTGTTTGCAAAACTTGCAAACTAAAACTCTGTACCCATTAAATAATAACTCTCCCTTCTCTCCTCCCTCCAGCCCCTAGTAATCATTATTCCATTTACTGTTTCAGTGAATTTAACTATCTAAGAACCTCATATGAGTGAAATCATATAGTATTTATCCTTTTGTGACTGGCTTATTTCATTTAGCTTAATGTCTTCAGGATTCATCCATTTTATAGCATGTGTCAGAATTTCCTTCCTTTTTAAAGCTGAATAGTATTCTATTGTATGTATCTGTCCATCCATCTGTCAATGGATACTTGTGTTGTGTTCACCTTTTTGTCTATTGTGGATAATGCTGCTATGAATATTGGTGTATAACTGTTTGAGTCTATGTTTTAAAAATTTTAAGTATATACTCAGAACTGGAATTGCTGGATCATGTGATAATTCTGTTTTTAATTGTTTGAGGAACTGCCATACAAGGCAATTTTTATAAAATAAAATTTTCTGCTTTCTACTGGAAAAAATTCCAAATATCTGGGAGAATTGAGTTCTCTTTCTGGCATGACCAGAGATTCAAGAATCTCTGAGATTTTTCTGGAGCCAGTAGATAGTCTATCACAAGGAGCATGAGTCCTTCAGTTAACCATAGGTCCCTTTTCTGCAATACTCAACTGTATTCCTTGCTTGCCCCTTGGGGGTACGTATTTTAGGGACTCCTGCCCTAGAGCTTAAGAGAATCTACATAAAAAGAAGAGTAAGAAGAAGGAGGAAAACAACAAATATAAATGTGCTGACGATGGACTATTCCCCGCCTTAATCCTTAGGTAAAAATCAAGAAGGGAAGGGGGCCACAAGAACAGGTAAAGATTTAAAGAAATTATATATAAGAGAAAAAATAATTTCCATAAATATTGGAATTGACTGTTTGAGAATAATTTATGAATATGTATGAATTTGAGTCGTCATGGTTTAGTTAACTAACACTAGTCCCCCAACAATATGTCTCAAATTTCAGCTTCTATATTAACTGTAAATAATTGTGTAAAGTACAAACTTTGCTACTTGGTCTTGAGTCCACAAATCACTACATAATTAACAGATATATAGCATGATCAGTGACCAATTATGCCACTTCTTTTAAATGCTGTCCGTAATTGGTCACTGCACACCTGTTAGTCAGGTCAGGCACAGACAGGTAAGCATGCAGTTGCCTCCCTGTCTTCCAGTTGTAAACCCACATGGCATTTTACAAAACTGGAGAATTGAAAGAGAGATTGGCCAGCAAAAATGAAAATGCAACAGAGAAACAAAACAAAGTGGAATTCAAATAGGAAGTAAGTGGAGTTATAGAAAAAAGAGTTGACTATATACATGTTGACGTTGCCACCACTCAAGAGACTGACTGTAGAGGAAGAACTTAATAAAGGCAAATTTTATCTACATAAATGAGGAAATTTGTTGTGAGGAGAAGAATCAAAATCTCCCAGAGGAAGTGTTGGTAAAAAAATCTTCACATTTAAGAAATTCTTGGAAATTCTTATGATATTGAAAGTACAAAGGATAACATGTTAGAAATTGATCCATGTTAAGAAAGATTAGAAAAGATGCTCACTCCATTTTGTATGTTATAGGGAAAGAAGAAGACAAGCACTATTCAAACTACTCTTGGTAGGTTTTTTTATAAAAAAATAGAAAACTTTAATTTTCAATGTTTCTAATATTTTAATTTGTACACTAAATAAATAATAGCGTTCTTTGTTTTTTATTTTTCTATACCTCTATTACCATCAGTAAGAAAGCTTGCAGTATTTGAAAATTTTTTAAAGTTCATGAAATAATCATAATTCTTTCCTATTGGTTACTAAGATAGTTTTGAATGGTTTCAGTTTCCATGACCATTTATATATCTTCACTCATCCTTTTTGAGATAAACATGATGTAAGGCAAAAGTACTAGCAGAATATAGGCAAACGTTAAAATAAAAATGGCTTGAATTATAGTTTTCACACTGGCACTTTCTAGCAATCCAATCTGGGGCAGCATAGTCATTCCTT
Organism: Delphinus delphis; assembly: GCF_949987515.2. Taxonomy (NCBI): domain Eukaryota; kingdom Metazoa; phylum Chordata; class Mammalia; order Artiodactyla; family Delphinidae; genus Delphinus; species Delphinus delphis. The sequence continues at coordinate 84,836,931 of NC_082687.1, read as the reverse complement.
ATCAAGCTTATTATCTTCATCATTGAAGTAGGAAGTACAAATTACTTGTTAGTATGATACATGACTAACATAGGGTTTAATATAGTGGGTGTTCAATTAGTATTGGAGTTGGTCATTTGGACATTTTAGGTAGTTTAGAGAAGATAGCAAAAGTTTAAATAAAAGGTTAAAATGCTTAACTTTATATTGTCATAAAGAGGAAGTCATTGGGGGTGCATGGACAATGGTACCTTATGAAGATTGACCAGGAAACACTGGGCAGAATGGATTAGAGACTAGAAGAATTAATGGCAAAGTGGTAAATTGAGAATGTAGATTAGTTGAACAGGTGTATGATGATAAGACAATTTAGTAAGACCTTGATATACATTATTCAATGAATAAAATCTAAAGAAAAATTGCAATTAATGTATATTTGTTAGATGCATTAAATAATGATTTAAACTATCAGTGAAGTATGCTTGGAGAAAATATTGAAAGGCCTTATGTGCACTGACAAGTATGTAGTTATTTCACCAGTGTATCCCATGATTTTAGATAGGCTTTTCTGTCGAGTTTTCATTAATTTCTTTTCAATGGCACCTGTATCAGTCAAGGAAGATTAACTGCTATAGTAAAATGACCCCAACGCACTGTGGCTTTCCATTATACAAGTTTGTTTCTTAGACAAGAGAGAGTCTGCAAGGCAGGGCCAAGGTTAGTTTAATTATATCCTTCTGCCAATTTCTATGGCACCAGAATCCTCCACTGGTGTCTTTGAATCCATCTAGGAGAGGTGAAAAGAAGCGGTTTCTTGGGAGATATCAAACTTTAGACCTGCAGGTGATACACATTGCATTACCCAGAATGCCTCAGCTAATCATAACATGAGCACATAGTATTGTCTCTACCAAGGGAAATACATTTTGGGGTGACTTGGAGTATGTGTGTTGAGATTGTCCCAACCTTGCTTCCCTAAAAGAAGTTTTCAGATGAAATTGAGAAAATGTGACATCTTAACAAGGCTGTTAGGGATAATATGTAACCAAACAACTATTATTTTTCAATCCTAATGTCTGCAGCAATCTACTGAAATCATGAAGATGTGAGAAAAAAAGAAATGCATAACAGTATGCAATGAGTCTAAAGCAACCATATAGAGGAAAGAACAATAGTCATTAAGAAGTCAAGAATGACAAAAATTTAATTCCAGAGTTTTGAAGTAAAAAGAGGAAACAAAAAAAAAAAACACAAAAAAACAAAAAACAAACAAACAAAAAAGAGGAAACAACTAAATTCCACAGATGAGATTAGTGATCTGAAAAAGTATAGACTACCTACAAGTAGGGTAATATTATACACCAGTTTGTTTGACAAAATCCAGTTACAGTTGTAGTCTCAGCAAAACAGGATTCAAACATGGGTCTCAGTTTGGACGATAAACATTATGACTATCCTGTTCGGTAGGGTGTAGCTAAGGAAACTTAATCAAGTAAACTTGAACTAATTTTTAAAAGAGTATTGCCCAATTAACTTTTTAAGCTAAAATTACTTAAGAAGATTACCCAAATTAATTGAATAAGACTCTGTCCTCAGAAAGACATTGGGCAAAAGAGGAAGACTTGTCATAACATCTTAGAAAAGGTATTCCATCCAGCAAGGATATGTCAGTGTACCTAAGATGTTAAGAGGAAACATTTCATATAAGTTGAAGCAGTCATGCATTCTGCTGCGTAGAAATACTCCTACAGAAAAGACAGATGAATTATAAATGACTTGATGACACTGACCTTTAGCATCTTTAAGGTTTTCTCCTTGCTATGATAGTGTGCTTAACACATAATGTATTGATTAGAAGTTTCTTTTCAATAGAACTTTCTCACTGGAAGGTCTTGCACTGATCTCCAACATGCACATTTGTTAGTCTTCCAGTTGTATTATTTTAATGATATGAGAAATTGAACCTCTGGATTTTACATCAGCCATTTCTGTTTGGTTAGTGTGAGCTAGGTTCTCTTAAAAACAATCACATCTATGAAGAGTAGAAAATCTTTCTGGGCCTGAAAAGTCGAGGCCTACACCTTAGTCCTATTCCATCCAAATAATTGTCCTCTTGAGGTACTTTTTAAGGAACCAGAAGTTCTCTCTGGATGAATAATCAATTAAATTTTGCTCTTAGTTTAATTTGGACAGTGCTAGTATTCAAAGGAATAAAGGAAACCTATTAAACTTATTTATTAAAAAACTATTCTTATGAAATATATGTATTTGTGGATTTAAGGGTTTTCTGATCAGCTCTGGTGTCAGATTTCTAAATCTAAATGGAAGTAGCGAGGTGATTGAACATATAAAAAATAAGTTTAGGTCTGCCCTATAGTCTAATCATAAGGAAAGCACACATTTTAGTCAGAAATTTGAAAGCACCTGGGAACCAGTGCAGTGAGAATTTTCAATGAAACAGAGATGTCTTTAATGACAGTCAGAGTGAGATTTTGCAAACCACAGTTAGTTTGAAGGAGAAAGCATTAATGTTTATGTGACAAAGCTAATAAAGTCGTCACAGCCCTGTAAATGTTAGAGACAATTTAATGATTCCCAATCATTTTTTCAATTGGATTACTCTGTAGACTTTAGAACATATTCAAAAACAGCTTCCTTCCTGATGAAGACTTAGGGTACTGTAAGTCAATACAACAGATATTTCAATGACAAAGGAGACAGTAACCAGAGGTGAGAATGCCCAGCCAAGCTGACACAAAACACAAACGTGCCCAGTTTTCATAACATAAATTTGTCTCTTCACTGGCATCCCCAACATGGGGGATATGAAAAGAACTGACACAAACAAGGGTAGTGATTCAGAATTGATGTTTGTCAAATAAGAACAGAAAAGAGACTCACTAGATAACACTTAGAATTTGATGAGGAAGCACTGTGCTGGGAGGTGGAGAAAAAGGAATGAATATATTGAGTAAGAAAGGAAGTGAATATGAATGGATGTGCCATCAGTGCAGTACTGTAATTGCTACTTTGGAGATAAACAACTTCTCTGTATATATTAGGGATGATCTGATTGATAGCAATAGCATAAAAGAAGACATTAAATATTGAACCCATATGTAGATTATCTCTCTCTCTCTCTCTCTCTCTCACACACACACACACACACACACACACACATACACACATGCAAGTATACGCATAAAATTATACTTAAATGAAGACAAAAGCTGTTCATAATAGTTGCATTTATGCATCTTTGTGTATAAAAACTTATTTATATTATATCAATTGTGGATGGCATTATTTGAAAGGACTATACATATTTCATAGCAGCAAGAGATGAATTTGTATTATCCAAACCTAAAAATGAATGTAAGGGATTTTAAAAAGTGTTGACAGGATTGGTGAAATGATTGTCTGGGACAAATGAGATATTATTAATGCAATATCATTAGTTTTATTCTAAAATAGTAATCTTGAAATCAGGAAAAATTAAAAAAAATGCTTTTCTAAGTCCATTTGATCTTGTTGGCATAACACTGATATATAAATTAACTTTTCCTGTGTTAAATTAAAATATAAAGTTAATATTAAGTCATTATTTTATCATTCCATGCCATGTATAGATTACATTTACATGTACAGATGTATTTGAGAAATAGCTAATTTAGGGAACTAACAGAATGCATGGTTCAATCATTTTTTAAAGAAGTGTAACTATAAACAATAACAAAAGAAGATCAGTTGATATGTCAGAGTACAAAAACCCTAAGGGAAGGAATATTAGATTAGTACTTTATAAGTTAAATATTGAAATCATTTTAAATAAACAAACAAAATTCCTGTTTGGTTGAATATGAATTATATTGGACCTAGAATTTTATTCTTAATTCCATATCATTGAAATAGTTTTAGGCCACTGAAGTTCAGAAAATTGCCACAGTCTTATTCATTGTCTGACTTTGTATCACAATGACATGGATTTAGGCTGCCTTAACTTAGATGAAATTTGAGATAATTATCATGAGTTATGTATAAATCATCTGACACTATATTGTGCCTCATCTGCTTCACCAGTATTTCTCCTCTTAACATCTTTGCTTAAATTATCTCAAAGACTTTGGGATCTTATTTAACAAAAAGTCCTGCCTGCAAAATGACAAACTTTATTATCTAAGGCCTTATTTCAGGGATTCTCTGGATGCCCTGAATCAAAAACGTTACATATGGCTCAGTCTCAGAACATGTTCAGGTAAAAAGAACACAAACTAGTCACCAAAAGTAATTTCAAAATAAGTTATTTTCTCGCATACCTTCAAATCTGTGAAAATTCTATAACAATGTTTTTTAAATTCCCATGGTTCTATCCTATTCACACCTCTCCTAGGTCAGAGCAGCCTATACCTTCATTTACCCCAGCCCGAACTCTTTCAGAGGAGTACTAATAGATTATCTTATGTCTACTACCATCTTATATCACATTCACTGCCTACAGCCATAGTCCAGAATTTTCTTTATTCCATCACAATCTATGTCTTATTTCCATATGACCCCTTCTTTTTATTTTAACGTGTCAAGTAACACAAATAAAACATTAATTCATTAATGGGCACTGATTGGATGTCAAGTGAGACATCTCCCAGATAAGACAATGCCTTATCCAACAAAAATGAGTTTTCGGGTGAAATTTTTGTGGTGTATGGTTTCAAGCTGTTTTATCACAAGTTCTATGACACAGGCCAAAAGATATTTCATCTATTCAGAGCACTGTCCTTGGTTTTCTTGGAATACCAAACACGTAAGACAGCAATAGAGTCCCAGGAGACATTTTCTCTATAGAAAGTATGTTCTAAGTATATAGGGCTAGAGGGAAGAGGACAGGTTGCTTTTAGAAATAGGAATCAGTTATATATAGGATTAGAGAGGAAAAGTGATGGGAGCAAGAACAAGAATGAGAGAAGTAGGTCAATGTATATATTGATATTTGTGTTCAGTGTGTTGTTTCACGACTATTCAATTCAAATCATCTATTCCATTTCATGAGGAGACAAAATTCAGAACATTTAAGAGACTGAATCAAGGTATAAAGTTAATGACGGAGAACAGTATTCACAGAGGTTGCTATCCCTTGTATATAAGAGTAAATCCTCAATGTTTTATTCAATTATCCTGGAAAATTATCTGACATTTAATCTGAAGATTTGGTGAATATAAAGTAGCCCTATTCCTCCCCAAACCTTCCTTTTACTACTAAAAAACCCTGGAAATAATATAACAAACCAGTGTACAGAAACTTTAAAAGTTTGAAAGAAGGGAGCAGACTGCCTAAGGACCTTAGAATGCGAGGAATGAAATGGTGATGAGTCTAATAGCTAGTTGTCTCACATTTCCCTTCTGGAAAAGGGAGTTCCAGAAGCCTCCAATCTGGACCTGCCAATAGGCACAGATGAAAATAGCTCTAGGAAAAGCCTCATTTCTCTAGCCAAATGGAGGAAAACAGTCGACTACCAACAGGAAGCAATTTGGAAATACCTGCTCTATTCCAGCCAAACATCAGCAGAAAATGTGCACTTTTACCTTTGAGGTTTTAGCAGGACTGAGCAGCTGGTCTTCCAGCCCATTCCCTCACCTTGCAGAAGCAGGGAATCATGCTCCAAACTCTCACCTGGTGGTGGTGCTCATCTAGCAAGCAGGAAGCTAATCTTCCATCCTTTGCTTAGTGGAAACAGGCAGTGCTTTGATTCCCCTGCCAGAGTATTTCAGCAGAGTCCAGGGTCTGAACAAGGCAGTATGAGTTGGGGCTTTTCAGCACTCCAAATTCCCCTGGCACCTAGTTTCAGTGGGACTTAGTGGGAAACTGAACATTCACACTCCTTCATCAGCATCAAGACTGAATAAGGCAGTGTGAACAAGGACTAGTCATCACTCTGGTTTACCCTCCCATTCTGGTAGTGCCCAGCTGGGAGCTGCTTGTATGCCCACCTGACTGTAACAGAGTAGTGTGAGACAGAGCTCCACTTTTGTTGGGGTAGTATCAACAGAACACAATAGAAAGCTGAGCATCTACCTTCACCAGGACCTGTGCACTACAATTAAACAGAGTAACTGCCTGCTAAATAAAATACCAGAATTTTAGTCTGATACCCCAAATATCCAGGATACAATTATCAATCACTCATCATAAAAGAACCAGTTCAATCACACTCTGACTGAGAGAATAAGTCAAGAGAAACTAATACTGAGATGACTTAGATGTTGAAATTATCTGACAAAGATTTTAAAGTAAAATGCTTCCCTAGCAATTATAGACACTCTTGCAACAGGTAAAATATATCTTGCTAGATGGGCTCCATAATAGAGTTGAGTTGACAGAGATAAAATCAGTGAACTTGAAGATAGGTCAGTAGAATTTACTCCATCTGGAAAGCAGAGAGAAATAGATTACAAAAAAGAACAACAGAGTCCCAGGGACCTGTGTGACAATAACAAAAATAACATTCATATAATTAGAGTCCTAGATGTAGAGAAGAGAAAGTGTTGTTAAAAATGTATTTGAATAAATAGTAAACTAGAAAACTTCTGGAATTTTATAAAAGAAATAAACCTACAGATTCTAGAAGTTCAGTGAATTCCAAGTAGGATAAACCTAACAAAATCTATATGAAAACACATCATAATTAAGCACATCAAAATACATCAGAATACTATCTGATGTATTCAATGCATGTAGTAGAAACATCAAAGACAATTTTATTTAAAAGATGAGGAGAATAAAAATCCCTCAGTGGAAGTACATTTTCTATGCTTCTTTTCAAAGAGTTACTTGTTTATGTATATTGTAATAACTAGAGTAAACTAAAAAAAAATTTATAATAAGCAATATACTCAAATACACTATAAATAAATGAAGATAGAATCCTATAAAAATGTTTGAGTAAACCACAAGAAAGTAAGAAAAAAGGAGGATTTTGAATCAGAGAAAGCAAACGAGAGAAAAGGTCACAATTAATAATTATCTAAATGTTTATGAATAATTATCTAATGGAACAATAATTATCTAAAATGCAAATGGTTTACACCTATGAAAACACAAAGGTTGACAATTGGCAGTGTGGAAAAAAATAACCCAACAGTATGCTCTCTGTGGGAAACTCTTAAAATATAATGAAACAGGTAGGTTGAAAGTAAAAGAATGAAAAGAGATATGCCATGTAAATATTACCTTAAAAAAGCATTTATTATTAGATAAAGTAGGCTTCAGGGTAAAAAAAATTACTAAAGACAAAAGGAGACATTACATAGTAATAAAAGGATCAGTCTACCAAGAAGGCGTGACAATTTTAAATGTTTAGACACTAAACAACAGAGCCACAGCATGTATAAATCAAAATCTGATAGAGATGGGAAGAGAATTTGACATATCTACATTTCTACTTTGGCATGTCAACATTTCATTTTCATTAATTTGTAGAAATAATAGGTGGAAAGTTATCAAGGATATAGAACTGAATTAAATAACCATCCAAAAAATCTAATTGACATACATAGAACACTCCATTCAACAATAGAAGAGTGCATCTTTTTTTTCAAACATTTATGGAGCATTTATCAAGATAGATGACACCTTGGATATAAAGCAAAACTCAACAAGTTTCAAAGAATTGCAATCATACAGATTATGCTCACTGATCATAAAATAATTAAACTAGAAATCGGTAATAGAAATACATCAGGCAATTCTACAAACAGTTGGGCATTTGGCAACACAATTCTAATATATCCATAAATCGAAAAGGAAGTCTCAAAATAAAAAATACAGAGAACTTAATAATAATAAAAATAAATTAACATATGTAGAATGAAGCTGAGAGGGATATTTATAGCACTAAATGCTTGCATTATAAAAGAGAAAAGGTCTTAATCTAAGTTTCTATCCCAAGAAACTAGAAAATGAGCAAAATAAATGTAAAGCAAACAGAGACAAGGAAATAGTAAGAATAGATATCAATAACAACAACTGACCTAATTCCTTTGGCTACTCACCACCCATACACATCCTCTTCACATAGTTGAACTACCTAACGTAATGCAATAAAAATAATTCTATATATCTGGGGAAAAAAAGAGCTAACAAGATTTGATATAACAGCTCATTCTCTAAGCACTCACTTTTCCTCTGTATTCTTATAAGTCCTGCTAATATTCATTTCATAAAACTTATTATGCAAATTAGAATTTACCAGTTTGTCATCTCACACTTCCAGGAGACTGAAAGTTGCATCAGAATGGGCAATGAATAATCCATTTATTTCTCCAGAAATTGGAATGCCAGCTCATAGAAGGGACACAGTATATGTTGTAAGGGTATAGAAATCTCACAGCCTAGTTAGGCATAATTATGGCACCTAAAATTTACTAAATGTTTACTCATTTTCAGATATTTTTCAAAGAGCTGTACATACATTGATTAATCATTAAAACCACTCGTAGAGGTCTCATGCACAGAGAGCTGTGTGACGCTGAGCCTGGATGGTGGTATCAAGCCTCAACAATAAACAAAGCCTGGTCAAGTCACTTAATGTAGGCAGACGACACTATTTTCATGGTAGGAAGGAGAGAGGGAAAAATATAATATAGTAAGACAACACAGGCAGGGCAGTGGTAATCACATCAAGATAAATACTTAGAATATGACATCAGGTCACTTGATTTTGAAACCTATTTTTTTTCAGCTGGAAAATGAGAGGGTGGTACCACATAATGTCTCTTATCCATTTTATCTCAGACATTTTGTGATTACGGATCTTAGGGACAAGCAATCACACTGCTGACAATTATTCTAAAATTGGGTATTGTACAGTATTTCTAGTCCTACTTCATTTCAATTATAAAGACTAAGTGAATAATTATGATTTATGCAGGGTGCATGATTTTGTGTTTACACTTGTGTGTGTGTTTATTTATTCAGTTTCTCTTACCTTTGGGTGACCTAAGCTTTTCACTGTGAACTGAGGCTCTTTGAAAACCTGGGTAGAAGATAAATATCAAGTCTTTGGTGAAGTAACTTTTAAATTTAACAAAACATAGACATGCTGCAAATAAAGAATGTAGCCTGAAGGTATGACTGCTGATACCTGGAAAGGGTAATGGCTATTTTCAATGAGGAGCTTACATGTGCATCATGGAAAAACAATACGATATAGTACACATTAAAAGGCAGCTCCATGAAGATGCAATTGCAGTTGTTCAACTTCATTTCCCACAGTCTACGCAAAGATTTTATTCTTGGAGATGGAGAAATGTATCTGAGAAAATTATATGTGAATGTGAATCATGATGCAGGTTGTGTTTTAGGTTCTTTCAGCAAGAAAGATATACTCTTTTCATTCTTTTTTCAATATTTAGTGATCACTCTTACACAATCTCTTCTCAGTACTGGAGGTGTAACAGTGATTATTCAGGCTGTCTGCAGTACTGGAAGTCCAGAGTGAGGAGACACAGAAAAGGATGAAGAGCAGAAAACTCAGTAGGCATCATAAAGAACATTGGACCATTCAAGAGACTTCCCTGGCAGTCGAGTGGTTAAGACTCCATGCTTCCACTGCAGGGGGCATATGTTCTATCCCTGGAGGGGGAACTAAGATCCCAGACGCTACTTGGTGTGGCAAAAAAAAAAAAAAAAAGAACATTGGACCATTCAAGATATAATGTATCTCTAGAGCCCTATTATCTTGTTCATCACTCAGATTAAGATATCATTGCTTCCTTCCATTGCTCTTGTGCTCTGCCATTATTGTGATTCAGCTATATATTTTATACTCATTTTTGTGTTTTTGCTGTTAACTAATTCTTTTTTTTTATCGTTATTAAATTGTGTTTTTCTATACACATAGTTTCTACAATTCTGTAACTAGAAAAGTCCCAGCTGCATTTTGTGACATGTTTTCATTGTCTGGGTTTGGTTGTGTAAGACCCTGGAATCAGAATCAATTACAAAGAATGATGGCCACTTTGTTTTCGACAATTGTTTGTGTTACAGTTGGTCCATGTATCCTGAATCTTATGTGTTATTCTGCAGCCATTTACACAACAGGTAACTCAAATATTCAGTCTGCAACAAAAAGATCAAAGAGGGCCAAGTTGTATCCAACTGTACACCATATTCTCTCAATACCTTCCTGAACAATGTTGGCAATGGTAAAGATCTAGATATCATGAATTAATGTCCTGAAACCTGACTTCATCTGCCTTGATTAAAAAAATAAAGTGAAAAAAAAAAAAAAAGAAAAGAAACCTTTGAGCTGTTTGTCCCGGCATTAAAAAACTAGGTTACAGTTTTCTCCTACTAAACACAAAAATTTTACTACCAAGTTCAGATAATGTCACTCTGTGACTGTGATGGCATGAGACAAAAGACCATTTCATAGACAAAACCAATAACACACTGCAAACCACAAATATAACCAAGCATCTTGTCGCTTGACTAACATGAGTGTCTGCTCATTCTTTTTGGTAAAGAATTTGATATAGCTTTAACTTTTCTAAATTTCTTCTGCCAACTAGTGCAAATTATTGAGATAATGAATGATAAAAATTGTCCCATTTTTGTCAGTACCCAGTCCAAAGCAAAGTCTTGCTTCCATGAGCCTTACCTAAAATCATTCAACATAAGTCCCAATTTTATAACCAGTCCCTTCTAATATCTTCCTATGGAGATGCCCAATATTTCTCCCATGGTGTTTGATCTCTCTTGTGACAACATATACCAATCAACTCAATTGTTTGACTGAAGTAGTCTAATAGGAAATTCTATCAGCTATTTTAAACAAGGAAGGGAAAGGGATCTGACAGGATTCAAGTTTCAAAGAACTCACTGTGATTGCTGGGTGAAGAAAGGACCACAGGGGTGAAAGAGTGAAAGCATGAAACAGAAAAGTGTTTCAGTGGTCCATTTAAGACACAAGTGCGACTTGGACTATGGCAGTAGCTATAGTAAGATATATTTAAGAAACAAATATTTTGGAGAGATTAGATTTTTTTTTTCTTTTGTTGGACCCCAGGTTTGGAGTAATGAATTAATCATATAGCTTCAGTGCCTGAAATATTATCATTTATTCTTTCAAAGTTTGTCTCTCGTTTCCTTTGTTTTCTCCCCCACCCCAATCCACTTGCCACAGACAGCCATTCTAATGTGTTTAATGCATTATTTGTTAGTCTGTGTTCTTGAAAATGGGCATCACTCTTTTCTTTGTATGCATTTGCACTTTTTATTTTGGTAATTATATATTTTACTCTCCACGTCATTTTTCCCTTTAGTAACATATATTTACTTTAGTCTTGGTTTGAAGAATTGTTAGTTAATTGCTTTTAACTGTTGTGAATACCTTCATGGTTTATATTCACAATTACCTGCCCACTGCTCCAAAGATGGGGAGAAGCAGATGGCGTCCACTGCCCTACTACCACTCATAACAGTGGGTTTAGTATCTACGTACATGATCCTTTATACTGATTTACTTTTCATTTCGTTGACAATAGAATTACTGAGTTGTATTTGAGCATGCCTAATTTGACTGCTATACATACAACTTGATAAAATACCATACAACAGTGGAAAAAAAGAAACCATTACTGTATTCCAAAAGCATGAATGTATCTCACGAGAAAAATTTGAGCATAAGAAGCCAGACACTGAAGAATATGCACTGCATGAATCCATTTATTTGAAGTTGAAGAAGAGGAAATGCTTATTGATAGAGCTGTACGTCAGGATGAATCAAGATAGGTGTAAGAGTGAGTATAGTATTGATGGCCAAAGGGAACTGATACATACAAATAAAAAACAACAAGAAACAATGAGCAGGCGATTGTCAAACCTACACAAAATGGATAGAGTTCTTATGGGAGGATAATGATGGAGCTCAAGAGCCCAGGCTTATAGCCAAAGCTGGCATCAGGAGGCATAAGCCAGCAGTGAGGCCAAATACCCTTGCAATCAGGAGGCTTCTAATATTAATCCCATCAGGACAAAAACCAATTTTGTTGTGTGGCCATTGCAGAGTCTTAGGTAAGAAAGAGAGCCTGAGAACACCAAGTGGGAAGTGTAAACTTTTAGCATTTATAATAAGAAATGATCCTACACACATACCTACTCTAATGAAAAGTCAGTATCATTCATCTTGTAGTAAAGATACTAAATAGCTAAGAGTTTTAATGGACTTCCTAAGATTCACTTAAAGTTTCCAGCTGAGTTTTTGTGAGTTGAAAATCTGCTTGATTAGATGTAGGAGATTAGCAATGTATAGTTATTAATACAAAAGTTATAATATTAATATTATACTTAAAAATAATTCCCAAGATTTTTTTTTTGACCATCATGTTATCTGTTAGCAGGAGTAATAAAATATCAAATAAAAGTGACTAATCAGAAGATACCTTTAGTATATTATATAAAACAAACATGAAAGATGAATTACATGTGACTTCTAATTAAAATATAGTTTTCATATTTGGAAGGAAACTAACAAAAATATTTATATTCACATTATAATTTTTAAAAACTTACCATTGATCTTAAAAATCCCTATTTTTAAAGTAATAATTCTTTCTGTTTAAACTTAAAATGTTGTTTCATTTGACTTGGTTTTATTTTTACTCAAAGGAGTCATACATTTTTAATGTTTTTATGTGCAAACCCCTTGACTCTTTAACTGGTAACTTATTTTGCTTTTGGTTGGGTAGTTAGATTCCCTTTTTATCTGAGTGAAGGGAAATGATAATATACGGCAGGAGAAAGACAAAAATTACTTACAGCTTTAACTATAGCTTTTAACAATTATTAGTATTGATGTCTCCTAATGCTGCCAGTTGCATTTCTCCAAATAGAACATGTTATATCATACCATATCATGCCATATTTGTTCCCCAACAGAACATACTCACCCACCTAGATAACCTCCACTTATCTTTCAAACCCCAGGTTATGTATCACTTTTCATGTATGCTCTCTTTCATAGCTACAATCTTATAATTCCCTTTGACCCTATGGTTGTCTGGCCAACGAGAATTAGGTGTTTCCCCCATTTTCATACTCTTACTGTATCACTCATCATGCTGAATTTGACTTGCCTGTATTCTTCACTAGACTAGGAGAGTTTTGACGGTCAGGTGTTCTGAATCTGAAGCACTTAGTTCACTAGTTGTCATAGAAGAGTTTTACATATATTCATAAACTATATACAATATGCCTGGCACTGGGCTATGTGTATACTAATTTTTTTTTCATTGAATGGACTAATAGATGTTCAGATTTAGCAAACTCATCATAAGTGAGCTATTTCACTCATTAATCAAAACAGATTTCTCAGTATGTTGCAGCCAAAAATGAAAACAAAAAATTGTAAATGGTGGATGGAATTGCATTATTGAAAGATGAATTTCTACAACACAATTTATTTATTATTTTTTATAACACACATTAATTTGGCAGAAGAATATATAGAGTATATATAAACTAAGGAGAACAGTAAATTTTGCCATACTATATCCCTAGTTTGTATTAAACTTCTCACTCTTGCCCCAAACAATATGAAAGTACTCTTTTTCACGTTGTTTGGGGCAAGAATTTGGGCATTTAAAATTAACGTTAAATGTTCAAACAAATGCATATAAAATGTTTATTGTTAAGGTCTTCATTTTCAAGTAGTGACTTTTAAAATAAAAATTCCATAGTAGGTATCTGGGCAAGAGAATTTCAAAATATTTTATCTAATTTCTTGTTGGTGTTTACTAGCAGCATGGCAGCATATGCTGAGCCCATATAATGACATAGTTTTTCAACATTTAGGATATTTATATAAAACACATTTATGCTTAGACAGGTGAAATTTTGTTTACTACCTAACTGCTAAGTGGATTCATATTTAAATGTAAATATCTTTGCAGAGTGCAGTGTGTTGAAATTACTAATTTTCATACTAGAAATTTCAAGATTTGCATGTATAATTGCACATTCCTTCATGCAAATAAAAACTTAGTTTTTGCCCTCCTGAAAAAGGTATTTATGTATTTATCTATGCACACTCAATGTGTAAGCAAACATTTGGATTTATATACATACATATTTATTATGTTTATGTACCTATTGACTTTAAGTAGTCAGCTCTACACATTTTAATATGATAAACATTGTTATGCTTGATCTTTATCAAGTCTTCAGAAAGTATGCTTGTCATTTTGTCCATAGTTTCTGAATTTTATGAATATTCTCTATCTATAGAATATAGAGGAGATATTTCCTTTAAATGGATTGCAAAATATCAAATATGTAAAAGCCCAGAAACCTTGTTTATTTGGGCGAATGGTACTCAATTAACAATTACGTATTTAGTACATATATAAATTACAACTTTTATAAAAAGGAACCTACTTCGGTAGGAAAAGTTAAAGACATTCTTAGGCCTGGGCATTATTCACTGTCAGCTTTGCAGCAATATGAAGGAAAGATACAAGAAAATTATTGTATATATTATGTATGACTATGCATCCATGCAGAATTTCCCACTCATATATGCTGCCTGGGACATGGACTATGTCACAGCCATTTTGTACTCAATTCTTCTTTCTAACTATAAAGGCTTGGTGTTGTCATCATACATATTTAGCTTCTGAGATTGATGGATTGCTTCAGTGAACAAGATTATATGGCATTTTTTTCTTATCTGAGTCAATGTTTTCTTCAATACCATGAAGTAAATTAAAATAAATTGCTTAAATCTACTGCTTATGGCAAAGAAGACCAAATCTCATTCTAATAAATGTGAAATACAGCTTGTCATGTTCCTTTCATTCTGTAGAAATGCTACCACAAGTCTTTGCCAGTTAAGTCTGATATGTTGACATTTATTTTTGCTGCAATAAATGTTAGGATTATATTTTTGCCTTAAATTCTGGCATTTTTAAAGATCACGATGACAAGTAATTTATTCCTCAAATCACTCTGGTTTGTTTTTACTTTTTGAATATGGATTTGGCCATGTGTCTCCAAGGCACAGTACAAAGCATATTTCATATATTTTGCAACCTATTAGTTTGATTTAAATCCACTTTTTCCATCTGGATTTACACGAGCCTTCCTTGATGTTATTTGCTCTGAATTATTGCCCAGAAATAATCATGCTGAATCCAATTCTACACTGGCTGTGTGGCCGACCAAGTCTGTCACTGTAGAGCTTTAAGGCTTTTATAGTTTGTTTCAAGGAAGGTGATTTTCTCAAATATTTTATATGTGAATATGTAATATGCTGTTTTGATAAATATTAAAAAAATTGCTCTACTCTTTCATAAATATGAATAAATATGATGACATATCTTAGAAATTATAATCGTGACAGAGACAGTGGAACAAAGCAAAATGTAAAAATAATGTTTTTGTATATTCAGTATAAACCCATATATAATAGATTTGGTCACTCTCAATATGATCTGAATCAAAACCTCAAAGATAAGTAATTTAGTGCAGAAAGCACTGATTCAGTTCTTTTGCACTTTGAAGATTTATTTCTTTTAGTAATACAACAGCTAAAGGAGAATGTAAATTTGAAAGTCATCTTTTTTTAAACCATATTTTTAAAGGATTATCTTTGTCTAAGCTGAGTGAAGAGTGAAGTAGAACATTTTTCAAAGTAGGTCATAAATCTAGATAATCCAGACATAAAACCTTGTCTTCTGTTTTTTATTTCTCATTGGAAGATAGTTTTAGTCTATATCCTTGAGGGGAAAAAACTTCTCAATTGTTTGTACCCATATTTAGTCATTAGTTTTCATTGACCTTCAAAGAAAACCTGAAATGTTGACTAAATACCAAATTGTAGTAGAAAGCTGAATTGTTTTCAGCCTGTGTAGAAATCCAGAGAATTTCCATTGGTTAGTTTACATAGGTAAATGTGTGCGTCTACTATCTAATTTGCATTCTGACCACATCTGAGGAAGTTCAGACTACTTAATATTTGCTCACTAGAAATGCACAAGTCAGCAATCTTTTCTCTTTGGAAAATAGGTATATGTTTTTTTCTTGTGATAAGCTTACTTTCAACCTCTCTTCCTGCATGATGAGAATCAAAATCTATACTGAAGAATTTTTTGAGAATTAATTTAATTAGATTTTTTATTGAAAGATGAATTTTTAGTGCTTATTCATCTTTTTTGTTTTAAATTTATTTCTTTTATTTTTGGCTGCGCTGGGTCTTCTTTGCTGTGTATGGGCTTTCTCTAGTTGCGGCGAGCGGGAGCTACTCTTTATTGCGGTGCACGGGCTTCTCATTGCGGTGCTTCTTTTGTTACAGAGCACGGGTTCTAGATACGTGGGCTTCAATAGCTGTGGCACGCGGGCACTAGGGCACAGGCTCAGTAGTTGTCGCGCCCAGACGTAGTTGCTCTGCAGCATGTGGGATCTTCCCGGACCAGGGCTTGAACCCGTGTCCCCTGCAGTGACAGGTGGATTCTTAACCACTGTGCCACCAGGGAAGCCCTAATTAGTTTTAAAATATCCATCAAGGAAAATAAATATGAGGATTAAAATATAGTTGAACTTACAAATCCGAATTCTTTCTCTATTTATTTGGATGAAGGGGCATGGCAAGGTAAAATGGGCAGCGATTGTCTGGATGCTTCTGATAGGCATAAAACTTCATGCTATTAAGGTCAAATATACACAGAAATGAAGAAATTAGTTAATTATTCATGTGATTCTAGACTTAAAATGAACTCAGCTAAAATATTTAGAAAACTGAGAAAATTTTCCCTTTCCCCTTCCTTATTTAAATTGCCTTAATTCTCCTCTCCATCTGTTTACTATGGAAAAAAGTGCCTTTTTCTTTTAGAATAACTCTAATTACATTGTTAGAAAATACCAGATAAATAATTATTCTATTTAATTATCACGTACCATTTGGAGATTATCATTTAAACTACTTTGCCTCCATGTACCCTTCTGCATGATGGAGAAAAATTGCTATTTCTTCATGGGAATTTTTGATGGATTAGTAAGGTAACTGTAGGTAAAGCAGGACATCATAACAACCTAAGTGTCCATTGACAGATGATTGGATAAAGAAGATGTGGCACATATATACAGTGGAATATTACTCAGCCATAAAAAGAAATAAAATTGAGTTATTTATAGTGAGGTGGACGGACCTAGAGTCTGTCATACAGAGTGTAATAAGTCAGAAAGAGAAAAACAAATACTATATGCTAACCCATATATATGGAGTCTAAAAAAAAAGAAAAAAATGGTTCAGAAAAACCTAGGGATAGGACAGGAATAAAGATGCAGATGTAGAGAATGAACTTGAGGATATGGGGAGGGGGAGAGGTAAGCTGGGATGAAGTGAGAGAGTGGCATGGATATATATACACTACCAAATGTAAAATAGATAGCTAGTGGGAAGCAGCCGCATAGCACGGGGAGATCAGCTCAGTGCTTTGTGACCACCTAGAGGGGTGGGATAGGGAGGATGGGAGGGAGACGCAAGAGGGAGGAGATATGGGGATATATGTATATGTATAGCTGATTCACTTTGTTATAAAGCAGAAACTAACACACCATTGTAAAGCAATTATACTCCAATAAAGATGTTAAAAAAAAAATCAGAAGGAAAACACACACACACAAAGAAACACTATATAAACTATAATAATGTATTATATTTTATTTTACTTTGAAATGTAAACTTTTATATAAATCTAAATCTTTATAATGATATAAAATTGTTTAAAAATCTAATTAAAATGTGTCATTTGTTGGCAAGGACTTAAAGTCATTTTTATACTAAATCTTTAAGACTTGGGATAATTTTTATATGACATTAATATTTATATTATATATAACATTTTCACGGTTTATCCATGTTGTATCAGTACTTCATTACTTTTTATTGCTGAATTTTATTCCATTATAATAGTACATGACATTTTATTATCTTATTTATCCTTTCATCAGTTAAAGAATATTTGGGTTATTTTCAATTTTGTTTACTATGAGTAATGTTGCTATAAACATCAATGTACAAGTTTTGCATGGACTGTATTTTCATTTATCTGGGATGTGTATCTGGTGATGAAATTGCTAGGTCACAAAGCAACTCTATGTTTAACATTTGGAGGAACTGTCAAACTGTTTTTTAATGCAGCTTCACCTTTTTCCATTCTCACCAGCAATGTATGAAGATTCCAATTTCTCCATATCCTTGACTCCACTTATTATCTAGCCTTTTTGATTATACCCATTATGGGGTATGTGAAGTGGTATTTGATTCTGGTTTAGATTTCCATATTCCTAATAGATAATGCTGTTGAACATTTTTTCATGTGCTCATTGGCCAGTTGTGTACCTTCTTTGGAGAAATGTATAATGAGATTCTTTATTTTTTAAAATATTATTTCTTTTTGTTACTGAGTCATAAAATAATATTATTTACTTTGTATTATTGAGTTGTAAGAGTTTTTTTATATATTTTGGATTTACTCTTTTATCAGATATTTGATTTAAACATATGTTTTCTCATCATGCCTGTATGTTTTGATATTTTTAATGTTATTGTTTGCAGTACAAAGGTTTTGTTTTTTTAACGGAGACCAATTTATCTTTCCTTTTTTGTCTTATGCTTTTGGTGTCATATCTAAGTAGGTCAAGATTTATCCTAGGTTTTCTAACCTAGGTCAAGATTTATCCTTATGTTTTCATCTAAGAGTGTTCTAGTTTTTATCCTTTAACATTTATTTCTGCTATCTATCTTGAGTTAATTTTTGTGTGAAGTATAAGGGAGGCATTCAACTTCATTCTTTTGCATGTGAACATTCAGCACCATTCTTTTCCCCACTAAATTGTCTTAGTATGATATTCTTGTTGAAATCAATTGACCATAAGTGTAAGGGTTTATTTCTGGATTCTCAATTCTGTCCATTTATCTATGACTATTCTTCTAGCAGTACCACACTTTCTTGATTATTATAGCTTTGTACTAAGTTTTGAAAATGAGAAGTATTAGTCATCTAAATTTGTTCCTCTTCACTGGGGAGCTTGCCTACAATGACCTCAAGCCACCATTCCTGAACAAAATAAGTGTTTTAGTTGCCTAGGTATGAGAGTCAGAGCCAGTGGTTTCAAGAGTAAATCCAGATTGAAGAAGGAAAGGTAGCTAATAGAGATAGTTGTAGCATTATGACTATGAAGGGAAGGAGAAAGATGAAGTAACAGTTTTATGAGCCTGAGGAATTCAATAATGTTTCTGCTTTGTATTTTTTTAATATGGTAGTATCTTGAGTTTGTTTAAATAATAAGAAAAATCTAGATACAAGACAGACTTAAAGGAATTCATAAGTTTTGTGGCCCACAGTTGAAGAAGTAGTGAGCTAATGGCTTCAGTTTTCTGTGTGAATTATGAGAAATGATCATCTGCTGAGAGTGGGGGTTAGAGAAGAGTCAGGGGTTGAAGGTGGAACAAGGGGTAGGTCTGAAATTATCAACCGGGTCAGTGAGTCAGAACTTATCAGGAAAATGTAGTCAGACTGGAATTTAACTTTGGAGGTACAGCTGAGGTTGATAAACATAAATTCAGGATAGCATTGATTTACATATTTTATCTGCAAGCCAATAACTAACTTATTTGGCATTTTCTGAAAATATTTCAAACCTTTGAACAGGTTCTTCCCTCAGTTTAGTAAAATTAAAGAATTTATTTCTTCTATAATATTAAAAAAATCCAAGTTTTCATCAGAACATATTTTCCCTGCTTGCACAATTAGTTGTCTTCATTTAAGTTTCTGCATAGATTTATGAAGTGCAGACTTAGTGTGGGTGATCATAAGTAAGTTATGCTTAGGAGAACTTCCATACATTGGTAAACTCTCATTGCATTAACACCTGTGGTAACACTATTCAAGGTCACAAATGAAATCTTTGTAAACACTAACCCAGATGTGAATTTTCAATATGATCTCATGTGAGTGAATTAATGGTAATTATTCCTGATATCTGTTGAATTATAACATCCACTAGTGAAAATATTTTTACTCACTGCCTTTCTTCTATTGTACTAAAGGATCAAATTAGTAACCAGAACTATCCTTCTGACTGACAAGTAAAGGGCACAGTCTGGCAGTTGACAATTAACAAATTGCATTTCTTCTTTTTCCTGAGGGCAGTAGGGATATGATATTTTCCTACTTTTCCACTAATTAGGAATGGGCAAATCTCTTAAGGCTCTGAGATTGGATTCCATTTGGGTAAGGTTTGTCTGACTGTCAAATTGATACATGGTACGACATGAATCAGAGCCATCTAAATCTTAACACCTAGCTGAATTTGTGCTTCTCTTACATCCAATAATCCCACAGTGTATCACAAATGGATTCATTATAACCCAGTTTGAATACTTCTACTCTAACCTCTAACCTTTCTTTCAAATCTCACTTTAAGCCCAAATATGACTTTTCCATCTTATGGGCAATAAATGATGTGTAGGGTGGAATAGCAAAAATCAAGAGTAACTTAAGGCTCAAAAACTTGAAAATAAAATTGCCCTGAGAGAGAAACTAACAATCTAATAATGTATAATATCAGTGACATGCAAATTCTTCTGGATGTGACAGAATAACTGCTGGAAGAGAATAAACATTTGACTTATTAACACATCTAAATAAAAATGCCACAACTAAAAGAGATTTAATGAGAAGGAAGGGGATCAAATAAATGATTTGGCCAGTTGTAGAAGTATAGACTATTGAAACTGGAGAATATATGTAGGAAGTTCTGCTACACATATATGGGGAATCTAGAAAAATGGTACAGATGAACCGGTTTGCAAGGAATAAATAGAGATACAGATGTAGAGAACAAACGTATGGACACTGAGGGGGGGAAGAGGGGTAGGGGGTGGTGGTCGGATGAATTGGGAGATTAGGATTGACATATATACACTAATATGTATAAAATAAATAACTAATAAGAACCTGCTGTATAAAAAATAGAATAAAATAAAATTCAAAAATTAATAATAAAAAATAATAATATCCACTAACATTTATGCATTGCATAACTTGTTCCAAGTCCTATTCTAAGGACTTTATGAGAATTACTTCACGTGGTGCTCACAATAGCTCTATGAGGTAAATTTTATTTTATTTTATTTTATTTTCGGTATGCGGGCCTCTCACTGTTGCGGCCTCTCCCGTTGCGGAGCACAGGCTCCGGACGCGCAGGCTCAGCGGCCATGGCTCACGGGCCCAGCCGCTCTGCGGCATGTGAGATCTTCCCGGACCGGGGCCCGAACCCGTGTCCCCTGCATCGGCAGGCAGACTCTCAACCACTGTGCCACCAGGGAAGTCCAGTAACTTTTCTTTTTAATCTTACTTGACAGACAAGGAAGCACAGACTTGGGGATTTTAACCAATGGGACAAATATTCCAGAATCAGTGAGTGTTGGAAATGAGACTGAATTCCAGAGCCTATCCCTAACCATTTCTTTTACTTGGTGAGGTTAATGGTGAGGAGGAAAGAAAACTTTGTCTTACCATTCTCAGCTGTGAAACTTGAATGAAAATATTTAGTTTCTCCTAACTCTTTTTGGCTCTGATGGGCATCAAATGAGAAACTGTACAAGAAAAGCACTTTGCTCAAATATTCTGTGGCTTTAAATCTTAGAGCCTCTTGAACTATAACTAAGCTAGTGTTACTTGTTAATATACTAGCAATGCACTGGTAGAGTGATAATGTTCTCTCAAGACCACACTGACATATTAGAAAGAATAGCACGATTTGAGGGTACATATCAGACAGGTGGTCAGTACAATAGACAGTAACATTAGTATTAAGAGTGTGACCGTAGTGATGAATATGGTGCATAAAAGCAAGTGGCCAAATATCCACAAGCCCTGAGGTGTGTTCATGAAGTCTGTTAATTCATGAGGCCTGGAACTACCATGACTATTGCTATCTATAGTTTCTTCAGAGGACAAAACTCTCTCCATTTCTGAGTATACTTAATTTATAAATGACACAGGTATCTGGTGGGCATGCTGATACTTCGCTCTAGGACTGTCAAATAGCCACACAATTAGCTGGGAATGAATTATAAAGATTTTCAGGCAATATTCTTTGTGTGTATGGGAATTAAGGTAATTGCATTTTCCATAATAATCCATTAAACTTTATATGTTAAGCTTCATATAGGTTTAATTAATATTTAAATTTTGGTTTGTATTACTATATTTTGTTTCACTCAGTCTCCTGCTAGTTATTAAATTATTTGAGAGGAATTAGCAACTGAGATTATTTGCTGTTATAAATCCAAAGAAAATACCTAGACTAGTGCTTTCCAAACCCTTTCTACTCGTGGCACACATGACAAAAATATTTACATGGTATCTGGAAGGTTTCACTGCCTTTGGGACTGAGGGAAATAGTATCTGGGTAGATCACTATATTCTGGCTCAGTGTTTGGAAAACTCTGTGAATGGTAACAGTATTCATTAAAAAAATTGTAGTGAGTTACAATGAGTTAGAAACATATGGAGTCTTTAACATGAAGGGGCCAAAGATAAAGTTTTTATTTCTATAAAGCAAATATAACTTTGCATTAAATAGCCCCTTCTGCTGATGAGTACACAATCTTTTACAAATTAAATCATTCACTTCTGACTTAAAAAAAGATAATCTATTTTTATTAACTTCAGTATGTCTAGGGGAATTTTTGTCCTAGCTTTGGCAGAAAATCTATTTGAGGAAAAATACAGCCTTTATAAATCAAGGAAGTTGGCTTAACTCTGATATTAAAACTGAATAAGGCTATTACAAAAGAAAATTTATCTACCAAATTTTTATGTAAATAGATTAAAAATCCTAATATGCTATGTTTTATAAAAAGTGGATGAGATCCATTGTATGAGGATTTGGGAACTTTTTTTAAGGAGTTTAATTAGCTGTAGACAATATTTTGCACTTGGTCTTTCCTCATTAAAAAAAAATTTTTTTTGCATAGAATATAGATGTGATGGTTAGCCCTCCAGTGTTCACTCTGAAATTGTGAGACAGCAGAATGGTAAGATAAAAGAAAGAAGCATTCATTCCTTCATTCAGTTAATAAATATTTTTCATATGCCTATTAGGTAAAAGGTTTTGTCATTATGTACTATATTATTTCATGTTTGTGGGATTCTTCATTGAAGAAATCAGACAAAATTTTTTTCTATTTAGAATTATATTGATGATAGATAAAAATGGAAAAAAAAGAAGAATATTATGTGGTATGTTAGACAGTAATAAGTACTAAGTAGAAAATACAAAGCAGTGATGAAAAAACTAAAGTTTATTGGGAGGGTAGGAGAGTGCATTTTAGATAGGGTTGCCTGAAATTCTTTACTGAAGAGTAATTTTGAGAATAGACCTGAACCCATGGGAGAGGAACTCATGGTGCTATCCAGGGCAAGGCCCTGCAGGAAAAGGAAAGAGCAAGGGCAAAAAGTCCGTGACAAATGGGGTCTGGGCATGTTTGAGGAACCGTAAAGAGGCCCCTGTAGTTGGACAAAGAAAACTGGGAAGAGAGTGATAAAATTAAAGTCAAAGAGCTTATAGAAGCCAGATATGGTAAGACTTTGTAGGTCACAGTAAGATGTTTGCTACTGCCTGATGTTTGGGTTCTCCCAAATTCGTATGTTAAAATTCTAATCCCCAATGTGATGATATTTTGAGGTGGGCCTTTGGGAGGTAATTAGGTCATGAGGGATCCACCCTTATGAACCAGATTAGTGTTGTTACAAAAGAGGTCCCTGGGGGCTTCCCTGGTGGCGCAGTGGTTGAGAGTCCGCCTGCCGATGCAGGGGACACGGGTTCGTGCCCTGGTCCGCGAAGATCCCACATTCCGTGGAGCGGCTGGGCCCATGAGCCATGGCCACTGAACCTGCGTGTCCGGAGCCTGTGCTCCGCAACAGGAGAGGCCACAACAGTGAGAGGCCCGCGTACCGCAAATAAAACCCCAAAAAACAAAAAAAACCAAAAGAGGCCCTGGAGAGATCACTTGCCCCCTCTGCCATGTGAGGACACAGCCAGAAGATAGCTATGCGGAAGTGGGCTCTTACCAGACACTGAATCCTCTGATGCCTTGATCTTGGACTTCCTAGCCTCTAGAACTGTGAGAAATAAATTTATGTTGTTTATAAGCTACTTAGTTTGTGGTATTTTTGTTACAACAGTCTGAATGTATTAAGACCATATTGACCTTTAATCTAAGTGTGACAAAAAGCCATTAGAAGGAATAGAGCGTAAAGTTGGCTTGATTTGACTCACATATTTCTGTAATTTCTGACTACTGCGTTGAGAATATGAACAAATGTATAAACTGGGAAACTAGTTAAGAATATATGAAAATAATTAAAATGAGATTTGGTAGAGAATTGGATCTGGGTGGAATAGAAGTGTTGGTGAGATGTGAAATTCTGAATATGTTCTGAAGGATCATTCTAAATATTTGCTGAGAAACCAGACATAGTGTGGAAAGAGAGAAGGTGGAGTCCAGTATGACCCTCAAGTTTCTGATATGGCACAATTGGAAAGGTAGAATTTCAGTTAATTCAGATAAAGAAGGCAGGTGAAGAAGCATGATAAAGGGGAGGAAGAGCATATCAAGAGGTCAGTTCTGAAAATGGTAAGTTTGAGATGTTAATTACATCCCTAAGTGTAAATGTCAAGTTGGCTTCTGAGTTTTGTTCTGTTAAGGTCTAGGGAGATATCTATGTAGACATACACATTTGAAAGTCAGCCATGCATAGATGGTAATTCATGCCATGAATCTGAATGAGATGGCCAAAAGAACAGGTGTAGATAGATTTTTTTTTAAATACAAAGACTTAGACCTGGGACATTTCAACATTTAGACCTCAAATAGATGAAGAAGAATCTGTAAAGAGATTTAAGAAAGAGAAGCCAGTGATATGAAAGGAAAACCAGGTAACATAGTGTGCTAGAAACCAAGCAGGAAAGAATCTTCATGTGTGTCACTTTCTTTCTTAAGATGAGATGGGATGTACCATAATGTTCATTGCAGCTCTATTTACAATAGCCAGGGCATGGAAGCAACCTAAGTGTCCATTGACAGATGAATAGATAAAGAAGATGTGGCACATATATACAATAGAATATTTCTCAGCCATAAATGAAGCGAAATTGAGTTATTTGTAGTGAGGTGGATGGACCTAGAGTCTGTCATACAGAGTGAAGTAAGTCAGAAAGAGAAAAACAAATTCAGTATGCTAACACATATATATGGAATCTAAAAAAAAAATGGTTCTGAAGAACCTAGGGGCAGGACAGGAATAAAGATGCAGACGTAGAGAATGGACTTGAGGACACAGGGAGGGGGAAGGTTAAGCTGGGATGAAGTGAGAGAGTGGCATGGACATATATACACTACCAAGTGTAAAATAGATAGCTAGTGGGAAGCAGCTGCATAGAACAGGGACACCAGCTCGGTATTCCCTAGAAGGGTGGGATAGGGAGAGTGGGAGGGAGATGCAAGAGGGAAGGGATCTGGGGATATATGTATATGTATAGCTGATTCACTTTGTTATACAGCAGAAACTAACACAACCTTGTAAAGCAATTATACTCCAATAAAGATGTTTAAAAAAAAGACAAAAGAGATGGGAAATGGCCATTAGTTTTAGCAACATGGACCTTGTTAAAATGCTAATTCTGACTCAGTAGATCTGGTGAGAGACCTGAGAATAGTTTTATGTTGCTGTTGCTGACATTCAGTTTTTGTTTTTTTACCTTTTGACACCTTTTACTTGTTTCTTCCACCTCCTCTCTCCCATCCTGCACCTCTGGCAACCAGCAATCTGTTTTCTTTATCTATAAGTTTGTTTTTGTTTGTTTGTTTTAGATTCCACATAGAAGGGATATCATACAGTATTTATCTTTCTCTGTCTAATTTACTTCACTTAGCATAATGCCCTTGAGGTCCATCCATGCTGTTGTGAATGGCAAGAATTTATTCTTTTTTTATGGTTGAATAATATTCCATTGTTTGCATATACCACATATTCCTTATCCATTCATCCATCAGTGGAAACTTATGTTGTTTCCATTTCTTGGTTACTGAATATAATGCTTCAGTGAACAGGAGGATGTATATATCTTTTCTAGTTAGTATTTTTGTTATCTTTGGATAAATACCCCAGTAGTGGTGTGTCTAGATAATATGGTAGGTTTTTTTTTTCTTTAATTTTTTGAGAAAGCTCCATACTATTTTTCATAGTGGCTGCACCAATTTACAACCCCAGAAAAACTTTACTAAACTTCCACATTCTCACCAACACTTGTTATTTCTTGTCATTTTGATAATAGCCATTCTAATAGGTGTGAGGTGATATCTTACAGTAGTTTGATTTGCATTTCTCTGATGATTAGTGATGTTGAGCATCTTTCCTTTTTTTTTTTTTTTTTTTGTGGAACATGGGCCTCTCACTGTTGTGGCCTCTCCCATTGCGGAGCACAGGCTCCGGACACGCAGGCCCAGCAGCCATGGCTCACAGGCCCAGCCACTTCATGGCATGTGGGATCCTCCTGAACCAGGGCACAAACCCATGTCCCCTACATCAGCAGGCGGACTCTCAACCACTGCGCCACCAGGGAAGCCTGAGCATTTTTACATTTAACTGTTTACCATCTGTATATCTTTGGAAAAATATCTATTCAGATTTTCTGCCAATTTTTTAATTGGGTTGTTTGTTTTTGCTATTGAGTTGTATAGTTTTTTATATATTTTGAATATAGACACTTTATTAAGTATATGATTTACAAATATTTTTCCCATTCAGTACATTGTCTTTTCATTTTGCTGATGGATTCCTTTGCTATGTGCAGAAGATTTTTAGTTTGATGCAGTCCCACTTGCCTATTTTTGCTTTTGTTGCTTTTGCTTTTGGTGTCAGACTAAAAAACTCATTGCCAAGACTGATGTCAAGGAAGTTACTGTCTATGTTTTCTTCTAGGAGTTTTAGAGTTTCAGTTCTTAAGTTCAAGTCTTTAATCTATTTTGAGCTAACTTTTGTGTATGGTTTCAGATAGTGATTGAGTTTCATTCTTTTACATGTGTCTGTCCAGTTCACAACATCATTTATTGAAGAGACAGACCATCTTTTCCTCATTGTATATTCTTGACTCCTTTGTCATAAATTAATTGACCAAATATGTGTCGGTTTATTTCTGGCATCTCTATTCTGTTCCATTGATCTATGTGTCTGTTTTTATGCCAATACCATACTGTTTTAATTACTGTAGCTTAATAATATAGTTTGAAATCAAGGCGCATGACTCATCCAGCTTTGTTCTTCTTAATCAAGATTGCCTTGGATATATGGGGTCTTTTGTGGTTCCATACAAATGTAGAATTATTTGCTCTATTTATATTAAAAATTTCATTGGAATTTTTATAAGAATTGCATTGAATCTGTAGATCTCTTTGGGTAGCATGGACATTTTAACAATATTGATTCTTCTAATCTTTGAGCAGAAAATATACTTTCATTTATTTGTGTCTTCAAGCTCTTTCATTAATGTCTTGTAGTTTTCAATACACAGCTTTTTCACTTCCTGGGATAAATTTATTTTGAGGTATTTTATTCTTTTGGATTTAATTGTAAATGAAATTATTTTCTTAATTTCTCTTTTTGATAATTTGTTATTAATGTATAAAACTGCAACAGATTTTTGTGTATTGACTTGTATCCTGCCACTTTACAGAATTTATTTATTAGTTCTAACAGTTTTTATAGCTTCTTTAAGGTTACTATGTATGATATCATGCCATCTCCAAATAGTGACAATTTTAGCTCTCCTTTCCAATTGTGACATATTTTATTTTTGTTTTCTTGCCTAATTTTCATGGCTAGGGCTTCCAATACTATATTAAATAAAAGTGGCAAAAGTAGGAATACTTGTCTTATTTCTGATCTTGTCCTATACCCTGATACAAAAACTAGGCAAGAATACCACAAGAAAAGAAAATTATAGGCCAAAATTCCTAATGAATATAGATACAAAAATACTCAAGAGAATATTAGCAAACCAAATTCAACAATATAATAAAAAAATCATACACCATGATCAAGTGAGATTTATTCCCAGGATGCAAAGATAGATCAATATCTGTAAATCAGTCAAATCAGTTAATATGATACACCACATTAAAAAATGACGGATAAAAATCATACGATCATCTCAATGGATGCAGAAAAGGTGGCTGACTGAATTTAACACCCATTTATAAACACTCTTAACAAAGTGGGTATAGAGGGAACATACCTCAGTGTTATAAAGGCCATATATGAGAAGCCCAAAACTAACATCGTACTCAAAGGTGAAAAGTTGTAGAAAATGTCTTGAATGGCAGAGAGTGGTTAGGTTCTCAAGAGCAATTTTCAGAGTTATCTTTAACCAGGACCACGTACTTTTCAAATGACCAGAAGATATGAAAGATCTCATGGGAACAGATAGTAATTAGATAAGGAGATTAGATAAGTAATTAGATAGTAATTAGATAAGGAGCTCTGGAATTTTTTTTTTTTTTTACCTTTTTTTTTTTTACCTTTCTTTTCTTAAAAATTTTTTGGCCAGGATGGCGCTGCATGTGGGATCTTAGTTCCCCAACCAGGGATCGAAGCTCTGTCCCCTGCAGTGGAAGCTTGGAGTCTTAACCATTGGACCACTGGGGAAGCTCTTTTTTTGCTTTATTTTTTATAGAGATATAAAAATAAAGGTTTAAGTTTAGAGAAAGAATGAGGGAGAAAGATGTTGGAGTTTGAAGGATGTAGGAAAATACAATTATAATATGGAGAGGAGAAGGCAGAATGAAACTGGGCACAGAATAATTGTCAGGCAGCATCAGGGACCTTCTAGAGATTAGTGATTATGAATTTATAGTGATATCCACCTGCATGTTTGTTTTTATCCAAACAAATTCTCACCTTTTATGTTGGAAGTATGTAATGTGAAGAGTTGGATGTAAGCTTTATGATACAGTGTTTCTACTAGATCAACTCCCAACTTATTTACCTCTGAACTTACCATTTTGCCAGACAATAATAAACTCCTAATTTATTTAAGCTACACGTCTCTGTTGGTAGCATTCAAATACATTCCTAACTTCACCAAACCTGAGACAGAGTCAGTTAGGATGAGGCCAAACACAAAACAAATTAATATAAATATTGAAAAGTGAAACTTAAAACTCACAACTGTTATTTACAAACATAATTATCTACTAGGAAGTGCTCAAAAAATCAGCTATAAACTATTAGAATAAAAGTAATCTAATTAAATAAATTCAAGAAAAATATACACAAATACGCCAAAATCAAAATTTCACTTATAAAATATTAATTAAAAATTATAAAAAAAGAAGAAAAATAACTAGTTAAATGATCAAAACTACAATTTTTTTTGTAATAATATTGATTTTCATCAAGAAAAATACCTAAGTCATTAATTCATGTCAATTTATATTTAAGCTCAATGCAATAGGCATAAGAAGTTTTTTGGTGGGTATATTGCCACATACTCAAATGAATAGATTTGTTCTCTCCTACAAATGCATAAATTTTAAGTTAATTTCTGATACATGAGTCAAATAATCTGTTTTATTTCCTGCTTATTTCGAATGGATCTCTTTTTTCTGGTATTTTTCTATAAAAGCAATCTTTTATATTTTACATATGTTTTGCATGTTACCAGATTTCATTTGATCCTCAGAATATTACAACAGCTACTGCATTCTCATTTTACAGAGGAAGAGTAGTAGCAAATATATGGTAATTTTATTAATGTAAATTATGCAGCAAGTGGTGATAATGGAATTGAAAGCTAGGACTTCTAATTCCAAATTTATTCTCCATTGGGTAAATAATTTGTTTGCTCACTGGTATCTGGTCCTCATCACCTTCTGAAAAGATGAAAGGAGGGACTTTCTAGCCTCCCTTATGTCTGTATGGGACCACATGACTGGTTCTGGCTAAAGAGTAGTGATGTCATGTTCATTTAATTGCTAGTGTAAGAGCTCTCCTTTCTGTCCAGCACTGTGCCTGGTACCATTTAAGATGCTGCATGTCCTGTCAGTAACTATTAGAGACATTGACTGCTTGAATGACAGACATGTAGCATTTAGGTAACATAAAACTTTATTATTTAACCCACCAAGATTTTAGAGTGGTTTATGTCCTTAATATAATATAAACTTTTGTCTTAACAAACCCATTTAAATTATGACTATATTTTATAAGATGATGGCTACAAATACATTTTTTTTCAGAAAAATGTAAAACTACTTTTTGTGTTTCAGTAAGATAATGATTTTTTTAAATCAGGTAGGGAAGATATATATTTGAAAATCATAATCACAAATTCCTAAGGTATGTGAAATATCTTAGTTGTTTTCAAGTGGAAAATATTTTAAAAATACTGTTTAAAAACATAATTGTTTTAAAAGTTCATATCCACATGAAATATTTATACACACATTTACCTATATCTTTATAAAAACTGGAGGAATATTTTAAAGGTATACAACCCAACCATCAGATTGATTGTGGAACTGACAAAAAGTCAATTATGTTATGAAACACCCTTTACTTTCAAGGAGAGGGAATACATGGGGAATTTTATTTTGAGCTATAAATATTACAATGCTTATATTTTTCTTTTTCAATTTTGAAAAACTGGAGATGTCTGAAGTTTAACCACTATACCTTTTTCAGTGGAGAAATAGCTTAGCTAAGAATTATACTAGTCAGTCCATTTGCAAAGAAGAACATGTCTTGACTGAAGAGCCAGCAAAAATGCTATGCAGTGTATAACAGATTTACAGCAAAGATTAGACTGAGAAAATTCAGTTGTACACAGTGTATAAACATACTTATTGAACTGAAAACATTCATTCCTTGTGCATGACATCCTTGAAACAAAAAATTCAAAATTGCATACAAGGGTTACAGTGACAAATGAAGCACTCAGAGAGACCCAACCATAGTCTCTGACCAAATGACAAAGCACCAACATTTCACAAATGTTGAAATTATGAAGAAGTAAAGCAAATGTTTATATTCTATTTACTAAAATTCATGGCAGTGAGTCAAGTTGCAAATCCTTGCTATATTTCCCTTTTTTTCTCAATGTGTTCAGTGAACTTCTCATGGACTATAGAAAGCAGAACAATGCACAGGGTTTATATCACTCCAGAACAAGGATATATTTTGAATTTTCTGGAGAAAAAAGATTAAAAGTGAGATTTTTACAATCTTTGCTAAACCCATGAGCCATAATTTCTACTCTAGCTAAGAAAGAGCTGTTGGTACCATGGCCTGGTCCTTAGACGTGAGTAACTATCCATGGGCACATTATCTGATTTCCATAATCAACTATTGTGTTAATTACAAATCATTTTCCATCTTTCCAGGCTTGGGGAAAAAAACTTCACAGCCCCATAATTTCCCTCAATTCAATCAGTCATTATATTATATTATATTATATTATATTATACTATATCATATCATATTATATTATCTATATGTAGTATCCACCCTTAGTAACACTCCACTCCAGGTAGTAGTGTCTGTATTAAATAGTTTTCATTTGGTTGCATGCAACCAAAGCTAACTCTGCAATAACAGCAACAGTAACAGCAACAGCAGAAATTAGACAACATCAGATATATTAGAAGGTCACTGAGGTACCTCTTGGAAACTAAGGGCAGAAATAACTATTAGACATAGACTCTAAAAATGGGGACTGGTTGGAGAACTACTGGAAACACAGGAGCAGATCTCTTGGCTTGCAATTATTTCTGTTTCACTCGCCCCTCTCATATCAACCTCCTTTTTCTGTTCCTCAGTTCACAACAAACAAGGCCATTATCCGTGATCATTTACATGTTCAGCTAAATGTACCAAGAGAAAAACTAGCATCTGCTTCTCACTGACACTTCTTAACTTTCCAGGGAAGATCACTGATTTGTCAACCTTGAGCCAGATTGTCCTACACTGGCCCCATTGTCCTAATGTAATGGTCTCTATCTATGACAACTATGTGAGGAGGAACAATTGGAGTACCTAGAACACTAGAGCTTCCAGGAGATATAATGAACATTTTAAACAACTGGAATGTCATTTAGAATTCAACATATTTGCACCAACCCAGGAATTTTGTTAAGCCCTTCACCCTCTAAGAGGACCTTCCTTATCAATTATGTTCTCGGGCTACAACTGAGGAAAGAGCATGAGAGAATGTGCCCTCATTAAGGGCTGAGCAACATTCTGAGCATCCTTCCTGTTTGTGAAATTTTGGAAGAACAAAGGCATTATGAGTTGAATTGTGTCTCCCCTAAAATTCATATATTGAAGTCCTAAACTCCAGTACCTCAGAATGTGACCTTATTTGGAAATGTACTGTTGAGGATAAAATTAATTGAGATGAGGTTTTAATAGTCAATTTTATGTGTCAACTTGACTGAATCACGGACTGCTCAGGTTTCTGGTTAAACATTATTTCTTGGGATGTATATGAGGGTATTTCTGAAAGAGACTAACATTTGAATCAATAGACTGAGTAAAGGGCATTGCCATCTCCAATGTTGGTGGACATTATCCAATTCACTGAGGACCTGAATAGGACACAATGGTGGAGGAAGGGAGGAATCTTGGTACTCCTGGTTCTCAGGCCTTCTGAGTCAGAAGAGAACTTATATCATTGGTTCTTTGGCTTTCAGAAATTTGAACTACACCACAGGCTTTCCTGGGTCTCCAACTTGCAGACAGAAGATCACCTTGGCCTCCATAATTGCATGAGCCAATACTTTATAATAAATTTCTTTGTATATCTATATATACATATATACATATAGTTTCTTGGGAGAATCTTGACTAATATATTGTGGCTTCCTGATCCAATGTGAGTAGAATCTCCATAAAAGGAGAAATCTGGAGACAGACACACAGAGAAGGAAGATGATGTGAAGAGACACAGGGAGAAGATAGCCATCTACAAGCCAAGGAGAGAGTCCTGGAGTAGGTCCTTCCTTCATAGCCATCAGAAGGAATTAACATTTCCATCACCTTGATCTTGGACTTGTACCTTCCAGAACTGTGAGATAATAAATTTCTGTCATTTGAGTACCCGGTTTGCTGTACTTTGTTGCAGCAGCCCTACTAAACTAAAAAAGGATTATTTTTAGTTTCATATTATTGCCATCTCTAGTGGTCCAAGTTGATTATACTCTTGCAAAAATATAGTTGGTTAATTATCAACTTGGTTCCAATCAACTCCATGTACTAATCTTAACACTGAAAGTTCTATTTTTCTGTATTTTTCTCTTCTGTTTCATCTGTGCCACTTAGTCTGGAATTAACTGTAAGATGCTCTGAGTCTATTAGTCTTAAATGGAAACGTCACATTCTCAGTGTCTCCCTCTAAGCGATTTTTCCACTTGAAAGTATTCACTATGCATCATCTGAATCCATTTATTGCCAGGGGTTTTAATTTGAATCAGTCCTTGTGACTCAAAGTATTTCTTTTATGGTTTCTAGTGGGACAAAACTTGCCTCTTCTTTTTCAATAAGAACCAAACTTCTGGACTCCCTTTGTTCTCCTTTAATCACATTTGGGGACTAGCCTATTTTTTTCTGAGAGCACCTCTTTCACCTTGTAAAATACAAAATAATGATAAACTATACCTGTGATTAACATTTTATCTTTCCAAATTCTTTCTGTAAAATTTCAAGTTCATTAGATGTTATCTCTCCCTTTCAAGTTATCATGGATTAATGTTTTACCAAATATTTGCTTTGACATACAAATACCATCCTTCCAGCTTTCACTAAATGGTCTGCCACTTGACTCTCAAGACAATGTTACATGTTTTATGTAGAATATTACTTTAATGCCCCATTTCCTGTACCACTCTGTATATGAATCAGGGTAAGCAAAATTAGGTTTCAATAGCAACTTATAAAGCACAATAAATTATAGGAAGAAAAGTTATTTTTTGTGTTTTTTTTTTTGTTTGTTTAGTTTTTTCTATTGTCCAACATTGAAAAGTGAGCTGGGCTACTCACACTAGTTGTCCTTGCACTGAGGCTCAAGGTAATTGGACAGGAAAATATGGAATGATTCTATCACAGTTGCAGAAGAAAAAAATAAAACACTGGTTTGTCTCACATTATGCTACATTCTTGGCTGAAAGTGAGACATATTACTTGTATTCAAAATTCATTGACCAGAACACTCCACATTGTCCCAGGCAACTATAGTCTCAAGACATGTAGTCTTACTATGAGTCTTAGTGGAAGGATGAATTGAAATATTTGACAAACCGAACAGTGTGGGGAATAATGATATTACCCCCATTTCTTAAAACAAAGTAGCTGAAGCTTCAGGATCTAGAAACCTTAGAAATAAATACAATTACTACTTGAATCATTGTCTTCTGTCTCCAAATTTTTTGGTTTTTGTTCTCACCACATTTTTTCCTTAGATTGCACCAGGATGAGATATTCTCAAAGATGAGAAAAGAAAAAGACAAGAAATGGAAACCAGCATATAAGGGAAAAGAATGAACTCTAATAAACAGGACGATTTCTTTATGAGAACAATAGAGACTGAGGTAAAGATGTGGACCCCTGAAAAAATATTAATTGAGCTCCTACTTATGTCTGATTCATCACTAATCACTTTCATTTCAATAATAATAGTTAATCCTTATAAAATAGCATAAAGAAAAATACCTATGTATAAGCAGTCATGCAATTTAACTTCTTTGAAATAAATTCTCTTCTCCAGATACAATAATGATTGAATAGAGAGAGTCAAATGTAATTCATTTATGTCAGTGGATGAGATAATGGAGCAGCATGCAAGTCTGTGACTCACACAGCACATAGGCTTGAGGTGAACATAGGCTCACCATTGCCTCTCATAGTTCCAAGCATGCAAGGTGACCCTGGCTCCTTCTATGAGATGTGTCTCACAGAAAGTTCTTGGCCTAAGGGTCCTAACCATGATAAATGCATTCTCTCCAGATACATATTTCTTCTCCCTCTCTGGCTTGCCTAGTGAGCTGAAGACTGTCCTTGATGGGGGTGTTAATAGGCCTCTCTAGCCTGAAGGCAATTTTGCCTTTTCATAGTCAGTAGACTCTAAAAATTTTTAAAAGAAAACACAGCCTGAAACTCATATTAAAAGTGTACTGACTTTTTCTCTGTCTCTGAGCAGCCCTCGTCTTGAGAATAAATTCTTTTTTTCATTATACATTTCCACAGCACTCCCTTCTGCTAATAACTTATTAGTTTTTTTGTTTGTTTGTTTTTTCCTCTTATTGGCAGTTACCTTTCTACTTTCATACTTTTCCTGTCTTAAAATAACCCTTTACCTCTTAGATCTTGTCTACCTCTGGTAATGCTTTTCTCTTTTTTTCTTTTGACTGTTGACCTCCTTGAACATATGGTTTACTATCTTAATTCCCTAAATACTACATTATCTGTCTTTTAACTCCTGAAATTCTGTCATTTGGCCTTGCAACTCTCCTGAAAAGATTATTAGTGCTCTCATGAATTTTTTCATCAAATACGTATTGAGCCCCTTGATACATCATGCTTTTTATAATCAAGGGCTATGTGGTTAGTGAATCAGATACAACATTGACTCCTATATTTACTTACATTAATATGTAAATAAAGTTCCCACAAGCTAAAGGATTCAATCCAAAAAGGCTGTCCCCAACTCACACCCTAATCTCAAGTCTCAGGCCACCTGTTCTTCTGACCAGACCGACTATAAATCAGAGGTTCCTATGAACCCATCCTCAGTGTCAATAATTTACTAGAACAGCTCAGAGAACTCAGGAAAATAATTTACTTATCTTTACTGGCTTATTATAAAGGATATATAAAGGATACAAGTTAGAAATAGCCATACAGAAGAGCTGCATAAGGCAAGGTGTGTGTGTGTGTGTGTGTGTGTGTATGTATGCGTGTGTCTGTGCATGTATGTATGTGTGTGTGTGTGTGCATATACAAAGCTTCCATGTTCCCTCTGGGAATGTCACGGGCCTCTCAGCATCTCAGTGTGTTCACCAACCCAGAAGCTCTCTGAATCTTGTTTTTCAAGAATTTTTGTAGATCTCAATCTCTAGCCCTCCTCCTCCTCAGGTGTCAGAAGTGGGAATGAAGGTTCAAATCCTTTAACCACTTCTTATATTTGGCAACTAGTTGAATCTTAAGATTATATTGGAGCTCATTAAAAGTCACCTCACTAAAACAAAGTACGCTCGTATCACCCCATCACTCAGGAAATTGCAAGGGATTCAGGAGCTGTATGTCAGGATCAAGGGACAAAGACCAAGAATCTTTCTATTATCACAGTACTATAAACCAAGTGTGATAAAGTTTTATTTTATTAGTTCTCAACTGGGGGCAATTTTGCCCCCCACCCCATGACACCAGGAACATTTGGCAATGTCTGGATACATTTTTGATTATCACAACTTGAGGATGTTACTGACACCCAGTGGGTATATTATGAAAGCTGCTAAACACTCTGCAATACACAGGACAGTCCCCACAGCAAAGAATTTTCCCACCTAAAAAGTCCAATATGCAGAGACTGATGATGCCCATCACACACAATTATATCCATCCATTTACCTATTTTTATGGCTGAGTTTGTGGTATCACACCAGAGTTGAGTAGCTGTGATAGATGTGTTATAGCCTACAAAGCCCAGTATATGTATTCTCTGGTCCTTTATAGGAAAAATGTATTGGGCCCTGTATAAACTAAAATTAATGGGACTATAAAATCTTGTAGCAGAAGGTCAGGACTAAGTTGAAAGGTGTGATAATCAAGGAATGCATCTCTGATAAAATATAAACTAAAGACTAAAGAGATTAGAACAAGTTGATTAGGAAAATAGGGAAGAGAAGAATATTCCAGCAATACAAAAACTTTGTCTTGCAGACTTGAGGCAGGAAAGAGCAGGACCTATTTGATAAGCTGAATATGGCCACAGGATGAGAGAGTCAAGTATGTGTGAGAAGAGACCAAAAAAACAATCAGCAATCAGATAAGTCACGTTAAGGCACTTGAAATTTTAAGTGTAATGAGATACCACTGGGTTTTATGCAGGTCAGTGATATAATGGATTTATACTTGAAAAGGATCAGACTGGTGTCTGTACAAATAATACAACTTAAAAAGGAAAGATGAATATCATTATACATTCAGGATAGGAAAATATTAATGTATTCTGCAAATAACAAGGGACCTTGTGTGGGTGGAATAAAAACGGTTGGCAAGAAAAGTTCAATGAAGGAGGACTCTGGTAGAACTATGAAGCATTTTTAATTGTGTGCTAAGGTGTTGGAGTTTTATCCTATCATCAATAAGGAGTCATCTTTGAAGAGAAGGAGTGTGACATGACTGTAACAATGCTGAGAATGTATAGATTTAGTGACAATGAGCAGTGAGTGTGGAGAGGCTGGAGATAGTGGAGAATTCACATTAAAACAAACAAACGAATAAACAAAGAAACAGCAACAGTCTCAGGATTCTAATAATGCCAGCAGGCATGGAAAAGAAAGAGAAGTTTTGAGATTTTGATAGACATAAGTGTAGAAATAGCACAGTTGGGCAACTGATTGGATTCTTGTGTGTTGATGGTGGTGATAGGATGAAAGCATAAAGAACAGGGATGCGACTGGAAGGTAAGTTGTCCAGACTCAGTTGCTAATTTTGTTTCAAAAAGACCTTTGAAACATAGGGTCCGTCCTTCATTGACCAGCCGTCCCCAGCATGTGGCATTTATTTTCATAGGTCAGGATATAAATATTCATATTCTAGGCAGGAGGATAAAAGGGGGTGGCAAAAAGAGTGCCATTCATATGCCATAGCTCTTTTATTTTTTAAAGAAAGATTTCTGAGAGAAATGAGACATTTGCTTATGTTCTTCTAAATAAAACTTAGTCACATGGACACATTTACCTGCAAGGGGGATGGGAAACCTAGTCTTTATTCTTCATTGTTATGTTCTTAATTATAATGTGGAGGTTAGTTTACTGGAGAAGGAAAAAAAAATGAAGAACAATGGGCATTCTTTATTCCAAGGAATAATATGCATACATATGTGCCCCTGTGGTTTCTTCATTGGCACACTGTTTGCTTTTGGTGATCATGACAACTAGAAGGAGAAGAAGAAGAAGAAAAAGATGAAAATGGAGGAAGAAGAGGGAGAGGAGGAGGAGGAGAGAAGTCCACCTCTGCTACTACCACCACCACCATGCAAGTCAGAAATTTCAGAAAGTCAGGAAAACCAGTTAGATGTGTATCAAACTAAGATGGTATTGTGTGTAATTTTTTTTCTGTTTCCAAATATTCATACATGTTCTTGCTCTACTATCTTTTTATAAAATTAATCCTCTCCTTGGAGAAATTAGTACACACCATTTTCATAGGTTTAAGTGTTGGAGAGAAAATAACATTGCCTAAATTTGAATATAAGTTAAATATTTTCTGACATTAATCAGAATATACTCTTTTCATACATACATATATGAAAACTATATGTGTGTTTTTGTGTGTGTGCATGCACATGTGAAGGATGTGGGGCATTTGCTATTCAAGCCCCAAGTAGCTTTTAGAATTAATTGATTAGCCAACCCCTTCCTTCCTTCCTTCTTACCTTCCTCTTCATGTTAGTCCCTGGTTGCTAGTTTCACATGTATAAGATTCTTAACACCTAAAACTATTTAAGACAAAGCAAAGGAAGGATAGTAGATTTTCTACATCAGAATGATCTAGCCAGCTTGTCAAAAATGCATATTCTTGGGAAAATGAAAATCACCTGATAAAGGACATGGGGATCTTCTGACTTAAAAATTCCCAGAAGATTACACACATTCTACAGACTATAAACTATTATCTTAGGCAACGTGCTAACCT
This sequence comes from Delphinus delphis, assembly GCF_949987515.2. Taxonomy (NCBI): domain Eukaryota; kingdom Metazoa; phylum Chordata; class Mammalia; order Artiodactyla; family Delphinidae; genus Delphinus; species Delphinus delphis. The sequence continues at coordinate 84,797,913 of NC_082687.1, read as the reverse complement.
CTGTGGCTGGTTCAGTCACCTTTGCTGTTCTGTTAATAAAGGGAACCCTGTGCCACGATGAATCTGGAGCAGGGGAATTTGAGCCCCTTCATTTTGTTTCTTAACCTCTGTGTCCTTGCCCTGTTTGCTGTGGAGAATAAGGATTCAATGTGATTTCCACATTCCATATGTGGGGACTGCTCCTCACTCTAATTGGCTTTTCTATAACTGATCTCTCCGTGTATTCTGAATACAAAGTTTACTTGGAACTGAGAAGGTGTTATCTTCCTGTTTTTATCCTCATCTCTACCTGTCTTTGAAAATTTTCCAACTTCATCTGACCCTTTCTAATAATCACTGAAAAACAATCTTTAACATTTTGCTCATCTCCATAGATATTCCATAGAAATTTACAATGCCTCCTTTTGATGTGATACTCAAATACCACTTTATCTGAAAGTCAAGGAAGAGATAAATTTATATTTTAAAAAGAAAAAAAAAATAAGAGCACTGACTCTCAAAAAGATAAATTACATTGCATCAGTTTTATTTTTATTATTTTATTTTTATGTGTATTTATTTATTTATTTTTTAGTATTTTACAAGATTGATATATTAACTGTGATACATATCATATAAGGCCTTTTCAGTTTTTTACACATTCCCATTGGGACAAGTACAATACTCTGTAGCAAATACATGATTTTAAAAAACAAATCCAAACCAGTCAGAGGTGCCTCAGCCTTAGTTGATGGCTGACCATGCACTAATCAGGTTGGAGCCTCAAAAAACCCACAACGTGTTTAAAAAAAGTTTGGAAATTAAGCAAACATTCCTAATACTAACTAGAGGATGTCCTGGTTAAAACCCCTAAAATACAAAGAAATAATTGTTATACTTTCTTTACATACAGTTGTACGCAAATATTTTGTGTATTTATTTTTATTATAGCTTTTTTAAATCGAAGTACAGTTGACATACAGTATTATATTAGTTTTAACAGTGCATCAGTTTTTAGGTAAGAGTCTTAAAATCTTCAAGGGACTTCTAGGAAAACTGCCTGTAAACCACAACAATAACCTTTAGGTATGCAATTTGTAAATGAATCTTCCATAACTGGAAGTTTACAAGCAATCTATTTGCCATTGCTGACTAGCTCTTATTCTCTTCTAAAGATAAACCTACTGGTTTCAGTGTGAGGGCAACTGCAACCTCTTTGGCTTAATAAATATTTTGCTTGTCAGAAAATCTCTAGCCTCAGGAGCAGAATAAAATTTCCCCATGCCAGGAATTCCCCAAGTTACACTGGCTGAATAGAACACTCTAACTTAAAACTTCTTTTCTTTAATTTTGAAAGTTTTCTGGGACTATCTGAAGATTTTCAAGCTTTGAATCCTCTCCTGAATGTCCAGTACTACTTTGTAAAAGTTCTGCTGGAAATAAACAGGACAAAAATGTTAGCAGGTCAGAGGCTGTGAGGCTGTAAGACAGAAGTGGGGTGCTCTGGAAAGAGAAACTAGGCCCTTGTTGCTTCCCTTGTGTTGTGTGGATCACTTGGAAGAGCTAGAAGCCCACAAGGTAAACATGCATTATGATTACTTTGGTTTAAATCTAATTTACTAGAGACTTTTTCCCTTCTAGATAGAATATGCTACATTTCTCTGTCTTTTTCTGTCTTTGTCTTTCTTGTCTCTGTCTCTGTCTCTGTCTCTGTCTCTCTCTCTCTCACATACACACACACATACACACACACACACACACACACACACACACACACACCAAACACACACACAATATTTGATCTTCTTTATGCACTTTTTCTTTGTAGGTATACATCCATGGTACTTGATTTTGTTTCCCCCTTGCGAAATTATTAAAAATGTTGCTTTTCTTTCCTTCTTACAAAATTAATTCATGGTCAATGTAGGGCCCTTTAAAAATAAAAGTAAAAGTCTTGGGACTCGGCTTTTTCACTGCTGTGGCCCTGGTTCAATCCCTAGTCAGGGAAATATGATCCCGCTAGAGTTTGTCTTTGTCTGTCTGTCTTTTTCTTTATCTGCCAAATTGAGCTTGTTTACCTTTTAGTTTTACTGTTGACAAACATGGAATCATACTGTATAGATTAATTTGTAACTACATTTAAAAAATCTTGAGAATATACTGAAATACTCTTTCAGTGATGTCATATTACACTTCCCATGGCTGCACAGTAAGTAATTTATTTGTTGAGATATACTTCACATAAAACTTATGATTTTAAAAGTCACCGTTCAATGTTTCTTATTACGTTTGCTTTTTGTACAACCAACACGACTAATTTCAGATAATTTTCCTCATCCTCAAAAGCGACCTCATAACTCTTAGCATTTAGTCCCAATTCACCTCCCCTATCCCCTGGCAACCTATTCTGCTTTCTGTCTCTAGTGAGTAAATGATGTAAATAATTGTATAAACAAATGTTGAAGGTAATTTCAAAAGGGAGAAATATCTGGCAAGGCTTTTGGAAAACACAAAGTTGAATTACAATAAACAGCAAATAATAACACAATTTGTAGACAAAATCATTGCTACATTGCATATAAGATATTATAATTATTATGGGTATCTGCAAATAGATTCATCACCGTTGTCTGGAGTGATCAAGGAGGGATCTTTTGAAAGAGATGAGACTTTATCAGGGCCTGGAAGGATGCATTGGATTTGCACTAAAGAAACAATCTAAGAGTATGGTCTAAACCAGAAAGACATAGAGCAGAGTGTCTTGCAACCAGTGGACTGCAGACTCACTGACTTCAAATCTTTTTCTACCACCTACTGAGGCAAGTTCCTCAACTTTTCTAAGCTTCAGTTCCCCCTACGTCAAATGATTATAATTGTACCTACTTTGTACAGTGCTTTCATAGACTAAATAAAATTAATTTAGCAAGATTTCTGACATTTAAGAAGTACTCAAGAAGCTATTGTGATATTTATAATTAATGAGAAATGGTGGAAGAGAATGTGCCTGATGTATGTGATTGGGGTAAGGTTGAGAGGGACCAGGATAACGTGGAGGAAGTTGTAGACCTGATGCAGAGCTGTCCAGACTGGAATGGCTGGCCAGTGACCTTTGACTTATTGATGTTATTTTGAGGATTTCCTTTGACTGACTTGAACATGGACATAGAATACAAAACTCTGGGTTGTTTTTGTGGACGCAATTGCAGGTATGTAGTTATGCTTGCTTGGTGAATAGAGTACGTGCTCTGTCAAGAGCACCTTGATTTACTTAGAGTTTTGATTTACTTAGTAGTCATATAATTGAGTTACCAAATCTCTAAGGTAGATTTTGTTTCCATATTACTATCATCACTATGGATATATAATATTTCTTGAACACCTATGATATGTAGGTCCTCTATTAAGCCCTTTACATGGATTATCACATTTAATCATCCAAACAACCCTTTAAGGCAGAAATTATTATTAATTTTCATAGTATAGATGAGAAACATAAGGACCGAAGAGGTTAATAATATGTCCTAAGACAAATAGTTTGTAGGCAGATGATAAAGATGTTGGTGATAATCTTGTCAAGGCATCATGACTAGAGCAGGAAATCTTAAACACCACATTGTAATAAGGGTTTTTTATCAGCAATCATTTGTTGGTATTAAGACTATTTTCATGATGCACTCAGAGAAGGGGAGATTTATTCTAGGGTGCTGTAGATCTTATTTTTAAAAACAAATGTAAAGATTACTCTAAGTATTCTTGTGTATGAACAAGTATTCTGTGTATGGTATACATATCTGAACTAAGTACAAGTGAATGAGCAGTGTGCTCTTTTTACTAACACTTTTGTTTTTTACGAATATAAATATGATAAAGTTATGCTTCTTTTGAAAAAGAAGCTAGTAAATTTCACAGCTCATATTTCATAGAACTTATTTTTCTCTTCATCCTTTCTACACCCCCTGCAACCTTGATCACAATAACTCCCCCATCTTGCAGTAATACCTTTGCTGATCCATATTACTTACTTGACAATTACCTGACCCTAATGTTTTTCTGCATACTATACTTGTATAATTTAAAAAACTTGATTCTAACATTTAAAGATCAAGAATTTTTGTTATAACTATATGTGATTCTCGCTTAAGATCTAGAACACAGGAGCTCACAAATGCAAGTGTCTAAATCAGAGAGATCATAGGCTTCAGATACAGGAAACCTACATTTGGATTCCAACTCAGCCATGCACAAGCTGATGACTTAGGGCTTCAAGTATTTAGGTTACATTTTCTCAGTTTCAGTGCTTACAAAATAGAGCAGATAGTATTATTGATGTTAATGGGATTTACAGTATAACTTGAGAAAAGATATGTGGACACACATTGCAAGTAATTATTATAAATATGCTGGAATTTGTTATGAGTAAAAGTTTGCTGAATACTTTCAAAATTGAATTAATGACTTTATCAAGTGGAAAAAAATGAATAAGGGGCAAAATCTCTAAGGATGGGTCATGAATACACCAGTTTCCTTAAAGAATATCCACTGACATTAGATCATATGCCATAGCAGGGCAGTGGATCTGCCCATCTTGTTGACTACTCTTTTCACGAAGCCAGACACACAGCAACTACTCATTAAATAATTGGTAATTTAATATACATGATCTGTGGGATTATTGGGGATTATTAGTGTTATTGAAGAGGAAATAGTCTAGTGTTTGAAACATGAGTACAATCTGGAAAAGCGAGCACAGCGGGAAAGGTAAGAATAATATTACAGAGGCAGAAACATACCTCTTTTTCAGATTAGTTAGAATATAAGATTTGTATGATGCAAGAAGAGTGGAAGATAAGCCCAAAAAGAATAAAAAGGACAGATTACAGAAGGAGTTTAATGGCAGCTTAATGACTAAGAACTCCATGCAGAAACTAAAGATAGCTAATATAAACATTTACTATGTGCAAGGCACAATTTTAAACCTGTAATAACCTCATTAACAATTTACTCTGACAATCACTCTGAAATATAGCTATTTTTGTGGTTCCCGTGTTTTAAATTAAAAAATGAGAAACATGGAAGCTAAATAGCTTGACCAGTCTCATGCAGCTTGTCAGTGGTAGAACTGGTATTTGAATGCGAGAAATATGGTTCCAGGTCCGCCTTATTTACAATGTCATTCACTGCTCTGTGGAATAAGCAGTCACATAATTCTTAGTTCATTAGAGAGTCCTATTTCAGTTACATTTTACTGCATAACAAACCACCCCAAATCTTAGTGGCTTAAAACAAAAACACTTTAGCCTGTTGATCAATCAGTTCTTCTATTTCAGGTGATGTTAGCTGTGGCACTGGAATTAACAGAAGGTGTAAAATGGCCTCACTCAAAGAGTTGGAGCTGACAGTTGTCTGGGAGCTCTGCAGGAACCGTTGGTCTGAGGCCTTGGTTCTTCTCCATGTAGGCCCGTTCATGTGGCTGTTTGGGCCTCCTCACAGCATGGCATGTGGATTCCAAGAAGAAGCAATCCAAGAAAAAGGAAGAGAATGTTGCCAGTGTTCTTATGGCCTGGGTTCAGAAGTCCCAGAGCAAAACTTGTTCCTTCCCCTGTTGGTCACAGCAGTCATGAGGCCAGACAAACTCAAGAGGAGAATAAGCTTCATCTTCAATAGGAAAATAATATGCACTTATAGGGAGGAAAAAATAAACTGTGGTACGTCTAGAGTATAGACTATTATCTGGTGCTTAAAACAAATGATGTATCAAGCCATGGAAGACATAGAGAAATCTTAAATGCATATTACTAAGTGAAAGAAGCCAATCTGAAAAGGCTACATACTGTATGATTCCAATTATATGATATCCTGGAAAAGACAAAACTGTAGTGACAGTAAAAAGATCCGTAGTTGTTGGTGGGAGTGGGGAGTAGATAAAGCACAGATTTTTAGGGCAGTGAATATACTCTGTATAATACTATAATGATGGATACATGTCATTATACATTTGTTCAAACTCATAGAATGTACAACACCAAGAGTGAACCCTGATGTAAATTATGGACTTTGGGTGACTATAATGTGTCAACATAAGTTCATCACTTGTAATAAATGTGTCATCACATGGTGAGGGATGTTGATATTTGGGGAGGCTATGCGTGTGTTGGGGCAGGGGGGTATATGGAAAGTCTCTGTACCTTCCTCTCAATTTTGCTGTGAACTTAGTACTGCTCTTAAAAAATAAAGTATTTTAAAAAATTTATGGTGGTCCTCTTTGGAAGTTATCTATGACATACCTCAAGTTATGGGAAGAATACAGTTATCTGTTGGACCCTAAATTTTCCGAGTTTCTGATCACCATATACTGAGGAAGAAATACCTATTGTGAAGATTAAACATCCTTGTCTAGTCTTTCTTTCATGAGCGGCTGCAACTAGCATTGTGTACTATAGCAAAGGTTATTATTTGAGCAACTGACTTTGATTTCACATAAAATAGATTGTACATATGACATATGACGGCTCACTAATAATGACATGATTATTATAGTGGCTCAGAAAGGTATTTCTAAACACTTGCTGTTTCTCACCAGTTTGTCTTTGCCACTGAGGGGTGTGAGATGCTGTTATTTAATGCATTTTACAGTGGATTATAGTAGAATTAAATGCTAGTGGAAACAAAGTTCTGTTAATGGCTCTGAATAGTCTAAATGTGGAAATTATTCTAGTTCAATGGAGGGTAAAATTATAGGATGTTGAATTCTTTCAAAAAAGATGAATTGGGAAGATGAGATATGGAGATTAAATGCAGACTACTGTACAGATTTGTGCTCTAACACCAGGAAGAAAATTATGCTGGAAGGGTGGGAAAGAAAAACAGAATTCTAGAACACAGGAAAGGGGGTTCCAGTTCATTAACTATAGGGCTGTCATGGAGCTTACAAATTTTGTGACAGTATAGTAAAGATAAATAGTTCTAAAAACTCCTCTTGTTCAGTGAGAAAATTCCTAACTTTTAGAAAGATTTTTGCATTTGTCCATGAATGGTCCTTGGTGGATAAAGCTGAAATGATGGCATGTCAGCTCATTTCACCTCTGCTAAAGTTTTTAAAGGGAAGTTGTTGACTTACTATGTTGTTTTCTTAAAAGTGGGATAGGTGGTTAAAAATCTTACAATGTTTTCTGCAGTAAAGAATCATGCCTACTAAAGCATTACTGTATATTTGAATGTTGCTTACTAATAAGAATCAGTATTTAACCTCAAAATATATTGTTTACTGATCATTTACATGTTCAATAATATATTATTGAATAGCTGCACAATATACGACACCAGGCTGGACAGTGGTTGTGCAGAAGTGAATGAAATAATCTCTGTCCTCAACAAGCTGCACTCTATATAGTCAAGGATCTAAATGTGCCAAATATATTACAACACTATAATTTTAATAAAGTATTTGGGGCATATGTGGGCCATTTTGAGATCACAGGATTGGTGTAGGTCTGGATTAGATGCTTTAGGAAGACTTCACAGAGGAAAATATACTGTAAGATATGGGTATTACAAGGATGTGTTAAAACATGAACATTTAAGAAAACATTAAAGCTTTGAAATGTCATTGAGAGTGCAGGGACATGGGGAAAGAACACTACACATGAAATTGAAAATATTGGCAGGAATCATATGATAAAAGATCTGGCATGCTAAACTGTAGGAGTATTATTGATTTTATAAATGATGAGTGCTATAGCAGACAGGGTAGTTTAGGTTATATTGCCACAGAAAATGGCACCCTATTCTCCATGCCCAGTGTCACAAATGCCACTTTTTCCCTCACAAAACATATCTAATTCAGGCCATTCATTACACTGGTCCATGTTGTCTTCACTCTGAGACCCAGGTTATGAAACAACATCTCTCTGGCTCAACGCTAGTTATCACGGTGCCACTGATCTTAACACTCTTAGCCAGAAATAACACGTGTCCCCTTCTGCTCATATTTAATTGGCCAATGAAAGTCATGGGACCATTACTGATTTCCTGAAGAAAAGGGCACCATAACAAGTGAAATGTAAATATTTGGTGAATAGTAATGCAATCTATCAAAGAGACACAAGGATTATTTACACTTTAAGCAGAAAGGTTGATATAATAAATCATATACATACTATCTCAAAATAATTTTGGAGCTCAGAAAGCAGGGATCGGAGATTAAGAGTTTGTTGCTATGTCTATGGTAAGAGAATCTGACAGTATCTTTGCAGTGGAGAACAGAGAAAGAAAGAGAAATCTTACTTGAGGTGCCAAATCCTTAAAACTTAAGGAACGGCTGAAAATTGAGGGAGGGAGTAAAATCTAGCAGTTCTCCAATGTATTTGGTGCAGGTGTCAGGGTTGATGGAGGAACCATTGCTTATATAAGGGAATTAAAGAAAATGAGTAGCTTGATTTACTGAATAAGATGATATTCAAGTGCTAGAAAACATTCCTTAGCAAGACAAATAACTTGTCCAGTTAGCAGAGCATAGCCTTGGACTATGGAGTTACATGCTCAATGTCATTGTATGCCAATTATTACTTGTAAAGGTGTTGGAGTCAAGCACACACGGCTCAAATCCTGGCCTTACCAGGGGAGCAGTATTAGGCAAATGACTTACCTTCTCTAAACTTTGCTCATATATATAATGAGGATAATAAAGATGTTTATTTAATAGTTTTGCTGAAAGTTATAACATAATGCATGTAAAACGCTAAATAAAGTGGCATCAACTTATGACTCTACATTTAAAAATTTTTCCAAATGTTTGACAGATATTCATCTTTGTGATTCAGGAATAGTAAGTTGGGATTTCTGGGAATTCTCAGGAATCCCAAATCATTGGTTTTCTGGGCTTTCCTTATCACTTTATTTACATTTTTAAAATAATAATAAGTGACCATAATAATAAAGAGTCAGTCAGTCTGTGGTAGAGAGTGATAGGGTTGTTTTAAATTTGAGGTGGTATATCTACTTATATTTAAAAGATAAACTGAGACATATTAAAATTTTAAGGGTTTATTTGACCAAAAATCTATTTGACCAAAAATCTATTTGAATCAGGTCACATCCAGTCTAACAGATAGGAAGTTGCTTCAGGGAGCTCTACAAAATGAAAGACTTTTATAGGCAGAAGGAAGTGGGAACAGTAGTGTCACACTACACAAACAAGGGATTTGGTTTTTGCAAAGTTACTTTCCTTTAGATAATGGCAGGGGTCTATCAGGCAGAGGACCTAACTGGTGCTAATCAGGTGACTCCTGATTGCCTGGTATAAGATTCCATTCCTGGGACAGCCAAACTACAATTAGGTTAAGTCCCAGTTTGGTGACATGAGGCTAAGAATAAGCAACTCTATTTGGGGTTTGTTGTCTTGTTTTTAAAATTGATAGATAGATGATAGATAGATAACATTATTATGATTATGGACTATATTTTGTGATAAGAATATCTATTTTATCTATTTCAATAAAAGGAAGATTATCCACATATGCTGTAGATATTTGTAGTAGAAACATTGGAAGGGTGAATATTAACACATATAAATGGCAAAGTTTTTAAAACACCAAATAAAAATCATTTAAAAATCAAAAGATGAAACTGTAACATTGAATACTTAAAAGTTATCCCTTATTAATCTTCAAATACAATCTTAAACATGCAAAATATTAATTGCTCTTTCTAATTGCTTTGGTATTTGTTTAATCACAAATGTTTCAGAGGTAGAATTTTTTTCATTTTCTGTTGATGGTTGAATTGTTAAGTGTGTATATCAAAGAATCTTCATGTTCATCTTTAACATGCATGTTGCTTCATATAAGCTCTTTTCTATTTTTATAATAAAAATATTTGTCTGCTTATAGATTATGTTTCTGCCTTTGAAATTAATACTGTTTTTGTTAATTCAGAACTTTGATCATTTTTTATTTCATGTGTGAAAGAGTATTCCACAAGAATATTCACACCTTCTTCACTTTGCATTTCTTCTGTTAAAAACATTTACAAAGAATGGTAGCCTAGAGCAAATTTTTAAACACTGTAAAATTCCAGTGAACATTATTGGATAGTATTCAAATAGCATATTTGATTGTACTAGTGAGGTTAACAGCACTGTCAAAATTGGCATTTAAGTACTTATTTTGCTTCCAAAACTTATTATTTTTTAGGACACTACTCATAGAATTTGTATAAAGTATACTACGTGATCAAACTTATTTTCTTTGCTGTAATGACTCACCATTAGCAGCAGAAGAGTTCATGAGTGCACATTTAGAACATGACAACAGCAACAAGCAAAATCATAACTATTTTTCTCCTGTGTGCTCCTATGTAGCTTCCCAGAAATGTCAACCTTAACTTATAAAAATACTTTCTGCTCTTGTTTCAGACATGACATCAATGCATTCCTTGAACCAATAACATCTCTACTTATTTAAACTTTAATTCCTGTGGAATAATTATTTATTAAATATCATATTATTAAATATTTAATGTTTCCCTATTGCCTCATTATATTTTTATCAAGAATCAGGATAAAAAAATCATAAATATCCCAAGAATTTCTAGGAAGAAATTTCCACATGGAGACATTAATTACCACATGTTAAATACCCAAGAGAATTATATCTTTTTTTTCCTTCTTCCTCTTTATCTCTACTTTCTTTCCCTTCTTTTATTTTCTTCCTTATGATGATAATTATCATCTTCACCATATTTACTATGTACCAAGGTAATGTGTTAAAAAGCATCTTAGATGGGTCTGGTTTCTGCTGGGTCCTGCTACCAAATACATAATACAAGTAATACTAAACTTGCAATGCTGTGAGCATTAAATGAAATCATGTATTGTGAAAAGTATGTAACATATACTCAAAAAATTTGATCACATCAATCAGTGTGTCTATGTTTTATAAGTATAGTAGACCAACAGGTACTAGTGTTAAAAGTTAAGAATATGTGGGGATAAAGCATTTCTCCTTTTTCGGTTTGACCATTTTTTAGTTATACTAGGAGTAAGGAATTGACCTAGAGGTTGTCACAGAGCACAAAGTTCCCATAATTCAAGTTTATCACAGTGTTTTTAGAGACATTCCTTTTGACATTATGAGCAAAATTTAAGGAAAAAAGTTTATGTCAATTACCGGAAAAAATAAACCTCCATATATAAGTTACATTATGCATTCAAAATGCGTACATCACAATTTCATATTATTTCTAAGAGTGCATTGTTCTAAGTGATAACTGATGTTTGAAAAGACCATTATGAGGCATAACTGAGATGTTGAAACATTTAGAAAAAATTCAGTCATTCTAATTAGAATCTTCCTTATGCAGAGAGCTGGAATATACTTTATTTTCAATTACAAGATTTGATATATAAAACAAATTTGTTTTCTCACATTTATTGCAAGAATGCAGTGAGCTAGCACTCTGCCTTCCCCTGTGGCTTGATCATTCCAGGTAATAGAGGCTGTATGGAATTTCCATTGTTTTGAATGGAAATATAGGCATTATTAGCCTCAAAATATTTAAGGAGTGCCTTTCTGAGCATGTTATTATGCTTACTCTTCACCCCCATATCCATGGCCTTAAAAATAAAAACAGAGAGCTTATTTGGCAAAAGTAGAATAATTGTTCAGATTTTTAAAAAAGAAAGAAAAGTCTGCTTCAAGTTATCTGTTGTCCATCTCCACTATTTTTGCTGTGGCACAGATACTCTTTCTTTTTTTCTATCCTATTCCATCAGAACCAGCTGATCCAGACATATTTAATGAGGCAAAATGTATTCTGCAGGGCATCCAAATTTTCTGCTGAATACCTTACTCTGCAGCAGAGACAAGACCTGTCATCTCTGGGTCCTGAAATGTAAAGAAGGCCACAGATAATTTCTACAGGATTGACTCCTCAGGGGGTTGAATAGGTGATCTTCTATTTGAGCTAATCGGAAATGAAAAATTTAGGTAATCCCAGCTCTTTTCCAACTTTTAAAATATATATATTGCAACTCATATATTGAGCTATTGATTATTTTGCCTTAAACAAATGGTTGTTATACATTTCAGCAACATCTTACAGAATGGGGGGGTACAAGGAACTCCTACTTGAAACTTCTTTCACTGTATTTTTCTAAGAAAGTGAAATTATTCCATAGCATTTCAATCCTTTTCACCTGGACTTGGTGAAAGATGTGCCATCATTATATTGCTGATGAGACTTTTTTTAAGTACAAAGAGGGTAATTTTAGATGTTAAAAATGGAATAACAATGTATTTCAGATACAAATTTGGTTTCAAGTTTATTCTTTTTCAATGGCTTTATAATACGTCTAGATTTGCTTTAGTTTCAACTTCTCCCATAGGCTTTAATAAAAGAAATATGAAAAACCAATAAAATTGTAGTGGTTTCACATTTCAGTAAAATTAGTATTTGGTTAGGCATAGAGTTCAGGTTATTAGTTTATTTCTTTCTTCAACCCAAGGCTCTGTTTATTCATCCAACAAACACTTTCTGTATACTTTTGTTTTTTGTTTTTATTTTGAGGTATGCGGACCTCTCACTGTTGTGGCCTCGCCCGTTGCGGAGCACAGGCTCCGGAGGCGCAGGCTCAGTGGCCATGGCTCACGGGCCCAGCCGCTCCGCGGCATGTGGGATCTTCCCGGACCGGGGCAAGAACCCGTGTCCCCTGCATCGGCAGGCGGACTCTCAACCACTGCGCCACCAGGGAAGCCCTCTGTAGACTTTTGTGAACACAGATTCAAGGAATGTTTTCTCTTTGTATTTCATATGCAATATGCAATGCAATGAGTATCTTCCAGTCCTAGAAAGAATATTATGGAAAACAGACAAAAGCAAAAATGAAAACTCCCCAAAGTGTAACCATGTGTACCCAGATCAGCCATTCTCTCTACTCTTCTCTCCAAGGAACCAGGCTATCTCCAACTAAGCATATGAATATGCAGCCGGTCAATACTATAGAGATGTTAAGGGTTCTCTAAAATATGCCTACCAAAAGATTTAGGGCAAATTTTCTCTAGAAGTCTCTGCAGTTACACAAGAATTTCATAGGAGTTCTGGAATACATTAGGATTAGATCAGCTCTTAATGATACCTTCTTGACTTAAAGTTCTCATATTGTATAACAGAAAAGTCAGCCACCTTTTCCCAGTATTATCAATATTTGTAGATAATTTTGAAGGATAAATGAGTTATCTGAACTGAAAATTTACCTAATTAAATGGAACAGATTTTATGATGCATCAAACTTAGTCATCTGTTCCCCCTCATTTTGTAGTTTATAAACAGACTTCCTTAGTGTATAATTTTGCTCCCCATCTACCTACAGCTTGTACACTGGGACTCTATAAATACTGCTAAGAAAGCTCAATATTCCAAAGTGTGAGCATTACACCCTCAAACAAACAAACAAACAAACAATCCATGAGTTGTCTTTGAGTCACTATGATACTCTTTCTACAAATATAAAAAAAAATTGACAGTTTACAGCTCATAAGACACAACTGTTACTTCTATATTCATAATAAAGTCTTAACTAGGAATAAGTGAGGGTAGGAGTGTAGTGGCTGTAGGAAAAGTAAAAAAAAATAAAATTGTATATCAGTCTGGTCCCCCTTTCTGTCTATACATTGAGTGCAGGGTTCAGTGTAACCACTTTGCTCCCAGGAAAATTCATAGCCCACATGGTTGATCGCTCCATGAATTTGTCCTTGGCAATAATATTTTTACCGAAGAATATCTCTCAATTTCTATTAGCCTTAGAGGCAGAGACTTAGATTTAATTCTTATTTCCTTCACATTACTAATTATATGGCCTAATCGAGTTTATTAATTAATCTATTCTTGTTTTCTCATCTATGGGGATAATGTTTTTCTCCACCAACAGTTGTTATAGAGATCATATAAAGTCTATGTAGAAAGATAGTCATTGAGACAAAAAGCATAAAAGATGTTGCAAATTGAGGGGCAGAGAAAATACTAACAAAACCTACTAAGTAAAGGAAGAGATTCTTTGCATATTTACTTGTTCTTTAACACATTTTTTGAGAGAAGGATCTGGGTCTGGCTTTTCCTATGTAAAGAATGACTGATAAATGATAGGCATTAAATAAACTTTTGTTGGATGAATGCTGCTACCCTCTTTTTAAAACTCATCTTCTATTATAATTTCTTCCTTTTTTATTGCAATTAAGCTACACCAGTTTTTCTGCTGTTCCTAAAACACATCTAACTCATCCCCATCTCAGGACTTTTATATTTTTTATTACATGAGCCTGAATTATCCTTCCCCCATGCATGAAGAGGACTGTCCTTCTCATCATTCAATTCTTTCTTCTCAGGAAAAGTAATGAAACATATTGACACTCTTTGCCTTCTGCACAGTGCATATAGCCTCCTAGTATTTTTTTTTTCTGTATCCCCCATGCAAAGAAAAACTCCTTGAGCACAAGGGTTTGGTCTATATTGTCTTATACCTCTGACTATATTTGCTGATTAATATTTGTGGCCAACAAACATATGAAAAATTGTTCATTATTATTAATAACCTGTGAAATAAGAACTAAGATCATAATGCATATTGTATACAATCAATTGGGAAAAAATGAAAATTATGGTAATACCAGATATTGGAGAGAATGTTTGCCATAGGATCTCTTGTATATTGATGACTGGAGTTGAAGTGTTTGCAAATATTTTGAAAAACAGTTAGACAGCATCCCCTAAAGTTAAACCTCACATAAAATGGGATGTATAAATTATATTCCAATTTAAACATATAAAAGAAGAGACATGGACAAGAATGTTCTTGGAATAAGCGTGGAAATAATCCAATTTTCTATCAGTGTGAGAAAGGATAAATAAACTGTGATATATTCACACACATAAAATATGACACAGAACTCTCAGTGAATGGTACACGGGTCAGACTCACCAACATGCTTAAGCTATAACCCTATCTGTTATTCTCACTCTTTTGCGATTTCTGATTTCCTGCATTCAGTAAATAATCAAGATCTGTCCATCAAGCCTCCTCTGTATCTCATGTATCCTTCCACTGTTCTTCACTTTGAATGTCATCACTGCAATTCATTGCATAAAAATCTTTTGCATGAATTAGTGGAAAAAAGCCTCCTGGATTTCCTCTTAAGTCACTCCTCATATTCTCTGCCATGAAGTCCAAACTTGATAGTTTGCATTTTGTGTTTACCTGTCTAGTTATTTGCTCCTTCCCAATCTTTAATCCAGACTTCCTAAAAATATTTAATTACATGACTCTGCCATTCCAGAATATTTTTATTTTTTCACGATTAGAATTGCTGTTTCCTCTACTTCAATTACACCATTAATTGTTTATTATCTCTGGCAAATATGTCTCCCATAAATTTAAGATCTCAACCTAGCAGCTCAGCTTTGACATCACTTTAGCTCTGAGCTCTTCCTTATCCCTCTAAAGAATAGATTCTTGTCCTTCCTGTTTGTATCAAACTGCCCTTCCTCCATGAGATCACATCACACACATTACCTCATTGTTTGGCTGTATTCTTCACTAATCTCTAAGCTAAATAAAGGCTTAATGAAGCTCAATCTATAAGATTAATCACATGAAAGTTCTCCTATTTGTGATCATATTCCTGATTTTTGGCACGGTCACTGGTATGCAGTCATCCTTCTGTATATTTGTTTCATCAGTGAACAAAGAAAAAGAGAAGTTTGAATCACAAACAACGTACAACCTTTTGTATTTGTGTGTGGGTTAAGCAACACGTTTTTGTAAACTGAGGTGACTAAACATGTTTAATGACTATGTTAACCCCTCTTTGCCTGGAGTGCTCATAATACCTCTATTTCTATTTGATATGTATTACATAGTGCTTTTGTTATTTAAATGTCCTGATGTAAGTTTTTGGGTAATTTTTAAATTTTTAATGATTTCTGGAAAATTGGGAAAGTAAAAAAAGCCTCTGGGTAATGTTCCATAATACTAACTAAAAGTGATAATGGATCAAATGTTTATATGCAGCTGTTTTATAAAAATATGGGAAAGTACTTTGCAAATAGTAAAATACTATCTTAAATGAAGATATATTTACTCCAAATGTACCTTTATCATATTCCTTGGCATGGAAAGACAAAAGCAGTGGGATTACTCTCTGTGTATCATCAGAAAATGATACACAGGTGATCACACCTAGTGAATACAGCATAGGTAGATGTGCATGTCATTTTTTAGATTATGACATTACCAAGAAAATCTCTCAGATAGAAGACTCTCCTAGGCTTAGTCCAGGGCTGCATCTTCATATTATATTAGCTCTGAAAGTTTGCTAATAAGTGTTTTGTGATTAAGATGGGGAGTGTGGAGGCAGGTGGTTGTAGTGAGGGTGGGAGCATTTCATTTGTCTGATGTGTTTGAGAAACTTTGAGTCAAGAAAAAATAAAATTTTTCTTAGTTACTAGAGTTCACAGAGCCCTTCATATTTTCATGTGCATCGTCAATCTCCAAGGGTAAAATATCCTATCTAGTGTACACTAAACTTAATTGACCATAGACTTAGTTTTTTTCATAGATCATCTTTTGTGGAACTGTCATTTGTGTGACACATTCTGGAAAATGTTGGGTTGAGAAATTAACAAAATTATGTTCATAGTTTGGAAAGTATGACTTAAAGGAAGATACATGTCAAAATATATGAACTTAGGAATAGAAAAATAAGCAAAAGTTTAGCAAAACAGGTTGGTTCAGAATCAGTCAATTTACATCAATTCAATCATTTATTAAGTTATTTAAATTTGTAGTCTAACACTGTGCTAGGCATTACCATGACAACAATAAGATATTGCTTCTCCTCTCAAAAGTTTTAATTAGCAATAAAATTAAAAGTTCATATTTTCTACTATCTATTTAGCTTTAATATTCACAATAATTCCACAAGGTAAGAATTATTATTTTTATTTTATATTTGAAGAACCTATCATTAAATAACATATCTGAGGTTATCTAATACGTGATACTGTTATTGGTAAAATGATAGTTAATAATGTAATGTGACATATATCTACTTGTTAACCTGCCTAATATTTAAGGAAAGAGCAATGGAAGCAGGTCAGGAATGAGAAGAGAACAAAATACCATTCCTGAGTTATTTATATGATCTGATCCTTTTAGACAGATGTTAATTCATTTAAACTTAAATCTTCTGAAAACACTCTAAATGTACACTATCAGCCATATTTTACATAGCAGAAAATAGAAGCTGGACATCCTTACTAATAAGAATTTGCTGATGATATTAAAACAGAGTTAGTAGAGCTGCATTCACACCCAGATTCACAGATCTGCTGAGTCCACATCTCTTGCACTTTCCGTTGTCGCTTGAGTATGACAAAAACAGTAAGGGTGGCATGAGTTTGAGCAGGAAGACTGAAGAGGAAAGAACTGCAATCTTTGGACAAAGCAGGAAGTAAAATTGGTCTGAGACATAGAAGTCTGAAGTTTATAGCAATGTCTGTCTTTAAATCTGTTCATTTTTCAGTCTTGACTCGTACAAGAAAGGGCTCAGTGTCTTCAAATCATTGCTACTTCTCCTCCTCCTCCACTTCCAGCTCTATGGCAAGAATTTGTTAACAAGTCATTGAAACTTTACCCATTGAAATTTGCACAGTTAAGGAAGTATGCATTCCATAGTAATGACAGCAACCATGAATCATATTTTCTATTTCAACACTAACTCTGAATTCATATGAAATCGTTGTGTATTAATCATGATGGATTAATTTTTGTAACACCAATAAAATAAGTGGAGTTAAATAATAAAAGTTTATTTTTACCCATGAAGAGTTTAACACAGAGGTCCCTGGTTGAGTGAATGTCCTTCAAGCAGTGACCCAAACTCAGTCTTCTTCCCCCTATGGCTCTACCACACCCCTGAGATTTTACAGTCCTCCAATGGATCTTGGACATTTGGCCAGTATACCACATCAGCTGGAGAACAGTCATTGCAAGGATTGCAAGGATGGCTGAGAAATGTAGATTAGCTCTGTGCTTAGGACCAAAAGGAAAATTATTTGGTGAACAATTAGTCAGAGTCTGCCACATTCCACCCTTTCTGACAGAAAATGTCTGTTTTCTACCTCTTGAACACATATAGTAGACATCCTTTCCCAAGAGATGTATCAATCAGGAATGATAAGGAAATTGGAACTTCTCCAGAATTTATAAAAGAAGAAATGATGAATACAGGGAAACATATGCTTAAATTTTTTTTTTATAAAGAACCAGAGAACCAATGTCAGGGATAATTGCAGCTGACTTTGGTAAAATCAGAAGTTTCTGATTTGAAGTAGCCTCTTTCATGATTGTAGTTGATCATAGCACCAGTAGTCTCTATGTGCTAACTCAAAAGCTTCTCAAAATTCACATCTGCTCTCTTCCCACACATCTTTCTCTCATGAAAGTGTCTCTTATTACTCAGGGAATCTAAATTTGCAAGGGAGGCTGAGAAGTGTAATTTCCAAGTGTTTTGCCTTTACTGCACAGAGACAAAGTAATAAAAGCATAGAAGTTTGCAAGGTATCAACAGACAGTATCTAGAACAGGAAAAAATAAACTTAAAAAAGAATCCCATTGAGTCTTTGCAGCCATTTCAAAATTTAAGGTCTTATGGGAATCAATCACATATTGCTCCTTGTGGTTTGGCATTATATAGACTAATAGACAAATTATTTTTATCCCTCCGCCTACTCCCCAACCACGCATTCAATAAGAATGACTTCAAACAATTTATAAAGAGGAACAATAGGGAACACACAGGAGTGCACTGATCCACAACAATACTAGTATTCTGCTGGGAGTGGAATGTGAAAGCCTTTTCGTCTTGATGAAAAACTAATGCTACTCTCTGCTGGGCACTGTGTTCCCTAATCTTCATGACCTCTGGCTCTGCCCTTATGTATTATTCTGTTTGGTCCTTCAGAATCAAGCCTTGTAAACTTTCCAGTGATACTACACTGCATTGACAGGGAACTTACTGCTGGAGCAAATTCACAACCCCTACAATTGTTTTTCAGGTAAATAAAAGATTTTTAGGCATGGCCTTGTAGTTCTTTAGACCACAATTAACTCAAAAACTTGGTATCTGCTGGGATTAATTGTTTCTAATCAGTTCAATACACCAGTCATGAGACTTAAAATTTTTTTCTTTTTTCCTAGAGACAATGTTCAAGACTGATTTATTGCTTTGCTTACTACTACCCTTCTCACCAATCTTCCATAACATAAAGGAGATATCTTGAAGTTATCTGATGTATCCAGGGGCTATCTGGAGGTTATCTAAAATAGGCTAGAGTGGGTCCATCCTTAATCTGATCTTTGATCCAAGGCATAATCTTAATAAATTCTTTGTCACTAAAAAACATTCTCAGACTTATCTCTTACTGCTTGGAGTCTATAAGCAATCAGCTTTTCCAGTCCCTCAAGGCCCCATATTTCTGGTCATTCTCTGTGCACTTTCATTTATGTTTTTCAACTGACAAGTCCCTGTATGAACTCATCTCTGTCTAATTATACTGTGTGATGCATACCTATTAACAACCAACATACATCCTAAACCTCTGCTTTCTATCCTTTGCCCCTAGAGCATCAATGAACACATGGTCTGACATCCAAATCATTGTTGGTGATTTTTACTATGTGATTTAGTATATGTTTTTATTTTATTGTAGGTCACATTAGTAGCCTCCTTCTGTATTAGTCAAAATATATTAAATAATACAATAAAAAATTCCATATTGTCAATGGCTTAGCACAATACTATCTTATTTCTAGTCTGGCATGAATGGGCAGCCCTCCAAGACAGCTGTTTTGTAGTCAATGATTGAGAGATTTAAGAGCTTGGATGTGATGGAAACTTTCCATTGGGCTTAAAGTCCTCCCCTGGCTCTTCTGCAGCGTAGAGTAGGCATAAGAACAGATCACTGTGCTACAGATCTGCACTTGTAACATGCGGCAGGACACAGTTACCTGATCTCTCCTATTAGGGAAAATGTGATGTGTAGTTTACTTATGTTCACAGAAGAAAAACAGATATATCTGTGAAAAATTAACTGATTTCTGCAACAAGTTGTGTCCAAATGTTCAGATAAAATAAAGTTCATTATATATGAAGAACAGGTATAAATGATGAGGTCACATTTTACAAAGAAACATACATATAAGTGGTTGTTATTCATAAAAAAATTACCACCATGGGAAGATATACATTAATTTTAATATTATGGCAAATATGCAATTGATGTTAGATTTTTCTTTTTAATTTTTAACTCTTGAGTAGCTTGCAAAACCACACAAAGGAATCATTTATTACTTTATGATGATGATTTGAAACTGTCAAAATTTCCCTTTGCTATAGCTTATATAGACAAGGTTTGCATGAACAGATTTTACTAATGGTTTAAATATCATCCAAATGAAAGTTGTATGGTTAAAAAAGAAGTTTTCATTAATAATTCTATATGTATTTCTAGTGGGTTTCATTTTCAGTAAAAGCCTACATGCATTGAAAATAACTTCGTAAAAGAAACAAAGTTTGGAAATAAACTTTGAAAGAGTTATTTGCTATTTTACCATTGTTAGCCTATTCTTTGAAAAACTGAAATTGCTTTGAAATGACAGGTTTTTCTTTAGCTTAGTAGGGGGGCTGAATCAGGCTGATTTTTTTTTTCCTTTCTTTTTTTTTGGTGAAATGACAAGATATAGTTAGAAAATTTCAAATTTTGTAGTTAAAACTGACTCCATATTTTGAATGAAAACTTATTCTCAAATTTTCAAAAGAAATGTTGGTTGATATCCAAACTCTACCATTTTAAATGGAATATATGCAAGTGACTAAACTCTGCAATTCAAAGAAAAGCATTAGATTTTTAGATAATTTGGCTTTGTTATATCAACTAGGAATGAAACTGATTTAGAGGGCCACCATTAGTATAAATAATACACACACACATACACACAAAAAAGAAAAAGAGAAAAAAAAAACTACTTCAAAATTAAAATTTTCAGAGAAAAAAGATGATAAAAATGGCAGATTTACCAGCCTAAGTTATAGAATACAGAAATTTGAATCTAAATTCTACAACATATTGTTTGATCTTATAAATACCATGTAAGAATTTTGAACCCTAGTTGAATATGTTAACAATGAGAATATCTCTTTTTCTAAACATATTGTTATGAATTTTAGATCCACAAACATGGCAAGGCCTTATTTTAAATCAAGCACTTTTTTTAAATGAGTAACATTTATAAACGAATAAAGATTTTTACTTAAAAATCACAGTTTGGTGTGAGGAGGCAGAAGAAAGCCAATAATTATAATGAATCTTGGTGTATTATGATAACATTTATAGAAGGACAGAGAAGAGAGGCATAAGAATAATCTACAGCATCTTGTGGAAGTGAGTACATGCTCCAAGGAGGGAATGCTGTTGCAGCTGCTTCTCAGTAAAAATTCAGATGTTTTCAAAAGCAGAAGAAAGAGCATATTTCAAACAATAGAATGATGTGAACAAAGGCACACACAAAAAAGAAAGTTCTGGGTACATTTAGAGGAGGATTAATGTGTTCTATCTGATTCAGTGGAACTGAAGAGAATTTAGGAATTTGATTATATTAGACCGTGTTGATAAGTTTGGGAGGATTTTACTCTTCTCTGAAAGTTATTGGAGCTCAAGAAAGAATTTTAAGACAGACAAGTGACAGATATACACTTATGGAAAAGCACTCAGCATAAGTGAGAAAGTTGGAAAAGCTGAGAATGAATTCAGACAGACCAGTTGTAAAGCTATCCAGGTAAGATGGGATGTAGGCTTGGAACTGAGGCTGGATAAATACAGAAAAGAGATCAAAATTCAACAAATGTAAGAGTATGATCCAGTAGACCTCAGACCTGAGAAGTAATGGAGGCAGGGATGTCCATATACCTATCCTCCTACTAGAGCAGCTACACAAAGAGGGGTGCTATTTACCTAGATGGAGAAGTCAAGATGCAATTACAAATTTTAGAGATAATTTAGTGATTCATTTTAGGGGAACTATTCTTGAATATGATTGTGAACTTTGAAATGTAGTCTTGATAAAAGATAAGGATGTAGAGTCACTGGTATATGCATTTGGATGCTAATTGAATTCATAAACCTTGATTAGGTTGCCCAGGAAGCAACTCTAGAGAGGGAACAAGAGAGCACCAGATACTGTATTCTGTAGGAAATATCACGATCATTTAAAGAGGGTAGCAGAACAAGAGGATAACAAAAAATCAGCAAGAGACGGAATGACAAATTAGGTGGAAGAAA
This sequence comes from Delphinus delphis, assembly GCF_949987515.2. Taxonomy (NCBI): domain Eukaryota; kingdom Metazoa; phylum Chordata; class Mammalia; order Artiodactyla; family Delphinidae; genus Delphinus; species Delphinus delphis. The sequence continues at coordinate 84,775,545 of NC_082687.1, read as the reverse complement.
AGGATAAAGTGATTAAAATGGAAGTCAAGAGAAAAACGTGGTTTAGAAAGGTTTTCAGGATTAAATTCTGCTGAGAAATTATATAAGAGCTAAAAATGTCTACTGCAGCTAAAAATAAATAATTTATTGGAAATCTTGCATTTATATGATGATTTGTACAGGTACCATCAAAAGGTGCTTATTTAATAAGAGGAGAAGAAAATAAAACTGTCATTGCTTTTTTACACTTATAAAGAAAAACAAACTTATTCAGATACAATCATTTGATGTGAATAAAATGCATATTTTGTCAATGGGCCTTAATCCTTCCACTGTAGATGATTTATAGACCCTATAGAACCTACATTTCAGAGAGAGAGAGAGGAGGAGAAAGAGAGAGAGAGAGGGAGAGATAATATCAGGTACATCAATTTTCCATAAAACCCTCAGACATATATGAAACACAAATTTATTTGCATTGCTCTCCTGTAAAGATATTGTCATCAATGTGAGTTTTATTCAATCATCATTTATGTTTAAAATAATCCTCCTCTTAGGGGACTTATTTATTATTGCCTTGGGATAATCATAAAGCTTCAATCCATCAAGGTTTCAACTTATTTGGGAAAATATAAAGTATTCATTTCCAGTTACTACAAATCTAGCAATTCTCAAGTTATGAATCAAAGTTATAAATAGGCTATGCTCCCCAAATTAATATGTTTTGAGTTCATAACTCATTTTTCCTAAACTAACTCACAAAAATACCTATAAATGACACTGAGTAAATTCAACTAGTAGTTAACATTTACTGATTATTAATATCCTAAGTGGTCTGAAAACATGAGCTACTTTAATCCTAATAACAATTGTATGGCATGAGTACTATTTTTTCTATTTCGTTGATATATAATAAAAAAGAGAGAAGTAATCAACTTGTCTAAAAGCACATAGCTTCTGAGACGTTGACCTACAACTAGAAATCTTAGATTTTATTCTAAAGCATATATTTATGTTATTTTAAAACTTTTAATATAGATAAATTTAAAAATGTACAGAAGTAGGAATAAAACATAACTAATCCCATTTGTAGCCATTATTTAGCTTCAATAGTTCTCATTTCATGATCACCGTTTCATCTAGGTCTCCACTAAATCCCCCCCTTCCCCTCCTCTGTGTTATTTTGAAGTGTTCTACACAGCATGTGGCTTCTATTAATATCTTACCCTATCTCTAAAATATTTTATTTTAACATAGTTCTATACTATTATGACCCCTAAATAAAAATACACAATGATCCCATCTTCATATGTCTAATAATTATTTAAATTTGCCCTATTATTTCATATAAAATTCATAGATGATCGAGATCCAAATCAAGATCTAAACAATATCCACTTACTGCATGTGGTTGATGTCTTTCAATTTCTACAGCTACGATGCCTCTCAACGCTTTTTACTCTTACCATCTGTTTGTTCAATAAATTGGGCGATTTATCTTGCAAATTTCCAAAATTGTGAATTTTGCTGAATACATCATAGAATTGTTTTAACAAATTCTTCTACCCCCAGTGTTTCCTAAACTAGTAATTAGTTCCCGAAGCTTCAAAAGCACATATCTATAATTCTATGGTACATTTACTATAAGTTGTCTAAATATGTGTTTTTATACTTAATAGAAGATCAGTAAAAAAAAAAGTGAGGTATCAATTCGTATATAGGATCAGCTGCTGGTATAACTGTGAACCAAAATAACAGATTTATATCAAGTTTATATCTCTCATAGATATCAATCTGGAGGTAGGAAGAACTGAGGGATGATGACTCTGCCCTACAAGGTCATCCAAGAATCCAAGTTATAGCAGTCTTTGTTTTCCATTCTTAAACTGTTGTCCTCTGCATTAACCATTATGACTCAATATTAGGTACTCATTCCTATCAGAAGGAAGGATGAAAAGAGAAAATTAGGTTTCCTCTACAAAACCAATCAGGATGTTGTTCATGGCACTTCAACACAGCCAGAATTAGTCTCATGAAAATACATAGCTGCAATGGAAGCAGGGCATATAGTGTTGGCTCTTTGCCCAGATAAACATTTTCTTAATAGTAAGAAGAGGAAAGGGCACCTATTAAGAGGTAAAATAAAAATGTATAACCTATAAGTTAAAGCTCTAAGTACATAAAATCAATAACAGTAGGAGTGAACTATCATAATTTTGTTAATCATAAATGAGCCAAGCTCTCATAATACCACAAGTGTGATAGAATATTTGACCAGACAATTCATTATTTGAGACTAAGTTTAGAGGCTACCCAAGGCAGTAGTGTTGATCAGGTGGGAATCAAATTTCTACTTCTTGGAAGTTACACAAAAATGAGAAGACAATGTACTACAGAATGCAGCAATGTAAGAATTGTGTCACAGATACAATTTGTTCTATGTCATGTAAGTACATTATAAATTTTACCTATCTAGTCTCCTTTTATGTACCATGTGTGCATATCTCTGTCTGTCTATCTATCTATCTATCTATCTATCTATCTATCTATCTATCTATCTATCTATCATCTATCTAACTAATTCTTAATCCTTATCTCTAACTTTGCTATTTGGGGATCATGTTCCTTTTACAACACAGGGTTTTTCTGCCTGTTAGAGGCTTCAGATGGGTCAATGGTGTGTTTCAGATATTTTAGAGATGATTTCACACATATAATCACAATCTTTTGAGGTATGTATTAATGATCCCTCTTCACATTATGAAAGCTGTGGTTAGATAGGTAATATTTCTTTCTTCCATATTACTCAGAGAAGTGATAGTTCAGATGTTAATTTAGATATTTAATATGCCAAATTGTACTGTATTTTAAATCTACTTTCAAAATGCACAGTCCTTGTTGTGCCACAGAGAATTTTTCTACTTGAAGATGAATCCTATGACTCTCCAAAAGAGTTTCACAAAGTGTACGTGCTCTGCCTAAAGTCATGGTAAAATACATGTCATCTGCAAGGTATTGATTCTTTTGGAGAGTAGAAAAATTTTAAGTAAATTTAAAATACAATACAATTTGGCAATGAAGTTCAGAAAATTCTGGTCAATCTAATTTGAATATATTTGCTAATTTTAAGACATCTCGTCTTTCATAAGGATTGTTAATATGTACCTTTAATAGGACTTCTAAACAAATAAGTGTGATAAATAATGTGTAATATTCCCAGAAATCATTTATCCATCGAATATTTTCCCTAATAAAATAAATTTCTTTATAAAACTTGAAAGAATACATATCCATACATACTCATGTGTGTGTGTTTGTATGGGTGTTATAGATGTATACATGTATGTATGTATAAACACATATTTATTCATATATATAGGTTTAGAATCATATGCAGGTAACTTTCTCTTTATCATAACTTATCAGTAAATTCAGTGCCTTTGAGTAAGACTTAAGACTATTACCAAGAAGGTAAAGAGAAGTTTGCAAGTTAAAAAAGACGAAAAACAGGATTGAAAGCAAATTGTATCGTACAATGACAGTTAGCCTATCATGGGAAAGAAACTCGGATTATTTCTGATGTGCAACACATATGTTATTTGTATATAGCCCACAGCCGATTGGGATGGCCCAACATGACATTACAACATTCAAGGCATTTGAGGAAAACCCTCTGCATGATTCAAGTTTGTATTGTCAACTGTGATTAGCACCGTGGCTTGAACATAGAGTCCTGTCAAAAGTGATCAATCTGTGAATTTACTTACTATTATGTTAAAAGCATAGATTCCCACATGCTTTGGAGGAAAACATAGTGTGGATTGTGTCTTTATTGAACTTGATTTTATGAAGAGATTGGATATATAAAATATTCTATTACCCTTTCTCAGGTATATTAGCTCCTCCTTGTGCCTCAGGAGAGGCAATTTACCTTTCAACTATGAAGAACTTGCTTTGAGAAAGTATTTTACTCATTCTGACTCTTAAGAAGATTGGGTCAGATTTAAAGAAATTTTGTTTTAATTTTAGCAGATGGGGATCAAATATGACCAACACCACATGATTCTTGCAAGAAGTACCTGTTTTATCTAATTCATCCTACATCATATGCAATTCCTGTATCCCTAGTACAACATAAAATCCTTACATAATCCCAAGAAATTACTGCATTATTTGGATTGAATACATATTGAAAATGAGTTGGGAACCCATTTCCATTTTGTCCAGCTATTGACTATATAAGTTAAAAAATGTATTCCATTTTTTTTTATGTTCCACAGTTATAAAGTAGTTTCAGAGATGTTATCTCATTTAAAATTTAGGATACTTCTTAACTCCAGATTAATGCTGTTTCCACAGCATTACAGAGCTTCTGACTGTATATGTTAGACTTAGGAGAAAAGAGATAGAAAGAACAGTTGTAATTAATTGCACTGTTTCATGATTTTAACAGGCAATATTAAAATGATTTGGGATTTGAAATTGTATTTCAGAAGTTTTAGGATGTATGAAATACTTATTTTCAGCTGTGATGGAGTCTGTGTTTATCCATTCATGTAATCTGTTATTAATGTAATATCATTTTACTTTATCTTAAACTTTTATACATTCTCTTGTGTATTTGGTCACTCAAGTCAAATCAAATGGGATAAGGAAATTCACTGTTGAGAAAAAAATATATATTTTTGTTCCATTTTGTTTTTAATAAACTTTAAGAGTGGTTTTATTAGGTTCACAGTCATTATACTTTTAAAACATTAATAAAGATTGCATTAATAAGAGACTTAAAGTTATTTAGTTGGTCTTGAAATTTTGATTGGTTTTTCAGAACCCAAAGAGAGGAATCAATTGTTACAACATGTATGTGTACTTTGTTACAAAGCCATTCATTCTCCCTCAAGTTTTGGATTTGATGTGTATCATAAATGGGGTCAAAAAGTTTGAAAAAAATCATTAGCCTCACTGACTATGTGATCACAGACTATAATTTCATCTTCCTGCATTATATAAGCTCTTTTAAAACACTAAACTGGGAGAGTGACTAGCAATAAGTTGAGGAAAATTGATGATTTTCTTATATACATATATACATATATGATACTCAAGGAAGAATATACAAAGTTCAAATTTCTCCTATTTAGTTCATTAGTAAAACTAGAGATAATTTTGAAAAGAGAAAGAAGATGATTATTCAGAATTCTAAAGCAAAGGGCTCATATTCATGCATGGTTAAATTTTTCTTAATATTTTTCATTTTATTAGCAATATAAGTTTCATTTTCTTATCTGAAAATAATCAAGTCATATTTTAACTGAAAAAATATCTGGTCAGAAGCCATCAGAGATTATTGATTGTATCTTGTGGCTTTTAATAATTAGCTTATTAAAATACTTAAAAATTAAATAACACTACAGAATGTTAAAGGAAGTGATATTTTAAAATTATAGTTTTTATATCTTATTTTAAGTATTACACACTATTTTCAATAGTAGTTCTATAAACAGTACAGATAAGTGTACAGAATGACCAATAATAAAATGATACATATATAAAATACAAAACTGAAACAATAATCATAACAAATAAAAACTAATATAGACAAACACCAGAAAAAAAAATCTTATTTATTGACTCATAAGTTCAAAACTTTTGAGTCAATAAATAAGAATTTTCATGGAAACAGTTGGATAAAGAGGGATAGTATACATCATCCTCCTGCTTACACAGGAGGAAAAAATTATATAATATAAAAATACCATAGAACTCATAAAAGTGCAAATATTTAGTTATATGACTTTTGAACTATATCATGGTTGTATTTGTTCTGTGATACAACAATCTTATCTTGATCAAGGTAAAACAAAAGAGAATTATTAACTCTTTGTTATGACTGAATTAAACACATTCAATAATATCTCAAGTCATATTAAATATCTATGCTAATACTATAAGTTATTCTCTGTACTTCAAGGGGTGAAAGCCTGAAAAGTATATTTCCCACACTACTTTACAGGAAGGTTTTTGTAATAAGTCCTGAGAGCCATTATTGTGAGATTTGAAACCTGGAATTTAAAGACAAATGATTATTCTCAGGTGAAAGTTGGAACAGGTACATGGCCTGCAAAGAAATCCAGTGTTAGGTTTTGCCAAGGTTTTACAGTGCTTATTCCTGTGGATCACCCACTGTTGTATTACAGGCAAATAAGATAATTGATGGAAACTTCCATGGGCTTTCGAACTTTTATTACCTAGCCTTTTCAGTGGTGCTGTATGTATCTAATTATTTTCCTAGTTGAGACACCTAAAGTTGCCTTATATTTTCATGTGGCTCCTGAAGGAGTCATCTCCCCAGTAGGTATTTTTGTTGTGTTCAATCTGAGCCTCTGCTTAGGAGCCAATGACTCATTTTTGAGGATTAGGTTCTTTTTTGGTCAAAAAGATCAGCATGTTTCTCCCTATTATTAGTAGCAGTGATATAAACAAAGTTTAAAATGCCTCACTTTTGAGAAAACAAAAGAATTCATTAAGTTCCAAAATAAAGGAAGTATTTTTGTGTAAATTCAATTTTAAGGACCATTCAGTAAATTTTATAATACTGATGGATATGGTTAGCTCTTATAAGAGTACACCAAAGGGAATTGGATTCCTCAGTTTGAGAGCTTGAAAGTTAAGATTAGACATGAAAAAATCTAAAAAATAATATTACAAATGGTTTAGTTCAAGTGAATTTTAGCTTTCTTCTTATATCAAACTTCAAATATCAAAGCAGGGAGAGCACTTTGCAAAACATGCAAGAGTTACATTTAGCACAAATACAGTCATGTACAAATGCATATAGACTTATAACTGGTTAAGCACATTTTTACAAGTGGTGGCACACAGGAAATAAAAATAGATATGTAAAATAATTTGATATCTTGAGAAAAGACAGAGCTATAGTTAGGATATAGTTAGAGCTGGGATATCCCTAATCTTTAAAGAGAGACTTAACTAAGTTGTGGTTACATGATTTTGCCACAATGAACCAAAATTTAAGCAGTATACACTCTTTCAATAATAATTTAAGAAATTGTATCATTTTCGTATTTATACCTACATGCTGATATGTTACATATTCAGTTCTTCAGAAATTTGAAAACAGTCGAGTTTAGCAGCCACTAATAAGCATGAATAGTTTGAGGAGGAACCCTTGACACTGTTAATTGTAATATCTCACCATTGTGAACTTGTACTTCTTAAATTAAAAAAAAAACTAATTGTAATATTGCTGCTAGCACTAAACTTTAGCTCCAGGGTGACAGTCAATAGTCAGTCTGTAAGAAACTGAATACTAGGCTACAATGACTGTGTTAGTATATGCAAGTATTTAAGCCTTTTTATATTTTAAAGTTCAATTTTAAGGTTACTCCAGCCATTTTTTTTTCTTCATTTTTCCCCTGTATCCTCTCTACTCCCTTGGATTCCATTTTACAGCTTTCTTTTCCTGTCCTTCCCTTACCTCTCTCCAGGCATTCTTAGTGTCTCTCATTGATTTCTCTTCTGCTTCCCCATGTATTTTGGGGGACTACCCAGGTACTGATTTGGGTGCTTTTCTTTCTTTATGAAATTTCTCTTTGTAATTCCTCCCACTACTATACTTTCAATAATCACTGCTATGTACAATATACCTGTAGTAGGTTGAATAATGGAATGTATTTTACCTTATTTGGAAAAAGTGTCTTTCAGATGTAACTTGGTTTAGGATCCTAAAATGTGAATATTACTTTGGATTATCTGGGTGGTACCTAATACCATCATAAGTATTCTTATAAGTGAGAGACAAATGGAGATAATACATCATCTATTCAGGAGATTTGGAAATAGTAAGGTTTCTAATAAAAGACATTTTTCTCTTATGTCCCTTTCCTTTGATTAGGCTTTTCTCCTTTCCTGGAATGAGTTTACCTACCTCCTCCATTTGATGAACTTCTATTCATTTGTCAAGCCCCAAACCCAAAGTCACTTCTTCTGTATGGTACATCCCCCATCCTCTGGAAGAGTCCATTGCCCACAAGCCTACAGTAAATTCTTAGTCTTCTTTCTTTTTTTTTTAAATTCCAGTTTTATTCAGGTAGAATTGCATCCAGAACTAAGTTTAAGGTGTACAGCATAGTGATTTGACTTCCATGCATCATAAAATGACTCCCACAATAAGTCTGGTGAATATCCATCATCTCATATAGATAAAAAATTAAAGAAAAAGAATATTTTTTTCCTTGTGATGAAAACTCTTACAATTTACTCCCTTAACAATTTTCATATATGAGAGCAGTGTAAATTATATTCATCATGTTGTACATTACATCCTAGTATTTATTTATCTTATAACTGGAAGATTGTACCTCTTGACCATCTTCATCCAATTACCCCTTCCCCTCCCCACTGCCTCTGGTAACTACAAATCTGATCTCTTTTTCTACAAGTTTGTTTGTTTCCTTGTTTGTTTGTTGTTGAAGTATAATTGACACTATGTTAGTTCCTATTACACAATAACTGATTTGGTATTTCTATACATTTCAAAATAATTGCCATGATGTCTAGTTACCACCTGTCACCATACAAGGATATTACATAATTATTTACTATATTTTCCACATATACCCTTAATTCATACCTATGACATTTATTTTACAACTGGAAGTTTGTACCTGTTAATCTCCCTCACTTTTTTCTCTCCTCTCCTCTCCTCACACTCTTCCATTCTAGTAACTACCTTTAGTTTCCTGTATCTGTGACTCTGTTTCTGTTTTATGTTTGTTCGTTTGTTTTGTTTTTTAGATCCCACATATAAGTGAAATCATACAGTATTTGTCTTTCTCTGTCTGACTTATTTCACCTAGCATAATACCCTCTAGGTCCATCCATGTTGTCACCAATGGCAAGATTTCATTCTTTTTTATGGCTGAGTACTATTCTTTAACCATTCATCTATTGATGGGTACTTCGGTTGCTTTCATATTGTGGCTATTGTAAATAATGTTGCAATAAACATTGGGGTGCATATATCTTTTTTAAGTAGTATTTTCATTTTCTTTGTATAAATACCCAGGAGTAGAATTTCTGAAAAGTATGGTATTCCCATTTTTAATTTTTTGAGGAATCTCTATATTTTTTTTCATAGTGGATGCTCCAATTTACTTTCCCACCAGCAGTGCATAAGGGTTTCCTTTTCTCCATAACCTTACCAACACTTGCTATTTGTTGTCTTTTTGATAATAGCCATTCTTTTTGACAATAGCCATTCTGAGGTGTAAGATGATACCTCATTGTGGTTTTCATTTCCATATCCCTGCTGACTAATGACGTTGAGCATCTTTTCATGTGCCTGTTGGCAATCTGTTTTCTTTGGAAAAATGTCTATTCAGCTCCTCTATCCAGTTTTTAATTGATTCATTTGATTTTTTTGATATTGAGTTTTATGAGTTCTTTGTATATTTCAATATAACTCCTTTATCAGATATATCCATTGCAAATATCTTCTCCCATTCATTTGGTGGTCTTTTCATTTCCTTGATATTTTCCTTCACTGTGCAAAAGCGTTTTAGTTTGATGTTGTCTCATTTGTTTATTTTGGCTTTTGTTTTCCTTGTCTGAGGAGACATAGACAAAAAATATTACTAAGAACAATGTCAAAAAGAATACTGTCTATGTTTTCTTCTGGATGTTTTATGGTTACAAGTCTTATTCATAAATTTTTATCCACTTTGAATTTATTTTTGTGCATGGTGTGAGAAAATAGTACAGTCTGATTATTTGCATGTAGCTGTCCAGTATTCCCAACATCATTTTTTGAAGAGACAGTCTTTTCCTCAGGGTATATTCTTGCCTCCTTTGTTGAAGATTAATTGCCCATGTAAGAGTGGGAGCATGTGAGATTTTGTGTGCACCTTTTAAGTGTGGAGTCTCTATTTACCACAGACCTCTAGTTCTCCCAAAAGTAAGCTTACAAAGGCAAACATTCTGGGGGGATTGTCTTCTAGTACAAGACTCCTGTGCTGGGAGGCTTAATGTTGGGCTCATACCCCTCTCTCCTTGGGATAAACCTCTGCAACTGTAATTACCCTTCCATTTGTGGGTTGCCCACCTAGGGTTATGGTCTTGACTATATCGTGTCTCTGCCCCTCCTACCTGTCTCATTATGGTTCCTTCTTTATGTCTTTAGTGGTAGAAGATAATTTTTGCTGGTCTTCAGGTGTTTCTCATCAATAGTTGCTCTGTAAATAGTTGTAATTTTGGTGTGCCTGTGGGATGAGGTGAGCTCACAGTCTTCCTACTTTGCCAGCTTGACCACACTCTTGTAGTCTTCTTATCCTGTATTTGTCATTAGGACAGAAGACGTGCCTTATGTATTTCTTTTTGTATTTATAATACCTATGCTTATTACATAGCAGGCATCTAAAAGCAGGGTTTCATGTAGCAGTGTGTTGATACATGTTTAACAGCATGTTTTTTATTTAAATATGGTACTTTCTCTTTTTATGACATAAATATTGCAACAATAGCCAATTTCTAGCTACTAATGTGATATTACTGAAAGTGGAATTGGGAAAGTTGCACAATGGCACATCAGTATATACTATTTCACTATATACATGGACTGTATGTAAATAACCATAGACATAAATGAATAATAAAGCATAGAAAAACAATTAGGAAGTAATGAGTTTTGAGATTTTATTTTATCTTTTAATGTTATTTGTTTAAGAGTAAATTTATGTAATTAATCTTTAATAATGGCTGTGTTTAATACCCAGCAATCAAAATTCCTGAAAAATGAATGATCATTTCTGTTGAGCCAGGGTGAGCTGGCTTCAGCACACCATTGATTTTTATGCTATAATACATTGGTGCAATAAATGTAAAGCCTTGTTTAAAAGAATCCTAAGAATCATATTTAATCTGTTCAATCAATAAGTTTATGGTGTTTCAAACTATTATATTTTTTGCATAAAAGTAAATAGAAGCAATAAAATATACAGAACTTTTTTGTGAGAGAATGAGAATGCATAAAGCATGCAGTAATATGGAAAACATTTTTCAATGAAAATACCTGTTTTAAAATCTAAAAACCTTTTTATTGGCAATAAGGTATAAATAGAAATTTGATAGTATATTTCAAATAACTTCACAAAACAAACCACAGTCCAGAGTATTTTCTCTTTTGAGATTATGCTACAAATGACTTTGTTTATAATATCAATGCCAATTCTTTTTAATATACTCATATTTTTAAAGTTAATTATAAATTTGACATCATTAAAGTATTTGTTAATTAATCAATTAATTTTCAAATATTTTATAACTACCAACCTACTGTTATAAACTGGTATAGGTGTATGACAGAATTACAAAATAAAAATAGAATAGAAAGTTTAAGAAATGTTAGAAGTACTGATTCTAACTGGGCAGTCCTCAGCAAAAGCTAAAGCTAAACTCAATAATTTTCTTACATTATAACTGTTAAAATTTCTTTGCATGATTAAGTATAAGCTATTTCTTCTAAAACTGAGGAAATAATTTGTTAAAATAGATGGCTTATTTTTTATTTGTTGATCTTCCCTTTGCTCATTTCATAGACATATGAGGATACTTTACAGATTTTTTTCTGGTTTATTTCCCTAGAGTTTTGTTTTTTCTAGAATGTCAAACAAATTGACCATATAATATGTTGAAATTTGTGTCTTTTTGTTTTTTCAATTTAGTATGATGCTTTTGAGACTTATTCATGTTTTTGCATTTATTAGCAGTTTGGTCCTTTTTATTGCTTAATAGTGTTGAATTTTATAGATGTAGTACAGTTTCCTGATGGATCATTCATGATAAATATTTAGATTGATTTGGAATTTTTGGTGAATACAAGTAAACTGTTACAAACATTTGTGTACAGGTCTTTGGGAGAGTATGCGTTATTTTTTATCTCTTACGCAATACCTAGGGATAGGTTTATTGGATGGTATAGTAACTATATACGTTCAATTTTATAATAAACTACCAAATCCAATTTCAAAGTGGTTATTTCATTTATACATTTCCACATGAAATGTCAAACAGTTCAAGTCACTCCATATTATTGTCAGCACATGGTAGTGTCCATGCCAATGTTAGGTTTTTTTGTTTTGTTTGTTATTTGCCATTCTGGTCAAAATGTCATAATGTTTCTCATTATGGATGAATGAGAAATTTATCTATACATTAATTGTGCATTATTTGCAACACATTGTGTATTGCTCTGTATTTTCATTAATTAATGAAAAATTAATTTACATTTACCTAATTACTAATCATGTCAAACATCTCTTCATGAAACCATTTGACCTCATGAATATATGAGGTATGATATCTTTAGTGAACTGCCTGTTCAAATCTCTTGTCCATTTTAAAATTAAACTTTTGTCTTATTAAATCTTTGATGTTCATTATATATTCTGGACACAATTATTTTATCAGACTTATGCTTTGGAGATTTTTTTTTCTCTTAACAGTGTCTTTCGAAAAACAGGAGGTAACATTTTACTCAAGTCCATTTACAGAAACTTTAAAAATTATATTATTAGTGCTTTTTATCTTCTAAGAAATATTTGCCTAACCCAGGATCACAAAGTTGTTTTTTTTTTTCTAGAAGATTTTTATAGTTTTATGTTTATGATTCACTTCAAGTTTTGTTTTGTTTTGTTTTATTTTGTTTTTTGGTATATTGTTGCTGGACTGCATCAGCTCCATATGTTGAGAAAATTATCCTTTTTCCATTAGCTATAAACTGACCATAAATATGTGGTTCTATTTCTTGATTCTGTATTTCATTCATCGATCTCTATTTCCACCATATGGCATGCTATTGGAGTAATATACCTTTATAGAAGTTTTGGAATCAAATAGTATGAGTACTACAACTTTATTTCTTATTTTCAAAAAAAAATTTTGGCTATCCTAAGTCCTTTGTTTTACTATATAAATTTTAGAACTATTTTGGCAATTTCTACAAAAGGCTTGCTGGAATTTTGATTGGATCTACAAAGAAATTATAGATCAATTTGAAGAGAATCTTAAAAAATACTGCTTTTTACAATACATGAACAAAGTATATCACACTATTTATTTAGGTTTTCTTTGATTTTTCACATCACAATTTTATAGCTTGCATCATACAAATTTTGCACATATTTTGTAAGGTTTTTCCCAAAGTATTTCATGTGTCTTGATGCTATTGTAAATGGTGCCATTTTAAATTTGAGTTACACACACACACAATACAGTTGAAGGCCTCCTCTCTCCCAAGGCCTCCTCACTTTTTTAACTTAGTTCTATTATGTTTTATTCCCTAGATAATTAAAACAAACACACAAACAAAAACTATAAATGTATAGCTTATCTAGATTGTTTTAATTTTTAAGATCAGGATAACAGTCTCTTGCTTTTTTCTAGATCACAACTTGAGGCAAATATATCACTTGCATATCATGTCAACATTTTTAAACTGAGGATTATAAGTTTATGCTTTACCACCTAAGTCATTCTTCATCTCTTGCTTATCTAATATTTGATCTCTGTCTGTTAATAAATTCTGTCAAAAAGCACTCACTAATAAGTTTTATTAATGCTGTTATTGGTAAAAAAGACAAAAGAAAACTAAGGAAAATGGAAAAAGAGATTCAAGGTTATCACAATTAATCTTGAATAAATAATATTTTAATTTGTTTGATTAATGTTCATTTTTATTCTTTTTTTATTCTTTTTATTTTAGTTTTTATATTAAATGCTGTCAATATATATACCATTCAAAATGCTATCTTACTAATTATAACTTCACTGAAGATAATTTCACCAATGAGACCTTAAAAATATATTCAGCGTTACTGCTAAAATTCAAAGCCTGATGTTCAAGAAAAGGAGAACTTAAATTAAAAATTTACACTCTAAGTTTGATGATAATAAGGTTGTATTTCTTGGAATAATAAATAAGAATTTGGAGGTAAATATCCTACAACAAATACTTTCTAATAGTAAATAGGTAGTGAAAGGAAAAAGTGAAAGAACTTATACTGAGTGAAATTAACCTTACATTGAAGTCGTTGAGCATTCATTTATTTTACTGTGTGCTGAAATTTACCATTTTTGCACTTTTTAAAAAGTAATATTCAAATATATGTAATGTGTCATATACATTATTATGCTGTGTATATACTAGTAATATTATTATTTATATTAATTATAGAATCCCATAATAGATTATATTAGTCCTAGAACTATTAAAGAATTCTTAGTGGTATGGCTGGCATTGGAACAAAAATGATAAAATGCTAATATTACTACTTCAGAGACTAGTGGGATTGCTGTTACATTCTGAGATTCAAATTAACGTGATCAGAAGAAATCACTAGGCCATCTAGCTCCTATAGGGTACAGTGTTCGCAGTACAAAAACATACTTATTTTCTAGCACTCCCATCTGATAATCATGTAGAAGAGAATCTATATATGAAGAGAATTGGGGCCAGATATTTTGTTTCCCTTTACTTATTTTAGTTGGTTATGATTGTAAAATGAGGACTACTACACAGAATATACTCACTTGGGTATAAAGAATTTATACTGAAAGTTCCATTTAGTTTAGTTGACCTTTTTCATTCTTTCATAACCCACTTTTAGTTTACCAGGAATTTCTGTTGATGTTATCTTCATAATATATCTAACTTCTGATTGTTCTTCAGGACCTTAATGGCTAGTCAAAATCATAATGGGCCTTGCCAGTATTTCAACAAAAGTCTATAGCATCTTGTTTCTATACCTTGCTTCCACCTATATCTATACCTTCCTTCCATCCTTGACCTCTTACAGTCTATTCTATCAGTTTCTCTATCTCCAGTCTTCACTCTTACTCTACCCTTTGATGATAAACAGAGATGTATTTTTCTTATTTCTTAAATTTTAATGCATAGAACAGTGCCTGTCAAGCTATGTATGTTCTATAAATATTTGTTGAAGAGAACAAATGACTTCATTTTTGTAGAGGCTGACAAAAGTTTTAAAAAAATGGAATTGAAAACACTTATCAAACTTTGACTCCTGTTTAAACTCTGACAACAAAAAGCAGATCATCAATTACACCAATTATAATACTAGTCCAGTTTTAGCAGCTGCAGTTTATGGTGAGAGACCTAATAGATTTGACACTGAAAGATGAATGATACATATTTCATATATTATAGAATGTCAATAGATTCTTCCTTCATGGCCACAGCTATACCTCTGCATATATACAGTACTGGCTTTATCACTTATAGTTTATAACAAAAGGATAAGGAGACATTAATTGTATGTCTTCTTAAGAATAGAGCTGTCAAACTTTCTCAACTGGTGTTTCTTGAGAAAATTAAGCCTTAGTATCTTAAGCATCCATTGATATAACAAATTAACTTCTCTCCTATATATCTAGTGTGATATTATTTATAAATCAACTTTGGGAGAATCAAGAAAATAGTCACTTAACTCTTTTCTGTGATTCAAATGAGAAACTCCAGTTGAGAAAGACCAGATGGAAGTGATACATTTTCATGTCACATCAACATTTGCTGAAGCCTACCAAGTGCAGAGGACTGGGAGAGCTGTATAAAAGGTTCAACATAGTGTATCAGTTTCAAAGTTTAAGTGTCATTTTATTGCAGAAAACCATTAAGCTTGTAGCTACCTTTCTATATGTTCCTTTTATAAACTATTTTTTGAGTCAAAAACATTGTTGTACTGAAAAGATGCTAAGTGTTTAAACCCCCTGTAGACTTGTATAAAAGCCTTGCAATTTATACTTGGCATGAAAGTGTTCTCCTGCATGAGAATCACACCAATATATATTTTCTAAAACAATATGAAATTTTTATCACTGCAAATCGTATTCCTTAATTTACTTTTAAAATTTTCTCATTTCCATGTGCCACTTTTTAACAAGTCTCTGGAGAAGATAAATGCTAATTTGGGGTTGCTATCAAGATTGCTCCCTGAAACTTTTTGTCACAAGGAATAAAAATTTCACAGCATATTTTCAGCAATAATTTAAAAATAGTTTAAACTGGTAACATTCACACTCTTTTGTTGTTTGTGTCAATAAGCTTCCCAGAATAAAAGGTTTAAAACTATACTTATGGATCTTCTCAAAAAAAATAATACAATTTAATTGGTAACAAACAAAGGAAGAATTCTACAATATTTTTACTCAGTGAAATACAATCCCCCTACAGACATTCATATTTTCTTTTTCTCAGAATTATTCAGCATTGAATAATTACACTATAATTAATAATAAATCACAGAACAAAAATTTTGTTTCCCTTTAATAAATGTGCATGGCCAAAGAACAAATCAAAAGACTATTCTTGAAGGAGTTTCAAGATGGCAGAAGAGTAAGACATGGAGATCACCTTCCTCCCCACAAATAAATCAGAAATACACCTACATGTGGAACAACTCCTACAGAATATCAACTGAACGCTGGCAAAAGACCTCAGACCTCCCAAAAGGCAAGAAACTCCCCACATACCTGGGTAGGGCAAACGAAAAAAGAAAAAACAGAGACAAAGAATAGGGACGGGACCTGCACCAGTGGGAGGGAGCTGTGAATGAGGAAAGGTTTCCACACACTAGAAGCCCCTTCATGGGCGGAGACTGTGGGTGTTGGAGGGGGGAAGCTTTGGAGCCGCGGAGGAGAGCGCAGCAACAGGGGTGCGGAGGGCAAAGCGGAGAGATTCCCGCACAGAGGATCGGTGCCGACCAGCACTCACCAGCCCGAGAGGCTTGTCTGCTCACCCGCCGGGGCGGGCGGGGGCTGGAAGCTGAGGCTCGGACTTCTGTCGGATCCCAGGGAGAAGACTGGGGTTGGCTGTGTGAACACAGTCTAAAGGGAGCTAGTGCGCCACAGCTTGCTGGGAGGGAGTCCAGGAAAAGGTCTGGAACTGCCAAAGAGACAAGAGACTTTTTCTTGCCTCTTTGTTTCCTGGTGCACGAGGAGAGGGGATTAAGAGCACTGCTTAAAGGAGCTACAGAGATGGGCTTGAGACGCTAAGGCAGCTACTGCAGCCAACAAGAAGCCTGTGTGCAAGCACAGGTCACCCTCCACACCTCCCCTCCTGGGAGTCTGTGTAGCCCGCCAGTGCCAGGGTCCTGTGATCCAGGGACAACTTCCCCAGGAGGACACACGGCGTGCCTCAGGCTGGTGCAACGTCACGCCAGTCTCTGCCACCACAGGCTCGCGCCACACTCCGTACTCCTCCCTCCCCCGACTCCCGGCCTGAGTGAGCCAGAGCCCCTGAATTAGCTGCTCCTTTAACTCTGTCATGTCTGAGCGAAGAACATATGCCCTCAGGCGACCTACACGCAGAGGCAGGGCCAATTCCAAAGCTGAATCCCAGGAGCTGTACAAAGAAGAGAAAAGGAAATTTCTCCAGCAGCCTCAGGAGCAGTGGATTAAATCTCCACAGCCAACTTGATGTACCCTGCATCTGTGGAATACCTGAATAGACAACGAATCATCCCAAATTGAGGAGGTGGACTTTGGGAATAATGATATATATATTTTTTTCCCTTTTTCTCTTTTTGTGAGTGTGTATGCATATGCTTCTGTGTGTGATTTTGTCTTTATAGCTTTGCTTTTACCATTTGTCCTAGGGTTCTGTCTGTCTGTTTTGGTTTTTTTTTTCGTTTTTTTTTTTAGTATACTTTTTAGCACTTGTTATCATTCGTGGATTTGTTTTTTGATTTGGTTGTTCTTTCTTTCTATTTTTTTAATTACTTTAAAAATTTTAATAATTATTTTTGTTTTTTATTTTAATAACTTTTATTTTATTTTATCTCTTTCTTTTTTCTTTTTTTTTTTCTCCCTTTTATTCTGAGCTGTGTGGAGGACAGTCTTTTGGTGTTCCAGCCAGGCATCAGGGCTGTGCCTCTGATGTGGGAGAGCCAAGTTCAGGACATTGGACCACCAGAGACCTCACACCTCCATGTAATATCAAATGGCAAAAGTCTCCCAGAGATCTCCATCTCAATGCTAAGAACCAGCTCCACTCAATGACAAGCAAGCTACTGTGCTGGGCACCCTATGGCAAACAACTAGCAAGACAGGAACTCAACCCCACCCATTAGCAGAGAGGCTGCCTAGAACCATAATAAGGTCACAGATACCCCAAAACAAATGACTGGATGCGGTCCTGCCCAACAGGAAGACAAGATCCAGCCTCATCCACCAGGACACAGGTACTAGTCCCCTCAACCAGTAAGCCTACACAACCCACTAAACCAACCTTAGCCACTGGCCAGACACCAAAAACAATGGGAACTACAAACTTGCATCCTGTGAAAAGGAGACCCCAACACAGAAAGTTAAACAAAAGTAGAAGACAAAGAAACACACAGCAGATGAAGTAGCAAGGTAAAAGCCCACCAGATCTAACAAATGTAGAGGAAATAGACAGTCTACCTGAAAAAGAATTTAGAATAATGATAGTAAAGATGATCCAATATCTTGGAAATAGATTGGAGAAAATACAAGAAACACTTTACAAGGACCTAGAAGAACTATAGAGCAAACAAACAATCAAGAACAACACAATAAATGAAATTTTAAAATGTCTAGAAGGGCTTCCCTGGTGGCGAGTGGTTGAGAGTCCACCTGCTGATGCAGGGGAAACGGGTTCGTGCCCTAGTCAGGGAAGATCTCACATGACACAGAGCGGCTAGGCCTGTGAGCTATGGCTGCTGGGCCTGCACGTCCGGAGCCTGTGCTCTACAACGGGAGAGGCCACAATAGTGAGAGGCCCAGGTACAGCAAAAAAAAAAAAAAAAAAAAAAAAAAAATCTCTAGAAGGGATCAGTAGCAGAATAATTGAGGCAGAAGAACAGATACGTGACATGGAAGATAAAATAGTGGAAGTAACTACCACAGGGAAGAACAAAGAAAAAAGAATGAAAGTAATTGAGGACAGTCTCAGAGTACTCTGGGACAATATTAAACCTACCAACATTCGAATTATAGGGGTTCCAGAAGAAGAGAAAAAGAAAGGGACTGAGAAAATATTTGAAGTGATTATACTTGAAAACTTCCCTAATATGGGTAAGGAAGTAGTTAATCAAGTCCAGGAAGCACAGAGAGTTCCGTACAGGATAAATCCAAGAAGAAATGTGCCAAGAAACATATTAATCAAACTATCAAAAATTAAGTACAAAGAAAAAATATTAAAAGCAGCAAGGGAAAAACAACAAATAACATACAAGGAAACCCCATTAGGTTAACAGCTGATCTTTCAGCAGAAACTCTGCAAGCCAGAAGGGAGTGTCAGGATATATTATAAATGATGAAAGGAAAAAACCTAGAACCAAGATTACTCTATCCAGCAAGGATCTCATTCACATTTGATGGAGAAATTAAAACCTTTACAGATAAGCAAATGCTAGAAGAATTCAGCACAACCAAACCAGCTTTACAACAAACTCTAAAGGAACTTCTCTAGGCAGGAAACACAAGAGAGGGAAAAGACCTACACTAACAAACCCAAAACACTTAAGAAAATGGTAATAGGAACATACATATAGATAATTACCTTAAATGTAAATGGATTAAATGCTCCAACAAAAACATGGAATGGCTGACTGTATACAAAAACAAGACCTGAATATATGCTGTCTACAAGAGACCCACTTCAGGCCTAGGGACACATACAGACTGAAAGTGAGGGGATGGAAAAAGATATTCCATGTAATTGGATATGAAAAGAAAGCTGGAGTAGTAATACTCATATCAGACAAAATAGACTTTAAAACAAAGACTATTACAAGAGACAAAGAAGGACACTACATACTGATCAAGGGATCAATCCAAGAAGAAGATGTAACAATTGTAACTATTTATGCAGCCAACATAGGAGCACCTCAATAAATAAAGCAAATACTAACAGCAATAAAAGGGGAAATCGACGGTAACACAATCATAATAGGGCACTTTTTTTTTTTTGTAGTACGTGGGCTTCTCACTGTTGTGGCCTCTCCCGTTGCGGAGCACAGGCTCCAGATGCAAAGGCTCAGTGGCCATGGCTCACGGGTCTAGCTCTCTGCGGCATGTGGGATCTTCCCAGACCGGGGCACAAACCCGTATCCCCTGCACCAGGAGGTGGACTCTCAACCACTGTGCCACCAGGCAAGCCCCTTATAGTAGGGGACTTTAACACGCCACTTTCACCAATGGACAGATCATCCAAAATGAAAATAAATAAGGAAACACAAGCTTTAAATGATGCATTAAACAAGATGGACTTAAGTGATATTTATAGGACATTCCATCCATAAACAACAGAATACACTTTCTTTTCAAGTTCTCATGGAACATTTTCCAGGATAGATCATATCTTGGGTCACAAGTCAAGCCTTTGGTAAATTTAAGAAAATTGAAATCATATCAAGTATCTTTTCTGTCCAGAACGCTATGAGACTAGATATCAATTACAAGAAAAATCTGTAAAAAATACAAACACATGGAGGCTAAACAATACACTACTTAATAACCGAGAGATCACTGAAGAAATCAAAGTGGAAACCAAAAAATATCTAGAAACAAATGACAATGAAAATATGATGACCCAAAACCTATAGGATGTAGCAAAAGCAGTTCTATGAGGGAAGTTTATAGCAATACAATCCTACTTCAAGAAACAAATAAACAAGCTAAACTTGCACCTAAAGTAATTAGAGAAAGAAGAACAAAAACACCCCAAAGTTAGCAGAAGGAAAGAAATCATAAAGATCAGATCAGTAAGACATGAAAAGAAATAAAGGAAACAGAGCAAAGATCAATAAAACTAAAAGCAGGTTCTTTGAGAAGATTAACACAATTGATAAACCACTAGGTAGACTCATCAAGAAAAACAGGGAGAAGACTCAAATCAATAGAATTAGAAATGAAAAAGGAGAAGTAACAACTGACACTGGAGAAATACACAGGATCATGAGAGATTACTACAAGCAAGTATATGGCAAAAAAATGGACAACCTGGAAAAAATGGACAAATTCTTAGAAATGCACAACCTTCTGAGACTGAACCAGGAAGAAATAGAAAATATGAACAGAGCAATCACAAGCACTGAAATTGAAACTGTGAATAAAAATCTTCCAACAAACAAAAGCCCAGGACCAGGTGGCTTCAAAGGTGAATTCTAACAAACTTTTAGAGAAGAGTTAACACCTATCATTCTCCAACTCTTCCAAAATATAGCAGAGGGAGGAACACTCCCAATCTCATTCTGTGAGGTCACCATCACCTTGATACCAACAACAGGTGAAGATGTCACAAAGAAAAAATCTATAGACCAATATCACTGATGAACATAGATGCAAAAATCCTCAACAAAATGCTATCAAACATAATCCAATAACACATTAAAAGGATCATACACCATGATCAAGTGGGATTTATTCCAGGAATGCTAGGATTCTTCAATATATGCAAATCAATCAATGTGATACACCATGTTAACAAATTGAAGAAGAAAAACCATATGATCATCTCAATAGATGCAGAGAGAACTTTGAACAAAATTCAGCACCCATTTTTGATAAAAACCCTCCAGAAAGTAGGAATAGAGGGAACTTACCTCAACATAATGAAGGCCATATATTACAAGCCCACAGCCAACCTCATCCTCAATGGTGAAGAATTGAAACCATTTTCACTAAGATCAGGAACAAGACAAGGTTGCCCACTCTCACCACTATTATTCAACGTAGTTTTGGAAGTTTTAGCCACAGCAATCAGAGAACAAAAAGAAATAAAAGGAATCCAAATTGGAAGAGAAGACGTAAAGCTGTCACTGTTTGCAGATGACATAATACTATACATAGAGAATCCTAAAGATGCTAACAGAGAACTACTAGAGCTAATCAATGAATTTGGTAAAGTAGCAAGATACAAAATTAATGCACAGAAATCTCTTGCATTCCTATACACTAATGATGAAAAATCTGTAAGTGAAATTAAGAAAACACTCCCATTTACCACTGCAACAAAAAGAATGAAATACCAAGGAATAAACCTACCGAAGGAGACAAAAGATGTGTATGCAGAAAATTATGTCACTGATGAAATAAATTAAAGATGATTCAACTAGATGGAGAGATATACCATGTTCTTGGATTGGAAGAATCAACATTGTGAAAATGACTATACTACCCAAGCAATCTACAGATTAAGTGCTATCCCTATCAAACTACCACTGGCATTTTCACAGAATTAGAACAAAAAAATTCACAATTTGTGTGGAAACACAAAAGACTGGAATAGCAAAAGCAATCTTGAGAAATAAAAACAGAGCTGGAGGAATCAGGTTCCCTGACTTCAGACTATACTACAAAGCTACAGTAATCAAGACAATATGATACTGGCACAAAAACAGAAATATAGACCAATGGAACAGGATAGAAAGCCCAGAGATAAACTCACATACATATGGTCACCTTATCTTTGATAAAGGAGGCAAGAGCATACAATGGAGAAAAGACAGTCTCTTCAATAAGTGGTGCTGGGAAAAGTGGACAGCTACATGTAAAAGAATGAAATTAGAACACTCCCTAACACCATACACAAAAATAAACTCAAAATTGATTAAAGACCTAAATGTAAGGCCAGACACTATAAAACTCTTAGAGGAAAACTTAAATAGAACAGTCTATGACATAAATCACAGCAAGATCCTTTTTGACCCACCTTCTACAGAAATGGAAATAAAAACAATAATAAAATAATGGGACCTAATTAAACTTAAAAGCTTTTGCACAGCAAAGGAAACCATAAACAAGGTGAAAATACCATGCTAAGAATGGGAGAAAATATTTGCAAATGAAGCAGCTGACAAAGGATTAACCTCCAAAATTTACAAGCAGCTCATGCAGCTCAGTATCGAAAAAACAAACAACCCACTCCATAAATGGGCAGAAGATCTAAATAGTTCTACAAAGAAGGTATGATTGCCAACAAACACATGAAGGGATGCTCAACATCACTAATCACTAGAGAAATGCAAGTCAAAACTACAGTGAGGAATCACCTCACACCAGTCAGAATGGCCATCATCAAAAAATCTACAAACAATAAATGCTGGAGAGGGTGTGGAGGCAAAGGAACCCTCATACACTGTTTGTGGGAATGTAAATTGATATGGCCAGTATGGAGAACAGCCTGGAGGTTCCTTAAAAACTAAAAATAGAACTACCATCCGACCCAGCAATCCGTCTACTGGGCATATACCCTGAGAAAACCATAATTCAAAAATGGTCATGTACCACAATGTTCATTGCAACTCTATTTATAATAGCCAAGACATGGAAGCAATCTAAGTGTCCATTGACAGATGAATGGATAAAGAAGATGTGGCACATATATACAATGGAATATTACTCAGCCATGAAAAGAAACGAAATTTAGTTATTTGTAGTGAGGTAGAGACTGTCATACAGAGTGAAGTAAGTCAGAAAGAGAAAAACAAATACCGTATGCTAACACATATATATAGAATCTAAAAGAAAAAAAAGGTCATGAAGAACCTAGGGGCAAGACGGGAATAAAGACGCAGACCTACTGGAGAATAGACTTGAGGACACGGGCAGGGGGAAGGGCAAGCTGGGACAAAGTGAGAGAGTGGTAGTGTATATATGGACATATATACACTACCAGTTGTAAAATAGATAGCTAGTGGGAAGCAATCACATAGCAGGGGAGATTAGCTCTGTGCTTTGTGACCAGCTAGAAGGGTGGTATTGGGAGGATGGGAAGTAGGGAGATGCAGGAGTGTAGAGATATGAGGATATATGTATATGTATAAGTGATTCACTTTGTTATAAAGCAGAAACTAACACACCATTGTAAAGCAATTATACTCCAATAAAAATATTAAAAAAAAACCCACTATTCTTTAAAATTTAGTAGACATGAAGCATTTAATGAACACAAACCCATAAGAACAAAAATCCTTAACCCAGCATGAAAACAAAAAATGCAAATAAATTAGGCATGCAACGTATAATTATTGAGTGAAATTTCTTCCAGTTACCAAATGTAGTAGTCATCTATAAATTAGACTTATGTGTTTTCTTTTTGTTTCGTTTTATCTAAATTCCAACATGTTTTACTTAGTATATGAAAATTACATAAAATTTTTGACCTAGAAGCTATATCTTCTGTTTGTTCTCCTGCCTGGGCCTGCCTTGATAAAAAGAAAAAAAATGCTAGTTTTCTTAGCTACCACCCACCTTCAGGCTCTTCTTACTTTGATATACCTTTTCTATTTAACCAACAATGCCCATGAATTTAAAAGCTCTAGTTTATAGGTTAAAACAATTAGCTGAAAACATAAAAAGGGAGGGACCCAAAGAAAAGTCAAAATTCTACTCTCTTTTCTGGACTTCTGACACTGAGGAGATGGCCCTGCCATTTCAGCTTAGAAAATTAGACTCGCAGAGACTTCAACAATGTGAAAGTAGGATGGACCCTACACACTGTCCGTCTGAAGAGTAATAGCTAAAGATGGTTTCCCAAAGACAATTAGTAAGTGAAGTTCCGGCTTTGAAGATAGCTAAAACTAGCAATTTTGGTGG
This sequence comes from Delphinus delphis, assembly GCF_949987515.2. NCBI lineage: Eukaryota > Metazoa > Chordata > Mammalia > Artiodactyla > Delphinidae > Delphinus > Delphinus delphis. The sequence continues at coordinate 84,750,909 of NC_082687.1, read as the reverse complement.
AGACAAGTGAGACTATTACTCTTTTGTTGTTATAAAGAAAAGTAAGAAAAATGGTTTTGCTTTATAAATTTAACTCCTACAGAGTGCAACTGGATAGTTCTGAATGGAGACAAATGAAAGGAGGAAAGAGTTTATGTACTGTAATGAAGGTCTTATACAGTGTGTCAGAAAGATACAGATATATCAGAGAGATACTATTTAATCAGAATTGATATTGGTTGCTTTTGTTAATAGCAATGAGTTCCTGCCTTATTCTGTTCTCCAACATTCTGAAGTTTAAGAGTAAAATTAAAGATTTTACCATATTTGAGAAAATCTTTTATTATGCTTTGTTTGTTTCAAATATCTTTGAAATGTAAAATAAAAGGCCAGAGTATCTAACATACATCACTAATGAAAATGTGTGAAAAAAAATTAAAATATTCTGCAAATAAGAATTTCATTTCCTTCACTTAATTGATTAAAATTCTAAACAATACAGAACACATTTTTTGAAATACGTTGTTCAGTTACAAAATTTTTCTGCCTTCTTTAGTCTCACTTTATTAAGCATATCTATAAAACATGTATACTTTGACTTAAAAATACAGACTATCTGATGTTTAATAGAAGTTAGTTCTTTAGGTGTTGATATGTTGCCTTTTCAGTTTCATAAACTGTATGGGTCGTACAAGCATCATTGAGAAAATATCTTTTCTTTTGTACCTTAAAATATCTAGTTGTTTTTACTGTATTAAAGATACATTAGTTACTTGTTTTGACCTCAGATAGCCAGATACCAAAAGTAGCATTTCTATATTTGCTCTTATTCAAATAAATCAAATGAGATTAAACAGTATGGCTTTTTATATGTTTACTACTCAAATAATTGAGATTTCTTTATTCAAAATATCTTTGTCTTACAACTTTGAAAGTCAGGAAATGAAGAGGAAAATAAATGACAAAAATAAATCCATTGTTTAACTCAGTCATTTCCCTTGATTTGATGACCTATACTTCAATCACAGAAAAATGTGAGGGCTCTGTTCCACATGATTTTCATATTCATATAAAATTGACTATTTTTTCCTGGAGGCAAAAGTGTTATATACTCACTATTTGCTACATGTCCCATTGAAACTTTGAACCAAAATATTTTCAAGCTCTTGAATACATTTATAATAGTTAAAGTATTAAATGTAACAACAATGTGACAACCGAACAATTCCTTTTCTATTCCCAATTCTGTTTTCTCATACAGAAAATTCTTCAGCAAGCTGGAGATTCCCTAAAGGTCAGTAATCTCTGGGTCTTACTGACCGTAAGGAGGAGGTTGTGTCTGTGGTGCACATCTTGTTGAGACAACTGGTATACCACTCTCCCTAGCTGCCATTCCATTGTGATGTGGTGGCATGTGGTTATTTCTAAAGATTGTTAGCAACAGAGTCAGCAGAATCTTTCTCATGGGAGACTAAGTAAATTAACAGCAGTATTACCAAATTTTTGAGAGAAACTGGAAAACAGTGTACTACAGAGACAGCAGTTTATAGCATCCCATATTTGTGACACTGTTAAGCAAAGCTGACTCACCTGTGCAATCTTAGAGTTACTTCCAGAGAGATTCCGGCAACAGATTTCAGTCTGGGGTTCTTAAGAAAGGTGAAATTGGAAAAGGAAACCCTTTGGAGATGAAAAATATATAACTTTTTAGAACACCTGAGATCATATTTACAAACTGTCCTTTCAGTAAATAATTTTTAAAACAAAAGCCAAGAATGATAATTATAAACCTTCTTTAAAAATAGAATAAAATGTATAACCTTCATGAAACATAATACTTTATGATATTATTCAAAGAATTTGTAATTAACTGTAAACTGGAATATTGTATGGAAGCCCATACTTATTATCATTATTATTTTTTGCGGTACACGGGCCTCTCACTGTTGTGTCCTCTCCCATTGTGGAGCACAGGCTCCGGATGCGCAGGCTCAGCAGCCATGGCTCACGGGCCTAGCCGCTCCGCAGCATGTGGGATCTTCCTGGACCGGGACACGAACCTGTGTCCCCTGCATCGGCAGGCGGTCTCTCAACCACTGAGACACCAGGGAAGCCCCCCATACTCACTTAAGGACCTCTGATAGCTTCTGGAACATAGGAAAGGCAAGGAAACAATTTGCCTCTAGAAGCCTCCAGAAAAGAGCATATCCCTACTGAAACCTGATTTTAGGCCTGTGAGATCCACCCCAGACTTCTGAACTGCACAACTGTAAGATAATATATTGGCTTTATTTTAATCCACTAATTTTGTGATAATTTGTTACAGCATTGACGAAAAAGGTGACATGGACCCCTTCCTCTGTTTTTAAATTGATGACATTTTTGGATCAAAGAAAATAGGGTGCATATAATACAACTAAAAAAAGTAGAATTGATTAGACATACCTATAAAGGTCAGTGAATTTTTAAATTTTTGTACCACTTATTGAATAATTATCTTATTTTAAATTTTTATTTAATTTAATTATTCCTAAGTGTTCATAAAATTAATTTGATTCTCAGGACAACAATCAGTTTATTTGAACATAATAATAAGTTTTCAACTTATACTAATGATTATACCCTAAGATATGTTTTCTTTTAAGAGAATGAATAGAGTAGCACTTTATTATTTCAGGGCTTCATACTTTTGAGAGAGAATTAAATAATACTAGCTAATGGTGGCATATTTATCTTTTTTCTGTTTTTCTATGAGAATGCCTCAAAGCTTTCAGAATGATGCATGATGTTCAGACTTAGTTCCTTAGTATTTGCTCTTTCTAAGTCATATTATAAATTCCTTTTAGTTATTTCTATTATCCCCTAATATGATAATATGGATAGTGTATGTGAAATTAGTAATAAGATGAATTATACTGTTTAATAAAATAATGATAAAATTCCCTGAATTCAAGGAATGATTTTTTTGATAATCTATTTTAATAAAACTGCTAGATTAGAATTGCCTGCATTTTGTTAAACATTTTGCTTATGTCTATTTATCAGTGATCATGGCCAGAGATAATTAACAATATTAGCCAGCACTCATGTAGTATTGACCATGTACTAGCATCTCTTCTAACTCCCTTACACCTATTATCTCATTTGCTCTTCACAACAGCTCTCTAAAGAAGATGTTGTATTAATATTTCATTTTTATATGTAGGGAAGGTAAGTACAATGAACTGAAATGTGCCCCTGTAAAACTCAAATGTTGAAGCTGTAGCCAGAGTGATGATATTTGGAGATGAGGCCTTTGGGAAATAATTGGGTTTAGATGAGGGCATGAAGTTGGGGCCCTCCTGATGAAATTAGTGGTGTTGCAAGAAGAGGAAGGGACATCAGAGCTCTGTCTCTGCCTTGTAGGCAAGTGAGGGCAAGGGACCTCACCAGAGCCCAACTGTGCTGGCACCCTGATCTCAGACTTCCAGCCTCCAGAACTGTTAGAAATAAATCTCTGTTGTTTATACCACCCAGTCTATGTTTTAAAATATTTTATGGCAATCAGAGGTGACTAGTACATTTGTAACATTTCCCAATGTTACAAAGCAAATAAAGAATGAAGCCAGATTGAATCCAGTCAAGTTCATAACAAAGCATTTATTGTTAAATCACTTTTGATGTCAGGATTATGCTTATTTTGGAAAACAAATTGGGATGTTTTCCACAAATTCCACAGTTAAGGAAGTAATTCTATTATGTGAAAATTAACTGATCCCATGTTAAGGATTATAAAGGCTCTGAGCTCATAGCTCAGAGCCTAGTGATTTATTTTTAATTTTTATAAACTTTTTTCTTCTGTGTGTTGTTGAATGTTTGTTTTTTCTTTTATTTTCCTTAAAAGTCAAGCATTTCACTAAGATATCCACAGAGTGGTTTTGTTCCTTTTATTTAATTAGTCATGCAAATCAAGGAATGATTTCATCTGTAGAGTCAGTGATTTCTTCAATCCAGAAAATATTTTCTCTATAATAATTTGAATATTTTAATTTTTTCTGCTTTTGTTGACTCTTCAAGTAATTTCAATGATTTTTTTTTTTTTTTTTTTTTTTTTTTTGCGGTACGCGGGCCTCTCGCTGTTGTGGCCTCTCACATTGCGGAGCACCGGCTCTGGACGCACAGGCTCAGCGGCCATGGCTCAGGGGCCTAGCCACTCTGCGGCATGTGGGATCTTCCCAGACCGGGACATGAACCCATGTCCCCTGAATCGGCAGGCAGACTCTCAACCACTACGCCACCAGGGAAGCCCTCAATGATTTTTTGATACAATTCCAAAGTTAACACTATCTTAACTCTTGCACTAAGTCCTATTCTAATTCTAATCCTAACCCTAACCCACCCAGGGTTCATCCTCTTCTTTCAGATGATTTTTATCCTTTAAACTTCTCACCATGAATTCTCAACTAAGAATGTAAATTTGTTCTCTACATCACTGGTTTGAGTTTTTACATAATTGTTTCTGTTACTAATAAGTTACAAAATATTTAAAATTGATTTCACTATATTTTACTTTTATTAAATCATTTCCTTACTTCTTGTATTTTTAATCTCTTTCCCAATATTATAATTTCAATCAAATCTTTGGACTTGTCATCTTGTCTACAATCTTTGGTTTCATAGATTTCAGGTTTTCTTTCATTTTAGTGGAAGCACAAATCAGAAACTCTCTATATTTAATTTCTGTCTTTTATAACACATCTTTTTCCAAAAGTATTTTTATTGCTTTCTTTTGAGTGCTTGATTTTCTACCTTTGGCTTCAAAGACTCATTTTAAAATCCGAACATTTATTTTATTTTTTTGACTGATGAAATTATTACTCAAACTTAATATATTTCCCCAAAAGCAAAATGAGTATCTTCTAGATTCCCTGCCCTCTCCAACTGGATTTTATTATTGAACTTTAATATCTTAAGCCATAGGCCGTCAGATAACAAGAGATTCTGTTGCTTAAAAGGGCTTAAAAGAATTAAGATAATTTAATAGGTTAACCAGGAAATGTGCTTTTATTTTTACAATGATTCTCTTTCCACCCTTAATTCTGACCATACTGAACAACTTGCTGTTTCCAGAAAGAATCGGGCTCTTTAGCAATTGTCTATTTGCACTTACTTTTTCTCTCACTAGAAGTGTTCTTGCCATCTTAAAGCAGCCAGTTAACTCCTACTCATCATTTAAAGGTAATTTTAAGTATTATCTTTTGCTAGAATTGATCTGTGATGTCTATGTCTGAACCTATAACTCTAATCTCAAATTCCATGGCAACCTATGTGTGCTTCTATCATACACCATGCATAAAGCATTTATCACTGTATGTCTCCCAAGATACCATATTTGGTTTACAAAATCCTCTGAGCTTCTGATTAAGATGAGAATATTTTCCTTAAAAAATGCTCAAAGGAAAAGACATGACCAATTTTACAACGAATTTCATCAGTTTCATGAATTCTCCAAAACACTCATGTATCTTGCTTAACATTCTATGCACTTCGGTGAACATTTCAGGTAGGCTGCTTATTTTTACAGGAGACCATACAGGCCTGCTCTGTAAGATTATGATTTGTTTAGCCATAAAAACAAGACAAAACAAAACAAAAAATATCTCAGCAAGAAAAGAGTTGGCTTCCAGATATGCAGTTCTGGGTGACAGTAGGAGTAATCTCAGAAACAGACAACTTCTTTTTGCCTTTGCTTTTGCTTTTTCCCTTTTACAAACATTCAGCTCTTTTGACACCTAAATAGAACTTGGCTTCAATGAGTTTATATACTCCCAGGGAAAGGAAAAGGAGTCAGCCAGTAGGTTAACCCTGGTGGCTTTCTAAGTCTCCTGCTGTCTGGTGTCCTGGAATGAAGATCCCCCATGTTGGTACAGGGATATCTGTAATATACTATCCTACTTCCTGTTTTCATCTTGCCTATTATCTGGTTCATAGCTATGCATTCAAAGCATGTATCTTTACAGAATGTCCTGAAAGCTTACTATACCTATTTTCCTTAATTTCAAGGTGAAATAATTGGTTTCTTATTATTAGGAATGATTTTTCATCTTCTAAAAGTTTCTGGCCCTCATTTCAATTTTATGTAAAATTGAGATAATATCTAAATATCAAGGCTGTAAGGTTTAAAAATAAAATATGTGAAGTGTAATCACTGAATAGAAAATTGTTAGGATTGTTGTTGCCTTTGCTATTATTAGAAGCAGTCATTCATTTCCCCATTCCATCAACATTGTTTTGAGCATCTACTATCTACTGGGCACTATGCTACATGGAGATCTCATGTCTATTGACATATTACATTTACAAACATACCTGTTCCTGGTATGATTATACATAGTATCTTCTCTATGAGTATAATCTCGTAGTGTTACAAATGAATTTTTGGAAAAAGTTAATCAGCCCAGGGGAGTCTCTGTTTTCAATTTCAGGTGTGATGAAAGAATGGTTTGTATTTGGAGTAGGGAAATTTAAAATGAATTAGTATTGCCCCAGCATTGACTACTTGCTTAACAAGAGAGAGGAATTAATGGCACTTGACCCCTTGGGTAACATAATAAATAGGTGGGGGAAGGTTTCTTTTTTGTTCTCCATTTTATGCTCAGTACCTGTTTCTGTTTCTGGTATATAAATGGTGTTTATTAAATAATTTTGATTTAGTAAAAGAATAACTGAGCAAATGGCAATATTAATGTTTAAATTTGTTACTTAGATTGTGAATATTTCTTTAGTTATAGATAAATGTTATAGGCTCAGTACCTAAGAAACTGTAACTAGGTCTATGAGAAGCCAAACAGAATGGAATATTTCATTATAATCTAAAATTGAATACTACCACAGAATTGGCACTCTCACCATTGTCAGGAATACCTACTTAATGCAGGTTGCATATGATTTCTTTCAAAGTGTTAAATGTCACCCAGAGTCCAAAAATGAAAAAAAAGAAAAAGTATTTTCCATACATAATTCAAAAAGGCAATATTTTTCTGAATTGCTTAATTTCATGTAAAAATTGAACTAACTGGTAACTTTGGACTGGAGTAAAAATTATAGCTGTTTCCCTTAAAATAAGTTACTTATACTTACCAAGGTTTCATCATGCTCCAGGAATTTTTCTGTGGGTCCCAACATCACTTAATTCTTATCACAATCTTATGAGGTAAACAGTTATTTTTCTTAAATAAGGAAAATAAATCAGAGAGAGAGAGAGAGAGAGAGAGTAATTAATTTGCTTGTAGTTATAATTCTTAAGGTGTTGAACCTGGATTTTGATCCAGACTAACTCCATGTTCTTAAACACTGTCAACACAGCCTTTCTACTTGTACGGACTAGCTCACTTTTCGTTGAAGAGTATACTGCAAATTTATAAAGATATCTTATGTCATACTTACTACTGGCCTCTGAGGTAGGCTCCATTTTTAGTCCCATTTTACAGAAAACTAAAACTCAAATAGGTTAGCTATTATTTGTAGAGACATGTAAATAATTGTAGAGGACTAAATACTACATATCATGTCCTGTGAACATAAAGTCCTTAGACATGATGACTAGTTTTGGCATACTCTACATCATGCAGTCATTGGATTAACAGATTTGTTGATTGACTTTGGGGGTGGGCACTCATAGACATGACCTCATTCTCTACTGTTACAAATTTTAAAAATTAAGAATAAAAAACTTGTAGGTGTTAAAGAGATACTTTTTAGACAGATAATATTCTTTCTAGTCATTCAATTATTTCACATTTTCTTTATGAGCCCATTAATTTACATTTAGACAGTGTCTCTCGGCAAAAGGTTTGATAAAATGAAAATTGCTTTAATTTTAAATTTTACACTAGGATTTTCAAAAAACGAACAATTTGTTTACCTCATGCATTACTGAGAATCACATATCTATGTGTGTTATATATAACTCTAGCCACAGACTCCACTGGAGCTTTTCAAGAGTGTGATACCACAGCAGGGACACTTATTCTGGGGCTAGAACTGTTTTAAACACCTGCTCAGAGGTTGCCTGGAAACGACACTTTTTGCACATTAAGCATCCGTGTTAAGGCACATTAAGTGAGATTGGTTTTTTCTCCTCTCAGGACAAAGAACTTTGCACCACACTTATACAAAAATAGCTGGCAATTGTTTACTCAGATTTTTCTCTGGGCAATGTTTTTGGGATTTCACTTTTGAATTCATTTATCCAAATGCAATATATAGAGATTTCTAAACAAAAATAACTTGCATTCCTGAAATTCATATTTTAGACTGATATGCATCTTGTAGAAGAAAATAATCTGAATGTCAAAAAAAAGAGGAAAATAATTTGAAGAGGTACAACACAATTTTTTTTAGCTCAAATTGTTATGCCAGAGCAAAGAAGGAATACTGCAAAATATCTTGAAAGAGGTCTTAACTTTTTCTCATCTCAGCTCATACATTTAATATTAATCTTCACATTTAATTCCCATCCCTGACTCTTATGATTTTCATCTGTGAAGTGGGGATAATAATTCTTCACTGTATGCTGCACAAGATTTATTTATTAGATGAAAAATGTATGACATGCTTAGAAAGTATTTATAAATTATGTCTTATAAATGTAAAGTATTTTTGTTTATATAGTCAAAGTCATACATTCACTCATAAAAGTAGATGGTGAGCTTTCCTGTAACTTTGATTAACTGCTTTGAAAAAAGGTTGGCTTTTAACAAAACAAGGCAAGATGATTGAACTAAGAAGAATCAATGTAAACTTACTCCTACAAGTGGAGAAAAATTAAAGTGCTTATTCAACCTCAGAGATTTAGCAGTGTAATTTTTCTGCATGAGGGACAACCATCTACTGAGTCTCCACACAGTGCCTAGCAACTAGAAATTGCTCCAAAAAAGTCAGTTATTATTGTTAAGTGCCAGTTTCTATAGTAAAAATCAATAGATGACAACCTAAAGTTTTACATTGCACTAATTCAATTAAGCCTCATGAAAACTTTCAAGATTCATGTCTATTTTATAGCTGAGGAGAGGGAGAAACAGTGAAGTTGTGCAAATTGCACATAAGTACCTCAAAACTTATTGGCATAAAACAGCTATCATTTTATTATATCTCACAATGTTGTAGGTCATGAATGTCAGCAGGGATCAGATGGTATTTCCTGTGTCCCATATGATATAATCAAGGGCATTAAGATAGCATTTAGCTGGTGATTGGTCTGGCCTGAGATGTTTAAGATGCCTTTATTCATAGGACTAGTGCCTGGAGGAAACAACTGTAAGATAGGACACAAACGGGCAACCCTTCTCTCCATGTAGCTACATATTTTTTTCCTGGTCTCTCCAGCAGGGAATTCAGACTCCATATACAATGGCTCAGAGCTCCAAGACAGTGTAACCAAGCAGGATCTTGTGAGGTCCTCCTGGGTACAAAAGCCCTTCCTTGGGCTTCCCTGGTGGCACAGTGGTTGAGAGTCTGCCTGCCGATGCAGGGGACGTGGGTTTGTGCCCCGGTCTGGGAAGATCCCACATGCCGCAGAGCAGCTAGGCCCGTGAACCATGGCCGCTGAGCCTGAGCGTCTGGAGCCTGTGCTCTGCAATGGGAGAAGCCACAACAGTGAGAGGCCTGCGTAGCACAAAAAAAAAAAAAAAATCCCGTCTTTGTCCCCTATTTCTTATATGCAAGAAAAAGGCTTCAGCCTCCTACACCTTTCTGAATACCGAAGAGCAGATTCAAACAGCTGTTAATCAGGAAAGTAAGGGAATGAAGAAACAAAGGAGGAACAATCAAGAAACTATGGTGCAGAGATTATAGCAGTATCCTGGTTCTTCCACAAGGGATATACATAACAATATCTTTGAGTTCTTCTGCAGGAACTAAGGCCCTCACCCAGGTGGAGAATGGAAACTTCAGGCTGATTCCATGATTTCTGGAACACTGCCCTCTTACTTTACTGCCAACCAGTCAGAAGAAAGTCACACACCCTGCAGCCCACACCCCAAATTTTGCCTATAAAAACTTCTCCCTGAAAACCATCAGGAAGTTCAGAGTTTTCTGAGCATGAGCCACCCATTCTCCTTACTTGGCTCTGCAACAAACATTTTTCTACTCCAAATTTCAATGTTCTAGATTGTTTGGCTAGTGAAACACAAAAATTTTGTCCAATATCAAGGGCAAAAACGAAACTGCCAGTGACCTGAATCTGGATCTTCATTTCCACTGTGCTCTATTGGTCAAAAGAGTCACACTTTCAAAGGGTGAAAAGTAACACTTCTCACTTTTAAAAGGATAGAAAACATTCCATCCCTCAATGGGAGAATTTGCACCCACATTTAAGCCACTACAACATTCAAGTCATTTTAGTCAGAATATTATTTTTTCCCAAATTGCTCTTTCAAATATTTAGTGAAAATCTTTCCATTACTTCATCTAAGGAATTTTATTGGGTGATTCATCAGAGTAATATCTTCTTTCAATATTTTGTGCCATTTCAAACTTACGCCCATGCATCGACCAAAGATTATGCCCTGGTTTTGTCACTAACAAACTTTCAGTGAAAGCATAAAGTGATCACACAGGCTCATTGGCCCAAAATTAATTGTCTTTAGAATTTATTGGTTGGTCAGAAAGAAAATTTCTAAGTCAAATATTCTCTACATTTATTCTACATTTATTCTACATTTATATTCTACATTTATTATTTATAAGTATTCCCCTTAAAGTCACACATTTTTAAGATGGTTTTCTTCATGATGTTTTAAAGTAATATATTTAATATACAGCCATTTTTCACTTGAAACATTAAACCTACTAAAAACATCTGTACAATTTTCAAAATGATCTTAAAGTTTTTTATTACTTAACATTCTGGTTTCTTTTCAGGCTTGGAGATTAAAACTATAGAAAATTTCTAGACAAATTTCTACCAAATCAAAGTAAACAAATAAGGTAAACATTATGTTCTTAACCAGTCTTTATCTCACAAATAGTTTCTTAAAATTCAGAGCCTCACTGCCATATAGCTACTTGCTATATGTTTCTCTGAAAGTTAAGATACTAAATGTATTCACTGTTCTATTAAATCTTTAACCTTGACACCACCTTGAATTTTCAGAGATGAGTAGATTTCCTCACTTCTTGATTGTTCTCTAATATCTTTCATCTCCAGAAAATACAATGTCAAATTCAAAATTATATATGGCATTGTGTATGGCCCCTTGCCCAGCATTTGCAATTAAAGACAACTTTTAAGTATGGATTAGCAAGTATGTGGGAACCTGAGGACACTTTTTGGTATGTCACTCCCTGGACACATTCTGTACAGCTCCTCCAGGCATAAGGGATGATTGCTACCTTCACAGTTGCTTGGTAGTCCTTGGGACCCTGTTTCTGGAGACTGATATTTTCCCCAAAGCTATATATTCCTAAACACTTGTGTTAGCAAGGGAGGCATTATGCAAAGTCAGAGCTTTAGAGTATTTGGATATTCCATTTCTTTCCTGAAGTAAAGGAGATTGTGTTTATGGGCTCAGTAGTACTGTTGTCCCAGTCATGTTTTCTTCATTCCTGTCAGCATTCCTATCATTCCTATTTACATGGCAGTTCAGTTGCTCTATGATTTGTGACAAGTTACTCTCTCTAAGTAATCTAGAATCTTCTTTTTGTAAAATAGGATGATGATAATAATATCCAATTCATAGAGCTGATATAAGAAACAAATATAGCAATGCATACAAAGTTCTTAGCAGAGTACCACCTATATTGTAAATGTTCATTATATTTTACATTTTTTAATCTAGGAGATCCCCTTTTATCTAGCATGTTATATTTCTTTCTTTTTTTTCATTTTCTTCTTTTTTTTTTTTTTTTTTTTTGCCGTACACGGCCTCTCACTGTCGTGGCCTCTCCCGTTGCGGAGAACAGGCTCCTGACGCGCAGGCTCAGCGGCCATGTCTCATAGGCCCAGCCGCTCCGCGGCACGTGGGATCCTCCTGGACCCGGGCACGATCCTGCGCCCTGCGCATCTGCAGGCAGACTCTCAACCACTGCGCCACCAGGGAAGCCCCGCAACTTACTTTTTAAAGGACTAAAACTCAGTGGGGGAATAGGATTAAAAACACTAGGCTTGCAGTCAGGTGACCAATCTTCTAATGCTAGTGGGCTACTGACTAGCTAAAAAAACAGGGAAAATAAAAATTATCTTGGCTTTATGCTGTCATATGTCGAATTCGAAGGGGAGACTAGATCTCTTACATGCCTGTTAGAATTAATATTTTATGAATAATTAGAAAGATACATTTCTAATCATATAGTTTATAGATGGAAAAATAAAACACCTAATCCACTGTGAATAAAATAAATTTTACATTTTCTAATTTTGGCAATTGGTAAAGCTGCTCCCTTTGTGTTTCTAGAATATGTAGAACTTTTATCATCTTTTAATGCAAATGTAAGGTACAGAAAGGGCTTGGTTCCTCATCCTAATTCCTCTGATCTTGTGCAGGGAATTTATTTCTTTGCTGCTCAGTGTCATCTGCTGTAAAGTGGACATCATTGTGTTGCTTTACCTTATGGCACAGGTTGCTGATGAAAATAAAATGAATAATGCAGAGGGAAGTTATTTGTTACCTAATTCTCTGTTATTATAAAGATCCTTCTGTGCATGTTACTTTCATAGCTCAGCTAATGCAGAGCTTCAAAGTCAAACAAATGCTCTATAATTGTTTAAGACCTTGCCCTGCAAAAGCCAAAATATCAGGGTAGATAGACTGTTACAAATAGTCCACAAACCTGTTTAGCTGATAGAGATAAGGAGAAAAGGATTGTAAGGAAAAATTGTTAGTGGAATTATGTGGCTTTTTCACAATTACACCTTTTACAATACAGAAATATAATGATATAGCAAGTCACATTTTTAAAAAATAGCACCCAGGATAACACACACACATTTATGTATGTATATATATGTATGTGTGTGTGTGTATGGATAGATAGATAGATGATAGATAGGTAGATAGATAGGGATAGAGATATGTATAGTCAGAATGATAGAGATAGTAATACATAAACACACACACATGTAAGCAATAAACTTTTTTTAGATTAGTGAAATGTTAGAAACAAAACAAATGCTCATCAATACAGGAATAGCTGACCATGTTATGTTTCATTTATATACAATATAAAACATAGATATTTGTATTAAATTATATATATTAAATATATACACATTTTGAATACTATGTAACATTTAAAAATTATTTAGGACTGTATTAGTTGATTGTACTTGTGTTGGGATGTAAGGGGGAGTTGTTCACTAACAATTTGCTGTTGTTGTTGTTAGTGAGGAAGGAAGATGTAGAAAAAACTGTCAAAGGAACAATGATTATAAAGGAATGTGTATATATGTATATGTTCAGAAGGCATCCTGGGAAATCCAGGAGAGATAAAACAAAGTGGTAAAATGACCCGAGACCATGTGTAATGAGTGTACGACTAAAATTTAGAAAAAATAAAATAAAATACAATCAAATGAGAAGCTATGGTGTCACAAATTAAGGAGGGTTATGACAGACAACTGACCAAGTATTCTACCAAGGATAATGAGACTCAATTGCTTCCAGTCCAGGTCAGAGGCAGTGAAGTATCTAATTGATTAATGAATTGAACAGGTCATTTCCATGTACGTTCTAGAAAAAAATGAAAAGTTGGGTTACAGGAAGCCGATCTCAGTTTCAGTTCATATGTCACTTTGGAAGTGTTAAGTGGGTTGAGTGCCCCATTTTGTGCACTGAAATTTAGAACTGAGCTCCATATACTGGTATCAAAATGTTTGGCTTCTGACAGTAGCTCAAATTTTTGAGTATCCCTCTTGCAAGTGTGTCTTACATTTCTTTTAAGATTCTTTCTAGATTAGTGGTTAACTCTCTATTTAGTTTACTGCAACTTTTTGTTAATGCTTTAAGATACTTATTAGGTAGAAAACTCTTCTTATTCTGTAAATTTTTCTAGAGAAAAAAATGATGACTGATGATCAGATGTGAGAGAGATGGCCATGCTTCATTTGTGAGTAGCATCTGATATGTAAATAATATTTTATTCAGGAAATTTATAATTTTGATCTTTTTATGAAGTTAAATTCTATGACCAGTTTATTGCAGTTGTCAATATATCTAAGTAGAAACATAGAGACGATTTGGCCATGTTTTTCCAACTCTGTTTGCTATTTATGTGACTTTAGGTAATATACTTATTTCTCCAAAACTCAGCTTTCTCACTAAAAATAATAACCTCAAAGGAATGTTGTTTTTATTAAATGAGATAATGTGAATAAAGTATTTATAAAGTATTATTCACTTGTCAAAACTTACATGGCAAAAGTTATTATTATTAAAGTATGTCTTCATAAAGGGCTCACCTCACATATTAAGAACACATGAAATATTTTAATCAGAAAGCTAAGAAGCATTAGACCTAAGGCAGTTTGGCAATGTGAATGAAAGAGGAATTTGGGAGAAAATTTAGTCAAACAAATTTTGTGTACATATTATGTGAAATAGGGCTTAAGAAGTCATTGAGATGTGCTTCAATTTTTTATCTTTAAAACTGAGATGATTGGGAGAGTTTTTATTCATTTCTCAACTTTAACTTGAGAATCAAAGTACATAAAATATGTTAAAGGACTCTTTAAATTGTAAAGTACTATACAAATGTGAGCTATTGTGATAATTTTATAGTTCAAAATGTCTCTATACTGACATTTTAAATGCTATATTTTGTAGGTCTTTAGGAAATTCATTCATTCAATTATCATATTTGTTTTAAAAATTAAGGGAGATGCAGCATAAGAGAAAAATGACTGTAAAACAAGGGCAGTGAAGCAAGCCTTTCATGAGAGCTAGCATTTTCAAGATCGCAAGAGGCTATCTGAATAAAATTACACCCCAGTGAGGTTTGGGTAGGAAAAAAAATGAAAAATGATGGTCTACAAGGACTGCTTATCACTTCCACTTATCCATTTCATAAAATAATTTATCACTAACGTTATTATAATAGAATTTTAATGTTTAATTGTATATTATTTTTAGGTAACTCCTCATATGCTGTTAATACTGTCTTGTTTTGAGATGAATATTTGGAATAATTAATTCAATTTTTAAATGCCAAATATCTATGTTTAGCCACAGTCAGAAAAAAAAAAAAAGAACCAAGAAGAATTAGCTGCATATGCAAGGGGTTACCCATTGGTATTCCACTTGTGATGACATTAGCACTAAATTAATCCCTTGAAAGATTTTTTACAAACATGGACAAATCTTCTGATATTGGATTGATAGACCAGGTTGATTTTAACAAAATTTTGGTTAGAACTGACTGCAGAGCAGTTGTGTCTTCCAAAGGAGTATGGAATATAGACTGAGAATATTGGGAGACCTCCACATTAATTTACTGTGTCATTTTGAAGGTCCTAGGTTATAATGAATATATAGTTTAATCACAAAACTCTGGACAAGGCTTGTTGCTTAGTCTTCTGACTTGGATTTGCATCATCAAAATGCAACCCAGTGAAAAAAACACATTATTTTTCAAAGAACACTTCATTTCTGTGTATTTAAAGGAAATGACTTCATTTGTATAGATTTTCAGAACGCTAAATGTTGTAACTCAAAAAAAATTATTTGAGGGTTACTGATGATCTATATGCCATATATTGTTATGCATCAGAGCACTTCTGTAGCCTCTCCACTCACCCACCCTGACCTATCCGCCTACTCACCTACCCACCAGCCCACAACATCAATAAGGTGATGTTGTAATGGTGGCTACCAAATAGAGACCTCATCCAATCATTTCCATTTCTTGGCAAAAGAAGAATACATAAAGCCAATATGGACCAACAATATGCATTGCACTAAACGTGTGGCCATACTGCTTGATTTAAGAATCCATTATTGATCAGTAGATCAGTCAGTATTACTGGAGTATTGTCAAATATTCCAGTATTTTCAATCTCGAGTGGAGTAAAATGTCATTTTCTCCCTGATAGCCATCCTATGAGGCTTTGCTTACTCCTGTAGAGAAAAGGTGCTTTGAGGGAGAGCCCTGATGGAAATTTGTATATGGTTACAATCATCTCGACCAACCCACCTACCTTTCCTGTTTATGTGAGGAAGCTTACTATATGCTTACCCTATATTAGTCTGAGATGCATTTTTATCACTTGAAATAAAGAGACATAAATGAGTATAAATGTAAGTACTTTTCATCAATGAATACTTTGACTCAGGCAAAATATAACCTGTTAGAAATTGAAACTTTCAACCAAAAGTCTATTTGCTAGTGGTGAAGAGTGAAATTGGTATTTGATTACACAATTTGGTTAATGACTATAATCCAGGGTATATTTTTTTAGTTAATTATATTTTCCATTTTGTGCATACAGAGATAGAATTAGAGTGTAGACATTGACCTGGAATGCCTGAGGGTCATGGTTTTACATGATATATAAAGGTATCAGTGACAGCCATTGAAGAGAATATAAGCTCCACAGGGTAGGCTCTGTGCGATCTTTGTCTTGGAATAGTAAGATAAAAATTTGACCTATGTGTAATTGCTCTTTGTGCAATTTTTCAAATTAAAAGTGGAAATAATTATAATATTTTCAACATTATAAATTATGGAGCAAGATTAAATTAACTATCATGAGAATATTAGTTAAGAGATTATATTTAAATAGAAATATATAAAATATAACTTTTTATTGTTTTTTGTTTGTTTTGGTTTATTTTTCTAAATAGGGAATAATTACTATATGTAAGATTATATTTTTTTGTGTTAACATTGTACCAGGTTAATTTTTTTTAAAGCCATTGAAATGAAATATTTGGGGGAAAGGTAAAACTTAGGTTGAATGAAATATTGTGACAGTTTAATAAATGTTTGGGAGTAATACTATTTATAATGTAGTAAAAGCAACAAAGAGTTTTTATATGATTTTTGGCAAACACCCTAGAATTGTTTAGGGAAAATAACTTATAAGTTGCTTATAGTTAAGTCTTTTTACTGTTGTTACGTAAAGTTTTTATTCTTCCCAGAAACAAATACTTAATTTACTATGCATTGAGCATAAATAGTTTTTAATTCTTACTCTTTGTGCTAAGCCTCAGTCAATTCAGATATATCTAGATTTTCTTTAACTAAAACTGACATTTAACAGAGGGGTTGAAATTACAGATATGTGTCATCAGGTGTATGTATTTCTGTGCATTTACTCCTAATTTGCATATTTATTTCATTAATATTTCAGTCAAGAATTCCAGAGTTGAAAAACAGTGACTGGTGCCTGCGCAAAGGAATGAACAAGCAGATCTTTCAAAGTTTTATAAAGGCAAAAGTAAACCACATCTCAGTAGAAATTAGTGTTTCAGAGATTTTTTTTCCATCAAATTAGTTGTTTGTTACCTGCTATCAGTATATCTGTGTTTGAAAAAGGCATCTAGCAAAATATCTGATAGCATTTTCATGAATGAGAGGAAAATATGTGGGAAGTTGATATGTTTTATTAAATTTGAAATATTTGAACAACTTCACTTTCAAAGAATATTGATAAATGAATCAATGTTCTCTAGTTCTGTTTCCCAAACTGTTTATTTTATGAAGTGAACCCCTTAATTTGCATGCTTGTGACACTATTTAAATACCCATTGGTTAAAAGGCACCAGAAAATTTTAAAATTAGGATGTTTTTATGGTAGCATGAAATGAAATAGTGACAACCTTTTGACTTAGTAATAATCAATAGTTTAATCAGTTTATTGGATAAAAATTTGGCAGATATGTGAAAAGTACAGATAGCACTTGAGTGAGAACATGTAGCTGGCTTGGTATAGAGCTGACCCAGAACTTTGTGATACCTGAACAGACTATGCTAATGGCTTAAAACAGCTCAACTATGTATGGACTACCTAAAGGCAGAGGCTGTTGTCTCTAGTCTGTTTCTTCTTAGATGCTTAATGTTCCTGTGGCCCTTTAGCCTGATTGATTTTTTGCCTGGGAAATAGCATCTTGTTACATCCTTCTGCTTCTAAGTTTGCCTTACATCCAGTTATCTCCAAGCTGCCATTAGAAAACAGTTTTTATTTTTATTTATTTATTTATTTTTAATTGAAGTATAGTTCATTTACAATGTCATATTAGTTTCTGGTGTACAGCAAAGTGATTCAGTTACACATATATATATATACATATATATTGTTTTTCATATGCTTTTCCATTATGGTTTATTGTAGGATATTGAATATAGTTCCTTGTACTATACAATAGGGCCTTGTTGATTATATATTTTATATATAGTAGTTTGTGTCTGCTAATCCCAAACTCCTAATTTATCCCTCCCTCAAGAAAACAATTTTTAAAACTCAAATTTGATTGTCTCTTTCTTCATCTTAAAACTTTTAAATCTATTAAAATTTCAAATTTTATATTTGTAAAAACCAAGTCCCATTCACCTCTTTTAATTCTTGGTTCCAATGTCACCTTTTCAGTGAGACCTATTCTTTCCATGCTATTTAAAAGAACAAATCATTCATTTCCACTCTTATAGTTTTCATTTTACTTATCATCTTAAGCCAAAATAAAATCTACTTATTTACTCTATAACTATTATTTGCTAGTTCCATCCTTCAGGAATGGCTATTCTCATCAATGTGCAGTTCTTCATCTATTTTATTCACTGGTGTAACCTAGTACCTAGTAACGCTCAACAAATATTATTTCTTAATTAAGTTGAGTGGATAAGTTGATTTCTACTGGACCATTCATTTAATAATTCTAAAGATGCTTACTTTCTATGTAAAACATGTATTAAAGAGAATATATAATTTCAATAGTCAAAAAAAAGCTGGAGGGGTCCATTTTTTGGTAGAGGAAATATCCACATTAAATTCTAAATTTAAGTTAAAATAAACATAGAAAGTCAGTATTAAAGCACATTATTTTTGGTTCCCATAAACATTTTTTGTTCCCAGACCTTAAATGGTTGTTTAGATATAACATAGGAAAGATTATGTATTCCAGACAAAATGGAAGCAACAGCAATACCATGGAATAATGTTTAAAATTATTTTAGATTTTTTCTGCACTAAAAGACTCAACAGAAAAATTCAATTCTCCAATACTTTTAAGTGTCACTCCAATAAAAATAATCATTTTCCTTCTGAACTATTATAGCTATTTGATTAGATTATTTCAATCTATATCTCATGTACTATACACTGTGGCCTTATGTTTATTCAGGCACATGGCATGTTTCCCTGAGAAACCAGAAATTCCCTTAGCTTGGGAATTCCAGCAAAGAAATCTTTTTATTAAAAAACATTTACAGCAAATGATGACTTTGTCATGTCTTTTTCTTACTTAATTCCCAGAAAAACTCTTTAAGTAAACATAATAAGGTACAGTAAGTTCTTTACATTAGAGTCTTGGGGAAGTGGTCGTGTGGAAGTTATTTAATATTTCTAATCTTCAGATTTCTAATCTGTAATATAAGGATAAAAGTAGTGTATACCTCATGGCATAGGGGAATAAGTTAACAACTAAAAATTGTTTTAAAGAGAGCCCAGAATCATCAATATTTTTGTTAACATTATTCTTTCTACCAATACATATTAAAAGTTATAAATATTTATGTATCTCAGTAAATAAAAGAATTTCTGAATAGTGGGGTTATCTCTGAATGAAATGGAAAAAATAAAATCTTGAAGAAGGTGGAAACATCACTAAATCTCTGCATTCTAATCTGTCTGACGTCAGATTTGTCAAGAGTGTACAAAGGATGACAGTAGAAGTATCCGGTTCCTTTTTACTTGATTCCTAGACATGTAATTTGAAAAGACCATGAGCAAATGGGACACGTGGGTTTGAATTAAAAATCACGATTCTAAAATGGGCCTGGTCATTTGTAAAATTTCTAATCACTCTCAGCCTTACTGTTCTCATCTGTAAAATGAAATAGGATTATTAGGCAAATTAAAGAACAAAAGTAAAAGCTGTTTCTTAATAATGTACTTCATTTTGTCCTTCCCTTCTCCCTTTTCTCCCTATAAACGGAGCTATTGATCCCACCCCTCTTATATTTCTCCCTCCCCATTTCTAGGATCAAATCAGAATTTTATCAGGAAAGATTTAAGGAAGGCTGTCACAGTATACTTTAGCTAGTTATTTTCATCTTTTCAGCATTCTTGTCCAGAACCTACCTTAGAATAGTTACAACATAAGGAGCTTTAATCTATCATATTAATTTTTCACTTTACATTTATATATTTATTTTTATTGACGTTTGATTGACAAACAAAATTGTAAGATATTTAAAGTGTATATCATGATGATTTGATATACATATACATAGTGGAAGGATTCCCTTCATTGAATTAATTAATACATTCATCATCTCACATATCTGTCTCTTTTTTTTTTTGGTAAGAACATTTAAGTTCTACTTTCTTAGCAAATTTCAAGTATAAAATACAATGTTACCAACTACAGTTACCATATTTTACATTAGATCCTCAGATCTATTCCTCTTATATCTCAAGGTTTATTCCCTTTTACCAACTTCTCCCTATTCCTCCCACCCCTCAGCCCCTGGTAATAGTTTTTCTACTCCCTGTTTCCATGAGTTCAACTTTTTTTCCCAGATCCCACGTATAAGTGATAGAATACAGAATTTGTCTTTCTCTGCCTGTCTTATTTCACTAAGTGTAATGTCCTCCAGGTTCTTCCATATTGTTACAAATGGCAAGATTTCCTCCTTCTTTTAATACTGAATAACATAATATTATATATATATATATATGTATGTATAACGTATGTATAAAACTTTTTTTAATCTGCTCATTAGTCGGTGGACGCTTAGGCACTTAGTCTTTTTGTCATACCTTAGCTATTGTGAATAATGGTTCAATGAATAAGAGACTGCAGATATCTCTTCAAGACAATGTTTTCATTTCCTGTGACTATATACCCAGAAGTGAGATTACTCAATCAAATGGTAGTTCTATTTTAATTTTTTGAAGAACTTTCATATTATTTTCCATAGTGACTATACCAGTTTACATTCCTACCAACAATATACAAGGGTTCCCTTTTCTCCACATCGCCACCATCATTTATTCTCAGGAGAAACGCAACTTAACAACACCTTGATCTTGGACTTCTAGTCTCTAGAAATCTGAGAAAATACATTTCTGTTATTTAAGCCATCCAGTCTGTGGTACTTTGTTATGACAACTCTAACAAACTAATAAATCAGTAAATTTATTGGCGATTACCAGGTAAACAATTGATGGTAATGGCAAAATTCCATTCAGTTTCCACTTCTTTCAACAAACAATATTGTGTCAGAGATGGGACTATCATCTAAGGACAAAAAGAAAATTAAAATATAGATAATATCTTGGTCCTCAAGACCAACCTGGATCAAAAACCAGAACTAAACTGGAAGAATATGCTTCAAGGAAAAAGAAGAGAAAAAAGATGTTAATCACAACCAAAATGGCTGAAACTGTTCTCGTGGTTTTACAAGTTAAAAGTTGTCAATGTGCTTCCAAAAATGTAATCTTCACCTATTACAGACAGTTGCTTTAAATACCTGCATTTTGTGTCTATTTTTTGTTTGTCTGTTTTTCCTTTTTAAAACAGTCTTTAAATTAATCTAAAGTTCTTTAAATATAAAAGGCTAGAACAAATAATATACAGATAATGTACATTAAATAAACTATAAAGAATTTACAATTCCAGATACACCATAGTTTTTTTGCAAAAGAAACCTACAGTTTTCATTTTTAGAACAAGTTGGAGTGGATAACTAACATTATTTGGAAAGTGCAAGACAATTGGCCTAGAATTTTCAAAAATATCAACATCATGTAAGACAATAAAAGAGACTTTTTGGTGATGTTCTAGACTAAAGGAACTCAAAAGACTTTGCAGTTAAGATGAACATGTGCTCCTTGAATTCTGAAGATAGAGAAAAATACATACTTTTAAATATAGACTATGTGTTAGATAATAGTATTGTATTGAGTTATCTCAGTATCATAATTGTACTGCAGTTATATTGAAGAATGACCTGGTTCTTGGGCAGTACATGGTAAAATAATGTCAGTATCTGCAACTAAATAAAATCCTTCATCAAAAAGTATATCTGTGTATATAAATATATATATCCATATACATATGTATATATGGAGATAGCAGAGAAAGCAAATGTTTAAAAATGTGAAATTATTGTTGATATTCTATGAAAGCACGGAAAATTAATTTATTGAACACTTTAAGCTTGATAAAATATTGTAGTCAAGAAATTACCAAGAGGTAAATGTTAATTTAATTTTTGAAAAATTCTAGAATGGATTGTCGAAAAGATAGCCTGTAATAATCTAATAATAAGTAGTTATCCATTAAACAATCATGATTTGTCTTAATCACTAAAATATGTTATGCTATTTTTACTATATTTTCTGTTGGTAGGGAAATGCCAAAGTCACCTGTTAACTTAAATTCACCAAAACCTTTTGTGGTAGACATGATTTAGTTGGTGAAATATGGGATGTGTAATAAGTGAAGTGCTGGAAGTTAGTACAAACCCACAAATGCATTATTCTATATTTTCCTCTTCAATGTATCAGTAAATATAACTCTTAAATTTAATATTTTACATAATAGAGTTAGTGGTCTCTATGAGAATACTTATTTCTAGAAATCTATATCTTACTTTACCTGTGACAATTAACAGAGTAAAAGTATATGTAGAAAGCAGTTAATTATAATTTTGCTATTCAGTTTTCTTTGCATGTTTGAAAGTTCCAATTATGATGGTTACATGTCGACTAGCTACAAGGAAACCACATTTAACATATGTTTATATTGACCAAAAGACAATTAAAAGGCATTAAAATGACAAACATTGGACATGACATTATTAACCTGAGCATAAACTGGAAAAAAAATCCATATTCCCACAATTTAAAAATAATTTAAATGCAAAAAACGTGCATGCATTTAAAACTATACTGACTTGAAGCCAATAAAATCCACTCATATGGTAAAAAATAAAGATAATTCGTTATTTATTTTGCAGCTGAATAAATCCTCCTAGATTACTAGGCAAATAGTAAACTAAGTTTTAACTTATTTAGGAAGGAAGCAAAAAACAATGGTTTGTTCTGTAAATGTCTACTTATAAGAGTGAGGGAATTGAGGCTTAGGGTGATTAAAACAATGATTAAGGGCACATCTAATTAGGGGAAAAACGGTGTTTGGATTCTCCTCTATATGACCTCAATTTCTGTGTTCCTTGTCATTGTACTATGTACCACACAGCAAGCCATCAATATCCATATTGTAAAGTTTGGACCCTGGTGCAAACATTCACTGTCATGAACTGGAAAGTTCTCAGTTCCTTCATCGGTAAAATGAGGGTAATAAATTCCATATTGGAAGATAGTTTATAGAATTAAAAGTCATAATTATTAAGGGTTGAAAGGAAACAAAGCAAAGCCTAGCTAAAATAATTTTAAAACTGAAAATGTTCACAATGATGATTATATCCAACACCTTCTTTACACATAAAAGATTCAATTAAATAGTCTTGTGATAATTGTTTTCATTCTCAAATACAGTGAAACAAAATGTGCTAGCAAATCTGGAAACAAACAAGTTCAACATCTTGAATGGCACTTCATGCCAACTTAAGCACTGCATTATTTCAATAAAATAAAAAAAATGTTAGAAATATTTTTCTAAAAGATTTTCAGGATTACTGAATGTAAAACAATGTAAAATATGAAATATACACAATACAAATATAAGAAATAATTATTGATAATATGTAATATTAATTACATAAACTATATAAACAGTGTATAGAGATAAAATAATATGAATAAGTAATTAATGAGTTAATGAACATGTATGAATATTTATATTATAAAATAATACATATAAAAGCAAAAATAGCAACAGGCTAATAGAAAACTGCTTATAAAATCTGGCCACGTATAAATGTATATGTATATACATTTATGATAAATATAAAATAAAATACATAAAATAAAATACAATGATAAAATACATCATTTGAAACTTTTCCCTTTTCCCCCTCTTTTCACTTACTCCTATGCCCTAGAATATCATGCAGCACCTTGGCTTTTCTGGATATTTTACCACATTTTTATTTTCTTTTCTGAGGCTAATCTGGGTCTTTTTTTATTAGTTAACTATCCTCTCACCAGCCTGCCTCTATCAAAGTGTATCAGTACTTTCTATATAATTTCTTTTGAAACTTTGTTTTTAGTATTGAGATTCTTTGCCATTCAGAAAAATACTGTATATCTTATAAATTCATGGAACATTTATTTCGGGCAGTGATGTTAGCTGGTTACAAGAGAGTAAAAAATGCAATGTTGACCTTGATCTCATAGGATGACATTTTTCTTGTCCACATTTACTGTATTGTGATACTTTATCAACTACAGTCACTTTAAAAGACCGATTTGTAGATGTGGAGATACTGCTTAGTGTTTTATTATTCTTCCTTCACCAGTAAGGTAGTAAAAACTACATTGACCATATTTTACATATGGGAATTGACAAAAGCCACCTTTAATCAAGTAATTTTACAACAATCACAAAAAGAAAGTATAAATTTCCTAGAAGAAAAGGGTTAATTTTTATCTTTTATTGGTGCATTTAGACCAATTGATATTGAAAGTGATTATTAACATAGTTGTATTAATATAATCCATATTTGTTACCATGTTCTGTTTGTTGCCCTTGTTCTTTGCTTCTAATTTTGACTCCTAATCTTTTTCTACATTTTGTGATTTTAATTGAGCATTTTATATGATTCAATTTCTTTCCATTCTTAGCCTATCAATTATATTTCTTTTCTAAAAAAAGTTTTAATGTTTTCCATAAAATTTGCAGTATACCTTTACAACAAATTCAAGTCTACTTTCAAATAACCCTGTATTACATCACAGGCAGTGCAAGTACCTTATAATAACAAAATGTTTTTAATTCCTTCCTCTCTTCCCTTATGCCATTGCTGTCATCCATTTCACTTATACGTAAGCTACAATCATCAAATATATTGTGTTATTATCTTTTCAAAAATAATGTTTATCTGTTAGATCAATTAAGAATTAAAAACATTTTTAAGAAAGTATTTTACCATTACTTATTTCTTTTCTAATATTATTCTTTTCTTTATGTCAATCCTAATTTCTGATATATACCATTTTCCTTCTCTCTAAAGTACCTCTTTTTAACATTTCTTATAAGGCAAATCTACTGGCAAAATAGCCCCTCAAGTTTTGTTTGTCTGAGAAAGTCTTTATTTCTACTTAAATTCTGAAAGATATTTCCACAAGATACAGAATTCTAGGTTGGTTGTTTTTTTGTTTCATTCTCTCTTAACACTGTAAATATTTCACTCTATCTTCTTCTTGCTTGCATGGTTTCTGAGGAGAAGTCAGATGTGAGTCTTATCTTTGCTCCTCTGTAAGTAGGGTGTTTTATTTCTCTCCTCTGGCTTCTTTCAAAATGTCTTACCTTTTTCTTTGATTTTCTGCAGTTCAAATATGATATATCTAAGTCTAGGCTTTTTGCTCTGTTTTTAGCATTTATTCTGCTTGGTGTTTTCTGAGATTCCTGGATCTGTGGTTTGGGGTTTGGTGTCTAGCGTTAATTTGGGGAAATTCAGTCATCATTGCTTCAGATTTTTATTCTGTTCTTTTTTCTCTTTCTTCTCATTCTGATATTTCTATTATACATATACTTCAGCTTTTCTTAGTTTCTCACAGTTCTTGGATATTCTGTTCAGTTCTTTTCAGTCTTTCTCTCTCTGTTTCTTTTTCTTCTTTTTTTTCTTTGTCTTTTTTTCTCTTTTTGTTTTCAGTTTTAGAAGTTTGTATCTCAAGCTCAGAGATTCTTTCTTCAGCTGTATTCAGTCTACTAATGAGCTCATGGAAGGCATTCTTCCATGAGTGTTGGAGTGTTTTTAATCACTAGAATTTCTTTTTGATTCCTTCTTAGAATTTCCACCTCTCTGCTTACAGTTGCCCATCTTTTTTACATGTTGCCTACTATTTCCACTAAAACCCTTAGTTTATTAATCAAAGTTTATTTAAATTATTGATATGATAATTCCAACATTCCAGCCATATCTGAGTCTGGTTCTGACGATTGTTCTTTCTATTCAAACTGTGATTTCCCCCTTTTATTACATCTTGTAAATTTTTTGTGAAAGCCTGAATGATAAAAGAACTCAAGTAAATAGACCTTTAGTACTGTGGTGATAAAGTATAGGGGGAGAGGAAGTGTTCTATGATTAGATTTGTCTTTTATTGACTCCATACTCCTAAACTATGAACTTCACAAGTGCTTCTCAGTGGGAAGGATAGTCAGAAAGTGTGGAAATTCAGTATTTCCTTTTCCTCATGTGGAAGCCTAAGAGGAGATTGTAGTTGGATATTTCCCTTCCCTTGGGTCAGTTGAGCTGTAATAAATTTCTAATAGGTTACTCTTTAATAAAATAGTTTCTCTTGAGTTCTGTCTTGTTAAGCAAAACATAATGACCTGGGAATTGCCTGGTGGTCCAGTGGCTAGGACTCTGTGCTTCCACTGCTGGGGGCTTGGGTTTGATCCCTGGTTGGAGAACTAAGATTCTGCAAGCCGAGTGACAAAGCAAAATAAATAAATAATGATCTGACATCTCAAAATGGTTACTTTTTCCCTCACCCTGCCAGAAGCATTAGGGGATTTTCCTCTAAGATTCACTGTGTGAACCTGGTAGGGCTCCTGACTGGGTCCCCCTGGAATATTTTAACACTCAGACTTTTCCACACTGAGCCTCTGGCGAAGTGTGAATTGCAGTTTAGATTTTCTGGTCTAGTACTGGAATGTGAAATAAGGAGAAAAGATTACACAGAGTGATACTTTCATCACCAGAGTGCTAATTCTGCATGTAGGAATAATACATGTTAAAACATTTAAGCCACAGGCTCACTAAGTGGGAGATCTATACTACAATCCTGGTTAAACTTTTCAGGTTCAATGCTTAGGAATTTCAGTGAATTTTTCTAACAGCATAATATATATACACCTAAGTGAAAACTAATAATGTTAACATTTCAAAAATATTTCTTATATTAAATTTTAAGAATATGGGTGAGTTTGGTTGAAACAACCTAGACAATTACCTGGGCATTTATTCTTTGAAAATGTACATAATTTCTCAACCAACTTATTCAGTATTTTAACTGAGACAAAATATGAATTGATTTCTTTGTGTCTATTGTTTTCCTGGATTGTACCATAATATCATCATTTAATTATAAGAATCATATTCTTACTATTGGTTTACTAGGGCTATTATAGCAAAGCACCATGAACTGAGTGGCTTATAACAGCAGAAATTTATTTTCTCACAGTCCTGGTGGTTGTAAATCAGAAATCAAGGTGTTTGCAGGTCCCGCTCCCTCTGAAATCTATAGAGGAAGAATTTTTCTTTGCATCTTCCAGCTTCTGGTAGTCCCAGATATCTCTTGGTTTGTGTTAGCATAACTCCTTTTTGCCTCCAACTTCACATGGTGTTTTCCATTTGTCTCTTCACAACTTCTTCACTCTGTGCGTGTCTATTCATCCAAATTTCTCATTTTTATAAGGATTTCAGTCACTTTGGATTAGGCTCACCCTTATGACCTAATTTTAACTTAATTACCTCTGCAATGACCCTATTTCCAATGAAGGTACCGGGGATTAG
This sequence comes from Delphinus delphis, assembly GCF_949987515.2. Taxonomy (NCBI): domain Eukaryota; kingdom Metazoa; phylum Chordata; class Mammalia; order Artiodactyla; family Delphinidae; genus Delphinus; species Delphinus delphis. The sequence goes on along the minus strand of NC_082687.1, from coordinate 84,723,087 downwards.
GACTTCAACATGTCTTTTGGGGGAGGACTAAAGTTACTCCATAATACTTAGAACTTTTTTACTATAATAAAATATTTATTACATTTTTCCTTTCTCAAACTCTGCTAACATAAATCAGGGCATTTTATTTATTTTTTTATTATTGTTTCCCAGAACTAAATAAAAATGTACATAATTAAACTCTTAGAGATGGAGGGCTGGCTGACAGCTAGGGTTATTTTCTATAAAAAAAAACGTGTTATGAAAAATCAGCTTAAAAATAAGCTTTATTTCTATAATGCTGAGTTACATAAAATTTTAGTTTGACTAAAAATCTTGGCTGTTTCTTTAGACAGCAAAATCTCAATACTTTCCTAAGCAAGTACACAATGCAAAAGAGTAAGTAAGTATTTGGTAATGAGGAACTGCAGGAAAAATGTACTTCTAAAATATATTTTTTCTTTTCATTATCTGTGAAACTTCACTTATTTCACAGTTCAGTTCAAAATCCTATAACTTAGATTTCACATTCATGATCATCGATCTGTTTGCAGCCTGGGATGCCAACATCCCCTTTAGAATCATTAATTTCAGAATATCAATATTCTAAGGGGGAAAAAAAGCTTTCTATTTCTCTTTTATCTTTATGATCTAGGAATAGACTGAAATGTAATAAAAAGCAATTGCAAGTAATTAAAAATATGGTAATTTCAATTAAACAAAAAGCCTACCATAGTCATTACAGTGTTATCAACTGTATATATAAAATATATGTATGTAACTACACAGAAAAAGCAAAAAGGGGATGCATTTTGTTTGAAATTAATACAGCATGATGTACTTTTCATATATTCATCTTGTTCTTTACTATAATTCTATGATTAAACATGAAATTGATTTATTATCAAGTGATCCTAATCTCATAAATTTAATTATCTAGGTAAATTCTCCAAAATTTTATTCTTTTATATTTTATTCAGTGGTTAACATCTTACATATTACATACAATCAGTATCTACTACAATAGTTTGTTATCCTAACTATTAGAATATCCTCTTTCTCTCTAAAAGTATGACTTGACATATTCTAAATGATTAGCTAAAATGGGGAAAATGTATAAAAACTATCATTTTCTATTAAAATGAACAATTTATATCAGTTGGACGTAGCATCATTTAAAAGTTATCACCTACATGTTAGTTCTTCTTAAAAATACATTTGGTCAAAGGAATATTTATTTTGATAAAGAAATAGTATGGCAATGAAAGTCATGAAATGAAATAATGGAAACACTTTGGAATATGTTTCTTTTTTTTTCCCTTGTCTTCTGTGAAATAAAGCTCGTAAACAAATTTTGTATATATATTGAAATTTGATTGTGTGTGAGACTCTGTACTACATAAAATACATAACGTTCTGTCACAGTTCAATGCCAGAAAGCTTGTCTTGATGGTCTAAATGACATAATATATTCCCCCCAAGAATAACATGTATTTTAAATATATCTTTTAAGTATGTAATAAGTGTGATTTACCGAACTATGTACAAAGAGAGGGTTTTTTTTTAACGTCCTGTTTCAAATCAGTCATTTTTCTGATCTTTCTTCACCAAGGTGAGTGAGAAGTTCATTGTCAATTTATTCTTTTTTTAACAATCATTTTAAATTATTTCCTATTTTCCCTTTCATCTTAATATCAAAACATTAACAGTATAGTAAAGACTATGTCACCACTCCTAACCTCCTGCACCCTCCCCCTTTGAAAAGTATTTTAGTCTTTATTTAGGAAAGAACTTCAATAACAAAGGCTTATTAGCTCTTAAAAAGAGAATGTTCCATTCTTTGGGTTAAATCTTTTCAAATCTTCCCTTCACAGTTAAGACAACAAAATTCAAAACTTATCTGATCTAGCCCTTAACTACTCTTCCACTTCAACTCAGATCACTCTCCCCTAGCCCACTTGGCTACAACAGAACTGTCCTTTTTATTCTTGGAAGAGGCTAAATGTATGCTTTTACAATACCTCATTGGAGTATTCTTCTCACTTATATTTGTCTAATAGTGTAGTATATATTCTTGATGTAACACACAGATCCACCATTTATCGGATGATACACCCATCCACCAGCCACCGTGGAGTTTAGCTGTTAACCCTGGAAAATTGTTCTAAATGGTGTATGTCACCTTGCCCAGATATGACCAGAAGGTAAATTATTCCTTGCAGGAGAGATAGTCTGCAGCCAATGACTTATTAGTATGAGGGTATGAAGTTCAGCCTCCTTGTCTCAAGAGAGAAACAACCCTGTGGTACAATTCATGCTCCAGATGTTCTTGTAGGATCTGGCTGAGAACACACATTTTACCTAGCTCCTTATCCTGACCAATTCTGATTTCCTCCCTTCCTTTTATGTTTTACCCAAAGCACATCCTTGGAAAAACTTTTGCACAAGAATCCTCATCTGAGGCACTGCTTGGAGAACATAACCTAAGACAGCTGATACCAGATATAGTCCAAGAAAGTGGACTTTAAGGATGGAATTCCAGATTTGTATAATTTGTTTCCTGGATGGCAATGCCTACCCTATTACAGGGGCTCTGTAGAAAAATGATAGTCCTTGGCATGCTCCTTTTTGTAAACTAGGTCATTTTGTAAACTAGGTCATAATGACCTTTGTAAACTAGGTCATTATGTAAACATGCTCATTTTGTAAACTAGGTCATTTTATAAACTAGGTATAAGAGATGTTGTATCTTGTGCAATGTCTCTGATATTTGAGAAATCTGAGGGAAATAATACCCATAAGGCCCGTGGAATTAGGTGGATACTATTAAGGCCATGGACTTGTATCCATTATTCACAAAATTTAACAAAAATGTGAGAGTCAAAAGACCTCTTTGAAATTATTCAAAGTTATTTTAATTTCCTATAGCCAGAGGGCATGTGTTACAGCCACCCCACAGGAAGATAATATACTTCTACCCAAAATGTGGTTTGCTTGTTGAGATCGACCATGTCATACACACACCAAGATTGTATGAAAGATGCATTATTCACATAATTGGGCTTTCTGGAGAGAGCAGGACAGCTTTCCAGCAAGTGTAAAATGTCTTGAGAGAACAGGAAAAGGATACTTGATAGGGATTTTTATGGTAGTTAGGTGTTGAGATTGGTCATGTGGTTTGAATCCCATCAGTACCAATTGAGGGAGGACCCAGGCTTTCTTATCAGATTTCTCAGATGTAGGACAGAAAAGGAAAGATGGAGAGGTTAAGCTTAAAACATGTCAGTAGTCAAACTTGAAATAATTGATTCAGACTATTATAGAAACAAAGATGAAAAATTGCACCTTATTGTAGGATTGCCAGACATTCAGAAAAGGTTGCATTTCTTAGACTAGATAACTCTTTCCTGTTAAAGTCAGGGGTCTTGTTTTGTTTTTGTTTTTGTATTTTTAATCCAACCAGCTACCCTATGTCCTTTGATCTTTTGATTGGAGCATTTATTCCACTAACATTTAAAGTAATTATTGATAGGTACGTACTTATTGCCCTTTTTTAAACTTTTTTTCTAGTTGTTTCTGTAGGTCTTTCCTACTCTCTTCTTTTGGTTTCCTCCCTTGCAGTTTGATGATTTTCTTTAGTGGTATGCTTATGTTCCTTTCTCTCTAACTTTTGTGCATCTATTGTAGGATTTTGATTTGTGGTTATCATGGGGTTCGTACATGTTGACCTATAACTATATAGCTATTTGTTTTAAACAGGTAGTCCTTTAAGTTCAAACTCATTCTAAAAGATCTACATTTTTAATTTCCTTCCCCCACCCTTTTTGTTCCCCTACCCCCCTTTTTTTTTTTTTGCGGTACACTGGCCTCTCACTATTGTGGCCTCTCCCGTTGTGGAGCACAGGCTCCGGACGCGCAGGGTCAGCGGCTATGACTCATGGGTCCAGCCGCTCCACAGCATGTGGGATATTCCCGGACCGGGGCACAAACCCGTGTCCCCTGCATCAGCAGGCGGACTCTCAACCATTGTGCCACCAGGGAAGCCCACCCTTTTTGTTTTTGATGTCATATTTTGTTTTCATATTTACCCCTTTACTATTTATCGTAGTTATAGTTGATTTTACAACTTTTGTCTTTTAATCTTCGTACTTATTTAAGCTTATTTAAGTGGTTGATTCTCAGCCTTTATTGTATATTTGCCTTTACTAGTGAGATTTTTCCTTTCCTACAGATACTTACTTCTTGTTATAACCTTTTCTTTTCCATTCAGAGAAGAACTTCTAACATTTCTTTAGTGTTGGTTTATTATTAATGAACTCTTTTATCTTTTGCTTGTCTGAGAAGTTATCTCTCCTTCAATTCTAAATAATAATTTACTGGGTAGAGTATCCTAGGTTTTTCCCTTTCAGCACTTTCAATATATCATGTCACTCACTTGTGGCCTGCAAAGTTTCTGCAGAAAAATCAGCTGATAACCTTATGGGGGTTCCCTTGTATACTACCCTGTTTTTCTCTTACTGCCTTTAGAATTCTCTTTATTTTTAAATTTTTCCATTTTAATTATGATATGTCTTGGTGTGGGTCTATTTAAGTTCATCTTGTTTAGGACCCTCTGTGCTTCCTGTACCTGAACGTTTGCTCCTTTCTTCAGGTTTGGGAAGCTTTCAGCCATAATTTTGTCATATGCATTTTTAACCCCCTTCTCTCTTTCTTCTTCTGAGACCCTTATAATGAGAATGTTGGTACACTTAATGTTATTCCAAAGATCCCTCAAACTGTTTTTATTTTTTTTTAATGTTTGCTGTTTTGATTGGGTGATTTCCATTATTCTATCTTCTAGATCACTTATATGTTTTTTTGTATCACCTAGTCTGCTGTTCATTCCTTCCAGTGTGTTTTTATTTCAGTTATTATATTTTTCATTTCTGACTGATTCTTTTAATATGTTATAGCTCCTTGTTAAAATTCTCACTGTGTTCATCTATTCTTTTCCAATTCGGTTAGCAATTTTATTACTAATGTTTTGAATTCTTTATGTCGTAAATTAATTGTTTCGTTAGTTGTTTTATCAGTGTTTTTTTTTTTTTTCCAATTAAGACAAATTCCTCTGTCTTCTCATTTTTTTTTTTTTTTTTTTTTTTTGCTGTATGCGGGCCTCTCACTGTTGTGGCCTCTCCCATTGCGGAGCACAGGCTCCGGATGCACAGGCTCAGCGGCCATGGTGCACGGGCCCAGCCGCTCCATGGCATGCGGGATCTTCCTGGACCGGGGCACGAACCCGTGTCCCCTGCATCGGCAGGCGGACTCTCAACCACTGCGCCACCAGGGAAGCCCTGTCTTCTCATTTTTGCTTATCTTTCCTTTCTCTATAAAATTAGGTGAAATATTTACCTCTGGTTGTCCTGAAGGAGTGTCTTTATGTGGGACCATCCTTATTCAGTCTGTGTGTACCCAGTGTCTTTGGTGGGAGAGCTGGATTTGATGTGAACACAAGTCATGTCTTTCCTCAGAGTGTGCTAGCAGCTATTATCTTAGTAGGAGGTGGGGCTGGAGATGGGGGGCTAAGGTCAGAACCAGTTATGAGGTGGCATTCCTCTCTGCTCAGAGGTTATTACCACCCTCTTGGGATAGGGTGTCAAGTCCCAAGTTGCTGGAGCAGAAGCCCTGAGCTGTCTCAGTTCCCTTTAAGTGTGAGTTCTTTCCCCCGCCCAGCACCAAAACTCTCAACCCCAGATGAGAGCAGTGCTGGAGCAGAGGGGCTGGTGTGGGTATTTAGCAAGGTCAGGGCACAGGGTGTAGAGATCTGGTCTGCCTCTGAGGCACTGCCTGTGCAATTGCCCATAATGGCTGCCCTCTTCGTGCTCAGACGCAGCTTAGGGTTTGAGTCACCACAGCATCTGGTGGCCAAGCTTTTTGCTTGGTCTTGGCTCCAGTGTTGAACTGCAATGTGAGACAAGTGGTGCTAGAGCATTCACTTCACTCAGGCTTTGGTATGTGCCAGGGAGGTGGTGGGAAAGCAGTCAGACAACTGCAAGGTTTCACGTTTTCCTTTCCTCCCCACTTTGGGAGCAAGCAAGTGTATGTGCACTCCTCAGGAGCAGAGTCCAGAGTCCAGGATTCCTATAGCCCTTATGTTAATCCCATCAGCCCTCCAAACAGCCAAGGGGGCTTATCTTCCTTTGTGGGACCCCAGGCTAAGGCATCCAATATGTGGCTTGAAACACTCACTCCCCAGGGATGGTCTCTACCCATGTAATCTCCCTTTTCCTCTGAGTCCCCTCCCAGGGGCACCTGATTGCTTCTCTTCCTTTCCGTCCTGATTCCACATGTATCTTTCTTATAGCCTTTTTTGTACAGGAGTCTTTCTGCTAGTCTCCAGTTAGTTTTCAGTGAGAATCTTTCCACATGTTGATGCATTTTCAATGTGTTCCTGGAGGGTAATGATTTCCACATCCCCTTACTCTGCCGTCTTGATTTGAGTCCAAAAAGAATCTTTTTGAAAGTACTTTTAAATATAAAGGTCTACAGTAATAATATTGTTATAAGATGTGATATTTTTCAAGAACCCCATAATATTTTAAGCAATCTGTAGTTTACAAAAATCACAGTGGAATTGGAAGTACCAAAAAGAAAAAGAAAGAAAAAAACACAATCAGTTCTGTAATGCCATATAAAAATTTTTATCTGGATATCCTACTAAAACATCACTCCTAAACACTTGCTTAGCTTAGCTACTTTCTTTGATGGGTTTCTTTACATTTGTTAGAGAACAGCCACCGCCTACGGTGCTAAATTCAGCCTTTAGATACATGCTGGCAGCTCCCTTTGACTGCCATGTACTTGTAAGAGCAGAATTTGGCCTGCAGTGATTCACATGGATGGGGGCGGGGGGAGAGGGGTGGAAAAACAATCTTCAAAGAACTAAAGTGGCCATGAAGCTAAGGCTCAGCAGAGGAAATGGTGAAGGGGATTAAGTGGACTGAAAAAGGGATTTTCTACAGCGGCACTGTGGGATCTCTTACTTACACTTGTTGAACAGTAAGAACATCGCAACCCCCTGGAGTTCCTAAATAGCATCCTTAACTATGAAGTCTGATATCTCAGGCATTCCTTGGGCAAAGTAGTATTGGCTTAAAAGTTGTCAGTCAATAGAAGATACTCTTTAAGGACCATCAATGACTGACACTGTTTTTTTTTTTTTTCACTGTAAAAGAAAAATACCACCTTTGTCCTTCGTTTTGACTAACATCTCATCCAATGTAAAGAGACATAAGAAAGGAAAGAGGGAAATAAGGAACCTATTGAGGCTTCCAGTCTCTCCCTGTCTTTTATATGTAGTTAGGAAAGGGGCTTAGATGTGTTCCTATCAAACATCTTCCAGAGAGAGTAGCTCTTATGGAAACCCAACTGAAGAAGTATAATTCTACTTTAGCAGTAGCATTTAGAAAAGTGATTCTTTTGAATTTGCAGTGCCACTTTTTAAAGCAGAATAACTTTTTATTCTGTTTGATTTTAAAAAAACCCACAGGCATTTTATGGGATTTTTTCCAAGTCTTTCGTTTTCTTATATAATATAATAGGAAATACATTGTGAAACTTTTAGTTTAAAAGTGCTTCTTAAACATATCACCCCTAATTATCCAAACAATTCTATGACTACACCTTGACGTACCCACTTATGCTTGAAGAAACTAAAGCTTTGAGAGATTAAGTAACTTTCCTAAGATTCACAGCTATCAAACATCAAAACTCAGATTTAAATCTAGGTCTCTAATATCAAATTCTATGTGATTTCCACTGTCATGTACAGTTATATAGAAATATGGTTTTAAAATACTAAGTAACTTTACAATTATGGTAAAATGTAATCTTTTTTTTTTTTTTTTTTTTTTTTGCGGTACGCGGGCCTCTCACTGTTGTGGCCTCTCCCGTTTGCGGAGCACAGGCTCTGGACGCACAGGCTCAACGGCCATGGATCACGGGCCCAGCCGCTCGGCGGCATGTGGGATCTTCCCGAACCGGGGCACGAACCCATGTCCCCTGCATCGGCAGGCGGACTCTCAACCACTGCGCCACCAGGGAAGCCCTATAATCATAGTTTTTAAAGAAAAATCAAAATAATGAAATTATTTGCAAGGTTTTGGGATCAGATCTAGAGTTACATCCAAGTTTTCCTCCATAAAATAAAAATGAGAAGTTACTTAATCACTCTGAACCTCAGTTGTTTCATACAGCGATAATATGTATCTGTCTATTATCTAACATATATAATGTACATACAGCACATGACAACAGACGCTTTCCCAGTAAAGCCCAATAATGTTGTATTTTCAGTAGTTTCCAGGAACTCTTTGAATAATATTAACTTTAGGATGTTGCCCATCTCCCATCTCCCTCAAAATGAGTTTATTTTTATTTTTTATGTCACAATAGCCATCTATTCACAGAGAGAACTGCTATACCATTCCTGTGTGATACAGTGTGTTGTGTGTAGAAGATTTAGTATAAGCCAGACACAGAAAGACAAATACCATGATCTCACTTATATGGGGAATGTAAAATAGTCAAATTCATAGAAGTAGAGTAGAAAGGTGGTTGCCAGGTTTGGATGTGTGAGGAGGGGGATATGAAGAATAGTTGTCAAAGGGTACAACGTTTTTGTTATTCAAGTTGAATAAGCTCTGGGCATCTATCATATAACATGGTGATGGTAGTTAACAATACAGTATTGCATATTTAAAATTTGCTAAGAGGATAGATCTCTAGCTGTTTCTTTCATAAGTTTAAGTCCTACCAAGAGCTAATTGAGCCCTCTCACTTTCTTTTTACCTTATGTTTTCTACCACGAAGATCCATATTTCCTCATCATTATTCTCTGCCAAAATCACTGATACTTTCAGTGATCTTTTTCTCATGGACAATTTTTTATTTCAATTACTGTCAGAGAAGTACCTGACATACAGGTAATTCTATTAAGGAAACATTCACAGTATTACCCTTTAAATGTTACTTCACTTTTTTTTTTTCAGTTTATGTCGACTATTTTCTCCATAGTTGAGAGGATCCACATTTAGCATCTAGGTATTTCATTTGCTACTTAATTTTCCTCAGTGAATAAGTGATTCAATTATGAATAGCTCTAGACCAAGTCATCAGCCATTTAAAGAGCTTAGGCTGTTTCTTATGATCCATCATAAATGGATCTCAAATGGCATATGGATTTAAAAAAATAAATCTTCTTCTCTAACTCTGTAACAATATTTGAGACTACAAGTATCTTATTTGAGATTATAGGAAATTTGCAAATTTTTTCTTGCAAGGATATTATGCAGCTATGGACAGTTAATACTTATTAGTGAGTTTGTAAAGACCATGAGGGAATGGATGTTCATGGATGCTTTTTGATTGCTGTTCCTGGGAAATTTTTTTTCATGTGGAATATGAACTCCTTATAAAGGAATGAAGGTGAAGCTTCTGCTAAGGAGTCTGGGCAAAGAAGCAGCAGTATTATCTGTTTACTTATTGAAAGAACATTTATTGAGTGCCTACTGTGTTAAAGGCAGTTCTGATGGCCACAAATGTGATAAAACCAAAATTGTTTCATTATTAAATGAAGGATCAATTAAATTCTTTAAAAAAGTAATTATGAGAAATGACTTGATAAAAGTGGAAAAGAATTGATTATGCAGTGGACTCTTGAACAACACAGGTTTGAACCATGGGTCCAGATACACACAGAGTTTTTTCACTAAATTTATACTACAGTACTACATGATCGGCAGTTGGATGAATCTGTGGATGTTGAAATGCAAATATGAGGTCAACTGTAAAATTATATGTGGATTTTAGACTCTGTCAGCATTCCTAACCCCCATGTTGTTCAAGGGTCAACTGTATCTATATCTATATCAATATCTATAATCTATCTGTAGACTAAATGGCTCAAACATGGCCAGTTAATTTGGCTACATAAGAGAAACAAGTTAAGTTTAAAAGAAAGGATTAAAGTCGGATGCAATATAATGAGTATTGGAATTACTTTTTGTATTATGCACATCCTCTTGGAGAAATTAGAGACAGTTTTGGGATAGTTGAGTAAGGACTTAAAGGATAAATTGAATTCTTTGGAGAGTAGAGTAAATCTAGGTGCCACTATGACATAGAAGAAATTTGTCTGATGAAGATACCCTTGGTATTACCAGGCAGATTTTTCCTTTCTGTGTGTTTCATCATCAATGTTTATTTTTTAGTTGTACATGTAATACATATACCTTCCACAGTAATTTTCATCTTTACAATCAATTAATATACCAAATATCTTATGTCTCAAGATCTTTTATTTTCCTCTTGGGTATACAAACTGATAAACACACATAAAAAACAAACACACACACAGAGTTTGGGTTTAATAGGACGGTTCATAATTCTATTATATCCTGTTTGAGGAAACTTTTAAAATACCAGAATTCTACTTTCAACCACAGCCCCACAAGTAAGCAAAGAAATGAGATAAAGAAGATAAAATGACAACATTGAGCAAATAATATTTTATCCTTTTCAGATCTGTGTTTGGAATGCCAATGCAGAGTCTTCCTGGTGAGCTGGAATGGACTACATTGAACACTGGGTCATATTTATGCCTCAGAATGAATGAACATAAGGTTCCTCATCCATTTTACCACTCCTAGTCCCCCATATAAACTTTGGTAAAACTGAAAGACAAAAAGCAAGCAAACAAACAAAAAAACCCCAAAACACCCCAGAAATGACAGAGCAGGACACTCTTTTCATATGAAAGTGAGATCTAGCTCTTTAACGTTTGGTGGCATGGAAGAAAGAAGAGAGTGAGAGCTGTCAAGACTGCCCCAAAAGGAAAGGGCATAGGTCAGCTGTTCTTTTCTGAAGAATGGATGCAGTGAGGATAGCAACATCAGAGAGGCTTCTATCCACATGCATGACAGTTTACCATACCGCAAGCACACCAAATCACAATTATGACTAAATATTTGCCCTAGACTATGATCAGCAATGTTATTATACCTTGCTTTTAAGAAGAAATCATGTGGGAAAGAATAGAGAACATAGCTAAATTCCTCTTTTACTTTCTGTGAACAATAGTATCATTTTCATTTTTTACACCTACAAATTAAAAAAAGAAAAGTGTCTTTAGGCTGAAAGTTTCTTTTTTATATGCTTATTTCTGCTTTTATTTTTTCAATTTTTAAGTTTTCTTTTAATTTGTAAGGGTTCTTAAATTATTCATGTAACAAATATAATTTAAGACCTCTCCTGCAAGCTTTTATCATGTGCTAGATATTTGTGCTTCATATATAGGAATGCATCAAAGAACAAAATAGATACAATGTACTAGTGCAGTTTACAGTCTCATAAGAAAAAACAAATAATAAACCACACATATAATAAGTAAGCAGCTTTGATTGTGTTTTACAAGATAATACATACTGTGCAACAGTAAAATAAAGTAGACCAGAATAAGGAGATTGGATAATGTACTCCTAGATTGGAGTACATTAAATAAATTTGTGAGTGTCAGCTTCATTAAGAAGGTGATATGTGAGCAAAGTTTTGAAGAAGGTAAGACAGTGAGTCAACTGTAAATCTGAAAGAAGAGTACCCCAAGCAGAAAGTTCAGCCAAAGCAAGTGCCCTAAAGATGGAGTGTGTTTGTCATGTTCCAGGACAGCCCAAAGGCCAATGTGCTAGGGTAAGTAAGGAAAAGAAGAAGCAAGAATGAATTGATGTTGAAGTGGTGAGTTATAACAGTAAGGCAAATTATATTGGGCCTGGGAGGCCATTATAAATGTTTTGCTTTTTAATTGGAATAAAATGGGACCTTTGCAGAATGCTGAGCAAAAGAGTAACATAATCTGATCTATCTATCTATCTACCTATCTACTTTTTACTTAAATATCTAAGATTTTATCTATACTTACAATGAAGAAGAAGAACAGAAAAAAAAATCTTGAAACAAAAACTAAATGTTAGTTTCTCTTTTCTAAAGTTAAGAAAAATAACATTGAAATAACTATTATAATGAATTAAGAAGCACAAGAATATGTCAAGGTTTCATAGCATCTTTAAGACATAATGCCAGGTAATAATGAAGTTTGCTTATCTATAGTTCACTTTTACTGATGATTTCCATTTTGAAAACTATTTTTGGCTCTTTCTTGTCTGATGAGAGAGATGACTTTGATACAACTCTTTGAAATTTAGATCAACTACATGAAATTCATCACACCCAAAACAACACAAGTAGAGATTCAGGAACATTGGGTTACAAATCCAGGTTTTATGAGGCATCTGCTCCAAACAGAGAAAGCAGGTGTGATGGCAATCCACACAATGAAGACCACTGCCATGAGTATTCATTGATGACTGTAGCTTTGGCAAACTTAGAATATTTCAGAGAGTCAAAGAACCACTACTAATTCACTAGAGTTGGAAAATTCTGCAGGCAGACAAGAATTCCCAGTGCATGCCATTTAGTATAAAAGTATCACTCTGACAGCTGTTAAATGAAAAAGCTGAAGATTGTAAGCAAGGGTTTTACTTAGGAAGGTATGGCTGGCAGTAACCTAGGCATGGCGATGTCTATGGGACAAAGGGGTAGAATATTGTGATGAGGTTGTCAGGGTTTGGGTATATTTAAAAGTCAGAGGCAACTGGATTGATGAATTAAAGAAGTTGCAAGAGAGGTTGAGGAGTCAAGGGAATCTCCAAGACTTCCTTACTTGACAAGTGGAAAGAAGTTACTGTCATTTGGGATGGGGAAAGTTTTGGATATACCAAATTGCAGGGAGAATTTCAAAGTTCAATTTTTAGAATTTTTAATTTTCTGTTATATATTGAAAATATTTTTCCACTTTAATATTTTTGTTTTAATTTTTTTTTGCTATATAGGACTTTTATATTCCCCCTAAATTATTTATTTGTTAAAATATGTTTATTATTCATCTCTTATATGTCAGGTCCCATAGTCAATATAAATAATATCCTTGCTCCCATGGCACTTATAGTCTATTGATTGGGAAAAATACTAAAGAATAATAAATCACTATCTGACATGAATATATATGCACACATATTTTATTTATTTGCTGTCACATGCTGTTAAGTGTAAGATGAATTTTTTTTAAATAGGAAGAAGTTTTTCAATGTATGGAGGACTTCTATTTAATTTGAGCTCTCAGATAAAGCCTTTCTTGTGACAAGAAATTTGAGCTGCCATCAATATGAAAGAGGACTCAGTCAACAGAGCTATCTAGAAGAGTATGGGCATACGTAAGCACAATGACCCTAAAGCAGGAGAGTTTTTGAAATGTTAAAAGTATGGCAAGAACTCAGTAAGGAAAGTAGAGTCAGTAAGAGATGAGTAGGGGAGCATTTAGGGACCAGCTCATGTCAGAACTTGTTAGCTCAGGAGAAAATGTGAATAGTTTTCTAAATGTGATGGGAAACCATTGGAGAACTTCATCTAGAGGAGTGTCAGGGACAGATTCAATTTTAAAAGAATCATTTGGAAAAGATAGACTTGTAGATACATATGTGTGAGGGGTGGTATTATTGGAAAATAAAAGACCATTTGAGAGGAGATTGCAATGTTCAAGTTTAGATATGTTGTTAGCTTGGACTTAGGTGATATTGGTGGAAAGTATTTCAGAAGTATTTCAAAGATTGAACTATAGAATTTGCAGATGGATTGAATAAAAATGGGAGAGAAAGAGAAATTCGAGGTTATCTCCAAGATTTTTGACCTGAGTCATTGGAAGAAAAGAGGTGTCATTATTAAGATGAGGAATATTTGAAGGATACTAGGTTTAAGAGGAGTTTAAAAGTGAGTTTGATAGTATTACAAATTATATATTCTGAAGGAAATATTGAATAAACACCTGAATATACATGTCTGGAGTTCAGTGAATAGGTAATGGCTAGACTTGAACTTGGACCTATGAACTTAGGTTCTCTGGAATAAGAAAATTAGGAAGTTAGTATAGAAAAACAGGGAAATTAATCTAAGGGCCAAACTCCTGGAGTCTGAGAAGCAGCCAGTGAGGTTAAATTGATTATCTTTTAAAATATACCCTCCTTTTTTTGAGGCTCTGGGAGAAGACACCAGGTGCCCTATGAGTCGAAAGTCTCACTGATCACACGTCATGGGATGGGGGAGACACAGGTGGGAGGCAGGGATTCCTGAAGGATATAAAATGCATGGAAGTATGTCTTTGCCCCTTGATGCAAAGATCAAGTGTCCCTAAGGCATATCAATTCTCAGAGCACTGGTGAAAGACTCTGGGCTGCAGACTTCTGCTTGATGGGCCACCAAAACTGCTGATGGAGACTGTGGTTTTAGCAGCTTGCTGGCAGTTGACTGTGTGTTTCTCTCATCTTTGCTAAGTCTGAAGGTGAGTGGTACTTGGAGCTTGCACCTCCCCAGTGTCACCAGAGGAAAAGCATGATCCCCAGAGAGGAGGCCTGAATATGAGCTCAGTGATGCAGCTCTGTTATCAGATGTCATCCCAGGCTCTGATCTCTGCAGATTCAAAGCACTACAAGACTGCTGCATCTCTCAGCCCCCTATGATAATTCCTGAGCTCTAGACCCTCTTCTTGACCCCTTCCAAGTGTCCTTGGCCATGGCATCTCACCTCCTGGTTACACCCAGGACATTACTCAGTATCTCCAACTCTCTACATTTATGCCTGTCCCCTGGTCTCTGAAGCCCTGCCCCATCTCCCCAAGCCTTACTACAAGCACTTCCCAAGGCTGTAATATCCAGCAGAAGTGAAATTGCTTGGAGAGTTTAGACATGTCCAGATATATGGTGACGGGTGCTAACTAGATTTATTTTGGTGTTTATTTCACAACGTATACAAATATTGAGTTATTATTTTGTATACCTGAAACTAATATAATGTTATATGTCAATTATACCTCAATAAAAAAGTAAAAACAAAATAAAATATCTTTTTGATGTATGTTTAAAAATTAAAATACTCTTTTAAATATGATGAATTTTTGTTTATATACTTGTTAATAGGTAAGTCAACAAGTACAACTATTTTAAGCATCACAATTATTTCAGAGTATATAGAAGACACCATGACACCATCCTTACTAAGTACCAAGTGTAGTTTTGAGATTCTGTTGGAAAGTGTTTAGATGGCAATCTAAAGACTATATATTGTTTAGAACATGTTATGAAAATTTCCTGTTATAAGCAGTTGTTAGACAAAATATATCAAGCAGAGGCCAGTCCTCACGGATTTAAAATTCAGTGTGGAAAAGAGCTTATAAAGATTAAAAGATAAACTCAGGCTGTCCCAACTCATAGACTGACCATGTTTGTAAGTCAGTTGCTTGGCACCTCAAGTTCAATGTCACATAGAAATTTAGACACTGAATATATACTTCTGATATCAACTGACACACTAGTAATGGCTTTGAAACAGAAAGTGTTACTTAGAGCAGGCTCATACCACTCTCCACACCACAGGCCAATAAATCGAGAGAGGAGTTGCTCAGTCAAGGAATAGAGACTTTATTTGAAAAGGCAGCAGACCAAGAAGATGGTGGACAATTGCTTCAAATAACCATCTTAGAATCTTAGAATCAAAGAACCATCTTAAAATTCATGCTTCTTTTATACTAAAAGGGGAGGTAGTGTGGCTGGTTGTTGCAAACTTCTTGGAGCAGAAGTCCTTTGTGCTTTAACTGTCCATGTGCGTTTGGTCACAATATTCCTGTAAACCTCAAACAAGACAAGTGTTATTCTATGTTCTGTGACTTTGTATCTCTAGATGAATGGAAAAGAGGTACCTTTAAAGATCAGAGCCTTGAGAATGGTCTATGGTGTATATTTCAGGCTACAGGCAACATTCTTTTACAAAGATGCAGAGCCAGCATAACTAGACACAGACAACAGAGCACAAGGGTTAGAGCTAAAGGGGTCAGATTCATTCTTCTCTGTTACAAAATTTCAGGTGCTGGCAAACAGGAAAAAGCAAGGATTAGTGATGACTATTTCATCAACAAGATATCTAATCCTACCCTTTTATTTTACTGCCTGGAAGAATAACCTCTTCATGGCAAAACTCATTGTTTTTAGTAAGCTTTGCCTCACCTCTATCTGACACCAAGTTAAATGAAATCATCTTAAGGGTAAATGCAGTAAATGGATATGACTTTGGAGAAGCTCATAAATCTGAAATCAAATCCCAACTCTCCTATTAAGAAGGGAAATGTTGCCTTAGGGTTGTTACTTAATTTCTTTAACACAGCTTTTCTTTTTGTTACAAGTGTATAAATAATATTTTCTTAATGGGATTACAATGATATAATAAATGCAATATAAAACACATGCATGCCACTCAGAAAAATGCTTAGTACATTTTAGGTAGTCAATATATAATAATTAATCATTTTTCTGTAAGTACATTATCATTTTGAGTTTTATAAAATATTTTAACACTAGAAAGGCTATGATAATGGAACAAAATACAAGGTGTACTTTTTTGCCCCACCTATTTTACTTTTTTCCATTACATATGTTTAGAAATAAAAATGTTCTGTATATATTAATATAAGACCATAGTACCTGCTTTGCTGGTGCTTACATTTATCTGAAGCTTTCTAGTTTCAGTATTTGGTCATTGAGGATATCAAAGAATTAAGAAAAATGACAAATGTCAGGGAGTAAAAAGATTTAGGAAATTATGGAAATTTAACCATGAGATTCTGGGACATCTTGCTAAGAAGAAAGATGTGGCCAGATGAGAGGTAGGTGAGGGGACAGAAAAAAGATTCAGTATGCCTAATGATGTTTGGGAGGGAAGAGAGTGGATACTGGGGGAAGGAAGGAGCTCCCAAGAGCTCCCTTTTACTTTTCAGTTCAATACCTTTAATCCTGCCATCATAGATGCCTCCCTAAACTAGTCATGAGAAGAATTAAGAATTCTGGGTGGATTGGAAGTGAAAGAATGTTCTTGTCAGCAATTATCTAAGAACAAGGAGAAAGAACAGGATATTGGTTATCCAAAGCAGCAATAGCAGGGACAGAAGGGAATGCCAATACTCACTACAGTGTGATTTATATTAAATTTTTTACAGTTTATGTTAACAGTCTATTGAGGTATCCTAAGGTTTCAATAGAGGCATTTCAGGTACAAGGTGGGCTTATTAGACAAAGCATAGGAATTTTTCCTCCTTTCTCTATTTTTTCCTATTTTATTTATTTGGGTTGGCATTTAAGTTGTTTTGTTTTTGTTTTGTTTTTTTGTTTTTTTCTGTTTTGCCAGAGAAGGAAGGATTTATTACTTGCAACAAGTAAGGAGAACACCAGGGATATTTCCCAAAGCAGTGTCTCTTGGAACAGCAAAATTGGGGAAGTTTTAAGCTAAGTGTACATGCATATGCATAAAGGGGCTTGAGCAGAGGAGAATTCAACACAGAATTGGGGCAAAGATCAACAGAGTCCAAGAGTTAGTTGAGTGAAGTCAGGAGGGTCAGAAAACATCAGTATCTTCATCACTTAGGTTCCAATTGATACAGGTGGTTGAGGGCTTCAGGTGAATCTCTACCTTTGAAACAGAACTGGGGGTATTTACAACACATACATTATTTTTGCTATTGTTACTTCTCCTGTCTGATAACAATCATTTATACCTACATTCTTTTGTTCCCTTAAGATCATTAATTATTGAGACCTGTTCAAAGACAAACATTGTGGCCAGGCATAGATCATAAAATGACTTAGGTCAAAAATGGCTTCTCCTATGTCAAGAAAGCTATGCCTGGTTCTCTTTCTCTGAGGACCCCCATCTGATCTGCTTACAACTTAATTTAAGCCTTTCTGCTGGCATCATGAAAGCAGGAAATGAGCCATCACAAACTGGTTTTTCAGTGTGCATTTCCACAAGATTTTATAAGCCGTATGTTTTCCTCACATTTCAATAGATCCTTCTTTCTCCCTAATTCAGATTCATCCATTGACTTGACCATAAAAATCTATATCCAAAACTAAAGTGAGGAAGTTTATCAAGAGAGGCAAAAGGAGACATATCTGATAAATTTCTGATATGTTTCTTCAGATGTCTCATGTAGTATTTCACTAGGGACTCTGGATACTCAAGTTGGGTAAGTCATAGACATGTAGTAAATATGGGAAAGTAAACATCTCAGTACATACACTGATTCATTATGGCAAAAATACAATTGTACTTATGTTGACCTTACCTGAAGCTCTAACGACCAATGCTAATTGAGTTTAACTTGAATAAATAAAGGATTTCTAGAGTTTTTATTTCTTCAAATATCAGTTTTAGTAAAAGTGTTTTCCTGGGAACTTTTTGTTTTTTTACATCTTTATTGGAGTATAATTGCTTTACAATGGTGTGCTAGTTTCTGCTTTATAACAAAGTGCATCAGTTATACATATACATATGTTGCCATATCTCTTCCCTCTTGCATCTCCCTCCCTCCCACTCTCCATATCCCACCCCTCTAGGAGGTCACAAAGCACCAAGCTGATCTCCCTGTGCTATGCGGATGCTTCCCACTAGTTATCTATTCTATGTTTGGTAGTGTATATATGTCCATGCCACTCTCTAGCTTTGTCACAGCTTACCCTTCCCCCTCCCCATATCCTCAAGTCCAATCTCTAGTAGGTCTGTGTCTTTATTCCTGTCTTATCCCTAAGTTCTTCATGACTTTTTTTTTTCTTAAATTCCATATATATGTGGTAGCATATGGTATTTGTCTTTCTCTTTCTGACTTACTTCACTCTGTATGACAGACTCTAGGTCCATCCACCTCATTACAAATAGCTCAATTTCGTTTCTTTTTATGGTTGAGTAATATTCCATTGTATATATGTGCCACATCTTCTTTATCCATTCATCCGATGATGGACACTTAGGTTGTTTCCATCTCCAGGCTATGGTAAATAGAGCCGAAATGAACATTTTGGTACATGACTCTTTTTGAATTATGGCTTTCTCAGGGTATATGCCCAGTAGTGGGATTGCTGGGTCATATGGTACTTTTATTTGGAGTTTTTTAAGGAACCTCCATACTGTTCTCCATAGTGGCTGTACCAATTCACATTCCCACCAGCAGTGCAAGAGGGCTCCCTTTTCTCCACACCCTCTCAAGCATTTATTGTTTCTAGATTTTTTGATGATGGCCATTCTGACTGGTGTGAGATGATATCTCATTGTAGTTTTGATTTGCATTTCTCTAATGATTAATGAGGTTGAGCATTCTTTCATGTGTTTGTTGGCAGTCTGTATATCTTCTTTGGATAAATGTTTATTTAGGTCTTCTGCCCATTTTTGGATTGAGTCGTTTGTTTTTTGTTATTGAGCTGCATGAGCTGCTTATAAATTTTGGAGATTAATCCTTTGTCAGTTGCTTCATTTGTAAATATTTTCTCTGATTCTGAGGGTTGTCTTTCGGTCTTGTTTATGATTTCCTTTGCTGTGCAAAACTTTGAAGTTTCATTAGGTCTCATTTGTTTATTTTCGTTTTTATTTCCATTTTTCTAGGAGGTGGGTCAAAAAGGATCTTGCTGTGATTTATGTCATAGAGTGTTCTGCCTATGTTTTCCTCTAAGAGTTTGATAGTTTCTGGCCTTACATTTAGGTCTTTAATCCATTTTGAGCTTATTTTTGTGTATGGTGTTAGGGAGTGATCTAATCGCATATTTTTACATGTACCTGTCCAGTTTTCCCAGCACCACTTAATGAAGAGGCTGTCCTTTCTTCACTGTACATTCCTGCCTCCTTTATCTATGATATGGTGACCATATGTGTGTGGGTTTATCTCTGGACTTTCTATCCTGTTCCATTGAACTATATTTCTGTTTTTGTGCCAGTACCATACTGTCTTGATTACTGTAGCTTGGTAGTATAGTCTGAAGTCAAAGAGCCTGATTTCTCCAGCTCCGTTTTTCATTCTCAAGATTGCTTTGGCTATTCGGGGTCTTTTTCATTTCCATATAAATTGTGAAATTTTTTGTTCTAGTTCTGTGAAAAATGCCAGTGGTAGTTTGATAGGGATTGAATTGAATCTGTAGATTGCTTTGGGCAGTAGAGTCATTTTCGCAATGTTGATTCTTCCAATCCAAGAACATGGTATATCTCTCCATCTATTTGTATCATCTTCAATTTCTTTCATCAGTGTCTTATAATTTTCTGCACACAGGTCTTTTTTCTCTTCAGGTAAGTTTGTTCCTAGATATTTTATTCTTTTTGTTTCAATGGTAAATGGGAGTGTTTTCTTGATTTCACTTTCAAATTTTTCATCTTTAGTGTATAGGAATGCCAGAGATTTCTGTGCATTAATTTTGCATCCTGCTACTTTACCAGATTCATTGATGAGCTCTAGTAGTTTTCTGGTAGCAACTTTAGGATTCTCTATGTATAGTATCATGACATCTGCAAACAGTGACAGCTTTACTTCTTCTTTTCCAATTTGGATTCCTTTATTTCCTTTTCTTCTCTAATTGCTGTGGCTAAAACTTCCAAAACTATGTTGAATAAGAGTGGTGAGAGTGGGCAACCTTGTCTTGTTCCTGATCTTAGTGGAAATGTTTTCAGTTTTTCACCATTGAGGATGATGTTGGCTGTGGGTTTGTCATATATGGCCTTTATTGTGTTGAGGAAAGTTCCCTCTATGCCTATTTTCTGCAGGGTTTTTATCATAAATGGGTGTTGAATTTTGTCAAAAGCTTTCTCTGCATCTATTGAGATGATCATATGGTTTTTCTCCTTCAATTTTTTAATATGGTGTATCATGTTGATTGATTTGCGTATATTGAAGAATCCTTGCATTCCTGGAATAAACCCCAGTTGATCACGGTGTATGATCCTTTTAATGTGCTGTTGGATTCTGTTTGCTGGTATTTTGTTGAGGATTTTTGCATCTATGTTCATCAGTGATATAGGCCTGTAGTTTTCTTTCTTTGTGACATCCTTGTCTGGTTTTGGTATCAAGGTGATGGTGGCCTCATAGAATGAATGAGTTTGGGAGTTTTCCTCCCTCTGCCATATTTTGGAAGAGTTTGAGAAGGATAGGTGTTAACTCTTCTCTAAATGTTTGATAGAATTCGCCTGTGAAGCCATCTGGTACTGGGCTTTTTTTGTTGGAAGATTTTTAATCACAGTTTCAATTTCAGTGCTTGTGATTGGTCTGTTCATATTTTCTATTTCTTCGTGATTCAGTCTTGGCAGTTGTGCTTTTCAAAGAATTTATCCATTTCTTCCAGGTTGTCCATTTTATTGGCATAGAGTTTCTTGTAGTAATCTCTCATGATCTTTTGTATTTCCGCACTGTCAGTTGTTACTTCCCCTTTTTCATTTCTGACTCTATTGATTTGAGTCTTCTCTCTTTTTTTCTTGATGAGTCTGGCTAATGGTTTATCAATTTTGTTTATCTTCTCAAAGAACCAGCTTTTAGTTTTATTGATCTTTACTATCGTTTCCTTCATTTCTTTTTCATTTATTTCTGATCTGATCTTCATCATTTCATTCCTTCTGCTAACTTTGGGGTATTCTTGATCTTCTTTCTCTAATTGTTTTAGGTGTAAGGTTAGGTTGTTTATTTGAAATATCTCCTGTTTCTTAAGGTAGGATTGTATTGCTATAAACTTCCCTCTTAGAACTAATTTTGCTGCATCCCATAGGTTTTGGGTGGTCATGTCTTCATTGTCATTTGTTTCTAGGTATTTTTTGATTTCCTCTTTGCTTTCTTCAGTGATCACTTCGTTATTAAGTAGTGTATTGTTTAGCCTCCATGTGTTTGTATTTTTTACAGATCTTTTTCCTATAATTGATATCTAGTCTCATAGTGTTGTGGTCGGAAAAGATACTTGATACAATTTCAATTTTCTTAAATTTACCAAGGCTTGATTTGTGACCCAGTATATGATCTATCCTGGAGAATATTCCAAGAGCACTTGAAAAAAATGTGTATTCTGTTGTTTTGGGATGGAATGTCCTATAAATATCAATTAAGTCTGTCTTGTTTAATGTATCATTTAAAGCTTGTGTTTCCTTATTTAGTTTCATTTTGGATGAACTGTCCATTGGTGAAAGTGGGGTGTTAACGTGCCCTACTATGATTGTGTTACTGTTGATTTCCCCTTTCATGGCTGGCTGTTAGTATTTGCCTTATGTATTGAGGTGCTCCTAGGTTGGGTGCATAAATATTTACAATTGTTATATCTTCTTCTTGGATGGATCCCTTGATCATTATGTAGTGTCCTTCTTTGTCTCCTCTAATAGTCTTTGTTTTAAAGTCTATTTTGTCTGATATGAGGAATGCTACTCCAGCTGTCTTTTGGTTTCCATTTGCATGGAATATCTTTTTCCATCCCCTCACTTTCAGTCTGTATGTGTCTCTAGGTCTGAAGTGGGTCTCTTGTCGACAGCATATATATGTGTCTTGTTTTTGTATCCATTCAGACAGTGTGTGTCTTTTGGTGGAAGCGTTTAATCCATTTACATTTAAGGTAATTATAGATATGTATATTCCTATTACCATTTTAATTGTTTTGTGTTTGTTATTGTAGGTCTTTTCCTTCTCTTGTGTTTCTTGCCTAGAGAAAGTCCTTTAGCATTTATTGTAAAGCTGGTTTGGTGGTGCTGAACTCTCTCAGCTCTTGCTTGTCTGTAAAGGTTTTAATTTCTCCATCAAATCTGAATGAGATCCTTGCTGGGTAGAGTAATCTTTGTTGTAGGGTTTTCTCCTTCATCACTTTAAATATGTCCTGCCAGTCCCTTCTGGCTTGCAGAGTTTCAGCTGAAAGATCAGCTGATAACCTTATGGGGATTCCCCTGTGTGTTATTTGTTGTTTTTCCTTTGCTGCTTTTAATATGTTTTCTTTGTATTTAATTTTTGAAAGTTTGATTAATATGTGTCTTGGTGTGTTTTTCCTTGGATTTATCCTGTATGGGACTCTCTGTGCTTCTTGGACTTGATTAACTATTTCCTTTCCCATATTAGGGAAGTTTTCAACTATAATCTATTCAAATATTTTCTCAGTCCCTTTCTTTGTCACTTCTTCTTCTGGAACCCCTATAATTCAAATGTTGGTGCATTTAATGTTGTCCCAGAGGTCTCTGAGACTGTCCTCAGTTCTTTTCATTCTCTTTTCTTTATTCTGCTCTGCAGTAGTTATTTCCACTATTTTTTTTTTATTTCCACTATTTTATCTTCCAGGTCCCTTTCCATTCTTCTTCCTCAGTTATTCTGCTATTGATCCCATCTAGAGTATTTTTAATTTCATTTATTGTGTTGTTCATCTTTGCTTGTTTCAACTTTAGTTCTTCTAGGTCCTTGTTAAATG
Source organism: Delphinus delphis (assembly GCF_949987515.2). NCBI lineage: Eukaryota > Metazoa > Chordata > Mammalia > Artiodactyla > Delphinidae > Delphinus > Delphinus delphis. The sequence continues at coordinate 84,699,742 of NC_082687.1, read as the reverse complement.
TTTCTTGCATTTTCTCTATTGTATTTCCAAGATTTTGGATCATCTTTACTATCATTATTCTGAATTCTTTTTCAGGTAGACTGCCTATTTCCTCTTCATTTGTTAGGTCTGGTGGGTTTTTATCTTGCTCCTTCATCTGCTGTGTGTTTTTCTGTCTTCTCATTTTGCTTATCTTACTGTGTTTGGGGTCGCCTTTTTGCAGGCTGCAGGTTCATAGTTCCCATTGTTTTTGGTGTCTGTCCCCAGTGGCTAAAGTTGGTTCAGTGGGTTGTGTAGGCTTCCTGGTGGAGGGGACTAGTGCCTGTGTTCTGGTGGATGAGTCTGGATCTTGTCCTTCTGGTGGTCAGGTCCACATCTGGTGGTGTGTTTTGGGGTGTCTGTGGACTTATTATGATTTTAGGTAGCCTCTCTGTTAATGTGTGGGGTTGTCTCCTGCCTTGCTAGTTGTTTGGCATAGGGTGTCCTGCACTGTAGCTTGCTGGTCATTGAGTGAAGCTGGGTGCTTGTGTTAAGATGGAGATCTCTGGGAGATTTTTACCATTTGATATTATGTGGAGCTGGGAGGTCTCTTGTGGACCAGTGTCCTGAAGTTGGCTCTCCCACCTCAGAGGCACAGCACTGACTCCTGGCTGCAGCACCAGGAGCCGTTCATCCACATGGCTCAGAATAAAAGGGAGAAAAAGTAGAAAGAAAGAAGAAAGAAAGAAAGAAAGAAAGAAAGAAAGAAAGAAAGAAAGAAAGAAAGAAAGAAAGAAAGAAAGAAAAAGAAAGAAAGAAAGGAAAAGTAGAAAGAAAGGTAGGAAGAAAGAAATGAAAGAAAGAGAGAGGAAAGAGGATAAAATAGAAAGTAAGATAAATTTAAGTAATGTGGGCTTCCCTGGTGGTTGAGTGTCCACCTGCCAATTGTTCATGCCCTGGTCTGGGAATGATCCCACATGCCAGGGAGCTGCTGAGCCCATGAGCCATGAGCCATGGCCACTCAGCCTGCATGTCTGGAGCCTGTGCTCTGCAATGGGAGAGGCCACAACAGTGAGAGGCCCGCATACCACAAAAATAAAATAAAATAAAATAAAGTTATTAAAATAAAAAATAATTATTAAGAGAAAACATTAAAAAAACAAAAACGGATGGATAGAACCCTAGGACAAATGGTGACAGCAAAGCTATACAGACAAAATCTCACACAGAAGCATACACATACACACTCACAAAAAGAGGAAAAGGGGAATAAATAATAAATCTTGCTCTCAAAGTCCACCTCCTCAACTTGGGATGATTCGTTGGCTATTCATGTATTCCACAGATGCAGTGTACATCAAGTTGATTGTGGAGCTTTAATCCACTGCTTCTGAGGTTGCTGGGAGAGATTTCCCTTTCTCTTCTTTGTTCGCACAGCTCCTGGGGCTCAGCTTTGGATTTGGCCCCACCTCTGTGTGTAGGTCTCCAGACGGCGTCTGTTCTTCACTCAGACAGGACTGGGTTAAAGGAGAAGCTGCTTCGGGGACTCTGGCTCACTCAGGCCGCGGGGAGGGAGGGGTGCGGATGCGGGGCGAGCCTGTGGTGGCAGAGGCTGGCATGACATTGCACCTGCCTGAGGCGCACCATGTGTTCTCCTGGGGAAGTTGTCCCTGGATCCTGGGGTCCCTGGCAGTGGTGGGCTGCACAGGCTCCCCAGAAGGGTGGTGTGAATAGTGACCTGTGCTCGCATACAGGCTTCTTGGTGTCGGCAGCAGAAGCCTTAGCGTCTCATGCCAGTCTCTGGGGTCCGCGCTGTTAGCCACGGCTCGCGCCTGTCTCTGGAGCTCCTTTAAGCAGCGCTCTTAATCCCCTCTCCTCATGCACCAGGAAACAAAGAGGAAAGAAAAAGTCTCTTGCGTCTTTGGCAGGTCCAGACTTTTCCCCAGACTTCCTCCCGGCTAGCCATGGTGCACTAACCCCCTGCAGGCTGTGTTCACGCCGCCAACACCAGTCCTCTCCCTTCGCTCCAACTGAAGCCCGAGCCTCAGCTCCCAGCCCCGCCCACCCCGGTGGGTGAGCTGACAAGCCACTTGGGCTGGTGAGTGCCAGTCGGCACCGATCCTCTGTGCAGGAATCTCTCTGCTTTGCCCTCCACACCCCGTTGGCTGCACTTTCCTCTGCGGCTCCGAAGCTTCCCCCCTCCACTACCCACAGTCTCTGCCTGCGAAGGGACTTACTAGTGTGTGGAAACTTTACCTACCCCACAGCTCCCTCCCACTGGTGCAGGTCTCGTCACTAATCTTTTGTCTCTGTTTATTCTTTTTTCTTTTGCCCTACCCAGGTATGTGGGGAGTTTCTTGCCTTTCAGGAGGTCTGAGGTCTTCTGCCAGCTTTCAGTAGGTGTTCTGTAGGAGTTGTTCCACGTTTAGATGTATTTCTGGTGTGTCTGTGGGGAGGAAGGTGATCTCCGTGTCTTACTCTTCCACCATCTTCCCTATCTCCTTGACATGTAAGTTTTTATGGCAAAAATTGTTTCTCAGGGGAAAAAAGGAAAGAAGAAAGAAGAAAGGATAGAAGGTAGGTGGATCGACAAAGAAGGAAGAAAGGAAGGAAAGAAGACCTCTATTCTATACACAGATAGTACTGTGTTAAAAGCAGGTGACTGGTAGAAGCAATGACGTATACAATTTTAGGAAGGGAAAGCTCATTATATAATGGAATGAATGGTAGTGATAAAGAAAGTTTTATGGATATGCAAAATTGAGTACAACTTTGAAATCTGTTTCATATTCAAATAAGTACTAAGAAGGAGGAGGGATTTAATGGTTGGGAGAATGAATTTAGACAAATGAAGATAAGAATAATCCTCAAATATGTCCATTCTTAGAAATTTTGAATGCTCCTCTGATGGTAACTAACATTTGTCCCTGTGCTTCATTCCACAAAGCCAAGGGAGGTTTTAGTAAAATTCTCTATTGGCCACCAGTCTTTTCCCCTGCTGATAAATGTGTTAACTTTCTGCACTACTGCTGAAACCCACTTAGACAAATTGAAAACAATTCTGTTTTTATCAACATTGAATTACAGATATAAAATATTGTATGGGAATTATACTTTGATAAATGCGAGCATTCTGGGTCCCATATTGAGTCTAGATGGTTACAGTGTCTTTAATACATGCATCCGTTTGGCACTGGCATATTTATGTATCACAGTCTCTTTCTCATTTATGTTTAATGATGGACAGATTCCAAATAATACAAGATGTTCCTCAACATGTTAAACTTCTGGTGAGTAAGTGAGCAGACAGTGAGTTCTTTTTTTTCCAGTATACCTCCTACTCTCAACATAGCTGTTCAAAGAAGATCTGAACTTCAGACTGATTAACTGATATTTTCCAATCCCAGGCAAAGAACAGAATAAAATGAACAATTTCTTCCCTCCAAAAGAAGAAAGTATACTTAATAAGAACAAAGTAAACATTGCAGTGCATCTAAAATTCCAGACTATTTTCTTCAGTCTACAGTCAAATGTGGAATTCAAGGCAACTTCCAGTGAGGTGTAGATTTTGGGGGCACTGGACGTTTTCAAAGATGTCTATGGCTAAATTAGGGAACTAGGTAGATATTGTCTTCAACATGATTCAAATTTATTTATTACTTTATCTATTACCTCTACTATAAATGTACCACTCACCTATCAGTTTTTCCCATCTTCAATTTCCTTCTCTTTAAAGCCAGCAAGTATTTGCAATTTATTTTCTTTGAATACTTCTCAGCTTTTTCAACCTACTCTAAAATTTGATAGTTTCCCATTTCCCATAAAATTACAGACTTAAGTTATTTAGCCTGGCCAGAAAGGTTACCTGCATTCATTGTCCATTCTAGCTTTGCAACATTATCTCTCTTTTTTTTTTCTTTTCTCTTTTTAAAAATGTTTTTCTTCCATTAATCCACTTGGTATTTTATCCAAATTAAACTATTTTTCTCCCTCATATTTCAACAGACCTGATGACAAGCCTTACTCTGGTGGTTACATCTTGGGATGCCTGGAATTGGTACCCCAGTACAACTTAATCCTCTGAATTTTTTCAGCATTGTAGTAAGACTTCCACTCACTAGCTACCATGTTGATAAGAGAATTAGAAATCAGTATCTCTAAGGCAAGATATACTTACATCCTGATACAGATTATGTAGACTTTGCACCTGGCTGCATCAGACCAACCTACCCATGTAGAGTCAGAGTGAATGACTATGTACCTCTCATAATAGTAGGAAGTAAACAGAACAGTATAAAGTTCTTCCACCTGAGAGTGGCAAAAGGTGTTTTCAGAACCAAACTCTTTGATCCCCAGCTTCATTACTTCTAGCTAAATAGAATAGACTTTTCCACAGGCAACATTCATTCTCCAAAATTTCCTGAGTAATAGAACACTGATCAATGTACCCAGCCAAAAGACTACAGTCCTCAGCCTCCTTTGTAGGTTATAGGACTGAATTTTGGCCACAGAGAAAAAGCAGAAGTGTTGTGTATGCACTCTGGAAGACTCTTAAAAGGCAGTGACAAGGTTATTCCCCTTCTATTTTAATTAGGCATATGTTAGACCTTTTGAAATGGTCCCATAATTCTTGGATGTTCTTTTCTTTTTCTTTTCTTCTCTTTTATTTTACTTTACTTTTTTGGCTGCACCATGTAGCTTGCAGAATCTTAGTTTCCTGACCAGGAATCAAACCTGGGCCACTGGCAGTGAGAGTGTCAAGTCCTAAGCACTGGACAGCCAGGGAATCCCCTATTCTTTTATTATTATTATTATTCTTTTCTCCTTGGATTTTGGTTTGGGAAGTTTCTGTTGTCCTGTTTCCCAGCTCACTGATCAATACTATGCTAAATAGAAGTGATAAGGGTAGGTATACTTGACTTGTTCCAGATTTTAGATAAAAGGCTTTCAGCTTTTCACTGTTGAGTATGATGTTAGCTGTGGGTTTGTCATAAGTGGCCTTTATTATAATGGTTATGCTATCTCTGTACCAACTTTGATGAGAGTTTTTATCATGAATAGGTGTTGAATTTTGTCAAATGCTTTTTCTGTGTCTATTGGGATGATCATGTGATTTTTATCCTTCCTTTTGTTAATGTGGTATATCAAATTGATTGGAGAATATTGAACCATCCTTGCATCCCTGGAATAAATCCACCTTGGTCATGGTATATGATCTTCTTTATGTATTGTTGAATTTATGTTGCTAATATTTTGTTGAGGGTTTTTGTATCCATGTTCATCAAAGACCTTGGCCAGTAATTTTCCTTTTTTGTACTGTCTTTGTCTGGTTTTGGTATCAGGGTAATGGTGACCTCATAGAATGACTTCGGGAATGTTCCCTCCTCTTCAATTTTTTGGAACAGTTTGAGAAGCATAGGTATTAGCTCTTCTTTACTTGTTTAATATAGAGAAATATGTTGCTTTCTTATACACTAACAATGAAATATCAGAAAGAGAATGGAAGAAAAAATTCCATTTAACAATCACATCACAAAGAATAAAATACCTAGGTATAAAGTTAACCATGGAAGTGAAAGACCTATACTCTGAAAACTATAAAATATTGATGAAGGAATTTGAAAATGATCCAAATAAATGGAAAGATATCTCATGTTCTTGGATTAGGAGAGTTAATGTTAAAATGTACATAGTACCCAAAGCAATATACAGATTTAATGCAATCCCTATCAAAATACCCATGATATTTTTTACAGAGCTAGAACAAATAATCCTAAAATTGGTATAGAACCACAAAACTGCAAAAGAGAGCTTTAAATAAAAACCTGGAAGTATCCTCCTCTCTGACCTCAGACTATACTACAAAGCTACAGTAATCAAAACAGCATGGTAATGGCACAAATATAGATACATAGATCAATGGAACAGAATAGAGAGCCTGGAAATAAACCCACGCACTCATAGTCAATTAATCTGTGACAAAAGAGGCAAAAATTTACAATGGAGAAAAGAGTCTCTTCAATAAGTGATGTTGGGAAAACTGGACAGCTCTGTGTAAAAGAATGATATTAGAACATTCCTCACACTATATACAAAAAGAAACTCAAAGTTGATTAAAGACCTAAATATAAGAACTGAAACCATAAAACTCCTAGAAGAGAAGATAGCAGAACACTCTTTGACATAAATTGAAGCAATATATATATTTTTATCTGTCTCCTAAGGCAAAAGAAACAAAAGCAAAAATAAACAAATAGGATCTAATTAAACTTTAAAGTTTTTTCACAGCAAAGGAAAACATCAACAAAATGAAAAGACAACCTATTGAATGGGAGAAGATATTTGAAAATGATATGACAGGTAAGGGGTTAATATCCAAAATACATAAATATCATTTACAAGTAAATGTCAAAAAATAAAAAATGAAAAATGGGCAGAGGCTCTGGGAGGGCCCTGCACTGGGAGGCAAAGGAAAGGAGTTGCTGATTGTTGGAGGTTCTTTTGGTCTTCATGAGTTTTCACAAATCTGTTATGATGCTGTGAAGATTAAAATTGATCCTGAGTTAGAAAAAAAGCTGAAAATGAATAAAGTGTCATTGGGATTAGAGTATGAGGAAATAAAGGACTTCACTTTTGATGAGTGGAAGAACATTCAAGGACCCAGGCCTTGGGAAGATCCTGACCTTCTCCAAGGAAGAAATCCAGATATCCTTAAGACTAAGACAACTTGACTATGCTGATTCTTTTTTTTTTCTTTTTAAATAGAAATGTTATCAACTGGAATTCCCACTATATACTCCTATCCAGTGGAAAGAAAGTTCCAGACCTGCAGAAGCCTGGATGAGGGTAATTTGATGACAAGTACTCTTGATAAAAAGTCAAGTACAGGTTTTCATATGTCCTAAATCATTTATTTGCAAATGAAGGTAACAATGTTGACCACATATACTTTATACTGCTCAATAAAAATGTGAATACTGCTAAAAAAAAATAAAAGGCAGATAACCTGAATAGACATTTTTCCAAAGAAGACATATAGATGGTCAACAGACACATGAAAAGATGCTCAACATAGCTAATCATCAGAGAAATACAAGTCAAACTCAGAATGAGATACACCTCACATGTGTCAGAATGGTATCATCCAAAATCTACAAGTAACAAATGTTGGCAAGGGTATGAAGAGAAGGGAACTCTTGTACACTGTTGGTGAGAATGTAAATTGGTGTAACCAACATGGAAAACAGTATGGTGTTTCCTCAAAAAAGCTAAAAATAAAGCTACCATATTGTCTAAAAACCCACCTCCTGTGTATATATCCAAAGAAAATGAAAACACTAATCTGAAAAGGTACATGCATCCCAATTCTCATTGGTTTTAGTACGCTTCACCTCACCTCTTTCTGACACCAAGTTAAATGACATAATCTCGGGAGTAAATGCAGTAAAATGAACACAGACTTCTCAGACAGAAAAAGGCAAATACTAAATATGGAATATTATCACTTATATTTGGTATCTAAAAAATAAAACAAACAAATGTATATAACAAAACATAAACAGATTCACAGATGTAAAGAACAAACTAGTGGTTACCAGTAGGGAGCAGGAAAGGGAAGGAACAAGATAGGGGAAGGGAATTAAAAGATACAGGGCAGGGAAATATAGCCATTATTTTGTAATAACTTTAAATGGTGTATAATCTATAAAAATGTTGAATCACTATGTTGTACACTTGAAACTAATATAATATTGTAAATCAACTATACATCAATAAAAATTTAATCAATTAAAAGTAAATCAGTAAATAAATTTCAGCAAAGATCAGCACCTGTAGTTCTCATTAAAACACATATTGCCTAGTTCTGCCTCTCGAAATATCTGATTCAGTACGTCTGAGGTAGGAACTCATAATTTGCATTTCTAACAAACTCTTACATGATGCTGAGACACTTTGAGAAGGAATGTCTTAAGTCATCTCTTGTATGTAAGGAGCTCTATTTTCTCCCTTGCATCTAGAACAGTACTATCGAAAGAAAACCCACAAATCATTTTATATATGGCTTAATTCTCTCATAAACTTCCGTTGAGAAAGTTTGCTAGAAAATGTCACAGTATTTATGAAAAATACTTCTTACCTCTTCCTATGAGCTGTATGGAAACAATGTGAGAACTTTATTAATGAGAAACTCTTAGCATCTGTGAGATTGCTTTGAAAATCCCCATGCACTGAAATTAAGTATTTAAATTTAATCTTGTCTAGTTATACTTTATGGAAATGACCTATGATGAGAGTACCCTACACTAGTTTGAAGGAAAGTGTCCATTAATTAAATATCTAGCTGAATAAATTATTGAAAAGATTTATATACTATGGGGTTACTGGTTTTCAGAATGTGTTACCACACCCTTCTTCTCTGACCTGTTTTATGTCTATAAGTACTTATGGAAGCTTAACCCTGAAAACTGAATCTGAAATTCCTTCTGCTTTGAACCCCTTATTCCCTAATGCAGTAATAGTGAGTGCATGTAGTTTTGAGAACAGCAAAATATTTCTCTACATGTATTTAATAAAGAATGAGACTATCTCAAGTCTCTCAAGCATCTTAAGATTTATGGTATAGAACTTGCACACACTATAATATCCCCTCCCTTTTCCTAGGGCTTCTTGTCCTCTCTTCTTTTAGTACTTCCTTTCTTGCTTGAGAAAATTAAATCTGAATTTTAAATTGTTTTCTTTCCCTTTTTCTTTATCATTCAACTTAGCAAGATTTTTTTTTTTTTGCTTTTGTCAATTATTTTCATGATGGGTTACCTTTGTTTATTTTAGATTTCATTTGCCTTTTTTCAGTTTGCTTTTCTGTGTTGCTACCTTTATTTCATATTCAGAATTATTTGTCAGCCTTTTGGTTTTTCCTGCCTTTTATTTTCCCTTTGTTGATTCTCTGCTGCTCTTATTTTGCTGCTAGAGTCAAATTGGATGTGAAACCAGTGTCACATGTGGATTTACTCTGTTCTGCATGACATCTTTCCCTTATGTTTTTGTTTGTTACAAATTATCATGGTTTATAAACCCTTCCAGGCTTTTCAAAGGGTTTTGTATTACTAAACATGAAAAATAAAAGGATGTAGCAGTTTCAAAGGGACAAATTCCCTTTTAGAAGTCACAGAGGATGCTAAAGTAAAGCAGTAGAATGGCGATTGAATATATTTTCCAACATCATGAGGTAATACGGTTGCTCTTACAATGTCACCAAAGTTAATGAGGTAATTTCCTGTGGAGTGACAGGATGGCTCAGAGCAAACCTCATGGCACATTCTGAACAGAAAAACGAAGGCCTCTCTGCTCACTGGAGATTAGTTTCAAAATAATTTAGAAAATAGTGGTTACTTATGAAAAATTGAATCACTGACCCAGGTTTATCCAGGGCCTCAGATACCTGGTAGTAAGGTAGACATATGGTTGGCTGAACATATTCTTTTCTACATACCTTGTTGACCCAAATTTGAAAAAAAGATCCTAAGCAGTCTTTGTCTGTCTTAAGATCTTGTTAGATAGTACCTCCAGGTTTTTCAGTGGCCAGCCCTAGCAATCACCGGCTCATTAAGAAGGAGGCTTTACTGAAAGTGTAGTGGTTTACGCAGATAATGTCCAGGACACTGATGACTTAGGGTGAAAAACAAAGCAAAAACTACATCAAAGTTCAAAGGAAGTTAGATTGCTAGAATGCCAGCCAAAACCTTGCCAAAGAAAGACACTGTCATGGCTACTACGGTCATTAGGAACACTGGTTTTGTAACAGCATAAATTCTTCACTGCTCTACCTTTATTTATTTAATTTTTTTTGAACTTAGAAAATATGCAGTAGGCTAGAATTTTTTTATCTGTAAAACAAACAACCACTTTAACAATCATCTATTCATGTAGTTCTCTGTTCTCCACACTGAGAATCCAAAACAGGTCCTGGGGATAACTTTTGAAAACAAGACACCCATGAAAAAAAAAATCTCAGCCAAGAACACACACTTCCTGTCTATCTCTGGTGTCCCAAAGGATGAGGGAAACCTGAACATTTACAGGAGACTCTGATGCCAGGAGCTAACTGCTCCTGTTGGGCTCCAGCCCGTTCCTCCCCTCCCGGAGGAGGACACAGTACTCACCAGTCATTAGGCTGCAGTAACTGGGATAAGAGAGATTGGGAATGTCTGGGGTCAAGTAATCCACATTTACCCCCCTGCTCACAATCTCTCTGAAACCAGACAAGGATTCCAGGACCTTTACTTTAGTCTAGAAGTTCCAGGCAGGGTATTTTCCTGGTTGAACCTACATTATATACTCATGACCTAGAAGTCAGGATGGTGGCAGAAGTATTTACGTTTTCACCTGAGAGTTAGGCACATAGGAATTCTCATGGTGGAAATTCCTTCAATAGGAGGAAGCCAAGATGCAGGAAATTCCTTCAATAGAAGGAAGCCAAGATGCAGGAGAGCCAATGATGAATATCTCTTATATACATATATTATGTATACATTTTTGAACACTAATCTTGGGGATAAATGCAGTAAAATAAATACTGCAGTGAAACTATTTTACCTGTTTTGGGATTTTATAAAATTGAATCAAAATGTATGTTTTATAGAATAACATTCTTCTTTTATTCAATATTAGGTTTATAGACTGCATATTGATATGTGTAGCAAATAGGTTTTTTCCTAAGTGATATTGTATTCCACTTTCAGAATACATTACAATGTATATATTTATTTATTCTATTTAGGATTTTCCTGTTTTGATTACTACAGACAATGTTTTAAACACTCTTTTCAATGTATCCTGACTTTCTCCAGAGTATTTGCCCAGGGGTGGAATTTCTGAGTTTTAGAGGAATATTTACATATTTATATTTGATAAGTAATGAAAAATTATTTTCCAAAATGTTTATACCAATTTGTACTTCCACCATCAATTTGTGAGAGTTCCCATTCCCGCTACATTTGTTCATTATTGCTACAGTGATGCTGGCAAGCCACCTCAAACACAGTGACTGAGCATAGCAATCATTTATTCTCATTATTATAATCTGTGGGTTGTCTCTGCTTCACACTATAGTTGTGTGGGTCTAAGTCTGCTCCATGTGCCCCTCATTCCAACTTCCTATGGTGATGGCAGATGCATGAGAGAGCAAGGCAATAGCACGCACACTTTCAAAGCTTCTGCTAACATTACTTTTGCTAACAACTCACTGGCCAAAGCAAGCCCACAGGTTAATCAAAAGTCAGAAGTGGGGAAATATATTCCACCTTTGGTGGGAAATACTGCTTGGTTACATGGCAAAGATGTGGACATAGTGGGGAGTGAAGAGTTGGGAGCAGTAATTTATCATATCTCTGCATTCTCATCAACATTTGGTATCTTCAAACTTCTTAAAATGCTATGTAAAGGTATCTCATTGTCACTGTAATATGTATTTACCTGATCATTAATGAGGCTGGACATATTTTTATACCTTCATTGGCCTTTTATGTGTCCCCTTTTGTGAAGTGTCTGATCAAGTTTTCTGCCCCATTTTTTTTAGAAAGGATCCTTTGTCTTTCCTTAAGAGTCATTTTGTGTTTTGATATTTGTCTTCCCCCCGCACATATATTCTTATCAAGTCTTTTAACTTCTTTTATAATGATTTTTACCAAAAGTTCTTACTTGTAACATAATCAGATATATCCTTTGATATATGGTTAACACCTTTTTTTTTCTCCTGCTTAAGAAGTCATTTTTTAGAGTAAGGTTATGAAAATATTCTCCTACATTATATTATCTTCAAAAATCTTTATAGCTCTGTCTCACAAATTTAGTTACTCAATGTATCTTGATATGACAGGTGTTTCCACTTGATCTTCCTTAAGTGTGTCTTGGGCTATTCTTGTCCTTTTGTACTTGAAATAAATTTTAAATCAGCATTCCAAGGTGTACAAATTACTGGTATATTTATTTTAATGTATAGTACATTGAAGTTACATATTGAATTAAGACAGAATTTTTTCCAATAATAAATTTAATGAATTTTTCAACTCATAAAACATATTTTGATCTTGGGAATTTTTCTACTTTTGTAATTTTCTCAATAAAGGCCTCACATTTTTAAGTTAAGTTTATTCCTGGATACTTGATGTTTTTACAGCAATGGTAAGGGTGTCATTATAAACATTTTATTTTCTAGCCATTTATTTTCTAACCATTTAGTGATGGAATGTAACATTCATTTGTGAGATTCTTTATTTTTTGCCCAGCAATACTTTTGAGTTCATTCATTAATTCTAATAATATTATCTATTAATTACTTTGGGAATTTCTATGTATGAATTAATATCATCTGTGAATATTGAAAGTCTTATTTCTTCCTTTAAAATTCTTATAACATTTATTTTAATTGCTTGCATTTAATGTATTGGCTATGTCCTAAAGTAAAATGTTGAAAAAGCAGACATTTGGGCTTTAAATTGGTTATGAAAAAGAATGGTTTGCACATTTTACCATTAAATATTGTTTGCTCTAAATTTTGAGGATATTTTTATCACTTTTTGAAAGTGATAAAAAGCTATAAAAGAAAAAATATCAGATTTCCACTTTAAAGAAAAAAGCATGGTTACTTAGTTTTTAAATGTTTTTATGGTATCTATTCAAAGAAATATTTCATTTTTTTACTCCTTAGTCTTTAATGTTGTTAAACTTTAATTTTCTAATGTTAAATTAACTTTGCCCTCATCAGATAATCTAAAGTTAATTATGATGAATTATCCTTATATGCATTGCTGGAATGGTTTATTAACATGCTATTTAGGGTTTTTGCATCATTATTTATTATTAAGATAGGCCTTAAAGTTTCCTTTCTTTGATGTATTTTTCAGGTTTTGATATCAAGTTAGCCTAAAATGAGTTGAAAAGGTCGCTTAATGTTTTATTTTTTTAATTGTTTTTGTAATATTGGAAATAAATATTCCTTGCAAGTTTGGAAAAACTTAGTGGTGAATTCTTCTCAGCCATAAATTATTTCATGGGAATATTTGTGTCTACTGATTTAATTTTTGATAAATATATAAATTTTAGGGTTTTCAAATTTCAATTGTTTTTGTATATTTCATTTAAATATTCAAAATATTTCTATAATTTTCTATTTTTAAAACACTTTTAATGTTTGAAATATCTGAGTTATTTTTTCCTTTTCATCCTTGTACTAAATTCTGTGCCAACTCCTTTTTCTCCATTATTTACTTTGCACTCCTAAGTTTTTTCTTTCTATAATAGCTTTTTTCCAGCTTTTGAATGAATGTTTAGTTTATTACTTTACTTTTATAATTACCTAGTATAAGCTTTATGACTATGTATTTCTCTTAAATTCTGCCTTATTTCTACGCCTGAAGTTTTGACATGTGATATTTTTATCATTTAGTTCAAACTACTTCCTAACATTCATTGTGATTTTTTTTCAAACTAATGCATAATTTAGAAGTGTTCATTAATTTTCAGAAGCATAGAAGATTTTATTTATTTTTATTTCTTAAAAAGCTTTATTGAAGTATAGTTGATTTACAAGAAGATTTTAAATTATCTTTTGTTTATTGATTTCTGCTTTACTGCATCATGGTTAGAGAGCATGGCTTAGATATTTGAAAAAAAAATTTGAAACCCACTACACATTTCAATAAGTATAAGGTGATAATATTACTTATTTTCTGATATGTTACACTTTTGAGTGTGAAAAAGAGATGCTAACCAGCTAACCCTCAGGAAAACAGTTTGAGCAAATCAGGCTGTATGGTTATCCAAACCATGTAATACATCTTCAAAATTTTCCATGGGTGCTGGAAAATTATGTGTTTTCTATAGTTGTTTTGTGAAGTGTCCTATATATAAACTAGTAAATTGCAGGAAAAAAAAGGTTATGAGGAAGCAAAGATGTAATAAAATCACAGATCTATACCCTGTTTAGAATTTTTCATGTGTCATTTGCCAATTTAAAAAGGAATTATAAGAATATTCCCACCACCACACATATAATAACTCATAAACACACACACACACAATATTTTTTATAATTTCACACCGAGTTTTCAATGAAACTTTTAGAAAAATGTTTTCTGCTTTCTCACTGTAGTTAATAAAAATTCCATTATATGTGTACCTAAGCAGCAATATCCTAAAATGAGCAATACTCTCAATTTGCCTCTCTAGCTAATACTCTTAGATAATATTAATTTACTCTCTACCCTTTTCTACCCTTCTCTGTGACTTTGGATCACATCAGTTCAAACTGCCTTTCCCTCCGGTTTTTGTACGGCTTCAGCTTTTGGAGAGCAGAGGTGGGAAGAAGGCAAGGTCTGATTACTTATTGCCCTGGTTTGCTTTACTGGTTCTCAAGAAGTCAATGGTCAGTTCCCTATACCAAAGGCCATAACTCTCTTCTACAGCTACAGATCTCTGTTTGTCTTCCCTTTCACTTGCCTCTTCAGGCCTAGGGGTAAGAATTGCTTTCCCACTCTTGCTTAATCCTGGGTGTTTCATCCTTCCTTTTCTTGAAACTCTATTCAAATTTTTTAATATTTCTTTAATTAAACACTTTTTGTAAACCTGATAATTACCTGTCACAATCCTAATATATATATTATATTAGTATTATATAATATATAATATATTACTATGTATTTTTCAAATATATGTAAAATCAATTTGTAATTATAATTCATAGTTCAAAAATAATCATGTAATACCTGCAAAAATCTAGGGTATCACTAATTATATATAATACATAGTCATACTTTAGGGAACACTGTCCTGTACACTACTTAAATTTACTCAGCTTTCCTAAATATAACTAAGATTTTGTTTCTAAAGAGGATGTGGAAGAGACCTCCCCAATAATAAGTAGTATTAATTCCAGGAAAGTAAATTTTATATAAAGCAAATAATAGATATAATCTAATGAGAGCTATTATTAGGGACAATAATATATTACTTCTATGTAGTAATGTCCAGTAGAACTAAGGTAGATTATAAAGCTACTAAAATGCTCACCTAAGACTAGATATCAGATTTTACCTACAGCAAATATTTGGTACATTAAGTTTTCAACAAATATCACTAACTGCTTTCAAATTTATTATTTTTATCATGTTTGTTTCTCTGTTTGCTTTGAAAAAAATGTGTTGTTTTCTCTGCCTCTTGGATAATACTATTAATATCCTTAAAAAATTTTGTAGAAATTTTGTATTGTTTTTCAACATACTATAAGTAAAGCTTGTTATATCTGGACAACTTCATGAGAAAAACTGTCAGTTACAGATCAAGTCCCCATCCCCCTTAGCCCAAAGGTGAGACTTTAATAGATCCAAGTGAAAAGGAGTTCATCATAGAAAAATGAGAAAAGAGAAAGTAAGAAAATGAGTCTTCATTCTGTATATGTCATCCTCAGCATCCTTAATTGAGACAAAGTCACATTTGAAGAATCTTGGAATGTGAGCATTTGAATTTTCAGGTAGAGGATTTCAACTTTCTTATCACCTCTGTTTATGCCAGGAGCCAAGAGTTTGGAATGATTCTGAACTTGAGAAGAATTAGGTGCCAGAATGATAAGAGTGAACAGCTAGATATATTTCATAATGTGCCTTGTATAAACACTTATTCTGCCTTCCATGGTATAGGCTCTTTAGGAAAGCCTTCTTATAAAAAGACTGAACTGCCAATTTCTTAGCAAGCTGAAATCCTAGGAATATCATCATTGATGAATCACTTCTTACTGAGGAGCCAATTTAAAACAGAAATGGACAGGCAAGCTGCTAACAGTAGGGTAGAGGCTTCTGAGGGGTATGAGGGCAGAAGAAAAGAAGAACAGCATGTTTTCACGTTAATTTGGTCCATAACCTTGGCAATAAAGTGATAATGGAAATCACGTTAAGGTGTGACCGAAGGTCTCCAACCAAGCTAGTAAGGATGTTACATAATGCATCAGTTATAAAACCTCTTTCAACTACATATATATATATTGAGTGTCTCATACCTCATAGCATTTAACATACTGTTATTGTGGAGTAGTAGAACAAGCATGGATTTTGAAGTTACATGTGTGGAAGTTAGCGAGTACAGTAGGTGAGCCATTTAACCTTTCTTGCCTTTGGTGTTCTCATCTGTAAAATGAGGGTATTTGAGCTCCATAAAATCTATGGCTCTGCGTATGTTTAATGATCAGACTCTAAGTGTGGTAGATATGGTATAATGGCAAAAGAAGTGGATTTATTTCAAGAGCAAACGGTTCTGGTTTTGAACTGTAACGCTACCTAAATCTTTACTTCTTACCTTGTGATCTTGAACTTGAAGCTTAAATGTTATGAGACTGCAACTTCTTTTCTTCAAAAAGGGCATAATAAGTCTTTGTGAAGGTTTTTTTTTAACTAAAAAATGGAAGAAAGCATAGCAATACAATTTCCAAACACTATATAAATGTAACAAATGGACAAATATATTGGTCATGGATACTGGGTCTCAAATTAAACTTTGGTTGCCTAAATCTAGACCCTTTTTTGAAAAAATATATACCCCTTGTTCCAGGCAGTAAAGAACAGACACAACTTCTTCTTGGTCTCTCTTTCCTTGTCAGGGATACTGCTGTGTGTTAAGCCTTTGGTGTAACAAGACGGTGGATCCTTTGTCATCCCAAGATCCTGATTGACTACCAAAGCAAAGTCCCCAGCAACCTGAATTAGACAGGTAGAGTTAGTGAGAAATAAATCTTTTCTATTATGCCACAGAGATTTAGAAGTTAATCTGGCTTTGTAGCATAACTAAACTTTCCTGAGCAAATAGAGGCATTAATACTAGAAAAAAAATCTTTGTTGAGTATTATAGGACAGAGAGAATTCACTGTCAATGTAACCTAACCTAGTATGAATATTAAGCATGCTTGAACTTCAAAAAACACATCATATAAAGTAGACTAGCCCCCAGAGGGGCATGTTTAGTATTGGAGATCACCAGAAATTGAACCAGGTCCATGTCAATAACCAAGGAAGTACAAACTCAGAAAAGTTTCTATTAAATGGAAATTGTGTTTCTGGAGTGTCCCTTTGTGTCACCTTTTCTCCAGAAGCTCATTATTCTGGAAAAACAACAACAACAACAACAACAAAAACTTTTCATCTTGAGAAGAGAAAATGTCTTATTCTGGCTCCATTCATATAGACAGGGATTCAAGGCAGTCCTCTATCTGCAGTTGGACAGTAGAATTTAGATACTTATATGTACATATTTATAATGATATAGTATAAACATACACATATAATTTGTGTACCTGCTTATGTTAGTCTCAATAACTAAAATATTCCACCGTAGCTGGGACTTTATCTCTTGTGTGGCTCATAGTATGTACTCACTAGGTATTTGCTTTATTTACACATGAGTGAATAATTGAATGAAAGCAGTAGGTGCCAGAATGAACGGATGAAAAGTATAAAGATTGGGTACTGTGTATTTGGGGCAGGAGGCTGTAGCTTGGTGCCATGTGGATGCTAATCACTTATGTTAGAAACAGTGGGAACTGGATTTAGGGCAGCAAAATGTATGCTAGGCCACATTCTCACTGGTAGACACTGGCCTCTCAATACCTTTCCTACTTTAGTCATAATTATCTCAGGAACTGATAGGGTAGATGAATTATTTTTACTCTCTACAATTTAGTAAACTAGTTTTTGACCCTGACATTATCTTTCTCAGCTGTCTGCATTTGTTCCTTTTCCTATACACATTCTTCCATATTCTGCTTGGTTGTAATACCTCACCATCACCCCCCACTCCATGTGCCTTTATCTGGTTAATTTCTATTTGTCTTCTAGCTTCAGAAAGCTTTATTTTCATTCTCCCCAAACTGAATAGTTGATTTCTCTATGTGTTTCATAGTAATCATACTTTTCTATCATTTAAGATCAGCTTCTCTTTAATCTCTAATAATCTGGAAGATTCCATGTCTAGCTCGGGGTAAAAATAATCATTCAAGAAAGATATAGTGATTAGGATAAGATTAAATCCCCTAATAATTGAAATTCAGGAACTGTCAACTTAGTTTTATTTAGTAGGTTCACTTACCCAACTGCATTTCCAATGCAGAAAATGGGGGTTCTATAATACCCCTAAAGTAAGGTACTGTATCTCTACTTTTGCCCTGCAAGGGAATATACAGATAGACTATTTATGCCTTTTAAATAGTTTCTTTAGAACTTATATAAAATGTGAGATTCTTAGGATCACACACATATCTTTTGTGAAGTTATGTAGATTAAAAATGATTTTTTCCAGGTGTTCATACTACTCTGCAGTTTGTAAGGCTAACCAGCAGGAAGCCACAAGAAAGAGAGAGGTGGGAGAGATGAAAGAGAATATCAAATCGAGGTTGGTCTGGTATGAATAATGGTAGCATGTCTGTGTGAAACCTATACACAGAGGTCAAACTTTCCTGGACCACATAATGAAAGGTGACAGAGTCACATCCCTGATCTTGGGTAACAATAATGTAATAACTTAATAAATATACATATGTTTACAATATAAAGTAGTCACAAGAGCATGTTCAAATCATCGGCATTGTGCCAATTAATACTAAAAATTATAGCAAAAGAAAAGTAAGGAAAATTATAAGAAATGGAAATTATCCAAATAGAAATTCTTAAGATCTGTCTTTCCATCTTTCTGAGAAGTTTCTAAAGAAATGGCTTTCGAAAACTCTACTTAAAACATTGCAATCAACATGTAAGGATAGAATGAATATGCAATATCTGTCAAAGAGTAGGTGTATCACATATGAACAGACACAATCAATCCTAAACCACTGCTCTGTAAAGAGATCCACTTTTCTTACCTGCCCAAAGAACCTTAAATATAATTAAGGATGTAGTAGATTTTAAAAAATGTTAATTATACTATATGAGTTTGAATCCTGACTTAGACAAGCTAAATACCTTCTTTATGTCCCAATTTCCTCATTTGTAAAAAGAGGGAAAATAATAGCAGTTACCTCCTAAGTTTTTTGTAGATTAAGTTAGTACCTGTCTGTATTACAGATTGAGTGAGTGCCAATTATCAAGTATTATTTCAACTGTTAGTACAGAACTATCATTATGGAGACCTATGTTCAACAATACTCAAAGGAGTTGTGTTCCATTTATTGCTAGTGCACAAGCTCATTTAGGACTCTGACCTTTGAGAGATTTGCTCTCTTCTTTATCATATTCTCCATGATGTTATTCTGAAGGTAATAGTTAACATTTGTTTTGTAGTTACCATATATCAGGCACTTAATGTATTATGCCTTTAATTATGAAAAATAAATAAATATATAACTAAAACAGGACAGGAATACACCTACCATCCTCATTTTAAGTTTATGGAAATTGAAATATAGAAAGGTGAATGACTTGCTCCAAGACAAACAACTAATAAGGTCAGAGATAGGATTTGAACTCATACACCCAAAATCCATGTTCTTAAATCTCACATACATTTTCTTGCCTCCAGTGAAGATCTCCTCTCTCTGCCTCTCCCTCCTCCTCCTCCTTCTTCTTCTCCTTTTTCTTCTTCTTCTCTCTCTCTCCCCCACTTATTTTTTATCCCTAGTGCTCTCTCTGTTTAACAAATCAGTGTACGGGGCTTCCCTGGTGGTGCAGTGGTTGAGCGTCCGCCTACTGATACAGGGGACACGGGTTCGTGCCCCGGTCTGGGAAGATCCCACATGCCGCGGAGCGGCTGGGCCCATGAGCCATGGCTGCTGAGCCTGCGCGTCTGGAGCCTGTGCTCTGCAACGGGAGAGGCCACAACAGTGAGAGGCCTGTGTACCGCAAAAAAAAAAAAAAAAAAAAATCAGTGTACATTAACTTAAAACTTGTCAGAAAAAAAAAAACACTTCTCAAATGATGAAACTAGGAAAACTATTCTACTTTGTACAAAAATACTTAGCCATAACATTCATTTATTCATAAATATTAATTTTGTTTCTACTATGAACCAGACTATGTTCTATGTGATAGAGATAAAATGGTGAAGGATAGATGAGAGCCTTTATTCTAGTACTCTAAACAAAAATATTAACTAAAACTTATTCTGAATCAGATGGCGATAAGTGCTGTGGGAGAAGGTCAAGGAGAAAAGTATTGGGAATGTATGTGTGACAGAGAGAGGGAGGGAGAGAGAGAGAGAGAGAGAGAGAGAGAGAGAGGAGGTGATCTTAATTTTTAAACATATGGACCAGGGAAAGCCTCACCACGATGATGACATGTGAGCAAAGAACTGAAGAGAAAGCACCCAGAAACCAGGGGTAAGAGAATTCCAGGAAGGGGGCAGACAGTTAGTACAAAACCTCTGAACAGGTGTGTATTTCTGATGTTTTGGAAGAAGTGTAAGGTGGCCACGTGTCTGGGGTAGAGTGGGAAGGGAATAGGGCATGAGGATAGTGACAAACAGAGCCCGAGTTTTGCAGGCCGTTTTAGGGACTTTGGGTCTCACTTGTAATCAGACAGTTAGCCTTTGAATGATTGCTAATATTAGTAACACAAACTGATTCAATTTGTATCTGTATCACTTCCCAGTGCTGGGTGGGGAAGAGACTGTAGAAGGTCAAGAGCAGAAGCAGGGGTGCTAGTGGACTAGGGCAAAGTTCCTGAGAAGATGTAATGGTGTCTTAGATCAGATGAACAGGGTGACAAATCAGACTCTGAATATGTGATCGAGGTGAGTTTGAGAGTGACTGTGACATTATCAACCCCCCGCCCCAATTACTGTAGCTGCTGCAGTTGTGCAGTTTAGTTCTAGGGGCAATAAAAGCATGTAGCAGAGTATGGGTCACATGGTGAGCAGTTTCCCAATGATAACTGAAATTTAAACCTGATTTTTGAGTAGGTGTACAGCCATGATTATCAATGAACTATTCTTTTTATTGTATGGGCACCATCTGAAAGGGTAGTATTCCACCAAGAAAAGGTAGGATCTAAGGAATGGGGCATAAGAAGGATTGTAGATTGAGGTGGCAAGGGAGCATCACATGGTAGTAAGTGGAAATAAAGGAAATGGTAGTGGTGTCCAGACTTTGGGCCTCCTCAAAGTATATATATATATATATACACACACACACACACACACACACACACACATATATGACATCAAAATGCCCACAGGAGTTCCAGAATTAGGACTGGCAGAGGGATCTCTACAGAAGTATTAGGCATATTAGCTGTAGAACAAGATAAGAACACTAATAACTGGTGATTCTTTACGCAGACAGATCAAGGTTTTGCACGCTGGAAGCTGGTACAATTCTTAGTATACCCCTTTAGAAAGAGAATAAAGAATTATAAATACAAAGTGAGGTTCAGAGTCTTGCAAATGGCCTGTGCAAGTGAGATTAAGCTTTACTCGAACCATGGTAAATCCACTACTAATTATAGAATTTTCGTATGGGATACATTTTAATTGCATTTATTCCTAATAAACCTCACTAAACATCAACTTATAAAAATAATAAAAATAGGAATTTCTTTAATTAAAAAAATTGTAAACTGTAAAGTATATATCCCTGATTGTTCTTAGGCTGCCCCCTTAAGCCCTTCCTGATACAGATAGTTTTTTTTTTTTTTAAACCATATTCTGAAAAAAATAGCACACAGTTTGGGTTACTTACAATTTCTATCATGGTTTTAAAGTGAATGATGCAATAGTTGTCTCAAATACCTATTAAAAAATCAAAGCGCATTCAGCTCTGGACAGTTGTTTAGAAAATGAAATACAGATCAGAAGTGGTCTAAAAGTTGGAAAAGAAGTTAGGATTTAATTTTTTTTTTTTTTTTTTTTTTTTTTGCGGTACGCGGGCCTCTCACTGTTGTGGTCTCTCTCGTTGCGGAGCACAGGCTCTGGACGCGCAGGCTCAGCAGCCATGGCTCACGGGCCCAGCCGCTCCGCGGCATGTGGGATCTTCCCGGACCGGGGCACGAACCCATGTCCCGTAGCATCGGCAGGTGGACTCTCAACCACTGCGCCACCAGGGAAGCCCAGGATTTAATTTTTTAAGAAATGATGGGGAAACCAATATTACCTGATAAAGGAGAAGACAGGAGCAGGCTATTTGTACTTGACTATGCCCCATATGCCATCTTTATCTTGTGTGCAGGAAACCCCTGGATGAGAAAAGATGTATTTCCTTGCAATTAAAACCCCCTCATTCCCATAAATTCTTGTCACTGCCATTGCCCAATCTGCATATTTTGTGGCTGAATTAAAGGAATAGAAAATATATCTTCCTCAAAATCAATTTTTATTTTCCCCCAAGTGTTCAACTTTCCAATTTTCAGAGTCCCATTAATTCTCTAAATTCTTGTTTTCCACATAACCAAGTCTTTTCCCCTTCTGTTTGGATTTTAACAAGAAATTAAATGAACATTTTAGTGATTATTAGGGAACAGGTTTAGCATTTCTTAAGGGGTCATCCTAAGTTAGCCTTCAGTGGGAAATAAGGGAAAATCAAAACTCTCCTTTGACCCCTTTAGCTCTACCCTCCAAGGAGACTATTCATCTGGACTAGAGCAGCATCCTCTTCTGTTACTCCACCCAGATTCCCTGAGATTACTTGTAATGGTGTGGTGTACCTACTGTGCCTTAGTACTCAGGTAAATATACTCAGCTTTGAGTTTAGGAGAAGTAAAGAAAATACATCAAATGTCCTAGTTTAGTTGTTAACCATTTGGATTAATCTAACTTGGGTAAATTACTCTCCCAACATATTCAACAAAAATCTCTGGGTCTTTGCAGTGAAGCTTGGGGCTAAACATCTAGGTAGTAAATGTAGGAAGGATCAATTATCATATTAACATCTATTCTTAAGTGTATTTAAGTTTTGTCGCCAAGAGTCTAAAAGTTACCGAACTTTACTTTCCTTCTAAACAGAGGTTATTAATTTGAAACCTAATCATAAAAATGTAACTTTTAATTTAATTGAGCAATAGCGGAAGATATTTGCCAGAAACCATCATCTGGCACCAAGCTAACAACAAGGGCAGGTGTGCAATCTACTCTCCCTGTGAATCCTGGAAAAGGAAAATAAAATGGGATTTGGTAAACATAGACACTGTCTTTGCTATGTTAACTAAGCAGGCATTTTAGTTAGCTTTTGCTGTATAAAAAACTGCCTCCCCCCCAAATATAATGATTTAAAACAATAACAGTGTTATTTAGCTCATATTTCTGTGGGTTGTCTTGATATTCTTGTGGTCTAGGCCAGTTCGGCTGGTCATGCTAGGCTCTCTCACTTACCTATGGTCAGCTGGCAGGTTGGCTAGTTGCTGGATGATCTCACAGGGCCTCAGTCACAAGATTGGCAATCGCCAGGCATGGTGGCTCCTCAGGTGGGATGGCTCATCTCAGCTACATGTGTTCTCTCAATTTCCAGTAAGCTAAATCAGCTTCGTTTACATGGCAATCTCAAATTTTCCAAGCGTAGGCAAAATGAGCTCTGATCTCTTTTAAAATCTCTGCTTGTATCACATTTGCTAACATCCCATGGGCCAAGGCAAGACACATGGTCAAGTCCAGATATAAAAAGTGAAGAAATAATCTCCATCTCTTGATTGGAAGAGCTTCAAAATTACTTTGCAAAAGGGCATGCATATAGGGAAAGTAAAAATTTGTGGCTACTTGTTGCAATCTTCTCTGTAGGCTAGTTGAATTGAAACTATTGTGCTATTGTGTTGAATTGAAAACCTTTGATGGTCACTCTCCTGCGTTTTTGCCTTTCTCTTGCAGCTCTCAGAGCACATTCTTAATCTTCACAACTTCTACTTAGAGATAAAATGTTCTCCTCCCATATCACCTTATTTTTCTTTGTAATTTTTTTTTTAAAATATTGATTAAGGGAGAAAATTTGGCTTAATGATTCTATATTATCCTGTTTGTCTCAACACATCCCTAGAGTTAAATACAGTAAAAAGATTTTGAAAATGATATTTATTTTCAAAAAAGTGGTATGGTTTTTGAGAGTCAATGACTACATACCAGCATTATTATTTCTTTCTTCTTAACACTGTGATTTATGCATTGTGCATATGCTTAAACTTCTTTGCAGAATTTCTAGGAATCTATTGAATGACATCCACATTAATTTCCCTAATAAATCATAAATTTGAAACAGATGGTCAATATGTACTGGGAGGTTGGATGGTATACAGTGTCCCTACAAAGTTTTTAAATGCTGGGTCTCTTCCAAAGCAACAGGACTAAATGATGTCATCTTGTAATATCCTCTCTGGAAATGAGGTGAAGGTCAATGAGTGAACTCTTTGCAGTTGACAGTGAATTGAAGTCCATTATATTATGATCTTGATCATTACATGGATTCAAATTATCAAATTACTGGCCATGATATCAGAGCAATAGAGAGGAAGGGGGGAAGAAAGAGACAAAAGAGAGAAAGAGAGATAATTTACTGTAGATTCTGATATTTACCTGTGGCATGGTTTTCCAAAGTTTGTTTCACAGATCATTAATCTTAAAGATGATTAGAGGAACTTTCCTGGTGGTCCATGGTTGGGAATCTGCCTTCCAATGCAGGGGACGCGGGTTCAATCCCTGGTCAGGGAACTAGGATCCCACATGCAGCGGGGCAGCTAAGCCTGCGCACCACAATTACTGAGCTTGCATGCTCTAGAGCCCATGCGCCAAAACTAGAGAGAAGCCAGTGCACTGCAGTGAAAGTTCCCATGCGCTGCTGCAACGAAGACCCCTGCATGCTGCAACCAAGACCTGATGCAGCCAAATGAATAAATAAATATTTAAAAAAGAAAAGATGATTGGAGAAAAATTTTTTTAAATGGAAAAACTTGGAGTAACATAAGGAAATAAGTTTGGAAGATAATACCTTTGATTTTTCTCCTTTTAGATATTTATGATATACATCAGAATAATTAAGTAATCTGGGAAATCTTTAAAAAACAAACCAAATTCACCTATCTATATTTACTGCTCTTTTAAAAAGAACATAGTAAAGCACTTCTCAAATGAAATTGGTTAGATCAGCTGACCCCACTCTGAAAATTAGGAGCAGATTCCTGGGAAGGGAGCAGATTACCTAATCTCAGGCAGCAATGATGGTCGTATTAGATTTTCTTTCCTTATGATATTATGAAACCCAACGCCCCTGAAGCTCTTTCAAATGAGGAAAGTTGAAAACTTGTGTAGAATACCTATGCAGGAGGAGCCATTAACAAAGATTTTGGTAATCTGAAGGGGCAGAATATGTGGCAAAGGGGTGATTGGAAGTTTCAGTCAGTTTTTTGGTCTTTGTATCCAATACATTTACGCCAAACTTTTTAAGCATGTGGTTTTTATTTATTTATTTTTTAACCTCTTTATTGGAGTATAATTGCTTTATAATGTTGTGTTACTTTCTGCTGTATAACAAAGTGAATCAGCTATACATATACAAATATTCCATATTCCCTCCCTCTTGAACCTCCCTCCCACTCTCCCTATCCCACCCCTCTAGGTGTTCACAAAGCATCGAGCTCATCTCCCTGTGCTATGCTGCTGCTATCAACTAGCATTCTATTTTACATTTGGTAGTGTATATAGGTCAATGCAACACTCTCACTTCATCCCAACTTACACTTCCCCCTCCCCATGTCCTCAAGTCCATTCTCTACATTTGCACCTTTATTCCCTCCCTGCTACTATGTTCATCAGAACCATTTTTTTCTTTTTTAGCTTCCATATATATGTGTTAGCATATGATATTTGTTTCTGTTTCTGACTTACTTCACTCTGTAAGACAGCCTCTATGTCCTCCCACCTCATTGCAAATAACTCAATTTCGTTTCATTTTATGGCTGAGTAATATTCCATTTTAAATATGTGCCACATCTTCTTTATCCATTCATCTGTCATTGGACACTTCGGTTGCTTCCATGTCCTGAATATTGTAAATAGTGCTGCAATAAATATTGTGGTACATGTCTCTTTCAAATTACGGTTTTCTCAGGGTATATGACCAGTAGTGGGATTGCTGGGTCATATGGTGGTTCTATTTTTAGTTTTTTAAGGAACCTGCATATTGTACATAGTGGCTGAATCAATTTACATTCCCACAAACAGTGCAGGAGGGTTCCCTTTTCTCCACACCCTCTCCAGCACTTATTGTTTATAGATTTTTTGATGATGGCCATTCTGAGTGGTGTGAGATGATACCACATTGTAGTTGTTTTGTTTTTTTGTGTGTGTTTTTGTGGTACGCGGACCTCTCACTGTTGTGGCCTCTCCCGTTGCAGAGCACAGGCTCCGGACGTGCAGGCTCAGTGGCCATGGCTCACGGGCCCAGCCACTCCACGGCATGTGGAATCTTCCCAGAACGGGGCATGAACTCGTGTCCCCAGCATCAGCAGGCAGACTCTCAACCACTGCGCCACCAGGGAAGCCCACACATTGTAGTTTTGATTTGCATTTCTCTAATGACTTGTGGTGTTGAGCATCCTTTCATATGTTTATTGGCAATCTGTATTTTTTCTTTAGAGAAATGTCTATTTAGGTCTTCTGCCCATTTTTGGATTGGGTTGTTTGATATTTTGATATTCAGCTGCATGAGCTGCTTGTAAATTTTGGAGATTAATCCTTTGTCAGTTGCGTCATTTGCTAATATTTTCTCCCATTTGGAGGGTTGTCTTTTCATTTAGTTTACGGTTTCCTTTGCTGTGCAAAAGCTTTTAAGTTTCATCAGGTCCCATTTGTTTATTTTTGTTTTTATTTTCATTTCTCTAAGAGGTGAGCCAAAAAGGATCTTGCTGTGATTAATGTCAAAGAGTGTACTTCCTATGTTTTCCTCTAAGAGTTTTGTAGTGTCTGGCCTTACATTTAAGTCTTTAATGCATTTTGAGTTTTTTTTTTTTTTTTTTTTTTTTTTTGGTGGTACGCGGACCTCTCACTGTTGTGGCCTCTCCCGTTGTGGAGCAACAGGCTCCGGACGTGCAGGCTCAGCAGCCATGGCTCACGGGCGCAGCTGCTCCATTGTATGTGGGATCTTCCCGGACTGGGGCATGAACCCATGTCTCCTGCATTGGCAGGTGGACTCTCAACCACTGCGCCACCAGGGAAGCCCTGAGTTTATTTTTGTGTATGGTGTCAGGGAGTGTTCTAATATCATTCTTTTTTTTTTTGCGGTACACGGGCCTCTCACTGCTGTGGCCTCTCCCGTTGCGGAGCACAGGCTCCAGACACGCAGCCCCAGCGGCCATGGCTCACAGGCCCAGCTGCTCCGTGGCATGTGGGATCTTCCCAGACCGGGGCACGAACCCGTGTGCCCTGCATCGGCAGGCAGACTCTCAACCACTGCGCCACCAGGGAAGCCCTAATATCATTCTTTTACATGTAGCTGTCCAGTTTTCCCAGCACCACTTATTGAAGAGGCTGTCTTTCCTCCATCGTATATTCTTGCCTCCTTAATCAAAGATAAGGTGACCATATGTGTGTGGGTTTATTTCTAGGCTTTCTATCCTGTTCCATTGATCTATGTTTCTGTTTTTGTGCCAGTACCATATGGTCTTGATTACTGTAGATTTATAGTATAGTCTGAAGTCTGGGAGCCTTATTTCTCCAGCTCCATTTTTCTTTCTCAAGAATGCTTTGGCTATTCGGGATCTTTTGTGTTTCCATAAAAATTGTGAAATTTTTTGTTCTAGCTTTTTGAAAAATGCCATTGGTAGTTTGATAGGGATTCCATTGAAGCTGTAGATTGCTATGGCTAGTATAGTCATTTTCACAATATTATTCTTCCAATCCAAGAACAAGGTATATCTTTCCATCTGTTTCTATCATTTTTAATTTATTTCATCAGTGTCTTATAGTTTTCTGCATACAGGTCTTTTGTCTCCTTGGTTAGCTTTTTTCCTAGGTATTTTATTCTTTTTGTTGCAATGGTAAAAGGGAGTATTTCCTTAATTTCTCTTTAAGATGTTTCATCATTAGTGTATAGGAATATAAGAGATATCTGTGCATTAATTTTGTATCCTGTTACTTTACCAAATTCATTGATTGGCTCTAGTAGTTTTCTGATAGCATCTTTAGGATTCTCTATGTATAGTATCATGTCATCTGCAAACAGTGACAATTTTACTTCTTCTTTTCCGATTTGGATTCCTTTTATTTCTTTTTCTTCTCTCATTGTTGTGGCTAAAACTTCCAAAACTATGTTGAATAATAGCGGTGGGAGTGGGTATCCTTGTCTTGTTCCTGATTTTAGAGGAATGGTTTCAGTATTTCACCATTGAGAATGATGTTGCCTGTCGGTTTGTCATATATGGCCTTTATTATGTTGAGGTAAATTCCCTCTATGCCTAGTTTCTGGAGAGTTTTTATCATAAATGGGTGTTGAATTTTGTCAAAAGCTTTTCCTGCATCTATTGAGATGATCATATGTTTTTTATCCTTCAGTTTGTTAATATGCTGTACCACATTGTTTGTTTTGCTTATATTGAAGAATCCTTGCGTTCCTGGGGTAAACCCCACTTGATCATGGTGTATGATCCTTTTAATGTATTGTTGGATTCTATTTCTAGTATTTTGTTGAGGATTTTTACATCTATGCTTATCAGTTATATTGGCCTGTAGTTTTCTTTTTATGTGACATCTTTGTCTTGTTTTGGTATCAGGGTGATGATACCAGGTCTCGTAGAATGAGTTTGGGAGTGCTTCTCCCTCTGCTATATTTTGGAAGAGTTTGAGAAGGATAGGTGTTAGCTCTTCTCTAAATGTTTCATAGAATTCGTCTGTGAAGCCACCTGGTCCTGGGCTTTTGTTTGTTGGAAGCTGTTTAATCACAGTTTCAATTTCATTGCTTGTGACTGGTCTGTTTATATTTTTTATTTCTTCCTGGTTCAGTCTTGCAATATTGTGCTTTTCTAAGAATTTGTCCCTTTCTTACAGGGTTTCCATTTTATTGGCATATAGCTCTTATAGTAATCTCTCATGATCCTTTGAATTTCTGCAGTGTCATTTGTTACTTCTCCTTTTTCATTTCTAATTCTGTTCGAGTCTTCTCCCTTTTTTTCTTGGTGAGTCTGACTAGTGGTTTAGCAATTGTGTTAATCTTCTCAAAGAACCACCTTTTAGTTTTATTGATCTTTGCTCTTGTTTCCTTTTTTTCTTTTCATTTATTTCTGATCTGATCTTTATGAAGTCTTTCCTTCTGCTAACTTTGGTGTGGTTTTGTTCTTCTTTCTCTAATTGCTTTAGGTGCAAGGTTAGCTTGCTTATTTGAGATCTTTCTTGTTTCTTGAAGTAGGATTGTAGTGCTGTAAACTTCCCTCATAGAACTGCTTTCGCTGCATCCTATAGGTTTTGGGTCGTCGTGATTTCATTGTCATTTGTTTCTAGGTATTTTTTGATTTCCTCTTTGACTTCTTCAGTGATCTCTTGGTTATTTAGTTGCGTATAGTTTAGCCTCCATGTGTTTGTTTTTTTTTTTTTTTTTTGCGGTACGCGGGCCTCTCACTGTTGTGGCCTCTCCCGTTGCGGAGCAACAGGCTCTGGATGCGCAGGCTCAGCGGCCATGGCTCACGGGCCCAGCCGCTCTGCGGCATGTGGGATCTTCCCGGACCGGGGCACGAACCCATGTCCCCTGCATCAGCAAGCAGACTCTCAACCACTGCACCACCAGGGAAGCCCTGTTTGTATTTTTTACAAATTTTTTCCTGTAATTGATATCTAGTTTCATAGCATTGTGGTCGGAAATGATACTTGATATGATTTCAATTTTCTTGCATTTACCAAGCCTTGTTTTGTGACCCAAGGTATGATCTATCCTGGAGAATGTTCCATGAGCACTTGAGAAGAAAGTGTATCCTGTTGTTTTTCAATGGAATGTCCTATAAATATCAATTAAGTCCATATTGTTTAATGTGTCATTTAAAGCTTGTGTTTCCTTTTTATTTTCACTTTGGATGATCTGTCCAGTGATTAAAGTGGGGTGTTAAAGTCCCTTACTATGATTGCATTAATGTCGATTTCCCCTTTTATGGCTGTTAGCATTTGCCTTATGTATTGAGGTGCTCGTATGTTGGGTGTGTAAATACTTACAATTGTTATATCTTCTTCTTGAATTGATCTCTTGATCACTATGTAGTGTCCTTGTTTTTCTCTTGTAATAGTCTTTATTTTAAAGTTTATATTGTCTGATATGAGAATTGCTAATCCACCTTTCTCTTGATTTCCATTTGCGAGGAATATGTTTTTCCATCCCCTCACTTTCAGTCTGTATGTGTCCCTAGGTCTGAAGTTGGTCTCTGGTAGACAACATATATACAGGTCTTGTTTTTGTATCCATTCAGCCAGTCTATGTCTTTTGGCTGGAGCACTTAATCCATTTACATTTAAGTTAATTATCAATATGTATGTTCCTATTATCATTTTCTTAATTGTTTTAGGTTTGTTTTTGTAGGTCTTTTCCTTCTCTTGTGTCTCCTGCCTAGAGAAGTTCCTTTAGCATTTGTTGTAAAGCTGGCTTGGTGGTGTTGAATTTTCTTAGCTTTTGCTTCTCTGTAAAGGTTTTACCCTTTCATCACTTTAAATATGTCCTGCCACTCCCTTCTGGCTTGTAGAGTTTCTGCTGAAAGGTCAACTGTTAACCTTATGGGGATTCCCTTGTATGTTATTTGTTGATTTTCCCTTGCTGCTTTTAATATGTTTTCTTTGTATTTAATTTTTGATGGTATGTTTAATATGTGTCTTGGCATGTTTCTCCTTGGATTTATTCTGTATAAGACTCTTTGTCTTTCCTGGACTTGACTGACTATTTCCTTTCTCATGTTAAGGAAGTTTTCAACTCTAATCTCTTCAAATATTTTCTCAGTCCCTTTCTTTTTCTCTTCTTATTCTGGGACCCCTATAATCAATTGTTGGTGCATTTACTGTTGTCTCAGATGTCTCTGAGACTGTCCTCATCCTTTTCATTCTTCTTTCTTTATTCTGCTCTTTGGTAGTTATTTCCACTTTTTTATCTTCCAGGTCACTTATCCATTCTTCTACCTCATTTATTCTGCTATTGATTCTTTCAAGAGAATTTTTAATTTCATTTATTGTGTTGTTCTTCATTGTTTGTTTGCCCTTTAGTTCTTCTAGGTCCTTGTTAAACGTTTTTTGTATTTTCTCCATTCTATTTCCAAGATTTTGGATCATCTTTACTCTCATTACTATGAATTCTTTTTCAGAGAGGCTGCCTATTTCCTCTTCATTTGTTTGGTCTGGTGGATTTTTACCTTGCTCCTTCATCTGCTACATATTTATTTGGCTTCCCATTTTATTTAATTTCCTTTGTTTGTGGTCTCCTTTTCGCAGGCTGCAGGTTCATACTTCCCTTTGTTTTTGGTGTCTTCCCTCAGTGCGTAAGGATTTTTCAGGCATTTGTTTAGGCTTCCTGGTGAAGGGGACTGGTGCTTGTATTCTGGTGGGTGGGGCTGGGTCTTGTCTTTCTGGTGGGCCAGACCACATCCGGTGGTGTATTTTGGCGTGTCTGTGAACTTATTTTGATTTTATGCTGCCTCTCTGGTCATGGGTGGGGTTATGTTCCTGTCTTGCTAGTTGTTTGGCATGGTGTGTCCAGCACTGGATCTTGCTGACTGTTGAATGGACCTGGATCTTAGCATTGAGATGGAGATCTCTGGTAGAGCTCTCGCCTATTGATATTACATGGGGCTGGGAGGTCTCTGATTGTCCAATGTCCTGAACTCGGCTCTCCCACCTTAGAGTCACAGGTCTGACACCCGGCTGGAGCACTAATACCCTGTCAGCAACACAGCTCAGAAGAATAGGGAGAAAGAAAGAAAAAAATAATAATAAATTAAATATTATAAAGTAAAATAAAATATATTGTTAAAGTAAAAAAAAATTAACAAAAAGTAATAAAAGAAAAAATAAGAGAGCAACCATCCCAATAAACAAATCCACCAATGATATTAAGCGCTAGAAACTATACTGAGATAAACATAAAAATCAGAAACAAGTCAGTTGTATACAGCAAACCCCAAGTTTACAGTTGTTTCTAAGGTCCACCAACTCAATTTTGGGTTGATTCATTGTCTATTCAGGATTCCAGTGATGCAGAGTACCTCAAGTTCACTGTGGGTATTTAATACACTGCTCCTGAGGCTGCAGGGAGAAATTTCCCTTTCTCTTCTTTGTTCGCACAGCTCCTGGGGTTCAGCTTTGGATTTGGCCCTGTCTCTGTGTGTAGGTCACCTGAGGGCATCTGTTCTTTGCTCAGACAGGACGGGGTTAAAGTAGCAGCTGATTCAGGGGCTCTGGCTCACTCAGTCCGGGGTGGAGGGAGGGGTACGGAATGCGGGGTGAGCCTGCGGCAGCAGAGACCAGTGTGATGTTGCAACAGTGGGGGATGTGCCATGTGTTCTTCAGGGGAAGCTGTCTCTGGATCACGGGACCCTGGCAGTGGCAGGCTGCACAGGCTCACTGGGGGTGGGGAGGGACGTGTGAATAGTGATCTGTGCTTGCACACAGGATTCTTGGTGGCTGCAGCACCAATGTTAGCATTTCATGCTCATCTCTGGGGTCCACACTGATAGCCACGGCTCATGCCCGCTTGTGAAGGTCATTTAGGCAGTGCTCTGAATCCCCTCTCCTTGCACACCACGAAACAATGGTCTCTTGAATCTTAGGCAGTTCCAGACTTTTTCCCGGACTCCCTCCTGCCTAGCTGTGGTGCACTAGCCCTCTTCAGGCTGTGCTCATTCAGCCAACCCCAGTCCTCTCCCTGGGATCTCACCTCCAAAGCTGAGCCTCAGCTCCCAGACCCCACCCGCCTCGGTGGGTGAGGAGACAAGCCTCTCAGGCTGGTGAGTGCTGGTCGGCACTGATCCTCTATGCAGGAATCTCTCCACTTTGCCTTCTGCACCACTGTTGCTGTGCTCTCCTCTGTGGCTTTGAAGCTTTCCCCAGACCCACCCCCGTCTCCACCAGTGAAGGGGCTTCCTAGTGTGTGTAAACTTTTCCTCCTTCACAGTTCCCTCCCAGAGGTGCAGGTCCTGTCCCTTTTCTTTTGTCTCTGCTTTTTCTTTTTTCTTTTGCCCTACCCAGGTACATGGGGAATTTCTTGCCTTTTGGGAAGTCTGAGGTCTTCTGCCAGCATTCAGTAGGTGTTCAGTAAGAGTTGTTCCACATGTATATGTATTTTTGATGTATTTTTGGGGAGGAAGATGATCTCCACATCTTACTCCTCCACCATCTTGAAGCACCCCTAAGCGTGTGTTTTAATGTATGCAGAATTCTGTTGAAATTTTAGGATGATTCAGGGAGAATTCATATAAATAAATATATAAACCTTTCTCTAATCATTGCTTACTCACACTGCATAATTAGTAGTTGATTAAGCAAAAAATGTTTCTAATACATTAACACTGACCTAATTAACATACAAAAGCATGTAATGAATCCATTTGTAAAAATATGCATAAGATTTTCATATACAAAACTCTTATGGTTTGTGCATAATGACTTACCTGAATTAATTTTGTATTATGTAACAATAATTTAAAATAGCTACTGAATATTAACCCCTAGGCATTCCTGATTGTCCATTATAATTTTCATCCATCTCTCACCTAAATATCTGTCCATAAGCTATATATATTCATCTCCAACAAGACTGATATGATCAAACCACTACTCCCATCTGATGGCCATCGACACCTTCACTTGCAACACTGACCTTCTTTCTACACACATACATCGACTATTTATGGGATTCAGGGAGAATAAAAAGAAATAGTAATGACAATATGTTTTTTCACTCTTCAACTCATTACAAAATGATTTCCACTTTAGATAGTTCTCCTTCAATTCCTTAAAAGACAGTTTTAGACCAATTATGATGTGATAAAAACAGAAGTTATAGATACACATTAACTACCCTTATTTATCCCTTATTGCTCATCACAAGTCATAATACTTTCATCTTCTAGAGCTAACAACTGGCACGATATTAGTGACACCCTTGGATTGTAACTTGGCATCATTGTGAACCTGGAAAGGCTCCTGCTTACAGGAAGTCTAAGGTTTTTGTTTTGGTTTCAGAACACTCATGAAGTTGATAGACAAGTCAATACCTATTTCTCCCCTCTATTCTGGGATTAACTTTTTATAGTATTCTCCTTGACCTCTTCCTATATAATCTGTTCCCAAAATATCAAATCATAGTTGACTCCTTCTGGTCCTTTTTTCCTAAAGCTGTTAAAGCAGAATGTGAGTTTATTTTTCATTGGCTTTTTACACTTATGTATCACTCAATAAAGGACCTAATCATAATTGTCTCATATTTTTGAAACATTATAGGTTGACACATTTGGTAATATTCAGAAATTAGGTATTTATGGCAGATGTTGACCAGTACCACCTTCATCTTGGCCATTGTATATTTTCATTCAAGGCAGACAAAATGTGGTGATTTATTTTAATACTCATCTATTGCTACACAGGAAAGTAATTACAGTTCTGTGGGAATTACCTCATTCACAGGTTGAACCATGTTCATTTCTTCCTACTTCAACTTGGTGATCATATAATACTTTCCCATACTCCTTCTTCCAGTTAATATACTTATCCGTCAAGATGTGAATCTGCTCACAATGAAAACAAGTTGTCACATTTATATAAAGGATATTTAAGCATCTCATTGACTACATCATAAAAAATATCTTATTTCACATTAACAAAGCCAAAAGGATCTCTGGTGTATTTTTTCCCGTATAAGAGACCTCTCAGGCCCACAAAGATGAATTCAAGCCTTTACCAAGTAAATAATCATAGAAGCTGTGGAACTGCACTTTTTCAGAGTTTCCAAGACTTCTGGATTTATAATCTAAATACAAGGTATAACCATAATAAGAACACCTCTCTCAATCCAGAAATTTTCTTGAAAAGATAGATTTTCTATACAAATGCCCTGATGGAGTAGAAGGGCAAGGAAGGCGACAGATCTATCACTCGATTTTAAAGCAAATCTAAATGGTCATATTTTTCCTATTTTATTTCCTATTTGTTATATTTTCTTAGGTCAATAAAACTTTGCTTATGGGGAAATGGGTGCAATTCCAACAAAAAAAGATGAGTCTAATTAATCTTAATGC
Organism: Delphinus delphis; assembly: GCF_949987515.2. Taxonomy (NCBI): domain Eukaryota; kingdom Metazoa; phylum Chordata; class Mammalia; order Artiodactyla; family Delphinidae; genus Delphinus; species Delphinus delphis. The sequence continues at coordinate 84,664,592 of NC_082687.1, read as the reverse complement.
TATACACTCAATATTGAAAAATTCTGGAATAAGGCCTTGGTGTAAAAGTGTCTCACTTTATGTTTGTAAAGAAGACTGTGTTTGCCCAATGTATACCAATGGATCTGAAAAACATTCTAGCTCCCAGACCCCATCCCCATCCCTGTCCAGCAGGAACCCACTTGGATAGATCATGGAAATCCCATAAATATGTTGCTATATTAGATATTGGAAATTATTGATATCACAGAAGCATTTCTATATTGTGAGACACAAAATAATTGTAATCATTTTGAAATAATATAACATTCCCTCAATGTGGATCTAAAACTACATCTCAATCCTACTTTGTGTTTGAATGATCTCTAAATACTCCTTTTTACTTAATGTAATAGCAATCAGTTGAAGCTCGTGTCTGAGATGGAAATTTTTGAATTACATTAAATGCTTTAAGACTAGAGAACATTTCCATATTTGCTTAGAATTATCTAAACTATATTAGATAAAACATATTTACCTCTCAGCTAAGGTGTTTTAAGGCTAATTTCAGCTTGAATGCCCCTTTAAAAATGGAATCTATAATAGAAACTCAGATAAGGGCCTAAGAATATCTGTGCTAATTGTTACCTGTATACATAATAATGCTATTTATTCAACTTTTTCTCCTTTATTGATTGTTTAAATTCTAGGTAGCAATCTTCAGCAAAAACACTTAAACACCAGGATCATAAGCTAGTAAGAATGACATACTGAAGAATGTAACTTCTTTTTTCTTGCATTTTGACTTTTGGCCTGCCTATCTACACAACAATTCTTCAAAATAATTTGGAGAACTGAGAAGTTTCAAGGAGAAGGATGGAAACTTGGAGAACTTTATTGAGACATTTGTACTAAGAATAGTCAGAAAGGAAAAGAAAATAGTATCATTTATCTAAAGATATATTATCTAGAGCTGTGATCTTGTCAATTCTTAGTAGCTGAGTAGGGTCAGTTCCTCTTAGCACTTGAATGTGAGATCTCAGGAGATAATATAAAGGATTGAAAGAAATAGTGTTTGTGATTTCTTTTAAATAAGTTATAACTTTATTCTTCTTTCAGATTTCATCCAGGGCTCATAATAGAGTTAAGGAAACTGTTGGCCATGTTAACTTAAAAAAAAAAAAAAGTTAACAAAAGCAATATTTTATTAGAAATTCCTGGGTATTTTCTTAAATTCATTTGTGTTTTCAGTGTCATTTATAAACTGATATGTCATTATTGTCTTTGTCACATTAGACACATTCTCATTACAAAGTTTCATATTCTGTATGCAAAATAGGTTTAGGATAACTTGATCCAAACACCTGTTCCCATATCTGGGTTCAGGGCTCTTTGCCTGTGCACCCATCAAATTGTGTGTTTCTGAAATTGACTTTATCCTAGCTCTATTCTCACACTTAATGAGATTTATTTGCTTGTATCTCTAGCAGAAATAAAATTTCTATAGGGCTAATTCCCGACTTCTTAATACTTAATTGAAAGCTTGGCCTACAGTAGGTAGTCAACAAATATGTGTTGAATAATAATATGAATTAATAAATAATAATATGAATTAATAAATGAATAATACCAAGATACATAATGCTGGAAAAAACTGAAAAAGGAAAGCCTCTAAATTGGGAATTTCTGAACCTATAAACAACTGTCCTTCAAAACCCATGACAAAATTATGTGCTATTCTTTTTTTTTTTTTTTTTTTGTGGTATGCAGGCCTCTCACTGCTGTGGCCTCTCCCATCGTGGAGCACAGGCTCTGGATGTGTGGGCTCAGTGGCCACAGCTCACGGGACCAGCCACTCCACGTCATGTGGGATCTTCCTGGACCGGGACACGAACCCGTGTCCCCTGCATCGGCAGGCAGACTCCCAACCACTGCACCACCAGGGAAGCCCTGCGCTATTCTTAAGTGTATTTATGTCTTTATTCCATACTGTTTTGTGAGTTTATTTCTATCTTAGATTGAAAAATATCCTAATGGAAACAAATGTTTTCTGACATAAAGTTATAAGTATATGGAAAAGATAGCAAACTCAATGATGTGATTTTAGAAATGCTAAAATATTTCTTCTGATAAATGTAATTGTAATAGGGAAGAACAAATCTGACTACATATTGGATCTGTTTCTTTTGTTAACCTTTATATTCTATTGCTTTTGCTACAAGTTAATCGCTAAAGTGATGTTGCTTATGGCTTAAAGTATACATAATGGCCCATCTCTGGGAGCCCTGCCTCCCATGCCTAAATGTTAAGCTAAAATACCTTTGTTTAGCTCAAAGAAACATCCTGACCAGGCCCATCTATGAATGGCTGCAGGAGAGAAGAAATTAACATATCCCCTCCAGAGTCTGGCTGGAATCAGGAAATATTTGCAATAACATATCATCGTTTTTACTTGACCTCCTCACCTCTACCTCTTTGTTCTATATAAGAAACTAGCATCCAAAGCCAGGCAAGATAGTTCTTGGAACACAAGTCCACCATCTTCTCCGTCTGCTGGCTTTACAAATAAAGTAGCTATTCCTTGCCCCAACAACTCATCTCTCGATTTATTGGCCTGTAGTACAGCAATCAGTATGAACTTAGACTTGGTAGCATAATTATTCCAGAAATTAGAGAATTATATTTGTGATTTATAATTTTAAGATTAAAAACTTTAGGATACAGTAAAAGAGTCTTTCACCTTATCTCTAATGTCCTTCCATTTATGCCATTGAAGTAAAGAATGATTAGTGAAGTAGAATAGAGTCGGATTCCAATTTTTGATCCACTTATTTACTGTCTTGTGGTGAACTGGTATCCTAATTGTTTTCTTTTATATCTGTTAAAAACCTGTGCCTCTCATAGAGTAGAATTCCAATAAATTATTGTAATTCAACATTCTTTTCACAGGTATTTATTAAAACCCTTTTTACATATAAAGCATTTCACCTTAGCTTTGCAAAACTCTGGTGCCCATTTTCTACTTTTTCAAAAGAGAGATCAACATACTGGTTTAAGCAGAAAAAGTTTTCTTGGGATTGCTTATAAATTCAATGCTCCAGATCATTAATCAAAGCCATATTTTTTGGCGACTGTTTCATTTTAACAATAATTAACCAAGAGTTTCATGTAACAGAAATTGAAATTAGCCCCTCCTCTCTCCCTCCCCCCCAAAAAAGAAATTTAAAAAGCCATGAGACTTGGAATACAAGGGATAGGAACAAGCTCTGATCCTTTTCTCTATTCATACATCTGGTGTATGAGGTATGAAACTGTGGAGAGAGAGACTCTTAAAGGAGGTCATTTTGAAAGCTGTTGAAAATGTCTCCCAGTTTGGCAGTAGCTCTTACCTTGGCCTCAGTCTCAGAAGCTTGTCGCAAAACAAGTGATATCAAACTCATGCATACTCTAACAATTTTGAGCTTCAGTCATTAGATTTCAGAAAACATATACAAAATACTCTCCAAAAATCAATTATACAGCAGAATAATACTCATATTGAAATATTAATAAAGGTCCTAAGAAACTTTTCATTTATTTTTTCTCCAAATATAGTAAATTTCTTCTCACTTACTATACATTGTTTAAATTTGTGTAACATAAATAATACATAAATAAATAATTTATCAGAAAAACACTTTTTGTTCACCTTCTCAAGTTCCACAGCATGTTGTTATTCATATTCCTCAGGTAAGATAAACACCTATGTCAGCTGAGTATTGGTCAATACGCATAAAGTGTAAAACCATTAGGTTGACTCGTATCAACTTTTGGTAATTGCTAAGAAACATTAGAATGTTTAATTTAAAAGGAAAAGTAAATGTGCATAGATTGATCTTCTTATCATCTAGTTCAGTATATTTTCTGTGTAAATACACTTCATTATTATTATTTTTTTTGTGTGGTACGCGGGCCTCTCACTGTTGTGGCCTCTCCAATTGCAGAGCACAGGATCCGGACGTGCAGGCTCAGCGGCCATAGCTCACGGGCCCAGCCGCTCCGTGGCATGTTAGATCTTCCCGGACCAGGGCACGAACCCGTGTCCCCTGCATTGGCAGGTGGACTCTCAACCACTGTGCCACCAGGGAAGCCCCATTATTTTGAATTTAGTACAATGGTAATATAGATAAAATTCTAATATTGAACAAAATATATATATAACAAAATGAAACATCTAAGCTCTTTACAGAGTAGGTAATATTTTTCATTTGATTTAAAGAAATAAACTCTTAGAAATAAGATGCAATGTCTTGACAGACACAAAATTTACAAGGATAACTCTCATTAGTCTCAAGGGGTTCTAAATAAGGATCCCAAAATTCGTCAGATTATCCAGTGTTAGAAATAGTGTATCTAAGATTTCTTGGTATATGAACTAATCTGGAAGAGTCTTAGAGATTATCATTCTAGTGAAATTCTTCCTTCTCTTTTACTCTCCAAGAGTTAAAAATAAGAGCAAATTGTGTCCGTGTTCTATTCAGTCTGAATGTAATCAAATGGATTTGTTGATTTGAGCCTAATTTTATTCTCACATGAGATGCTACGGAATAAAATCAGAAATAAATTGGCACCGTAGTTACAATTCTATTCCCAGGTTTTAACAAGATGTTCACAGAGAATAGTATTTCAATAGATGTCAGGAAATAGAGGGAATGTAAATTAGCATTTTTTTTCTTAAAATAAATTTTACAAATAGACATAAGTAGGTGTGTGGACACAAAAAGCTTTTTTTTCTTAAGTAAATACCAAATCAAGAAAATGAGTATCCAGTTCTTTGTTGAACTCCAATCTTCTGTATTTTTTTCATTTTATTTTTTCGTTTTTGACTTCACTCAGCCCAGAAACTGACACAGTTCTAGTTATCAATACATAAAACCATTATGCGATAATAGTAGCGACAATAATATCAATAAATTAGTAAATAAATTTATTGAGCAATTATAAGATACAGTGAGATATTTAACATAAATTTCCATTTAATGGATTAATTTTGTGGAATAGTTTTCATTTAATCCACAAAAAAACACTTCAAGGAAGTTACTTTTATAATCTGAATTTTACAAAAGAAGAACCTAAAGCAGAGAGTGGCCATATGGTACATCAAACTTAAAACAGCTACTACTGAAAAACTAATGTTTAAAAAAAAAAAAAAAGAATTCCTTATTTATTGCATTACATTAACCCTTTATCTCACTTTTACTATAATTTATCAACTCAAGGACCAAATCTTATTGTTCACAGTTGATAATACTCTATTGATGGGAGTATGAAACATATTTTTTCCTCAACAGTTATTCATTATCAACTATGTGCTTTACAATGACTTCCTTGAATAGTTCTCAGTGATCAGTTGTGAAGTAGTTTCAGTCCTTCAGTAGTAATCTGTTCTGCTGCTACTTATTTTGTTTCATTCCTGGCATTTTGCCTACAAGTTGGTTGGCATTTCCTCCTCTATCCTGTTTCTTATTGGCTAATTAGCTTTGTCAACCAGCACAACGTTTTTTCCTTTGGTTTGATCATGAAATTCCTAATTCTTAGCTGATAGAAAGACTCTAGATCTCATAGTGGAGCAGAAGAAACTGAAGTATCTTGAAGCCCAATGAGGGCTAAAGAAGTTCAGGGAGCTAATTTTGCCATTTTTTCAAATTTCCTGGATTATTCTTTAATCAAATTATGACTATGAAGAGCAATTTCTCAGAATTTAGTTTTTGCTGATTGGTAATGTGACAAATATATTCCAAGTTTCTTGAGAAAAGAATAAAACTCAGAGTCAAGAGGATGTAAAGGGCATTCATTACAGCGAAGCTGAAAAATCACCTTCATATGACTTTCTCTACCTATTTATGCTTTTCCTTCTTAGTAATCCCTCTCTCTTCCTCTACTGTCCCTCTCATTTTCTTCCTTCTTTTTCTGCTTTCCATCTTTATCTGTTTATCTACAACCACACACATATATATCTACAAATCTACATACAGATACGAAGATTGATTGACAGATGATAAATGGATAGATTGATAGGTATATGTATACATATGTAAATCAGAGTATTCTGGGGTGTTTCATTATTTCTGTAGAAGACTGAAAGCTCAGAATAATTCACTAGATGGCAAATAATCACATATCCTTAAACTAGGTGCTTGAATGAATATCTACAAAGAATGGACTAAAGATTGTGAAACAGCTTTTGCTAACAATATTCTTTACCTTCACGTAGGCTACTGAAGTAAAGTTGAAACATTCACTGGAAGGTTGAGAAGCTGATAGCAAAGATGTCCTTAGAGAGATCAAAGTGCATTGTGACCCCTTTGTAGAGTCTGAGGAAGCAAGAAGAAGTATTTGGAATATGCCAGGAGAAAGTCTCAATCAGATAGACTGACTAGCTCAGCCTGAGACAAAAGAGCAAAGAGAGACAAAATTGCATTAGCAGAAAGCTGCACTTACAGGTTCTGCCAGGATAAGGAATGTACATGTGACAGAATTTACTGTGGGTTACTTTGGGAAGAACAGAAGTCCTACTGAAGATGTTATAGACTCATGACTCACTTCACCAGAAAGTGACTTGAGGTGGAGAATTCAATGTGGAGCTGATAGGTAAGGTGCCAGTTGGGGTGGTAATCCCAGTGCCAAAGGAGCTGCAGGCAAGAGATCTCCAACTGTGTGTGCATGCATGCGCACACACGCGAAATAACATGAGCTCCCCTTGAAAGGAAGGTTCATTAAATATTTGATATCAGCCACACCCAGCTTACAACTGTAGCAGTCCGTCAAAAACATGTTTCCCTTTTCTTGCTCCTCTTCCCACTCCCTTTTCAGGAGTTGTGTTAAACAGCAGCTAAGTGAGAGAAAGAGGAGATTAATTGAGAAATAGAGAAGGGGAGGAGCCAACTTTGCTTTCTTCCTAACTGTAGGTTTCTTGGGCTGAGGTTGGCACAAGGGAAAAGTTATACAGATGAGACTGTTATGTTTTTATATTTCTGGACTGAAATTTGTACCTAGCAATGATAACATTCACCTATTATCTAGGGGTAATCAGAAAAGTTATGAGACATACCAGGGATTGGAGATGTAGGAGTGGAGTTGAGTGGGATTGGAGGAAGGAAAAAGATGATCAGCAAGGAAAATGAAGCAACTATTTGAAAGGGTGAAGAATTACTTCCTGTTTGACTCCTACAGAACACAGCTTGTTCAATTATATGCATAATCATGATTATTATGTGCCATTCACTGGGCTAAGTGCTTTATATTCATTATCTTCTTTGAATTCATTTAAATTCAAGTGTAAATGGCAAATATTGCCTTGCTTGATAATTAAAAGGGCACTGTGGAAGAAAATCGACTAGGACACCATGAGCACAGTCTTCACTGACGAATGCTGGGGATGAAAAGGCTCTGGAAGAGAGTTCAGACTTGAGGAAGGAGGGGGGATATATGGATCTTCAGCAGGAGGATGTCTATTGAAGCTCAGCTAGTTTCAAAAATGTGAATACAATTGTTCTTGAAGACTAGTAGCCACTGTTTGGGCAGTGTTTATTGAGAGTTGTGAAGAGAAACAGAGGGTAAATCATGTGCAGGAGAAATTGTCAAGAAACTGATGCAGAATACAAGATCTTGTGAAAGTGAAGTTTTCAGAGGAAAATCTCAAGCCTTTCAGTGTCTCTCACATGGCTTTCACATCAGCAAAACTTTAGCATTTATAGCCCCATCACGGAAAAAAAAAATTCTTTGGGCAACTGATTTTAACTTTTAGATATATGGGCAGTAGAGAGAGAATTTTTTTAAAGGACAAATATATTCTTTCTTGGTATATTTTTCAAGCCAGGTTAGTTTTATTTGGAAAACTAAGACTCCAAAGATTCAAAAAATTCTTGGGAAAATAAGTTCTGAAAGGTTGAGTGTGCTGATTTTGCATTGTTTACCCCAAAATCAAGCTAAGAAATTCTCTTACCTATGAGTTATGATTTGGAGAATATGTTAGAAGTGTTAAAAACATATCCTGTGAAGAGGTTCAGAACAAGCTACCCCCAAATAGGTCACTTTTGTACGTGGATTATTTGGGCTGAAAATGATCAAGGACCAAAAGACTTAGGAAGACCTTTTTACCTCCCCCTCAACTACCTAAAATAATTTAGATAGAGGACCTGACTCAGAGAGAGAAAGCTATTACCAGAGATAACTTTTTTATCTCTGAGCCTTTTCATTGTGAAAAGGCTCAACTACCTAAAATAATTTAGATAGGGGACCTGACTCAGAGAGAGAAAGCTATTACCAGAGATAACTTTTTTTCTGAATGACCCATCTGTATGGCAGGGCAAACATCTAATTACCAAGCTTGGGCTCTTCCTATCATCCTGTGAATTACCCTGCTTCCCTTTGAAGCCCCAGGCCCTATTCCAATCCTTAGCTCAGAATAGCATATAAACCTCAACTGCCCAACTTACTTTGGGTCTTATATCTTTAGGTATCCTGTTTGTATGAAATTAAACTTTTTCTCCTGTTTATCTGTATTATATCAATTTATTTATTAGATCAGCCAAAGAACCTAGAAGCATAGAGAAAATTTCTTTCCTCCCCAACACTTGTCATTATGATCTCTAATTTTCCAACCACATTCCTTAAGCCATCTTTAAAAAAAAAAAAAAAAAGTATATTTTGAGGGCAATTTTTAAAAACTGGCCATAACCAAATTGGCCTTGTCCATTTAACCAAATACAAGAAAAAAAAAAAAAAAAAGGAACAAGTATGCAAGACTCTCCTATCTATTTGCAAACATTTAAAATATGAATTTCCCCTAAAATATAGATTAAAAACAAATTGGGAGCTTTCTAGCTATTTACAGATAGAATACTTTTATATACATAGTAAGGACAAGTATTATGAAAATATTTTATCTATTTTTATGCTTCATATAAAATAGTATTTTTCAAAAACTTGTTAGATATTTTATTGTTCCCTAGTCGTACACATCTTCTGACAATATCTTACACTTGATCTGAAAAAAAGATGGTAGTTACAAGGTGAAGGCTCAAAGAACCAGCTCTCATCAAATATAAGAAAATATTGATTTTGTGATCCACTATTATTTTAGGTAATGTTAAGAAAAGAAAAAATACTGACAATTAAAACAGAACACATTGTTAAAATACTGACAAAACAGAACCCAATGTTTTCTTATCATTTAGAATTTTTATTTTCTGTTTTTTTAGACTCATTTTGATATATGTTTTTATCATATATCAAACTTGAGCACATGTGAAATGAAACTATAAGTGAAATAAAATGGTTAAAGCATTCCAAAAATATCTTCTTATACAGAGTTTGGTATTACCAAATCACATTGTCTCAGGGTGGTCAATGTCAGTTTTTCCATGTAGCATCATTCTTTGTGCCATCAAAGCAACTACACAGTAGCATTTCTTAAATAAGTCTTCCACCATTTTCTTCAGGATGTTCTTCCAAACTGATAAAACCCATACTGCAAGTTTCAATTTGCAGGCACCTGCTTTGTCAATAACAGTGGCATCAACAACTGATGCCTGGATTGTTGTGATTGTAAAAGGTCTTGTATTTCATAATGTTTAACGTGAAGAATGTGCACCTTGGAATTCACAAAATATTATAGGAAAGCTTAATAGTGTCTTTCAAATGTACTCTTAGAAAAAAGGAATACCTTACATTTCCTCGATACTTGATTTAGGATGTAAAATGATGGGAACAAAGTAACATTTGCATTTGAAAGATTTTCATTTAATTCCTCAGTTGTAAAGCAAGGAAAAGGTATTGAAACCTATTCATTCTGTGCTTTCTTACACTGTGGTTCTCTATTTTTTACATTCTTCTTTTTTTTCTTTGTCTTTGCTTTGTTTTGTTTCCTCTATTCTTTTTTTTTACCTTTGACTATCCCAAGAATCTGAGAGCCTTTAAGACCCTCATTTAACTCTGAGAACATAAAAAATAGTTCCTAATACAAACTAATTAAAGTAATTATTAAACATGAAAAGCCACCCTCACCATTAACTCTTGACTTAACCCAGTTTTTTTCTTCCTCAGCTTCTAAAAAGCATTCAAAGTTTCTTTGTTCTGCTGCTCCCCTGCCAATCTCTTAGGAAGTTAAACCTTGCTTGTTAATTTCTTTGGGCTAAAGAATTCTGAATTCTTTGGTGGTCAGTGCTCAGTTGTTTGGGAAAGGACACATAAGAATAATAGGCACATGAAATAGGCAGACTTTAGAAAGACAGGAGGCTTGAAAAATTTATGCCACATGACATGACATCACATGTTATGTAGAAGTACCACTGTGCTCTGTGTATTTCCACTCTAGTTATTTAGGAAATATCTGTAAGGAATTTGAGCCATTATGGAAGTAATTTTGGTTATTTTTAATATTGTTTTGGTGAATACACCATAATGAGAAATTGGCCACGTAGGTTACAAGTTTATTAGTGGTACCAAGAGTCCCAAATGCAAATGTATCCAGAGAGCAACACATAAGGAAAACAGACAGTGTTTCCCTTAAGAGAAACATGAGAAGTGTGGCAAACTGGAAAGGACACATTCCAATTAAAACTATTCAAATTCAAACATTTTCTTAACAGTTTGGACAAACACAACTGCAGCCTCAACAACAGCCATTGCAGCCTCAATTAAATTGAAGCTAGCAGTGTAAAACTTAGACATTACACAAATGACTTAAACAACTCTTGATCACACTTGCCGTGGGATCAAATTAATGAAAAAATGAAAGAGTTGGGATTTGAAGCTGTGGGTTAAGGCCTAAAGTTAAAGCCTAATATTATGCACTACTTTGGCATATGGTGAAACCAGGAGGGCCTTGAATGGCTTAACCACAAGTTCCCCTTCTGACTCTGTTCCCAAGGATAAGGTCCCTAGCCAAACAACTCTCCTTACCAAGGAGACCAGGTAGAGTTCTGGTATATCCCTGAGGACCAGGTTTCACTTCCTAGCTAGGCTGTGGAATTGTTCCAAAAAGCTAATCACATCCTGCCTAGGAACAAGAGGTCACAGCATCCTCTTGATACTATAAAGTGTGCCTCCCACAGCCCTGGTTTTTCTCTGTTTCTGGGTGCAACTCTCATGGAACCCTTTGTGGCATGCACTGTCCTCCTTCCCTGTGCTGTGATTAGATGTGGCAAACAAACTGTTGTCTATCTCATCTGTCCAGTGTCATGAGTCCTGCATTCAGCCATCCCCATAGCCCTGGGGGGAGGGAGGATCCCTCCCTCATAAATGGGGTGAAGAGGAATCATTAAAGCAGAGGTAGTGGCCTCACGCAGAATAAATGTTCAAAAACTTTGTTGAATTATTTGTGATTAAGGACAAGTATAAGAGTTAATACACAAAATTTCATTTGTGGCCATTTGCTACTTGTTTGCAAAGAATTTAGATGCTTCCAAATACTGAAAATTAAATAACCAAACTTCACAAAACCAGTAAATCTCTATTCCATGAAGGAGAAGATGTTTTGTAACATTTAGAGTGTCAAAATAAGTACTGAATTATTTCTGAAGGGCTGTTGTGCAAGCATCCTTTCCTTGGGGCTTCCAAAAAGTTTGGTCTTTAACCCCCAAAGCCTAAAAACTGACTCAGGATAGAAATGCTTTTAGTGTTCTCTCCTTTCATTATCCTGCCTCTAGGTTGTGTTAAAAGGAAAAGAGAGCCTCTCAGTTTGCTATAGCTTTAGAAAGTTTGCCTGTCTTGTCATGCAAAGAAAAGCATTGGGGATTTGTTTATGTGTTGCTTCACAAGTTTTAACTTATTACCCTTGAAAAAATAAGTTTGATAAATCACCATGCATATATCATAAAGTTATGTGAATATTAAAGGCTTAATCTTTGCATTTGGGAAACTTATATGTCTAATGTTAAGTAACTACTCAATAAATATCTGCCAGCTGAATATATGTGCTATAATGGCCAATACACTACTGTGTTAGAGTGCTAGGAAATGTGTCAGTTAAGTAAACCATGAAATTGTTATTATGCAATTTTACTTACATTTTAAAATTATCTTCTTGGAATAATTTCTAACATTTGTCATTATAATCAATACATTTCATAGTTGTTATTTAATTAGGTCTTTTTTTCCTTTCTTCTTTACTGATTTTTATTAGATTATGACAGTCATGATTGCTAAAGGTAGTAAATTGTGCTGCTGTCAGTTCATAGTATATCACCACAGATAACAATTGGGAATGTACTTTAAATGGTCTTCTCACAATTAATGGCAGTTTGAGTTGGTCAACACATACTATCACTTTGTGCCTTTGTCACCAATAGCTTTTTTTTTTTTTTGACCTCTGTCTTGGAGTAAAGACCATAGAAATATAAATTTACCTACTGCATATAAAAATTTATGGGGTTAGATTAGCTAGTAAAAAGTATGCTAATTCAATTCAAATGTAACAATAGTAAACAATTATTGAATAGTTACTATGTGTCAGGCACTGTGCTAATGGGACTTATAGCTCTATTTAATTTTTCTAATAGTCCTGCAAGCAACTTATATCAAGTCCATTATACAGGAAATGAAGCTGAAGGTAAGTGAAATAATTTTTCCTTATATTTTTTCCTTATATGGTACATAATGACTAAAATGATTAATTTAATGTGTGAATTTGGCTAGACCACAGTACCTGGAGGTATTCCCTCTTCCTCTTTTGAAAGAGTTTAGGAGGATTTGTGTTAATTCTTTAAATGTTTGATAGAATTTACCAGTGAAGCCATCTGGCCCTGGAGTTTTCTGTGTTGAGAGTTTTTTCTTACTGTCTTAATCTCTTGACTTATTATTGGTCTGTTCTAATTTTCTGTTTCTTACTGACTGAGTCTTTGTAGGTTATGTGTTTCTAGAAATGTATCCATTAATTATAGGTTATGTAGTTTGTTGGCATATAATATAATTGTTCATAGTAGTCTCATTATTCTCTGTATTTCTGTAGTAGTTGTAATATCTCCTCTTTAATTTCTAATTTTATTTATTTGAGTCTACTCTCTTTTTTCTCTTAGTCTAGCTAAAGGTTTGTCAAGTTTGCTTATGTTTATCTTTTTGAAGAACCAGCTTTTAGTTTCGTTGATATTATCTATTTTTTTTTTTCTGGTCTCTATTTCATTTATTTCCACTCTGATTTTTATTATTTCCTTCCTTCTGCTAGCTTTAGAATTAATTTGTTCTTCTGTTTCTTGTTCCTTGTGGTGTACACTTAGGTTATTTATTTGAGGTCATTCTAATTTCTTAATGTATGTGTTTATTGCTGTAAACATTCCTATCAGAACTGCTTTTGCTGCATCCCTCAAATTTTGATATGTTGTATTTCTATTTTCATTTGTTTTGAGATAATTTTTGATTTGTTTTTAATTTTTTTGACACATTGGTTGTTTAGGAGTATGTTGTTTAGCTTTCACATATTTGAAGATCCATTAACTTCCTCCTGTTATTGATTTACAATTTTATGTCCCTATGGTCAGAGAAGACAGTTGGTATGATTTCAGTCTTCTCAATTTTGCTAAGGTTAGCTTTGTGGCCTGCCATATGATCTATCCTGGAGAAAGTTCCATGTGAATTTGAGAAGAATGTGTATCCTTCTGCTGTTGGACAAAATGTTCTATATATGTCTGTTAAGTCTATTTGTCTTAAAGTGTGGCTCAATTCTAATATTTCCTTGCTGATTTTTCTGTCTGGATGATTTCCCCTTTGTGGTGTATTGAAGCCCTTACTATTATTGTATTGTCTGTTTCTCCCTTAAAATCTGATAGTATTTGCTTAATATATTTGGATATTCATATGTGGGGAGTATATATATTTATGATTGGCATATCTTCTTCATGTATTGACACCTTTATCATTATATAATGACCTTATTTGTCTCTTGTTAACATCTTTGGCTTAAAGTCTATTTTCTCTGATATAAATATGGCTAAACCTGCTTTTTTTGTTACCATTTGCTTGAAGTATCATATTTCACCCCTTTACTTTGAGTCTATATTTATCTTTGGAGCTAAGTCTCTTAAAGGCAACACATATTTAGATCTTGTTTTTTTAATTCATCCAGCCACTCTGTGCCTTTCAATTGGTGAGTTCAACTACTTACATTTAGGGTGATTATTAATATATGAGAACTTACCATTACCATTTTATCTTTGGTTTTCTGGTTGTATTTCTATTTCTTTTTCTTTGTATTTCTGTTTACCATTTTCAGTTAGTGGTTTTCTGTAATGCTTTGTTCAGTTTCCTTTTTTTTATATTCTGTGTTTGCTCTAGATTTTTGTTTCATGATTACCATAAGGTTTGTATGAAACATCTCACAGAAAAAACTGCTGGTAGCAACTTATCTTCACTTGTCTCTACAGGTTCTGTCATTTTCCTCCTCCATTTTATATTTTTATGGTCACAAATATCCCTTTTTATGTTGTCAGTTTGTAACCAAGTTGTAGTAACTATAGTTATTTTTACTTTTTTCCTTTAACCTTTATTTTATAAATGTGCTTAACTCCCTCTTTTAAAGAAGAGTTACAATTTTCTGATTCTGTCTACTCAAAATTTTGTATACTTTTATCTTTTTATTTCAGGTATAAGAGCTCTTTTCAACATTGCCTGTAAGGCAGGCCTGGTGGTGGTAAACTCCTTTAAATAACCTTTCTGAACCCTTCTTCTCATCTCCTCCCAGAATACACATTATTCTTCTGTTTCTCCGAATGGAGTGTGATAGATCTTGGAGGGTTTCTTAGATGTTAAATCTTAGTTCTCTCTCCTCTTCCACCTGAAACATTTCTATATTGCTATTTTTTAGAACGCTTGTTCTCTCTTCCGTCCAATCTGCTCTATTTCCACTGCTTTCTAATGCATTCTTCATGTCATGTACTGAGCTCTTCAACTCCAGAATTTGTTTGGTTCTTTTAGAATTTTAGTTTCTTTGGTAAAGTACTCCTTCTTTTCATTAATTTTATTTATGATTTTACTGAACTGCTTTTCTGAGTTTTCTAATATCTTGTTTCTTCCCAAAAACTATTTTGAATTTTCTATCAGTTGGAACCTAATAGTCTGTGATTTTGAGTTTAGTTGCTGGAAAACTGTTATTTTCTTTGTTTCTTTCTTTTCTTTGTGTGGTACATATTACCATGATTTTTCATAGTGTTTGGTGAGATGTGTCTCTGCCAGCACATTTGAGGTAGGAAGAACCTTTCTTATTTAAGGCAAAGCTTTGTTTACTTTGATTTCAACAGATTAACAGGTTGGGGACCGGAACTGACCAAAAAGGTACCCCACATCCAAAGAAAAAGGAGAAGCAACAATGAGATGGTAGGAGGGGTGCAATCACAATAAAATCAAATCCCATAACTGCTGGGTGGGGGACTCACAAACTGGAGAACACTTATACCACAGAAGTCCACCCACTGGAGTAAAGGTTCTGAGCTCCACGTCAGGCTTCCTAACCTGGGGGTCCAGCAATGGGAGGAGGAATTCCTAGAGAATCAGACTTTGAAGGTTAGCAGGATTTGATTACAGGACATCAACAGGACTAGGGGAAAAAGAAACTTCACTCTTGGAGGGCACACACAAAGTAGTTTGTGCATCAGGACCCAGGGGAATGAGCAGTGACCCCATAGGAAATTGAACAGGACCTACCTGCTAGTGTTGGAGGGTCTCCTGCAGAGGCAGGGGGTGGCTATGGCTTACCACGGGGACAAGGACACTGACAGCAGAAGTTTTGGGAAGTACTCCTTGGTGTAAGCCATCTCAGAGTCTGCCATTAGCCCCACCAAAGAGCCGGGTAGGCTCCAGTTCTGGGTTGCCTCAGGCCAAACAATCAACAGGGAAGGAACCTAGCTCCACCCATCAGCAGACAAGCTGATTAAAGTTTTACTGAACTGAGTTTTGCCCGCCAGAGCAACACCCAGCTCTATCCACACATCAGGAAGTCCCTCCCATCAGGAAGCTTGCACAAGCCTCTTAGATAGCCTCATCCACCAGTGGGCAGATAAGAGAAGCAAGAAGAACTACAGTTCTGGAGCCTGTGGAACACAAACCACATTCACAGAAAGACAGACAAAATGAAAAGGCAGAGAACTAGGTACCAGATGAAGGAACAAGATAAAACCACAGAAAAACAATTAAATGAAGTGGAGATAAGCAGCCTTCCAGAAAAAAGAATTCAGAATAATGATAGTGAAGAGGATCCAGGACCTCAGAAAAAGAATGGAGGCAAAGATGGAGAAGATGTGAGAAATGTTTAACAAAGACCTAAAAGAATTAAAGAACAAACAAACAGAGATGAACAATACAATAACTGAAATGAAAAATACACTAGAAGGAAACAATAGCAGAAAAACTGAGGCAGAAGAACATTATAAGTGACCTGGAAGACAGAATGATGGAATTCACTGCTGCGGAACAGACTAAAGAAAAAAGAATAAAAAGAAATGAAGACAGCCTAAGAGACCTCCCTCTGGGACAACACTAAATGCACCAATATTCACATTACAAGGGTCCCAGAAGGAGAAGAGAGAGAGAAAGGACCCAAGAAAATATTTGAACAGATTATAGTTGGAAACTTCCCTGATTTGGAAAGGAAATAACCACCCAAGTCCAGGAAGTGCAGAGAGTCACAGGCAGGATAAAGACAAGAAAAACACAACAAGACACATACTAATCAAACTGACAAAAATTAAAGACAAAGAAAGAATATTAAAAGCAACAAGGGAAAAATCACAAATAACACACAAGGGAACTCCCATAAGGTTAACAGTTGATTTCTCAGCAGAAATTCTGCAAGCCAGAAGGGAGCAGCATGATATATTTAAAGTGATGAAAGGAAGAACCAACAACCAAGATGACTCTACTTGGCAAGGACCTCATTCAGATTCAACAGAGAAATCAAAAACTTTACAGACAAGCAAAAGCTAAGAGAATTCAGCACCACAAAACCAGCTCTACAATAAATGTTAAAGGAACTTCTCTAAGTGGCAAACACAAGAGAAGAAAAGGACCTACAAAAAGAAACCCAAAACAATTATGAAAATGGTAAAAGGAACATACATATTAATAATTACCTTAAATGTTAATGGATTAAATTCTCCAACCAAGAGATACAGGCTCGCTTAATGGATAAAAAAACAAGACCCATATATATGCTGTCTACCAGAGACCCACTTAGGACCTAGGGACACGTACAGACTGAAAGTTAAGGGATGGAAAAAGATATTCCATGCAAATGGAAATCAAAAAAAGCTGGAGTAGCAATACTCATTTCAGATAAAATAGACTTCAAAGTAAAGAATGTTACAAGAGACAAGGAAGGACATGACATAATGATCAAGGGTTCAATCCAAGAAGAAGATGTAACAATTATAAATATATATGGACCCAACATAGGAGCACCTCAATACATAAGGCAAATGCTAACATCTATAAAAGAGGAAATCATCAGTAACACAATAGTGAGAGACATTAACACCTCACTTACACAAATGGACAGATCATCAAGAAAGAAAATTAATAAGGAAACAAAAGCTTTAAATGATACAATAGACCAGATAGATTTAATTGATATTTATAAGACATTCCAAATGAAAACAGCAGATTACACTTTCTTCTCAAGTGCACAGAGAACATTCTCCAGGATAGATCACATCTTGAGTCACAAATCAAGCCTTGTTAAATTTAAGAAAATTAACATCATGTCAAGCATCTTTTCCGATCAAAACACTATAAGATTAGAAATAAATTACCAGGGAAAAAACCCTAAAAATCACAAACACATGGAGGCAAATAATACATTACTAAATAGCCAAGAGATCACTGAAGAAATCAAAGAGGAAATCAAAAAATACCTAGAGATATATGACAATGAAAACACGATGACCCAAAACCTATGGGATGCAGCAAAAGCAGTACTAGGAGGGAAGTTTACAGGAATAAAATCCACCTCAACAAACAAGAAAAATCTCAAATAAACAATCTAACGTTACACCTAAAGCACCTAGGGAAAGAAAAACAAACAAAACCCAAATTTAGTAGAAGGAAAGAAATCATAAAGATAAGAGCAGAAATAAATGAAATAGAAACAAAGAAGACAATAACAAAGATCAGTGAGACCAAAAGCTGGTTCTTTGAGGAGATAAAAAAATGATAAACCTTAGCCAGACTCATCAAGAAAAAGAGGGAGACAACACAAATCAATAAAATTAGAAATGAAAAAGGAGAAGTTACAGTGGATGCCACAGAAATACAAAGCATCATAGAGACTACTACAAGCAACTCTATGCCAATAAAATGGACAACCTGGAAGAAATGGACAAATTTTAGAAAGGTATAACCTTTCAAGACTGGACCAGGAAGAAATGGAAAATATGAACAGACCAATCACACAATCACAAGTAATGAAATTGACACTGTGATGAAAAATCTTCCAAAAAACAGAAGTCCAGGACCAGATGACTTCACAGGTGAATTCTATCAAACATTAAGGAAGAGCTAACCTTCATCCTTCTCAAACTCTTCCAAAAAATTGCAGAGGAACTAGCATTCCCAAACTCATTCTATGAGGCCACAATCACCCTGATACCTAAACCAGAGAGAGATATTACAAAAAAAAAAAAAAAAAGAAAAGAAAAGAAAATTATAGACCAATATCACTGATAAATACAGATGAAAAATCCTCAACAAAATACTAGCAAACAGAATACAAAAGCACATTAAAAAGATTGTAAACCATGATAAAGTGGGATTTATCCCAGGGATGCAAGGATTCTTCAATATATGCAAATCAGTCAGTGTGATACACCATATTAACAAACTGAAGAATAAAAACCATATGATCATCTCAATAGATGCAGAAAAAAGCCCTTGACAAAATTTAACACCAATTTATGATAAAAACTCTCCAGAAAGTGGACACAGAGAGAACATACCTCCACGTAATCAAGGCCATATATGACAAACCCACAGCAAACATCATTCTCAATGGTGAAAAACTGAAACCATTTTCTCTAAGATCAGTAATAAGACAAGGATGTGCACTCTCACCACTATTATTCAACATAGATTTGGAAGTCCTAGCCCTGGCAATCAGAGAAGAAAAATAAATAAAAGGTATAAAAATTGGAAAAGAAGAAGTAAAAGTGTAACCGTTTGCAGATGACATGATGCTATACATAGAGAATCCTAAAGATGCCACAAAAAAACTACTTGAGCTAATCAATGAATTTGGTAAAGTTGAAGTATACAAAATTAATGCACAGAAATCTCTTGTATTCCTTTACACTAACAATGAGAGATCAGAGAGGGAAATTAAGGAAACAATCCCATTCACCACTGTGACAAAAAGAATAAAATACCCAGGAATAAACCTATCTAAGGAGATAAAGGACCTGTACTCAGGAAACTATGACACTGATGAAAGAAATCAAAGATGACACAAACAGAGGGAGAGATATAGCATGTTCCTGGATTGGAAGAATCAATATTGTCAAAATGACTATACTACCCAAAACAGTCTACATATTCAATTCAATCTGTATCAAATTACCAATGGATTTTTTTTACAGAAGTAGAACAAAATAACTTAAAATTTGTATGGAGATACAAAAGACCCTGAATAGCCAAAGCAATCTTGAGAGAAAAAACGGAGCTGGAGGATCAGACTCCCTGGCTTCAGACTATATTATAAAGCTACAGTCATCAAGACAGTATGGTACTGGCACAAAAACAGAAATATAGATGGAACAGGATAGAAATCCCAGAGATTACCACACGCAGCTATGGTCAACTAATCTATGACAAAGGAGGCAAGGAGATACAATGGAGAAAAGAGAGTCTCTTCAATAAGTGGTGCTGAGAAAACTGGACAGCTACATGTAAAAGAATGAAATTAGAATACTCCCTAACACCATACACAAAAAGTAAACTCAAAATGGATTAAAGACCTAAATGTAAGGCTGGACACTCTAAAACTCTTAGAGGAAAACAGTAAGAACACTCTTTGATATAAATCACAGGAAGATCTCTTTGACCCACCTCCTACAGTAATGAAAATAAAAATAAACAAATGGGACCTAATGAAACTTAAAAGCTTTTGCACAGCAAAGGAAACTATAAACAAGATGAAAAGACACCCCTCAGAGTGGGAGAAAATATTTGGAAAATAATCAACAGACAAAGGATTATTCTCCAAAATATATAAACAGCTCATGCAGCTCAATATTTAAAAAAACAAACAACTCAATCAAAAATTGACAGAAGACCTAAGTAACATCTCTCCAAAGAAGACTTACAGTTGGCCAAGAGGCACATGAAAAGATGCTCAACATCACTAATTATTAGAGAAATGAGAATCAAAACTACAATGAGGTGTCTCCTCACACCGGTTAGAATGGACATCATCAGAAAATCTACAAACAACAGATGATGGAGAGGGTGTGGAGTAAAGGGAACCCTCTTGTACTGTTGGTGATAATATAAATTGATACAGCCACTATGGAGAACGGGATGGATTTTCCTTAAAAACTAAAAATAGAATAACCATATGACCCAGCAATCCCACTACTGGGCATATACCCAGAGAAAACCGTAATTCAAAAAGGCATATGCATCCCAATGTTCATTGCAAAACTGTTTACAATAGCCAGGTCATGGAAGCAACCTTAATGCCCATCGATAGACAAATGGATAAAGATGTGGTACGAAGATGTGGTACATATATACAATGGAATATTAGCCATAATAGGGAAAGAAATTGGGTCATTTGTAGAAACGTGGATGGACCTAGAGACTGTCATATAGAGTGAAGTAAATCAGAAAGAGAAAAACAAATATTGTATATTAACTCATATATGTGGAATCTAGAAAAATGATACAGATGAATTGGTTTGCAAGGCAGAAATAGAGACAGATGTAGAGAACAAACCCATGGACACCAAGGTGGAAAAGTGGGGGGCGGGGGGTTGTGGGATGAATTGGAGGATTGAGGTTGACATATAAACATTTATATATATATATATATATATATATATAAAATAGATAACTAATAAGAACCTGCTGTATAAATAATAAATAAAGAAAATTAAATTTTAAAAATTGTATAACAACACCAACCAAAGACAGGTTAGGGATTAGAGGCCTTCCTTTTATTTTCTAACAGATGGCCATATAGGACAAATTTCTGGTTTTTCTTACCTGAGCTGCCCCATGACTGCACTAAGGAATGTACACATTTCACCCCCACCCCCTCTGCCAGAAGGGTTGCCAATGCTGTCTTTGTTGTTTGTTGGGGTTGCTGGGGTCACCAAGTTTGTGGTTGTTGCAGCCATTGCCAGGGTTGCAGGTGCTGCCACTGCTGCTGAGATTACTGGTGTCATGGGCAATGATGCTGCTGCAGGGGCCTGGGGTCACAGGCACTGCTGCTGCTGTTGGGGATATTGAGGTTGTGGACACCACTGCCATTGCTCCCGCAATTCCATCACTGCTCCACTAAGTCAGCTGCCTCCATGAGGTCCAATCCCTTCACCTTCAGATGTACAGATGTATGGATCTTTCCAGCATTCTGGTGTGCTGCACAGAGGAAACTTTGTTGGGTTATGGATGTCCTACTGGTTATAAATTAAAGGGAAGAGACAAAGGAATGATTCATATCACATTGATGCTGATGGTACTCTCCATTAGCTGACTCCAACAGGCTACCCAACAGGTTAAAGCATACTTTCCAAATTAGTCACGACAAGCTTGTTCTGATCATTTATTTCCAAATGTAGACTTCAAAAAAGATTCAGTATAATGGATAGTGTGGAATGGGGGACCTAGGCAGTAGGTGACACTTGTTGTCATATAGGCATTGTTTGTACTGTTCTAATTGATCACTTCTTTCAGAATAGGAGTTAGATAAGCAAAATCATATTCCATAAGAAGAAGTTGCTCATAAAAACCCATTGGGTTAATAAATCAAACATTTTAGAACTAATAAATGACTCTAGTTTATATACAAAAGTACTTTGCTATACATACAATAAATGTCAAAGGTCATTCACATAATTTCAACATGGCTGTGTGGCTATTATTCAGCCAGCAAGTCAGTGTCAAGTGTTACTGCAAAATATTTCTCTCCTGGCTAAACTCGTCAGATGGATTGTACCCTGCTTGCTGACAGTAAAATACAGGAATAATATCAAGGAAGACAGCTACAAAAATACTATAATCCTGGACCATTCATGAGGATAATATTATTGAATAATAAGGTCTAAAGCTACTGAGTCTTAGGATTGCTTTCCCATAGTAATGACCATCCGATGGAAGAAGTGAGGTTATGCTGTGGCAAGACCATTGCATTACTAGAGTAATGCTTGCTGTCCAACAAGTTGACCTATACATGTACTACAGTTCAATTAAAATAGAATATTATGTGTCTTTCACATATACATTCCAAGATGTTTCCAGGGAGATGGACAACTGATCTACAAAGTCATTTAGGGAGATAGACTTTCAAATTCAGTGTTGGCATTCACATTAACAAAGAGAAAGTGAAAGAGTACAAAAATAGCATATGGAAATATTTTCATTTTTGTGTTTGTTTATTCTGGGCAGAGCTAGCATTGGTAGAGTTACACATATTTTTGCTCACATTATATTTATTAGAAATCAGTCACATGGCCACATTTAATTGAACAAGAAACTAGGATTATATAGGATAATATTTCAGGAAAAAGAAGTAATTGGTGGTAAGTAGCATTAACTCTTACATCTATCTAGTAATTTGTACTATTAACACTCTAATAAGCACAGATGCATCATGTATGCAAAATCCCTGAAATGGGTCTCAGTACACTTTCTTTAGTTTGCACACAAACTCACCCCCTTATTAGTCTAGCTATTGTCTACTTGTTAAAAACTCCAAATTCTCCATTCTTTTGCAAAAATAATGCTAGCTAAACCAAAAGTTGATTCAACTCTCAAAACTCATTGTTTTATTTACATGAAAAACTTATTGTAGTATCAAGAACATGATGATGGTATTCAATCACCCAGAAAATCAGGATTGGTTCTTCCATAGTCCAGTCTTTGAATTACCTGGCCAAGAAGTACATAGCTATCTCAAGATGTTTTTCCAATGCACATAGAACATAAATTCAGTTTTGTTGGTGTATCACATTGTCTATAAAAGTGTTTGTAACATTTAGCAGATCACACTTATTATGGATTTAATATTATAAATGTTTTGTCTTATCTCTTCATTATCTTACGAATTTTTCCCTAAAGTCTTCCAATCTCTGCTAGTTAAGGTGAAATCACTGATTTAACACGTTTCTTTTATATCAATTAAAACTGATGTGCTTAATATTTTTCATCACTATTTCATCACTATTATCAAACATGATCAAACATTATCATACATGATACTTATATTAAAACTAACTAAAATAACCACTACTAATAAATAAACATTATTTTGTAAGCATTGTGCTATCTCATTCAATGCCACAAGATCTAAAGAAGAAATAAAATTATTACCAATAGAATATGGAGAAGAGAGATCAAAAACTTGCCCCAGGGCTTCCCTGGTGGTGCAGTGGTTGAGAGTCCGCCTGCCGATGCAGGGGGTGCAGGTTTGTACCCTGGTACGGGAGGATCCCACATGCTGCAGAGCGGCTGGGCCCGTGGGCCATGGCTGCTGAGCCTGTGCGTCCGGAGCCTGTGCTCCACAATGGGGGGGGCGACAGTGGTGAGGGGACCACGTACCGCAAAAAAAACCCCAACAAAACAAAACAAACAAACAAACAAAAAAAACTTGCCCCAGATCATACAACTATCATATTTAGACAAGGGTTATTTGACTTCAACACATATGGGTTTAACAACCATGCTTGTGCCACTTACTGTAGCCAGACCACTTATAGACTACACTGACTATTGTACTGCAGCCTCAAATATACACATAAGAAGTTGTGCTGGACCACATAGTAGATTGCAAATAAGGTTTGCTATACCAAGGGAGACCATCCATAAATTTCTGGATTATTTTCTTTAAGTACACGTGAAATATGCCTTACCAATATTTTCATTCTATATATCACTTGACCTGAAGAAAAACTAATGTGGAAAATGCAGAGTTTATTTACATTAGGAAATAATGGCAATAGACATAGGTCTATTAACATAAGTCAAGGAGCAAGCTCATTTATTTAAGAAAAATATCTTCTTTTCTGATTTGTCTTCATTTTCTTTCTGCTACCTGTTCTGCTAACTGCACATCCTCTGAATAACACTTAGGTGGTTTTGGGGAAGGAAATTATTCCATTTAGGTGGTACATTCTAAGTTAATTATCCACTAATGTCTGAATAACCTTCTTCATTTCTGAAATTATATTTAAAAATTATCTAGTGCCTATAATATTTTTCTTCTCCCCAGAATTTTCTTTCAACTAGTATGATACCTTTTCATTAAAGTAAAGCCTGATGTATTAAAGTTAAATGTCTTTAAAGACAATTTAAATCACTTTCTATATGTCATTGTAAAACATATAATCACCAAGGGGAAGGGAAAAATGATAAATTTCACTGTCTTATCACAGAAATACATTGAAAGTTTTACTTTAACAATTATAAAACTTTGCTAAAAAAAGAATTATGGGACAACGAGTCTTTTTCATCTCTCGATCCTTTTCATGAGAATCTCAAGAGAAAGCTCATAACTGCTGTTTCTATATTCATTTGAAGGGGAGGAAGAGGACAAACAATTGAAGGTGATTTTAGCAAGATTTCAAGCAGTAGCACTGGAATTAAATGTTGAAAACAGAAGGGCTATAATGTCAGGGCACTTGTGAAGAATACGAGTCTAACAATGTTTTCATTAAACTTTCAGCTTAAGCATTTTAAAGGTTGAGTGAAATATTTTACTGCTGTAAATATTCAGAAATCATGAATTAACTTACTGAAAAATTTGCTATAGTCAAATTTTTAGAAATATTTCCAAAATTCTATTTATCTCACACATTTTAAATGACAGTGGCACATCTTGTGACTAACTCTAATAATAAAAATATTGTATTAAATAGCTATGTTTTGATAATGGTTGCCAGGGGCTATAAATTTGAAATCAAAGCAAAACAACTGCTATAAGTAAATATTCAGAAGACTATGCAAAGACATTTTTGTTAAAGGAATTTAGGGATTACTAAGGAACTTAAAAAATTATGCCTAACTCTTTCATATGCCTCCCCTATATTCCGTTTTACAGTTGTACCTTCATTTACCTACTCACCAGGAAGCTGGAAATCATCTCAGATTCCTTTATTTTTTAATATCCATAATCAATGTGTTACTCACCTATGGCAGATTTAACACCTTTAAAAACTATCAAAATGAACTTTACTTATTTATTTAGAGCTTTATTGAGATATAATTCACATATATTATAATCCTTCCCTTTAAGAGTATACAACACAATTTTTGATACAGTCACAAAGTTGTACAACTATCTCCACAATCAATTTTAGGTAATTTTCATCACCTTCAAAAGAAATCCCATACCAATTTCTAGTCACTTTCCATCCCCTCAACTCTCAGCCCCTAGCAATCATTAATTTATTTTCTGTCTCTCTAAATTTGTATATTCTGGTCATTTTATATATAAAAAAATCAAATCATACAATATGTGACATTTATTGACTCACTTCTTTCATTTAAAATAATGGTTCCAGCATCTTCCATATTTTAGAATGTATCAATACTTCATACCTATTTATGGCTGAATTGATACTCCATTGTTGGACATACCACATTTTATTTATCCATTCATCAGTTGATGGGCATTTTGGAATTTCCACTTTTAGGATATTATGAATAACACTGCTATTAGTATTCATGCACCAATTTTTGTGTGTACATATTTTTTTAATTTAATTTTTATTTTATATTATAGTTGATTTACAATGTTGTGTTAGTTTCAGGTGTACAACAATGTGATTAAGTTATACATTTACATATATATATTCTTTTTCAGATTCTTTTCCCATATAGGTTATTCCAGAATATTCAGTAGAGTTTCCTGTACTATAGAGTTGTTCCTTGTTGATTATCTATTTTACATATAGTAGTGTATATATGTTAATCCCAAACTCTTAATTTATCCCTCTCCCCATATTTCCTCTTTGGTATCTATTAGTTTGTTTTTGAAGTATATGAGTCTGTTTCTGTTCTGTAAATAAGTTCATTTGTATCATGTTTTAGATTCTACATATAAGTGATACCATATGTTATTTGTCTGTCTCCGTCTGACTTACTTCACTCGTATGGTAATCTCTAGGTCCATCCATGTTTTTGCAAAGAACATAATTTCATTCCTTTTTATGGCTGAGTAATATTCCATCATATATATGGTACCACATCTTCTTTATCCATTCCTCTGTTGATGTACATTTAGGTTGCTTCCATGTCTTGGTTATTATAATTAGTGTTGCAATGAACATTGTGGTGCATGTATCTTTTCAAATTATGGTTTTTACGAGATATATGCCCAGGAGTGGGATTGTTGGATCATAATGCAGTTCTATTTTTTTTTTTTTTTAAGGACCCTCCATACTATTCTCCATAGCGGCTGTACCAATTTACATTCCCACCAATGGTGTAGGAGGGTTCCCTTTTCTCCACACCCTCTCCAGCATTTATTGTTTGTAGACTTTTTGATGATGCCTATTCTGGCTGGTGTGAGGTGATACCTCGTTGTAGTTTTGATTCTCATTTCTCTAATAATTAGCAACGTTGAGCATCTTTTTATGTGCCTCTTGCCCATCTGTATGTCTTCTTTAGAGAAATGTCTATTTAGATCTCCTGCCTATTTTTTGATTGGGTTACTCTTTTTTTTTTATATATTGAGCTGCATGAGCTGTTTGTATATTTTCGAGATTAATCCCTTGTCAAGTCGCTTCATTTGCAAATATTTTCTTCCTTTTTGTGGATTGTCTTTTTATTTTGTTTATGGTTTCCTTTGCTGTGCAGAAGCTTTTAAGTTTAATTAGGTCCCATTTGTTTATTTTTGTTTTATTTTCATTATGCTAGGGGGAGGATCCAAAAAGATATTGCTGTGATTTATGTCAAAGAGTGTTTGTCTATGTTTTTATCTAAGAGTTTTATAGTATCTGGTCTTCCATTTAGTCTCTAATCTGTTTTGAGTTTATTTTTGTGCATGGTATTAGAGAATATTCTAGTTTCATTCTTTTACATGTAGCTTCCAGTTTTCCCAGCACCACTTACTGAAGAGACTATCTTTTCTCCATTATATATTCTTGCCTCCTTTGTTGTAGATTAATTGACCATAGGTGTATGGGCTTATTTCTGGGTTTTCTATCCTGTTCCATTGATCTACATTTCTGTCAGTACCATACTGTTTTGACTAATGTAGCTTTGTAGTATAGTCTGAAGTCAGGGAACGTGACTCCTCCAGCTCCATTTTTCTTTCTCAGAACTGCTTTGACTATTTACACTCCTTTGTGTTTAAAAAATATTTTTCTAGTTCTGTGAAAAATGCCATTGGTAATTTAATGGGATTACACTGAATCTGTAGATTCCTTGGGTAGTATAGTCATTTTGAAAATATTGATTCTTTCAATCCAAGACCATGGTATATCTCTTCATCTGTTTGTGTCATCATCAATTTCTTTCATCAGTCTTATATTTTTGAGAGTACAGGTTTTTTCCTCCTTAAATAAGTTTAATCCTATATATTTTATTCTTATTGATATAATGGTAAATGGGATTGTTTCTTTAATTCTATTTCTGATCTTTCATTGTTAGTGTATAGGAATGCAAGGGATTTCCATGTATTAATTTTGTATCCTCTGTGTATTAAAATTGTATCCAAATACATTGATGAACTATAGTAGTTTTCTGGTAGCATCTTTAGGATTTTCAATGTATAGTATCATGTCATCTGCAAACTGATAATTTTACTTCTTTTCCAATTTGGATATCTTTTATTTCTTTTCATTCTCTAATGGTCATGTCTAAGACTTCCAAAACTATGTTGAATAAAAGTGGTGAGAGTGGACATTCTCAACAAAATACCAGCAAACTGAATCCAAAAATACATTAAAAGGATCGTACACCATGATCAAGTAGGATTTATCCCAGGATGCAAGGATTTTGCAATATCTGAAAATTAATCAGTGTGATACACCACATTTACAAATTGAAGAATAAACACCATATGATCATCTCAATAGATGCAGAAAAAAACTTTTGACAAAATTCAACACACATTTTATGATAAAAACTCTCCAGAAAGTGGGCATAAAGGAAACCTGCCTCAACATAATAAAGTCTAAATATGACAAACCCACAGCTAACATCACACTCAAAGGTGAAAAGCTGAAAGCATTTCTTCTAAGATGAGGAACAAGACAAGGATGTTAACTCTGTGTACATAAGTTTTTATTTCTCTAGCATATACAACTAGAAATTCTCTATTTGCCATTGAGGAACTGCCAGATTATTTTCCAATGTGGTTTGCACGATTTTATTTTTCAACCAGAAATATAGGAGAATTCTAATAACTTCATAGCCTCCCCAATATTTTTCATTGTTTGTTTTATTGACTGGAGCCATCTTATTCGTTAAGTGTTACATCATCATGCTTTTGATTTGCATTTCCTGGCAACTAGTGATGTTGAGTATGTTTCTATGTGCTTATTGGCCATTTGTATATTTTCTCTGGAGATAAATCTATACAGATACTTGGCCCATTTTTAACTGAGTTAGTTCTCTTTTTAAATTATTGTGTTGTAAGAATAGTTTAAATATTTTAGATACAAATTCCTTATCATCAGATATTGGATTTGCAAATATGTTCTTCCATTCTGTGAGTTGTCTTTTCATGTTTTCTATGGTATCCTTTGAAGTATAAAATTTTTTAATTAAAAAAAATTTGATAGGGTGGAGGGGAAGACGGTGGAAGAGTAAGACACGGAGATCAGCTTCCTCCCCACAGATACACCAGAAATATATCTACACGTGGAACAACTCCTACAGAACACCTACTGAATGCTGACAGAAGACCTCAGACCTCTCAAAAGGCAAGAAACTCCCCACATACCTGGGTAGGGAAAAAGAAAAGAGAATAAACAGAGACAGAAGGATAGGGATGGCACCTGCACCAGTGGGAGGGAGCTGTGAAAGAGGAAAGGTTTCCACACACTAGGAAGCCCCTTCACGGGTGGAGACTGTGGGTGGCGGAGGGGGGGAGCTTCGGAGCCGTGGAGGAGATGGCAGCAACAGGGGTGTGGAGGGCAAAGCAGGGAGATTCCCACACAGAGGATCAGTGCCGACCGGCACTCACCAGCCCGAGAGGCTTGTCTGCTCACCCGCCGGGGCGGGCGGGGCTGGGAGCTGAGGCTTAGGCTTCGGTCGAAGCACAGGGAGAGGACTGGGGTTGCAGGCGGGAACACAGCCTGCAGGGTGTTAGTGCACCACGGTTAGCCGGGAGGGAGTCTGGGGAAGAGTCTGGACCTGCCGAAGAGGCAAGAGACTTTTTCTTTCCTCTTTGTTTCCTGGTGTGCAAGGAGAGGGGATTAAGAGCGCTGCTTAAAGGAGCTCCAGAGATGGGCGCGAGCCACAGCTAAAAATGCGGACCCCAGAGACGGGCATGAGATGCTAGGGCTGCTGCTGCCGCCACCAAGAAGCCTGTGTGCGAGCACAGGTCACTATCCACACCTCCCTTCCGGGGAACCTGTGCAGCCTTCTACTGTCGTGGTCCTGGGATCCAGGGACAACTTCCCTGGGAGAATGCACGGCACGCCTCAGGCTAGTGCAACATCATGCCGGCCTCTGCTGCCTCAGGCTCGCCCCTCACTCTGTGCCCCTCCCTCCCCTGGCCTGAGTGAGCCAGAGTCCCGGGAGGAGCTGCCCCTTTAACCCCGACCTGTCTGATCGAAGAACACATGCCCTCCGGCGACCTACACGCAGAGGCAGGGCCAAATCCAAAGCTGAAATACGGGAGCTGTGCGAACAAAGAAGAGAAAGGGAAATCTCTCCCAGCAGCCTCAGAAGCAGCGGATTAAAGCTCCACAATCAACTTGATGTACCCTGCATCTGTGGAATACATGAATAGACAACAAATCATCCCAAATTGAGGAGGTGGACTTTGAGAGCAAGATTTACTATTTTTTCCCCTGTACCTCATTTTGTGAGTGTGTATGTGTATGCTTCTCTGTGAGATTTTGTCTGATAGGTTTGCTTCCAACATTTGTACTAGGGTTCTATCCGTCTGTTTTTCTGTTTTTTTTTTTCTTAAAATTTTTTTTCTTAATAATTATTTTTTATTTTAATAACATTATTTTATTTTATCTTCTTTCTTTCTTCTTCCTTTCCTTCCTTCCTTCCTTCCTCCCTCCCTTCCTCCCTCCTTCCTTCCTTTCTTTCTTTCTTTCTTTCTTTCTTTCTTTCTTTCTTTCTTTCTTTCTTTCTTTCTTTCTTTCTTCTTTCTCCCTTTTATTCTGAGCAGTGTGGATGAAAGGCTCTTGGTGCTGCAGCCAAGAGCCAGTGCTATGCCTCTGAGGTGGGAGAGCCAACTTCAGGGCACTGGTCCACAAGAGACCTCCCAGCTCCACATAATATCAAATGGTGAAAATCTCCCAGAGAATTCCATCTCAACACCAGCACCAAGCTCCACTCAACCACCAGCAAGCTACAGTGCAGGATACCCTATGCCAAACAACTAGCAAGGCAGGAGACAACCCCACACATTAGCAGAGAGGCTACCTAAAATCATAATAAGTCCACAGACACCCCAAAACACACCACCAGATGTGGACCTGGCCACCAGAAAGACAAGATCCAGACTCATCCACCAGAACACAGGCACTAGTCCCCTCCACCAGGAAGCCTACACAACCCACTGAACCAACTTTAGCCACTGGGGACAGACACCAAAAACAACGGGAACTATGAACCTGCAGCCTGCAAAAAGGAGACCACAAACACAGTATGATAAGCAAAATGAGAAGACAGAAAAACACTCAGCAGATAAAGGAGCAGGATAAAACACACCAGACCTAACAAATGAAGAGGAAATAGGCAGTCCACTTGAAAAAGAATTCAGAAAATGATAGTAAAGGTGATCTAAAATCTTGGAAATAGAATAGAGAAAATGCAAGAAACATTTAAAAAGGAATTAGAAGAACTAAAGTTGAAACAAGCAACAATGAACAACACAATAAATGAAATTAAAAAATACTCTAGATGGGATCAATAGCAGAATAACTGAGGCAGAAGAAGAGATAAGTGACCTGGAAAGTAAAATAGTGGAAATAACTACTGCAGAGCAGAATAAAGAAAAAGGAATGAAAAGAACTGAGGACAGTCTCAGAGACCTCTGGAACAATATTAAACACACCAACATTCGAATTATAGGGGTTCCAGAAGAAGAAGAGAAACAGAAAGGGACTGAGAAAATATTTGAAGAGATTACAGTTGAAAACTTCCCTAATATGGGAAAGGAAATAGTTAATCAAGTCCAGGAAGCACAGAGAGTGCCATGCAGGATAAATCCAAGGAGAAACATGCCAAGACACATATTAATCAAACTGCCAAAAATTAAATACAAAGAAAACATATTAAAAGCAGCAAGGGAATAACAACAAATAACACACAAGGGAATCCCCATAAGGTTATCAGCTGATCTTTCAGCAGAAACTTTGCAAGCCAGAAGGGACTGGCAGGACATATTTAAAGTGATGAAGGAGAAAAACCTGCAACCAAGATTACTCTACCCAGCAAGGATCTCATTCAGATTTGATGGAGAAATTAAAACCTTTACAGACAAGCAAAAGCTGAGAGAGTTCAGCACCACCAAACCAGCATTACAACAAATGCTAAAGGACCTTCTCTAGGCAAGAAACACAAGAGAAGGGGAAAACCTAAAATAATGAACCCAAAACAATTAAGAAAATGGGAATAGGAACATACATATCGATAAGTACCTTAAATGTAAATGGATTAAATGCTCCCACCAAAAGATACAGATTGGCTGAATGGATACAAAAACAAGACCCATATATATGCTGTCGACAAGAGACCCACTTCAGACCTAGAGACACATACAGACTGAAAGTGAGGGGATGGAAAAAGATATTCCATGCAAATGGAAGCCAAAAGAAAGCAGAAGTAGCAATTCTCATATCAGACAAAATAGAATTTAAAATAAAGACTATTAGAAGAGAAAAATAAGGACACTACATAATGATCAACGGATCAATCCAAGAAGATATAACAATTGTAAATCCAATTTAGAAGCACCTCAATACATAAGGAAAACACTAACAACCATAAAAGGGGAAATCGACAGTAACACATTCATAGTAGGGGACGTTAACACTCGCTTTCACCAAAGCACAGATCATCCAAAATGAAAATAAATAAGGAAACACAAGCTTTAAATGATACATTAAACAAGATGGACTTAATTGAAATTTATAGGATATTCCATCCAAAAACAACAGAATAAACATTTTTCTCAAGTGCTCATGGAACATTTTCCAGGATAGATCATTTCTTGGGTCATAAATCAAGCCTTGGTAAATTTAAGAAAATTGAAATTTCATCAAATATCTTTTGTGAACACACTGTTATGAGACTAGATATCAATTAGAGGAAAAAATCTGTAAAAAATACAAACACATGGAGGCTAAACAATACACTACTTAATAACGGAGTGATCACTGAAGAAATCAAAGAGGAAATTAAAAAATACCTAGAAACAAATGACAATGGAACCACGATGACCCAAAACCTATGGGATGCAGCAAAAGCAGTTCTAAGAGGGAAGTTTATAGCAATACAATCCTACCTTAAGAAACAGAAAATAGCTTGAATAAACAACCTAACCTTGCACCTAAAACAATTAGAGAAAGAAGAACAAAAATCCCCAAAGTTATCAGAAGAAAAGTAGTCATAAATTTCAGATCAGAAATAAATGAAAAAGAAATGAAGGAATCGATAGCAAAGATCAATAAAACTAAAAGCTGGTTCTTTGAGAAGATAAACAAAATTGATAAACCATTAGCCAGACTCATCAAGAAAAAAAGGGAGAAGACTCAAATCAATAGAATTAGAAATGAAAAAGGAGAAGTAACAACTGACACTGCAGAAATAAAAAAGATCATGAGAGATTACTACAAGAAACTCTATGCCAATAAAATGGACAACCTGGAAGAAATGTACAAATTCTTAGAAATACACAACCTGCCAAGACTGAATCAGGAAGAAATAGAAAATATGAACAGACCAATCACAAGCACTGAAATTAAAACTGTGATTGAAAATCTTCCAACAAACAAAAACCCAGGACCAGATGGCTCACAGGTGAATTCTATCAAACATTTAGAGAAGAGCTAACACCTATCCTTCTCAAACTCTTCCAAAATATAGCAGAGGGAGGAATACTCCCAATCTCATTCTGCAAGGTCACTATCACCCTCATACCAACAGCAGACTAAGATGTCACAAAGATAGAAAACTACAGGCCAATATCACTGATGAACATAGAAGCACAATTCCTCAACAAAATACTAGTGAAAAGAATCCAACAGCACATTAAAAGGATCATACACCATGATCAAGTAGAGTTTATTCCAGGAATGCAAGGATTCTTCAATATACGCAAATCAATAAAAGTAATACACCATATTAACAAATTGAAGGAGAAAAACCATACGATCATCTCAATAGATGCAGAGAAAGCTTTCAACAAAATTCAACACACATTTATGATAAAAACCCTGCAGAAAGTAGGCATAGAAGGAATTTTCCTCAACATAATAAAGACTATATATAACAAACCCACAGCCAAGATTGTCTTCAATGGTGAAAAACTGAAAGCATTTCCACTAAAATCAGGAACAGGAAAAGGCTGCCCACTCTCACCACTCTTATTCAACATAGCTTTGGAAGTTTTAGCCACAGCAGTCAGAGAAGAAAAGGAAATAAAAGGAATCCAAATTGGAAAAGGAAAAGTAAAGCTGTCACTGTTTGCAGATGACATGATACTATACATAGAGAATCCTAAAGATGCTACCAGAAAACTACTAGATCTCATCAATGAATTTGGTAAAGTAGCAGGATACAAAATTAATGCACAGAAATCTCTGGCATTCCTATACACTAATGATGAAAAATCTAAAAGTGAAATCAAAAAAACACTCCCATTTACCACTGCAACAAAAAGAATAAAATATCTAGGAATAAACCTACCTAAGGAGACAAAAGACCTGTATGCAGAAAATTATAAGACACTGATGAAAGAAATTGAAGATGATACAAATAGATGGAGAGATATACCATGTTCTTGGATTGAAGAATCAACATTGTGAAAATGACTCTACTACCCAAAGCAATCTACAGATTCAATGCAATCTCTATCAAACTACCACTGGCATTTTTCACAGAAATAGAACAAAAAAAATCACAATTTGTATGGAAATGAAAAAGACCCCAAATAGCCAAAGCAATCTTGAGAACGAAAAATGGAGCTGGAGGAATCAGGCTCCCTGACTTCAGACTATACTACAAAGCTACAGTAATCAAGACAGTATGGTACTGGCAGAGAAACAGAAATATAGATCAATGGAACAGGATAGAAAGCCCAGAGATAAACCCACACACTTATGGTCACCATATCATTGATAAAGGAGGCAGGAATGTACAATGGAGAAAGGACAGCCTCTTCAATAAGTGGTGCTGGGAAAACTGGACAGGTACATGTAAAATTATGAGATTAGATCACTCCCTAATACCATACACAAAAATAAGCTCAAAATGGATTAAAGACCTAAATGTAAGGCCAGAAACTATAAAACTCTTAGAGGAAAACATAGGCAGAACACTCTATGACATAAATCATAGCAAGATACTTTTTGACCCACCTCCTAGAGAAATGGAAATAAAAACAAAAATAAACAAATGGGACCTAATGAAACTGAAAAGCTTTTGCACAGCAAAGGAAACCATAAACAAGACCAAAAGACAACCCTCAGAATGGGAGAAAGTATTTGCAAATGAAGCAACTGACAAAGGATTAATCTCCAAAATTTATAAGCAGCACATGCAGCTCAATAACAAAAAGACAAACCACCCAATCCAAAAATGGGCAGAAGATCTAAATAGACATTTCTCCAAAGAAGATATACAGACTGCCAACAAACACATGAAAGAATGCTCAACATCATTAATCATTAGAGAAATGCAAATCAAAACTACAATGAGATATCATCTCACGCAAGTCAGAATGGCCATCATCAAAAAATCTAGAAACTATAAATGCTGGAGAGAGTGTGGAGAAAAGGGAAAACTCTTGCACTGGTGGTGGGATGTGAATTGGTACAGCCACTATGGAGAACAGTATGGAGGTTCCTTAAAAATCTACAAATAGAAGTACCATGTGACCCAGCAATCCCATTACTGGGCATATACCCTGAGAAAACCATAATTCAAAAAGAGTCATGTACCAAAATGTTCATTGCAGCTCTATTTAAAATATTCAGGAGATGGAAACAACCTAAGTGTCCATCATCGGATGAATGGATAAAGAAGATGTGGCACATATATACAATGGAATATTACTCATGCATAAAAAGAAATGAAATTGAGCTATGTGTAATGAGGTGGATGGACCTAGAGTCTGTCATACAGAGTGAAGTAAGTCAGAAAGAGAAAGGCGAATGCCATATGCTAACACATATGTATGGAATTTAAGCAAAAGTAATGTCGTGAAGAACTTAGGGGTAAGACAGGAATAAAGACACAGACCTACTAGAGAATGGACTTGAGGATATGGGGAGGAGCAAGGGTAAGCTGGGACAAAGTGAGAGAGAGGCATGGACATATATACACTACCAAACGTAAAGTAGATAGCTAGTGGGAAGCAGCCGCATAGCACAGGGAGATCAGCTCGGTGCTTTGTGACTGCCTGGAGGGGTGGGATAAGGATGGTGGGAGGGAGGGAGATGCAAGAGGGAAGAGATATGGAAACATATGTATATGTATAACTGATTCACTTTGTTATAAAGCAGAAACTAACATACCATTGTAAAGCAATTATACTCCAATAAAGATAAAAAAAAATTTTTGATAAAGCAAACTTTCTATTGCTAAATTATTTCAGATTTCTGCCTTAATTTAGGTCCCATTTCTCTTCCTGATACCATTGCTGTAAACTAAGACTAATTTCCCTTCTTTCAGTCCCAGCCCACTCGTGTATAATCTTTATCCTGCTACCCATTTGATCCTTCCATAATGTAGTTTGGTCATTATCCTTATTCCTAAAGCAGTGCACCTTAAGGAAAAAGTACATACTCTCTGGGAAGAAAAGAAAATATTTTCATGAAATTACTCCTGGTGGTCTCTCTAGCATTTCTTTTCACTGTACTTCTTCCTGCATGTGACATTCCAGATATCCCATAACTTCCTAAGTTCAGTAGTTGTGACCAAACTCACTCTGACCTCTGTCCCTCCTGCTAACACATATACACATATGCTTGCATCTTCTATCTCAGAGGACACAAACGGGTTATTTGTGAGCTGTTTTGGGGTCACAGGTACATCCTTTAGTATTGTTTAAGACATATTATTTAATTTTAATTAATTTCATACAGTTAACAGGAGAGTTGATAAAAAATCCTGAACTTCTATCTTCTATTAAAAAATTAGAAGTTCTGGTAAGATTAGGCCTATATTCCTTCAATTGTCATTGCCCAAACCACGATTATTTGAATCCTCCACAGTGAAGCCTAGTGCTACTGTAATTTGTTAATTCATAGCTAGTTCATTTCACTCATTTAGATTACCTGGCTGGTACCTCAATGTATTTCATAGTAGTCTCTATTTTATATACGTCTCACATTGAAATAGTAGTATTTCATTATACATATCTATTATTATACATATCTTATAACAACATGCAATTAAGAGTATAGACAGGCTCTGAAATTCAAATATCTGGGTCAAATTATGGCTCTACTTAAAAACTATGTACACGTTTTTATTGTTATTTAAATTTCTATGCTGTAGTTTCTTCAACAATATAAAAAGTACAACAGTGATAACTATCTCAATAACTGTGTCTGTCTATGTGTATAGATTACATAAGTCATCACATGTATCGTCCTTAAGTACTAGGGATGTACCTCATAAACGTGTATTTTTACTATACTTCTGTTTACAAAGGCTATTTTCTTATTATCTTTGTATTTACAGTACTCAGTATTTTGTCTAGCATATAGTAGATACTCAGAACTTACTGGATCAACTTGATAAATGTAAAACAAGTCAAAGATGGAGGAAATAATTTTCTAATGTAAACTACGACAAACTTATAGCTAAAACATAGAGAATGGTTCCGACTTCATTCAGTCCAGCCCCTGCTCCCCAATTATTAATTTGTTTGCTAATTTCTTTGTTTATTTTTATGTTACCTGAATTACAAGGCTATGAGAGTAATTCATTGTTCTTTCATTTTTTTGCTTTATAGGGAGTGTCCATATTTTCAGGTGTGGTTTCTGGAAAAAATGCATGGGTGATTTGTTCAAATAAATCTTTTTTGCCACAAATGCTTAACAAGAGTTGTAACTTCTTTTCTAAAGGTCAGTGCCTAAACTAATTCTTGATGCAATTCCTCACTATCCCATGTACACAGTGTATAAGATGGTGGCATTCATTCCATTTACTTTACCATAAAGTACTATCTTTTTTTATTTTAATAAATTCTTTTATTATTTACAACAATCTTTTGATAATTTCTGCCAAATTTGTTCTGATATATTCTTTTTTTTTAACATCTTTATTGGAGTGCAATTGCTTTACAATGGTGTGCTAGTTTCTGCTTTATAACAAAGTGAATCAGTTATACATATACATATGTCCCCATATCTCTTCCCTCTTGCATCTCCCTCCCTCCCAACCTCCCTATCCCACCCCTCTAGGTGGTCACAAAGCACCGAGCTGATCTCCCTGTGCTATGCGGCTGCTTCCCATTGGCTATCTATTCTATGTTTGGTAGTGTATATATGTCCATGCCACTCTCTCACTTTGTCCCAGCTTACCCTTGCTCCTCCCCATATCCTCAAGTCCATTCTCTAGTAGGTCTGTGTCTTTAGTCCCATCTTGTCCCATAAAGTACTATTTATGGATTTTTAGTTCATCATATATTGCATATATTTATCTCAGACGTTCAAATTATAGCATACACAAATAGTCTCCCAAGGATGTAAAAGGAAAAATAGCTTGCAATGCTAGAGCTTTGCACAGTCATAGATTATACACGTAGCTCAGACTGCTCTTCCAAAAATACTTTAATCAGAACAGTTCTTAATACATTAAAATATGAATACGTTCTAGAATGAGTTGATGAATTACATTTCTTATATCAAACATTTGTGAAACAATTCTGTGTAAAACACTCCCTGGAGTTCATAAGGTATGTCATGGTACTTGCACTCAGCCAGATGGGAAGTTAAATATAGAAACACAGGAAAGAAACAAGTGCTCAGTAGATTTATAAGCTAATATCTATGAAGTACAGGTGGTGGAGGTATAAAGAAATATTACTGGGATTTTAGTAAATACCTACACAACAGTGCTTTGATGGTCCATGATAAAAATGAAAGTCTATGGTGGCTGCCAAGGGGGAGGGGAGTGGGAGAGGATAGGAGTGGGAGTTTGGGATTAGCAGATGCAAACTGGTATATACAGGATGGATAAACAATAAGGTCCTACTGTATAGCACAGAGAACTATATTCAATATCCTGTGATAAACCATAATGGAAAAGAATATGAAAAAGAATGGATATATATGTATAACTGAGTTCACTTTGCTGTACAGCAGTAATTAACACAACATTATAATTCAACTATACTTCAATAAAAATAAATTTAAAGAAATGAAAGTCTAGGAAAAATATTCCAGGTGAAGAACACAGTTTGTTTCTGGTCACTGCCAGTGTGAGCAACCATTCTCATCTGCTGAAGGCTGAAGAATTTGCAAGAATAAAACAGGGAAGTCCTAGGAAAACTGGGACAAGTTTGTCATCCTAAGTAAAGACAATGAGAAGATGGTGAAAGAACGCCATTTTAAAATTCCACCTGTGGTGAAAGATGATGAAGACACAAATCAACAGTCACATCCCTTATTTTTATCCATAAATATGAACTCAATTCACCTGTGTCCTGCCAAATCTGAAATTATCAGTTTTAGAATCATCATTTTTAGAGTACTACTGTTTAAGTTCTAGCAGGAAAAGCTGAGCTAGGACCTCCGTTATCAGTTAAGTTTTTTATACTAAATTATAAATACATATATTCTGCGTTGAGGTGACAAGTGGGGGTCCCAGTTATAATCCCTTTAAGAAATGACTATTTATGAAACGATATGAAATACTAATGATGCTCTTTTTGATGGTTACTTATGAGACTTTTCTACATATAACAAAAAAAGTGTGGTGACTTAAATAAAGCATTTAACATTAGCTACAAGTATAAACCTGATATGTCCCAGTTATGAAGTCATTTCTTTATAGCAAATTAAGAAGAAGAGATGCATTTGCCTCTGTACTTTAGAAATAATAAGACTATACATTTCTACTACAAACTAGTGCACAGAAAAAATGTAGTCTTGGCAGCAACCTTAGATATTACCTGGTCCGTACATTTCCAATGGAACTACTGTGGCATGTGTCATAACCAGTTACAAGATCAGCAACAAATAATCTGTACCTATATTGGATTTTGATTAAATTACTTTTCTTTTAAGTATACAAGTAGAAATAATTCAAGATTGTCACTAATAGCTTGTCTCACTTAATCACCTATATCTCTGTATTTACCTGAATGAGAAAAAAAAGGAAAGCAATTATAGCTAAAACCATGTAGAATTGTGAACAGTCACCAAATGATCTTACCTATACTGAGGCAATATAAATGACCAGTACTATGTTCACTTTTATAGATAATAAAAAAGAAGTCTAGACACAGCAAGAGGCAAGCCCAAGGCGCTGCTAAAATACATATCTCTGACTAATCATTTTATATGTGTTTTTATCTGCCCTGCATGACACAGCTTTCAAATATGAGAAGAACCATCGAGAACTATGGAGGCTCTGATATTTCACCCTACTTGAAAGCTGCCAAATTAACCTCCTGCAGTTTCCTAGGTGGTGATAGAAGACACGTGTGTGCTGAATCTGAGACAAAGTACTTCATTACTCATGGCACAATAAAGTGCGTGAACTTCCGTTTGCATCGGGTTCCCGTACACCCTCTTGCCAAGTTCCACAGTGCTGATGTGGAGCAGACACAGGTAAACGCTCCATATACAATGGGTGTGTATCACAGCCGAAGAATGCTGAACATAGAATCCCAACTCTTTTAAAAGAATTACCGGCAAAGCTGTCCCATCATTATTCCAGAGGAAGACATTTTCTTTATCATCCTGGTCAGAAATCACATCTGTCCTTTTCCCCAGAGGGAGACCTGTTTGTACCTTCCAAGGTTGCTTGCTATATAAACAATCTTGGGAAAATAGTTCCAAACAAAAGGTGATAGAGGACATGCAGAAATGACACAGAGCATTGTCCCTCAAGCAGAACTCCACCGCAATATGGTCTTCAAGGGAGTTGCAAATTATGGATGGGATTAGGTCCTAATGGGAGGGTTTAAGTAAAATATGTCTATCATATAACTACAATACCATGATCATAGTCAACTCTCCAGATAAATAATCGCAAAAATATCAGTTTCTTAACTGTGACTTTCTTCTGAATGAGAGATTGTGTCTATAGAATCCTAAGGATCCTAAGAGCCTGCCTAATCGTGACACCAGTAGGGAAGCTGGCAGTAGGCTCTTCCTGGCACATAGAAGAGAGCATGCCCCTTGGTCTTGTTATCACTCCTTACATGCAAGTCTGAGATGACTGCAGTAAGATTAGGCAGGTC
Organism: Delphinus delphis; assembly: GCF_949987515.2. Lineage (NCBI taxonomy): Eukaryota > Metazoa > Chordata > Mammalia > Artiodactyla > Delphinidae > Delphinus > Delphinus delphis. The sequence continues at coordinate 84,623,623 of NC_082687.1, read as the reverse complement.
AATTTATCCTAGAATGTCATTTGTCATAATATATTACCCATAATCAGATGAATTACTTTCGCAGGTCTGATTGTGAGTGCCCCTAGGTGGAAATCTTTAGCCTGTAATTGTGAGAATCCCATGAGATTAACTCTTTCCTTTAAAATATAAGTTAGTTAATTTTAAATGCTTCTAGTATATAGCCCTGGAAGAGAAGGAAGAGAGTATAGCATAGTGTTCAGAATTATGCCCAGATGGAATGGCTTCAATGATTTTCTTTCTCTGCACACTATTTCCTAGGAAATATATAATTCTTTCTAAAGAGTCTAGTTAGAATGGTGGAATTTGTATATTCATTTTGCTATACTCATAAAACTTTCTAACTCAGAAAACTTTCTCCTTCAGAAAAGCATATAACAGTAAGAACATTAAAGGACACAGTACTTAACAATTAAATCTGCTTTTTGTATTTATTTATTCATGAAATATCTAATGAGAAACTGTAATGTGCCAGAGGAAAGAGTAGTAAATACAATTTACATGGTGTCTGAATTCGTGGAACTTATATTTTTGGGAAACAGTGACCTTTCCAGAGAGACAAATAAGTGAAAACTAAATACACAAGATATTTTCCAAGATTAATAAGTAAAATGAAAACAGAGCATAGCGGGTAAGAAATAGAGTTGGGGCCATTTTCAACTGCATAATAAAAAAAATATTTTTGAAATATTTAAGCAAAACATGAATAATAAATATAAGTGTAGAATTTGAGAATAATGGTAGAAATAATTTTAAAAAGTCGTAAGGTGGGAAGTGGCTAGGCATTGTGGAGGGATAGAAAACGAGTCAGTATGGCAGCTATGGAATGAAATTTTGGGGACAGTGGTTTACAAATGAGCACTTTCTCTTCATTTTATCTCTAGGTTCTAGTGAAAGTGACTGACTTTATTGAACAAAAGGTTAATAACTTATTGCGATTATAATTACTGAGAAAGAGAAAAGCCCTGACGTCTGAGTGCTAGCTTGGTACTGTCAGCTAGACCACGATGTTGCTCTGAGCTGGCCAGGCACTCACAGTTAGGTCCTGGTGTACACCTGCTGAACACACACAATTTCACACAAGATCAGCATCAAGCTAGCCACTCTGTAACCACAGCATATCAGGAGAAAAATAAGACCTCTCCACTATTATGTGTGAACACAGAGAGGATGACCAAATATTCCCTTATCCCAGTTAATTTGAGTGACTGCTGCTTCTTCTCCAGTTACAACTTTAACTTTTCTTCCTTCTAGGTAAGACTTATTAAGATACCAAACCACAGTACGATCCCTGCTTCCCAATACTGTCCAATCCAGAGCAGAGTTCTAATTCCTTATATTTTCTCCCAAATTATTTAAAACAAAAATCTAGTGATAAGTCCTTTGTAGCATCTGGTTACTGAGATGTCCCACAATTCCCCATGCAAGTCACATTCTTGCAGTCACACTGTGAGCATCATTTAGTTCAAGGCAGAGCTCCGTACTTCCCAAGACCGCAAGCCTCTCTTAGAGACCCATGGCCAGAGCCAAACTAATCATGCAAATAGGCAAGCCCAGAATGAGGTCAGCCTCAGGCCTCAACTTGTTTCACTCTTCTCCCACGGTCTTCAAGCTTTTTTTTTTTTCTTTTTGGTGTGAGATTTGGGAGCCTAGAAGATGCTCTCATCTGGGGCTTAAGGATTGTGGAGGTGGGATCTGGGCTTCATTGAGAAGTGGGTGCTACCTCTAACAATGATTAATATCTTTTATTGAACACATTAAACTATAGGTTTTCCACTATGTAAGAAAATTTAGGTTCATCTTAAAGATGAAGAAATTGAGGCTCTTGGAGAGTGAAGGCCTATGGTCACACAGCTGGTGAGACTCTCCTTACACTGCCCCCTCCAATTAATGGGGAATTTGGCAGAGCTGAATGGGGAAGGGGACCACTTTCTGACTGGCAACACTTAGGGGCAAAGAAACCTTAAGTGTGAGTCTTCCCTCCCACATATGCAATAAGTAAGAAACCCCAAAGTGTTAAACTACAGGTGTATTCTCAGTGGTCTTTTGCTGGAGGGCATTTATACAGCTGCAGCCATTTCTTACATTTAGTATAAATCCAAGAGTAGACAAGGATTATATTTTCTGATGTGCTTTCTTGGTAAGACATACTTTAAATTATTTTTGAAACTTTGATCTGGGGATGGAGAGGAAAGGAGAATTGTTTCCTGTTCATTCAAATCATGAACAGTCTCTTATTCATTAATGTAATATTAATATTGCTGAGAATTAAGTTATTGTGTCCTGAACACACTATTAAAGAGGCCAAACTGGTCTTGTATATGGTGTAAATGAATTATAAAATATCTAAATGCAAAAAAAGATTATTGAGGAAAATTAAAGAATTAAAGAATCCCAGTTTGTGTATAATTACCAATTAGCTTACAAGAACATAATAATTGTGTAATATATAGAAATTGCCTCAAAATTACAGGGAATTGAGAGTTCATGTTTATTATATGGGGCACTTGGTGAAATGTACTCATACAAAATGACCTAAATTAGAATTTTGAGAGGAAAGAATGGTTGAAACATCTTTATTCATTAAAATAGGGAGAGAGAGAGAGGGACACTCAAAGTTACCCGAATATTAAATGCTTGGAAAAATTTGACTTAGTTTCAAAATAAGTTCAATGTGTCTCTTTAATACCAAGAAACATTGAAAACCAGAAAGAGCCTTATTTGAGAAAGAAAAATCCATTTAACATATCTGGACCTAAAATGCACAGGTTATAGAAATAGGGTGACCTCTCACATTAGATTTACTTCTCTGAGGAGAGACAGGTTTCCATTTCCAGATGAGTGACTACTCAAGAATTAAGGGTGTAAAATTAAAAGCACAAATATTTTTTGGCAATAAATGAATGGCCACAATCTAGGGTTAGGACTTAAAACCTGTAAATGTCAATATTTTTATTCTATTCAACATAAATATTAGGCACATATAATAAACTTTTAGTTAGCAGTATGTGACATCTTTCAGACATAGAGACTATAAGTCAAACAAATTGTATAATTTGGGCCAAAATATCATGATAGAAAATTTTATTTTATGAGGAAATGTTTGGTTTAAAAAATAGTATGTCTGATTCTTTTTATAGAAATATCTAATTCTGGAAGTTCTAGGGAATGAATTAGGAGGCAGCCTGGAGACATTTATTCTCATTCTTGAATGAAGGACTCAATAAAAAATATTTCCTGCTGTATCATTTTTCTTCTCAAAAAGTAAAAAGAAGAGAAAATGTGTCAAGAAAACTCAAGTTATCTGATTAAAAATGAGGCTCAAACTTGGAAATGTGTCCTCTAATGATCCAGTCAGAAGTATCAGACTTTTAATTTGTATTATTAACGAAAAGCCCACATAAAATTTCCCAATCTTTAATCCCAGCTAGTTCTTCTTTTAACTATGAGACTTTTCAGATTTTGTGTGTAGGTGTGTGTGTGTGCGTGTGCGTGTGTGTGTCAATACCTTTTCATTCCTTCATACTAATTGTCTTGAAAGCCTAAGTCTTGTCCATTTTGTGAAAGAAAAACTAATGAATTGCATATTTGGTAGCATATCTCTATTTAACAGGATGTGTAATTAGAGAAATGGAGTTAGTTTAACAGACTTCATGACAATAAAACATGGAAATAAAAGAATACATTATGATGTGCATGAATGTATGTGTGTATGTGCTGATGTGTGTTTGTGTGTCTGTATTTCAATGATGGGAGGATGGCGAGCCATACATGCAGGACTTCTAGTAAAAAATTGGAGATTTGGGGGGGACCTTCAAGATGGTGGGGGAATAAGATGTGGAGATCACCTTCCTCCCCACAAATACATCAAAAATACATTTACATGTGGAACAACTCCCACAGAACATCTATTGAACATTGGCAGAAGACCTCAGACTTCCCAAAAGAAGGCAGAGTACCATCTAAATGAGCTCCAGAGAATGGTGCAAGCAGCAGCTATTAGCTCGGACACCAGAGACGGGAATGAAAGGCTAATGTTGCTGCTGCAGCCACCAAGAAACCTATGTGCAAGCACAGATGCCTGAGGGTGACCTACACACAGAGGTGGGGCCAAAACCAAAGCTGAACCCCAGGAACTGTGCGAGCAAAGAAGAGAAAAGGAAATTTCTCTCTGCAACCTCAGGAGCAGTGGATTAAATCCCCACAATCGACTTGAGGTACCCTGCCTCTGTGGAAAACTGGAATAGGCCAAAAATCAACCAAAAATTAAGGCAGTGGACTTTGGGAGCAAGAGTAGACTTGGGGTTTGCTGTCTGTGACGGACTTGTTTCCAATCTTTATGTTTACCTTAGTATAGATTTTAGAGCTTGTTATCACTGGTAAATTGTTTATTGGTTTGGATGCTCTCCTTTTTTTAAAAATTACTTTTTAATTTTATTTTAATAATTTTTTATTTTTAATTTTATTCCTTTTATTTTTAAATTATTTATTTTCTTTCATTTTTCTCCCTTTTCTTCTGAGCTGTGTGGCTGAAAGTGTCTTGGTGCTCTGGCCTGGTGTCAGGTCTGAGCCTCTGAGGTGGGTGAGCTGATTTCTGGATTTTGGACTACAAGAGACCTCCTGGTCCCATGTAATATCAATTGATGAGAGCTCTCCCAGAGACCTCTGTCTCAGCACTAAGACCCAGCTCCACCCAACAGTCAGCAAGCTCCAGTGCTGGATGCCGCATGACAAAAAACTAGCAAGACAGGAACACAATCCCACGTATTAGCAGAGAGGTGGCCTAAATTCATAAAAAGTTCAAAGACACCCCAAAAAACACCATCGGACTCAGCGGTGCCCATGAGAAAGACAAGATCCAGCCCCACCCAACATAACACAGCCACCAGTCCCCTTCACCAGGAAGTCTACACAAGTCACTGAACCAACTTTACTCACTGGAGGCAGACACCAAAAACAATGAGAACTATGAACCTGCAGCCTGCAAAAAAGAGACCCCAAACACAGTAAGTTAAAGAAAATGAGAAAACAGAGAAATATGCATCAGATGAAGGAGCAAGGTAAAAACCCACCAGAACAAACAAATGAAGTGGAAATAGGCAGTCTACCTGAAAAAGAATTGAGTCATGATAATAAAGATGATCCAAAATCCTGGGAATACAATGGAGAAAATACAAGAAACGTTTAACAAGGACGTAGAAGAACTAAAGAGCAAACAAACAATGATGAACAACACAATAAATGAAATTAAAAGTTCTCTAGAAGGAATCAATAGCAGAATAAATGAGGGAGAACAATGGATAAGTGACCTGGAAGATAAAATAGTGGAAATAACAACAGCAGAGCAGAATAATGAAAAGAATTGAGGATAGTCTCAGAGACCTCGGGGACAACTCTAAATGCACCAACATTCAAATTATAAGGGTCCCAGAAGAAGAAGAGAAAAAGAAAGGGACTGAGAAAATATTTGAAGAGATTATAGTAGAAAACTTCCATAACATGGGAAAGAAAGAGTCAATCAAGCCCAGGAAGCACAGAGAGTCCCATAAAGGATAAATGGAGAAACATGCCAAGACACATATTAATCAAACTATCAAAAATTAAATACAAAGAAAAAAATATTAAAAGCAGCAAGGGAAAAGCAACAAATAACATACAAGGGAATACCCATAAGATTAACAGTTGATATTTCAGCAGAAACTCTGCAAGCTAGAAGCAAGTGGCAGGACATATTTAAAGTGATAAAAGAGAAAAACCTACAACCAAGATTACTCTACACAGAAAGGATCTCATTCACAATCAATGGAGAAATTAAAACCTTTACAGACAAGCAAAAGCTAAGAGAATTCAGCACCACCAAACCAGCTTTACAACAAAAGCTAAAGGAACTTCTCTAGGCAGGAAAGACAAAAGAAGGAAAAGACCTACAAAAACAAACCCAAAACAATTAAGAAAATGGTAATAGGAATATACATACTGATAACTACCTTAAATGTAAATGGATTAAATGCTCCAGCCAGAAGACACATACTGGCTAAATGGATACAAAAACAAGTTGTTGTATATATGCTGTGTACAGGAGACACAATTCAGACCTAAGGACACATACAGATTGAAAGTGAGGGGATGGCAAAAGATATTCCATGCAAATGGATATCAAAAGAAAGCTGGAGTAGCAATTCTCATATAAGAAAAAATACAATTTAAAATAAAGACTATTACAAGAGACAAAGAAGGACACTACATAATGATCAAGGGATCAATCCAAGAAAAGATATAACAATTGTAAATATTTATGCACCAAACATAGGAGGACCTCAATATATAAGGCAAATGATAACAGCCATAAAGAGGGAAATTGACAGTAACACAATAATTCAGGAGACTTTAACGTCCCACTTTCACCAATGGACAAATCATCCAAAATGAAAATAAAGAAAGAAACACAGCTTTATACAACACATTAAACAAGATGGACTTAATTGATATTTATAGGACATTCCATTCAAAGACAGCAGAATACACTTTCTTCTCAAGTGCTCATGGAACATTCTCCTGGATAGATCATATCTTGGGTAACAAATCAAGCACTGGTAAATTTAAGAAAATGGAAATCACATCAAATATCTTTTCCGAAACAACACTATGAGACTAGATATCAGTTACAGGAAAAAGCTGTAAAAAATACAAACACATGGAGGCTAAACAATATGCTACTAAATAACCAAGAGATCACTGAAGAAATCAAAGAGGAAATCAAAAAATACCTAGATACATATGACAATGAAAACACGATGACCCGGGCTTCCCTGGTGGTGCAGTGGTTGAGAGTCCGCCTGCCGATGCAGGGGACACGGGTTCATGCCCCGGTCCGGGAGGATCCCACATGCTGCGGAGCAGCTGGGCCCGTGAGCCATGGCCGCTGAGCCTGCGCGTCCGGAACCTGTGCTCCGCAACGGGAGAGGCCACAACAGTGAGAGGCCCGTGTACCGCAAAAAAAAAAAAAAAAAAAAAAAACACGATGACCCAAAATCTATGGGATGAAGCAAAAGCAGTTCTACGAAGGAAGTTTATAGCAGTACAATCCTACCTCAAGAAACAAGAAAAATCTCAAATAAACAGTCTAATTTACACCTAAAGCAATTAGGGAAAGAGGAACAAAAAATCCCCAAAGTTAGCAGAAGCAAAGAAATCATAAAGACCACATCAGAAATAAATGCAAAAGAAATAAAGGAAAGAAGAGCAAAGATCAATAAAACTGAAAGCTGGTTCTTTGAGAAGATAAACAAAACTGATAAACCACTAGGCAGACTCATCAAGTAAAGAAGGGACAAGACTCAAATCAACAGAATTAGAAATGAAAAGGAGAAGAAACAAATGACACTGCAGAAATTCAAAGGAACATGAGAGATTACTACAAGCAACTATATGCCAATAAAATGGACAACCTAGAAAAGATGGACAAATTCTTAGAAAAGCACAACATTCCAAGATTGAACCAGGAAGAAATAGAAAATATTAACAGACTGGTAACATGCAATTAAGATGAAACTGTGATTAAAAATCTTCCAACAAACAAAAGCTCAGGGCCAAATGGCTTCACAGGTGAATTCCATCAAACATTTCAAAAGAGCTAACACCTATCCTTCTCAAACTCTTTCAAATATATCAGAGGGAGGAACACTCCCATACTGATTCTATGAGGCCACCATCACCCTGATACTAAAACCAGACAAAGATGTCACAAAAAAAGAAAACTAGAGGCCAATATCACTGATGAACATAGATGCAAAAATCTTCAACAAAATACTAGCAAACAGAATCCAACAACACAATGAAAGGATCATACAAAATGATCAAGTGGGTTTTATCCCAGTGATGCAAGGATTCTTCAATATACACAAATCAATCAATGTGATACACCATATTAGCAAACTGAAGGATAAAATAAATACGATAATCTCAACAGATGCAGAAAAAGCTTTTGACAAAATTCAACACCGATTTATGATAAAAACTCTCCAGAAGTAGGCATAGAAGGAACTTACCTCAACATAATAAAGGTCATATATGACAAACCCACAGCCAACATCATTTTTAATGGTGAAATGAGGAAAACATTTCCTCTAAAGTTAGGAACAAGACAAGGATGCCCACTCTCACCGCTATTATTCAACATAGTTCTGGAAGTTGTAGGAAGAGCTGTCAGAGAAGAAAAAGAAATAAAAGGAATCTAAGTCAGAAAAGAAGAAGTAAAGCTGTCACTGTTTACAGATGACATGATACTATATACAGAGAATCCTAAAGATGCTACCAGAAAACTTTTAGAGCTAACCAATGAATTTGGCTAAGTAGCAGGATACAAAATTAATGCAGAGAAATCTCTTGCATTCCTATACACAAATGATGAAAAATCTGACAGACAAATTAAGGAAACACTTCCATTCACCACTGCAAAAAAAAAACAACTAAAATATCTAGGAATAAACCTACCTAAGGAGACAAAAGACCTGTATGCAGAAAACTATAAGACGCTGATGAAAGAAATTAAAGATTATCATCTTTAATGATGATACAGATGGAGAGATATACCTTATTCTTGTTCTTGGATTGGAAGAATAATATTGTGAAAATGACTGTACTACCCAAAGCAATGTACAGATTCAATGCAATCCTTATCAAACTACCAGTGACATTTTTCACAAAACTAGAACAAAAAAATTTCACAATTTGTATGGAAACACAAAAGACCCCGAATAGCTAAAGCAATCTTGAGAATGAAAAGTGGAGCTGGAGGAATCAGGCTCCCTGACTTCAGAGAATACTACAAAGGTACAGCATCAAGACAGTATGGTACTGGCACAGAAACAGAAATATAGATCAATGGAACAGGATAGAAAGCCCAGAGATAAACCCATGCACATATGGTCACCTTAAGTTTGATAAAGGAGGCAAGAGTATTCAATGGAGAAAAGCCAGCTCTTCAAGACATGGTGCTGGTAAAACTGGACAGCTACATGTAAAAGAATGAAATTAGAACACTTCCTAACACTGTACACAAAAATAAACTCAAAATGGATTAAAGACCTAAATGTAAGGCCAGAAACTATCAAACCCTTAGAGGAAAACATAGGAAGAACACTCTTTGACATAAATCACAGCAAGATCTTTTTTGACCCATCTCCTAGAGAAATGGAAATGAAAACAAAAATAAACAAATGGGACCTAATGAAACTTAAAAGCTTTTGCACAGCAAAGGAAACCATAAACAAGATAAAAAGACTCTGAATGGGAGAAAATATTTGCAAATGAAGCAACTAACAAAGGATTAATCTCCAAAATATACAAACAGCTCATGCAGCCTAATATCAAAAAACCCAATCCAAAAATGGGCAGAACATCTAAATAGTTCTTCAAAGAAGGTATGATTGCCAACAAACACATGAAGGGATGCTCAACATCACTAATCATTAGAGAAATACAAGTCAAAAGTACAATGAGGAATCACCTCATACCTGTCAGAATAGCCATCATCAAAAATCTACAAACAATAGGGCTTCCCTGGTGGCACAGTGGTTGAGAGTCCGCCTGCTGATGCAGGGGACATGGGTTCGTGCCCCAGTCCGGGAATATCCCACATGCCGTGGAGCGGCTGGGCCTGTGAGCCATGGCTCCTGAGCCTGTGCGTCCGGAGCCTGTGCTCCACAACGGGAGAGGCCACAACAGTGAGAGGACTGTGTACCTCAAAAAAAAAATCTACAAACAATAAATCCTGGAGGGGGTGCGGAGAAAAGTGAAACCTCTTGCACTGTTGGTGGGAATGTAATTGATACAGCCGCTATGGAGAACAGTATGGAGTTTCCTTAAAAAACTAAAAATAGAACTACCATATGACGCAGCAGTCCCACTACTGGGCATATACCCTGAGAAAACCATAATTCAAAAGAGTCATGTAGCACAATGTTCATTGCAGCACTATTTACATTAGCCAGGACATGGAATCAACCCAAGTGTCCATTGAGAGATGAATGGATAAAGAAGATGTGGCACATATATACAATGGAATATTTCTCAGACATTAAAAGAAATGAAATCGAGTTATTTGTACTGAGGTGGATGGACCTAGAGTTTGTCAAGCAGAGTGAAATAAGTCAGAAAGAGGAAAACAAATGCCGTATTCTAACACATATATTTGGGATCTAAAAAAAGAAAAAAAAAAAGGGTCTGATGGACCTGGGGCAAGACAGTAATAAAGACGCAGATGTAGAGACTGGACTTGAGTACAAGGGGTGACGGGTAAGCTGAGACAAAGTGAGAGATTAGCATTGACATATATACATTACCGAATATAAAATAGATCGCTAGTGGGAAGCAGCTGCATCGAACGGGGAGATCAGCTCGGTACTTTGTGACCACCTAGATGGGTGGGATAGGGAATGTGGGAGGGAAATGCAGGAGGGAGGGCATATGGGGATATATGTATACGTATAGCTGATTCACTTTTTTATACAGCAGAAACTAACAACATTGTAAACAATTATACTCCAATAAAGATGTTAAGAAATAATTGGCAATTTCATAGTTCTCTTCAGAAAATTAATAACATTTCACAATATAGCATTGTCATGAGAATGATTATGAAACTTTAATTTCACATCAGAAGTGTTATTAGGGATTTTTAAGTGCATGTTTACATTTCAAAATTTCAAAAATTTCAAAATTTTGAATTTTTTTCTTGTAGCTGAAAGTTGTATACTTCAGGTATCCAGAACCAAGGGCATATAAAAAAATTAAACATAATAATTCTATTTATCTATCTATAAATATTCTTTGAACATTTATTATGTTCTAGGCATTACTCTATGTATTAATGGTACAGTAGTTTACGCACAGAAATACTGTGTAATAAGCAGTAATGAAACAGATATATACAGCCACATAAACCAGTCATGAAAATGTGTATTGAAGTAAAAATGTTGAGAACAGAACTGTCTACTTATAATTGTATGTGTGTATTGACAGAGAGAGACAGAATGAGAGAGACCTATATTTAATGAGTAGGGATATAGGAATGCATGTATCAGATAAAGAGGAAAGTAAGAAATAAGAGCATATCTATATCACAATATTATTTATGAAGATTAAAACTGTATATCTTCAAACAAAATATATATTTTTCAAGAAAATATACATATACATATAATGTGAGACAATATAACATTAGCTTTGATACAGTTTTCGATAATCTCCACCTCATTATATTCACATTCTTCTCTAATCTGCTCCCCCTGTGTGGGCTGACTCTAGTGCTTGTAACAAATAGAATGTGATAACACTGATGAGATATCACTTCTGTGATAAGATTATAAGCTGGGACTTCCATCCTGCAGGCATATTTTTTCTGTTGCCCTCCCAGCTTGAACACTTTGATAAAGCCAACTTCTGTGTTGAAGAGGCCAACCTGGAAAGGAACTGAGGGTGGACTCCAGCCAAGTAGGAACTGAGACCTGCCAACCACCACAGAAGTAGACTTAGGAGTAGATCCTTCCCTAGTCAAGACTTCAGATGAGCATGGAGACTATTGGCTGAAACCTTGATTGTAGACATTCAAGAGACCGTGAAGCAGAGAACCCAACTAAGGTGTGCTTGGATCCCTGGCCCTCAGAAACTCTAAGATAATAAATATTTGCTGTTTGAAACCACAAAATTTGAGCATAATGAGCTTTGCGACAAGAGTTAACTAATACAGATAATATGAAATATATACAAGTACATCTGAAGATACACTGCAGGAGAAGGGAAACTGGGCTGCACATATTGGATGACGGGAACATATTTTTTTTAAGATACAAAAGAAGAGACTCAAGACCAACAAACAGCTGACAAAGTGAAATGCATGATTAACTTAATGTGTTTGCATCTTCCATAAATACACATTCTGAAATAGTAATATACTGGGGAGAGAATGGGTGTGGTGGGTATATTAGGCTGCTGGGCACCCATAACAAAATACCACAGACTGGGTGGCTTAAAAAACAGAAATTTATTTTCTCACAGTTTTGGAGGCTAGAGTCCAAGATCAAAGTGCCCTCAGGGTTGGTTTCTAGCGAGGCCTTGCTTCCCGGTTTATAGCTGGCCTCCTTCTCACTCTGTCCTCATATGGCCTTTGTTCTGTAAGCTCTCAAAGAAAGAGAGAGCTCTCTGGTGTCACCTCCTCTTCTTATAAGGACACTATTTTATTGGATTAGCTCTCCCTCACCTTTATGACTTCATTTAATCATATTGCCTTCTTAAAAACCCCATCTCCTAATATGGTCACATTGGGAGTTAGGGTTTCAACATGTGAATTTTACGGAGACACAAATTCAGTCCATAATAGTGGGACATTTTGTTTTCCCCTTTTGTTGAAAAATATCCAATATTATGCAGTTTTGTTCCTCAGGGAACAAAGATGCCGTGTATAAACAAATATATATGAACAAAATACCTGTGAAAAAAAACATTCAGAAATCATGTCAAGTGTAGCAACCTGCATTTGTATCAACAGAAAAAATATTACCTTTTGGGTTTTTCTTGTTCTTACACTAAGCAAGGCCTTTCATATTAAGTCATTACTCTCAACAACTTTTAAATCTTTTCTTATACAATTCACCATTTCAGGCAAACTTTATAACTCTCTAGGCCTTTTACTATTTTTTCTACTTCTTACCAAAAGAGAAAATGATCTAAAAAGCAGCTGTCTGAACTTGTTTTTTTGACTACGCTTTAGCTAAAATTCTAAGTACTAAGAGCTTTTTTACATATTAAGTCTTTTACTTTCTAATTATGGAACAAAATGTTTATATTTTAGGGGTCTTCCAGCCATCCAAAAAAGATAACTTGCAAATCTCTATAAATGAGTGAAATATGAGGTTTTATGAAATCAGCTTGTTATTACTAAACTAAACCTAATTTTCTCAGTATAAATTGTGTGAAAAATTGTTAGGGGCTCCATCCTATGGCCTGTAATCATTAGAGATCATTTTGGAATTTTCTCACAAAACATTACTGAATTTATTTTCCCACTTTATTCCTTGTTTGAGAGCAGACCAGTCCCCCTTTCTGTGCTGCAAAATGTCCAGCGACCTCTAGGTGTCTTATTATGCAGTTGATATTATCATCCTTAATATTTAATAATGTTTTATACTAAAATTTATCATATTTGGGCATCCAGAAAGGATTCCCAAGTCTTGTATTTTAATTTAAGAATGTTCTGACAAATAAGGGTCATTGGTACTCTTTCCTATGTTAACAAAAGCAATTATATTCACTTTAACTTCCATTCTTTATAGTCAGGACATTTCTTAATACAACAGACTTAACATCCTGAGAGCTACCAGTGACTTTAGACCTGAAAAGAAATATAATTTTAAAAAATAAGAAAACTCTAATTCTGATTCTAAAATGAAATTACCTAGTTCCTTAAAAAGTAGGGCAATGAGTAAATGACATTATTAAGGAAAATAATTTTGTGCTGGAGTCCACACAGAAATGTGCATTTCAACAATATTCAGTGAGTAGAAATACACACTGAGTACTACTTCCAAAATATAAAACTGAAGGTCATATGGAGAGAGAAATATTCAGGTGGACATTTTCATAAAAAGGAATACCCTTGATAATTATTGCCTTAATCAATAATCTATTAATTAAGTATAAGGAAAATATATGCATATTAATTCAAAATATATTATAATTTAACACAAGCAGAATTATTTAGGATTTACACTGAAAAAAATATCACAAATAGGTGGTGCTTCTGTGATTGAATTTGATTAAACTTCATGCAAATCTGACCCTAGATTTTACTATTTTTAGTTTCCTATATCCCTCTATCTCAGAGTCTACTTAGCAACTGTTCAATAGTGAACTGGTGATAAAATGTCACTGAGGATAAAATTTTTTACGTATTTGGGAGACATTTTCTATCACCATCATTTAAAAAGATGAGAAATAATTCAGAGTTCATAGCTATAAAAAATAGATTGCTTAAGGTGGTACTTATCTGATAAATGAATATACAAGTGCTTGACTCAAATGGAGGTTATGAATTTTGCATAAAGCCCTTCATCAAGGTTGAATTACATAATGTCTCATTTAACAGCATATCTATGTGACATTCATTGTCAAGCATTATTTTTCTTTGTCAGACTAAACATTTGATTTGTAAGGTATAAAATGAATTTCACTGTAAAAAAAGCATGTTTGCAATTTGCAATTAAACATGAATGATAAGATTAGTGAATGCATAATGTATTACTATAAAAAACTGACTTTGTGCATGTGATACTTACAGTAAAACACCAAAACTATTAGTGTTACTTTGACTTTATTTTAAAGACATTTAAATATAAACTTATTTAAAAATGAATTCAGATAACTGATATCAGAATTATTGTGATAAAATTCAATACATGCAATGATTTATCAGAAGTCACTTCTCAAAATTAAATGTTAATAACAAACCTTTAATTTGACGTTTATATAAGTTGAAAGTGCATTTATTTAAGACTATGCTGGACCGTTAAAAAATTAACTACTAAACCAATTCAAAGTGGATATTCCAAAAATGAATTGTTTTAATTATTGTGTTCCTTCTTTGAATAAATTCATACACTGAAATTAAAATTTCTTTAGCCAGTGAAAATGGGATTTTTAAACTATAAAGCATAAGTTTTCTCAGCAGTATTTTATTTCCTAGATTTCTCAGTTTTCCCTATTATCTTTATCTTTCTCTTAAACACATTTTAGCCACTTTGCCATATAACATCATAGAGTATCGTATATTTAGGCTGCTAAAAACAAAATTTCTTTAAAATAAAGGATGCCTTACACAACACATTCCCTTAGTTATGTAAAATATTAAATGGTATGGATTTAATCATGTCCTCCCTCCAAATCATATGTTGATGTCCTAACCCCCAGTACATCAGAATGTGACCTTACTTAGAGATAAGGTCTTTATAGAGGTAAACAAGTTAAAATTAGGTAGTTAGTGTGAGCCCCAAAACAAAATGACTAGTGTCTTTATAAGAAGGGGTAATTTGGAGACAGACACTCTTAGATGAAAGACTGACATAAAGAGGATGGAGAAGACAGCCATCGAGAAACCAAGGAGACAGGCCTGGGATGGATCCTTCTCTCACAGCCTTCAGAAGGAACCAATTCTATCTACAACTTGGTCTTGGACTCCTAGCCCTCAGAACTATGAAACAATACATTTTTGTTGTTTAAGCCATTTAGTTTGTGGTGCTTTGTGTGTAGCCCTAGAAAGCTAAATTAAATTAGTTACCATCTATAGTATCTGTGAAAACTTTGAAACCATATGCTATGATTCAAACAAGTTTACAATGTCAAGGAAAATGCTATTTCAGAAAGTAAAATTTTGGATGTAATTTTATATATTACCATTTCTATTGTCCTTCTCTTGAGTGCTTTTAATTTTTTTTAATTTCAGTTCACTGAAAAATAAATTATAGGGCCATAAAAATTATATGTTAATATTAATTATATCATGATTTTCTAAAAAATGAAGTATTCTTGTTTTTTAAGCTTGTAAATAAATAGTACTTACTCCAAGAAATGCCATAAATAATTTGCAAAAGAACATTTTATAAAATATAAGATGTCTTAAAATTTATATTGAATATAATGTATCTTTTCCTGATGATTTAGGTTTATTGTAATCAACAAATACTTCTGTTAAAAATGAAAGCAAATATTGAGGGCAATTATTGAGGTATGTAAACCTTTTTTATTCCATTAAAAAGATGAAGGCTTCTAAATTTCTGTTTTCTTATTTCTTTCAATGTCAACCTGTTAATCTAAAGAAAACACCCTGATTCTTCCAGTATGCTCTGGGATATATTTTACTGTCAGAACTTTTTATATATCTGTTTTTATAATAAATCTGGAGCAAATACATTAATTCTCATTAAGATGATGGTAACTTTTTTTAGTTGCCCACATTTGGACAGGCAAGACTTGAGGTATGTGCACAGGCAGTGAGCTGAGAGAAGATTTATATGCTTGGGAAGGAAAAGGCAAAAGTTACCATAAATAAAAAAAATTTTCCTTCAATATTACCTAATTTCAGTTTTAATGTGTCCATCATTTTCTTATATTTTTCTGCAGTAAAAATGGCATGAAAAGCTACTCTATAAACTTTCTATTTAATTCTTAAAAGTCAATCTTTTGAAATAGTTTAGACCAAATTATTTCTACTGTTATGGCACTTCAACAGCAACAAAAATAACCATAATCACAACCATACCATAGATGCACACACACATATACACACACGCACCCTATATTATTGGAGCAGAGACACTTACACTTGTCTTGGGATGGTTGTTAGACAACATCCAAGGTTGTGTGTTGTAATCACATACAGGTTATGCATTTCAGATAATTATTAATAAAAATAGTAGAAGTAATCAGGTATATTAAAAGAAGAGTCATCAGGAGATGTAGGGTAAATGTAGACATCATAGTCTTTGCTGTTTTATAAAAATAAGTTGAAAGAACCCTACTGCTCAGAAAGATCACAGGGTTGGTAGATGAAAATAACTCATGGCTTCTTCAGGGTTAAACATGATTCAAGCCTGTATAAAGTTCTCAGCTGTCAAGATAAGCCACTTGGGGACTTCTAATTCTCACCCTGGAGAGCTGAATGCAGTCTGAAACTTGGAGTCTCTAATGCAAAATCAACGTAAAAAATACATAAGCATATATTTTAAGGGTTGGAAAGAGAAAAAAAAATCAGTTTTTTTGGTGATAATTATAATTCTGTTAGAAAGACTCTCTTTAGGTAACTTATTTCTTTAATTCTTGCTCTAATATTTTAAAATAGACTTTTGGGATAGTATAAGAAGTACTTTATTGCATTCTATTAATAATGTATTAAAATTTTAAGCATTCAAAATATTTACAAAACCCATATATTTCCATTGATTGTTTAGTATGCAATGTGTGAGATCTGAGACACTGGGAATACTATTTAAACATACAAAATAAAAACTTAGGCAGCAAGGTCCCTTCCTCAAAGACAGAGTATGATATATGTGGGAGTAATGTAAAGCATGGGGTGAATAAATCCAAATTAAACAAGAAAGAGAAATATTGAAAGTTAGAGTTTTAATGATATTGCCAATGGAAATTTCAGGGCAAGGTTGTTTCTGAATTAGGATGTCAATATTTCTGGAAACTCACTAACCAGAGCAGAAAGGAACAACCAAGATAGCATTCTAATTTAAAATTTTAATCATGTCAATAACAAGTTAAGCAATTGCTAAGTCTCTGCTCCATGTAGCTTCACTAGATTTCCCTTCATTTCCACTCTAGTGCCATCTCTTCCATATTTCTTACCATGCTATTTCTTGATCCAGTAAACTTAGTATTTTTCCCCAGATGTAATATTTTTGTTGTGTCTATAACTTTTAAAATATTATTTCTTTTAGGTAATATCTCTCATGTTGCTAAATGAAGAACTGAGTCAAATATCTACAGAGTCTTTATTAAAAACAAAACAAAGTCAACAACCATTTCCAATTTCATGCTGTTGTGGCACTTGGAACTTTAACCATATTGTTAAGGTTGATGTCCAAGCCAGTTTGCTTAGAAACAGAGCCAGAGACTATGGATGATTATTAGACAGGTGATTTATTAAGGGAGTGCATTTTGGAGAAAACTGTAAAAAAGTATGTGAAACAAGATAGGACAGGGAAAGAAGATAGGCAAAGAGGTGTTTTCAAGGATAGTCTAGAGTCTTACTGATTCCAGAGGTAGCTCTGGCCTGTGAATTGCACCATGATATTTGTATTCCCCTGAAGCATGATGTTGTACCATCATATCAGTTATTGGTGAAGTCTCCCAGGTATCTTTTTACAGAGTTGTTCCCATTAATGAAAGGACAATTCTCCATGAAAGCATGAAGTTGGGAGTATTTTAGCAGCAATTGTTTAGGTGTGGAATGATGTTGACAGTGGGGATGGAAAAAAACAAGAAAAATCATGATGTATTTTCCATATAGCAATCATAGTTTTGCAAATGTATTGCATACAGAGAATGAGGGAAAGTAAAGAATCAAAGCTGGAAATTAGCTTATGTCTTGAGCTGTTTGGAATAGTGGCATTTTTGTAACTGAAATGAGTTGGATTACAGCAGATTTTGAAGCATAAAATCAAGGCTTCCAATTTAGCCATAAGTTTTGAAATCCCTTCTAGACATGCAAATTAATATATCAGATGAGGAGTTGGGCATAAAATTCTTGAACTCAAGAGAGAGGCCAAGTGTGGAGATATGAGTTAGGGAGTCTTCAACATGTAGATGATATGTAAAACTATGGAAACAGAATAGATGGAGCTCAGGTAGAAGAGAGAGAGCAAACAAATGAAACTGAAAAGGACTGACCATAGACCTAAGAAATAATTCTGGTGAGTATGGTGTCAATGAAGCTAAAACAAAGTTTTTCAAAAAAGTTATGAAATGATCTTGAGAGACTAAGTAAACTGGGAACAGAGAAGTGTCCTTTCCACTTGTCAGATGGATATTGTTGGAAATCTTGTAAAGAACATTTTCAGGGTAGTGGTGTTACAAAAACCTCAATGGAAAAAGCTAAATAGTTAAGGGAAGAGAAGGAAGTAGAGACCAAAAGTGACTGTTACTGGAAAACTTTTCTGTGGAGGGGAGAAGAAGGATGAGGGAGTTTGTGAGAGATGAAAGGTTATGAAGGATGAAAGGATGAAAAGTCAGTGAAGCTCTGTTATTTTTTTATTATAATAGAAAGTACTAGATTATAATTATACGCTGGTGAGAAAAAAATCAGTGGATTGATCAAACCTGTTCTTCCTTTTAGGATTTCTTAATTTAATTTTAAATTTAGGTATTTGCCAAAGTTAAACTGAATGTAAAGTTTTTCTATATTTAATTTTATTTTCACTATATTTTTATGTGCATCTCTTTCTTTCAATATTAATTAAAAACTTCAGTGTTTCCCCCACTAATTTAGAAGGCATCTTCAGCACGTTAAATGTTTAACTATACTTTTTTTCTATATCTGATCCTTATATTATTTTATTCTTTCTGTCCCTCTCGATGCTGAAATTCTTCATTATTGTAGTTTCATGAAACATGTTAATATATAATCGTTCAAGTCCCTTGATACTTTTCCCTTTATTAAAATTTAATCATCTACTTATTTTTCCTTATGAACATTGAAAATTTTTCTGCAAAGCACACCAAAATAAATCCTATTGTGAAATAGCAAAATAGGAATCTTCCAATACATTAGATGATTGTTTACGAAATAAATACAAATGTCCTACAGTCTTTAAAAAGGATGTAAACTGACCCATAGTTAGAAATGTACAAGTTAAAATGATAAGAAGAAACTATTTTCACCTATTAAATTGATTAAGATAAAAAGTGGGATATAGCATTGTTGAAGAACAGGAGAAAAGATGGTGTCATATGTTATAGTTGAATGTATATATAAGTGCAAATTTTTGGAAAGAAATGTTGAATAATCCTTCAACTGTTAAATGTTCAAAATTTTGCCTCTCACTGTTGTGGCCTCTCCCATTGTGGAGCACAGGCTCCGGACGTGCAGGCTCAGCGGCCATGGCTCACGGGCCTAGCCGCTCCGCGGCATGTGGGATCTTCCCAGACCGGGGCACGAACCCGTGTCCCCTGCATCAGCAGGCGGACTCGCAACCACTGCACCACCAGGGAAGCCCTAAATGCTCAAAATTTTGATTGAGTATATATAGATATAGATATAGATATATAGCATGCATATGTAGACCAAAGGTGTCTGTTGAAGTCTTGTTTGTAATAACAAAGTTCAAGAAATCTATTGAGAGTGTCACTGAATATAAGCATAGAAAATTAGAAGTGCATCTGTGTTCATTCTATTCCTTCAAGGCTGAGAACAGAAAACAACAGGTGGCAGAAACTTCCATTGCCTATAAAAGCTTATGACAGGACATGGCAAATGTCAAACCTATTCACATTCCATTGGCCAGAGTAAGTCAGGAGGCAGCATTTAAAGTCAGTGAGACAGAGAAGGCAGAAAAAAAATAAAGATACCAATGGAGGGAAATGAATGAATTATTACAAACAAATAATACATTCCACTAAGCATCAGTAAGAATCATGACTAAAATTAATTGAAACATATAAAGTATATAAAAAGTGCATGATTTCATAATGACAATTACAAGTTAAAATAACTTTCACTTTTAAAAGAGATGAAGGCAGCACATCATTATTCTAAGTTGATAAGTAAGGGAAAATGGGGCAGTTATGCACTTCACTGACTTTCATCCACTATCTATACCTCAGCATAACTGAAAACTTGATGATAGAAGACTCACTCTTTAGCATATTTCAGCCTATATATTAAGGGAAAATTTGATAAAATTAGAATATGAACTTTTCAACCTCCTAGAGAAATAATGGATATAGGCAATGCTAATATTGGTGATCAACATCACACAGAGAGACAACTGGACCTTATGTGCCTTATGATGGAAGGACACAACATCACTATGAAGTATTATTACCCCCCACACACACCAAATAAATCTAACTGAATAGAACCAAGCTTTTAGATCTAACTACTTGACCATTTCACAGAAGTATGGTAGCTAGGAGAAGATGTCAAATGACATTCTGGGAAAACAATTTGTGAAATCCAGAATATACTAACTTTACAAGAAAAATGATCCAGTTTCTTTAATAAGTAGATTGCAAGGAAAACCAAAAAAGGGGTGAGGAGTTATTTGTAGATTAAGAGATTTTCTTTATATATCAGCAACATTCAATGTACCATATTGATTTGTCCAGTGTATACAATCTGTCCTGATTCTAGCAAATTAATATATTTTTAAAAAACATTTATAGGATAATGAGGAAAGTTGATCACTGAATATGTGATAATATTAAACATTTCTTGATATATCAACTACATTCAATGTACTGTATTGATTTGTCCAATGTATATATCTATCTTGATTCTAGCAAATTAATATTTTTAAAAAAGCATTTGTAGGATAATGAGAAAAGTTGACCACTGAATATGTGATAATATTAAACAATTCTTAGTATATTGAACATTTAATAATGGTACTGCTATTATGTTTTTTAATGAATACATTGATTGTAAAGAAGTATCTTACAATAATTATGGGTAAAATGATACGTCTAAGAATTTGCTTGAAGCAAATCCAGTGAGAGTAGAGATGTAACAAAATTGGCCTTGAATTGAAAACTGATGAGTGATGCGTATACTGAAGTTCATTTATAGTACTCTCTATTCACAGCATTGTAAGTCAACTATACTTCCATAAAATTAAAACAAATACTCTCTATTTATGCATATGTTTGAAATTTTCTATAATAAAGGGTTTTCAAAATAAGTGTCCATGAGACATGTATAAATAGGAAAATCCATAATAATGAGAAAGTAAATAATTAAAAATAGTTTTATATTTGTTGTCATTTGAAATAGCTAATTAATTTTAATGATTTTATATATTGAAAATAAGTAATACTTTTAGTGATAATGAAGTTTTGGAGTTTAAAGTAATGAGGTTCAATAAGACATTTTATTTCTTAAGTAAATAATTAATGAATAATTACTATACATAAACTTGGATTTTGATCACTTCTTCTTAGGGATATTTAGCTGTTCTTCCAGCAGGGTATAATTTAGGTGTTCTTTTCCATGGGACCCTAGTGTTATCCTCAACTATCAATATAGAACTAAAGAGGGGAATAATACCACCACTAGCACAGCATCCTTACTTAGCTTACCCACACATATATATTATTTGTTATATTAAAATTAGTTGTTATAACATCCTTGATTCTAGAAAGAATTTAGGATGACACATAAAGTTGCAGTAAACATTATCATTTTCTAAAAAAAATGTTTTATGGGTTTGGAGACTGAAATCTAGGTCTATTGGAAAGTAGAGTTCTGCTTCCTGCTCCATTTCCACACTACAGTTGATAGAATAGAGTGATTTGCTATCCAAGTGAAGGCAATCATTGTCCCAGGTTCTGGATCAGATACAAGTAACAAAATTTAGCCTCAGTTGTATAAGGTAATCCAGTAGTATTCAGAATGACAGCAGTTTTATTTTGCTGTTAAATAGGAAATCTGAAGTATAAGTTCGACTGTATCAGGCACATGAGAGAGCAGTATTTATCAGCATGTCTGGAGAGGTGAAGATGCCAGAACAAAAGGGCCGTGGAAGCTGTGGGAAAAAGCATGGAGAATAAAAGGGTGGTTCCCCTCTTTGTTAGTCAGCATGATTAAAAGGAAAGTTAAATGATGAGTAGAACTGGACTTCTTGTGGACCTCTCTGTGACACCTCCATGATGTATCTTTCAGATGCATTCATTCACTTAGGAGATGTGTCTCCATTTGGCAGCCCCTAGTTTTTTATGAGTTCATAAGCATCATAATGGGAGTAGATAAGCAATTTTCAATAATAAACAAAACCCAATGGAAAATTTCTGGGAATAATTAACAAAAAGATAAGCTAACTAAAACATCAAATTATCGTACTTCTAGGTAGAATGGGCTTAGTGATATTTTCATTTTGAACAGAAACTATATTTTGCAATTTTATCTCTTTCTTTAACATGAGTTAGATTACTAAATACTATATTAAAAACAGTTTGATTAATAAATTATTTTAAAGAGAGCTATAAGGGTATAATAATAACAATTTTTATTCAGAATTCTACATATCACAAAATTATGTTTGACTAAGACAACCTCCTCCAAGCAAGTAGAATTTCTTAAAGTTTCATAACTTTGATTAAGATTTTCACCAAACTCCAATTAAATTCACAGTTTTAACTTCACATTCAAATACTTCGCATTCTTTCTATGATGGAAATTTATTAATGTGTTTCACAGTATCACCACGCAAATGAAGGGATTAAATGTGTGACTGTTATTTAGTACTGAGTTTCATCTCTACTTTCAGTATTCTGACAACTGATTATGATTGCCTTGAAAAAAATAATTATAAAGTTAGCAGATTCTGCATTTTATTTTTTGTCCTGCTAAATATTCAGTGTCACATATATTTAACTCATTGAGATGTTACTCTTTGCAAAAGTTATTAACATGCTAAATGCTACACCTTGAGTATGGCAATGTATTAATGTCTAGATTGTGTTTATAACATATAAGAGAAAACTATATAGCCCAATAGAAGAATATAAAAAGTTCATAAATGAAACCTACCATTTAAAATTCTGGGTACACAATTTTAAAAAATGTTTATATTAACTCAATCATGTTAAAAATCAGATTTAACAAAAATCCTCAAAACAAAAATAATTTAACATGATTGTCTGACATTTGAACATTGATTTCAAATAGTCAACAATAGTGTGGGGGGATATAAAAAATATAGAACTTCATGTTAATATAACTTTTATAAAACAAATATATAGATGGTTATACATGGTATTTTTTCTATTTTAATTTGTTACAAATATGCCTTAAGGTCTTATGAGTCTCTAAAAACTTATTAAACAGTCCTTTTTTTTGAAATAGTAGATGGAACTTCAAAACAATTGCTTAATTTTAAGAAAAATTCTCTGAAATTTAATAAAAATGTTTTGTTTGCAGAAGTTCGGGGAATAGAGAAGGTAACAGATGCAGGGAATAAGAAAAAGAGAAATGTTGCAAAAACTTATCATAACTTGAGAATTTCTAGTCCAGTCTCTCATGTGGAAAAAAAATGTTTTTGTGCAAGTTCAACATTTAGATAATTAAAACTTAACCACATTTCCTATCTGCCTGATACTGTGCAAAGTTTTCTGATCAACACAATGGTTTTAGTAAGTAATCATTTAAATGGAACGGTCAATCAATTAGAATTGTTTCAGCAGAATTAACAAATAATGAGAAATCATGATTAAGTTTGTCCAAAGGAGCATACTTGTCACTAATTCATATTTTTTCTCTGCAAATATGGGACTGTGTATCAATTTCTTTAAAGCTTTAATATAACCAAAAAAGCAAAATGGAAATAGCATGATTTCTCATGCAGTTCATAGCAGAATGTCCATTTTGTACTTTAGTTTCTAAGAGAGAGAAAGAAAATTCCTTCTACTAGTAACTCTTCAATTTTTTATTATTATATATTAAAATTATTCCAGCTACAAATCTATTTGTCTTCATATCCTTCAAATATTATTAATAAAATATCTCAAACCCCATAGTCTTATTTCAATATTTCAAAATATGATTTAGTGAAGAAAACATTTACTAAAGGATATTATCCAAATTTTTTAGCCTGATATTGAAGGCTAACTTATTATATTTATTATATTATATTTATTTATAGTCCATGTCAAGTTGATTAATCATTATTTCTTAGTACGCATGGCTTTAGTATGTCTGTATCCATGCTTCTTTCACCTCTGAAATTTCATTTGAAATGAACTTCCCTTGTCTTTGTTCTGTTGTGATACTTGTTGAACTGTTTTTTTTTTCTCCATGAAAAGATCTGTGATTTTTCTACTCATGAATAATCATCCTCATTTAAAAGCTGTAGTACTGTTTCTAGTTCTCTTTTCTCTCTTGTAGTTTTTTATTTAAATGATTGAGATTATATACTATTCTTATAGACTCCAATAGATTACATATTATTTTGGAGAAGTTATTATAAACATATTCCTTGTACTAGTTGTCATAGTACTTGATTAATATTCTGTTCAAATCAATGCATCTTGAGGGAGAATGCCAGAAAGATAGCAGATTAGGAAGCTCCAGGCTCTTCTTCCCCCAGAGAGACACAAAGTTAACAACAGTACATGGATCACCTCTCACAGAAACCTCTGTGAGGACTCTAAAGACGAGTTGAGCAGCTACGACACTCAGAACATTTTAAAAACAAGAAAGAAACCCAGAGGAAGTTTAGGAATATCATCTGCATTTGGCACAGCTGTTTATGCCCCTCTCCCTATGCAGTATAATGGAGCAACCAGAAGGAAACACTTCATCTTGGGGCTCCTCCTTCAGGATGTAAACAAAAGAATGGACCAGGCATCCAATGTTCTGGCTTGTCTGGGGGCTGCCCTAGAGACTGGTTTCTGACTTGGAGCACTGACAGGACTGGCGGAAGTTTGGAAAGTGATGAAAACAGATGAGGGCCTCTGCACCTTAGAACTGTAAATTTTGCAGGTAGACCCTGGGGGAAGGAAAAAAACAGAAAAGGCTTGAGAGGTTCTAGAACCTCCAGCCTGGCAAAGGTTTCCCTGCACAAGGTCAGGACTCAAGACTGAGAGAGATGGTTGTTTTTTCAAATGCCCACATCATAGCAAAAAATTAAAAGGTGTTCAAAGAAACCAAGAAACATGGCCCGATCAAAGAAACAAAATAGAACTCCAGAAGTTGACTCTAAAGAAACACAGATCTATGAGTTACCTGTAAAATAATTTTTAAATAACTGTCATAAAAATTTTCAATGAACTAAAAGAGAAAACAGACAATTAAATAAAGTCAATGAAACAATGCGTGAATAAAATGAGAATATCAACAAAAGGTAGAAACTGTAAAAAGAACCAAACATAAATCAGCCATAAAGAAGAAGGAATGGGCTTCCCTGGTGGTGCAGTGGTTGAGAGTCCGCCTGCCAATGCAGGGGACACGGGTTCGTGCCCCTGTCCGGGAAGATCCCACATGCCACGGAGCAGCTAGGCCCATGAGCCATGGACGCTGAGCCTGAGTGTCCAGAGCCTGTGCTCCTCAAAGGGAGAGGCCACAGCAGTGAGCGGCCCACATACCGCAAAAAAAAAAAAAAAAAGAAGAAGAAGAAGGAAATGCTGGCATTTGCAAAAACATGGATGAACCATGAGTACATTATACTAAGTGAAATGAGTCAGAAAAACAAATATTGTATGATATCACTTATATGTGGAATGTAAAAAGCCAAACCCATAGAAATGGGAGTAGATTGTTTGTCACCAAGGGCCAGAGGATGGAGGAAATGAGGGATACTGGTCAAAGGGTACAGACTTTCAGTTAAAATATGAATAAGTTCAGGGAATCTAACGTACACGATGGTGACTATATAGTCAACAATACTGTATTGTATACTTGAAATTTTATAAGAGAGTAGATCTTGAATGTTCTCTCTATACACACACACACACACACACACACACACACACACACGCACAAAGTACTATGTGAGGTGATGGATGTGTTAACTAAACTTATGGTAGTAATCACTTCACAATACATAAGTATATGTATATGTTTTATATATATGTCAAATCCTCACATTGTATACCTTAAACTTACACAATGTTTTCTTTCAATTGTTTAATGGGTATAGAATTTTAGATATGTAAGAGGAAAAATTCTAGAGATCTGTTTTAAAACAATCTGTTTTAAAACAAGTGTACTAAATGTACACTTAAAAATTAAGTTTAGCACTTTTATGTTGTGCTTTTTAACACAAGCATTTTAAAATTAAATTAAAAAGTTTATTTTTTTAATTTTTATTTTATATGGGAGGATAGTTGATTAACAATGTTGTGTTAGTTTCAGGTGTACAGCAAAGTGATTCAGTTATACATATACATGTATCTATTCTTTTTCAAATTCTTTTAAAAGTTTGTTTTTTAAAACCAACAATTCATTCACATATTCTGGATTCACTGGAAAATGTGTAGTTTATCATAAAACTACTTGGGTTCAAATACTGATTTGACTCCTTATTGAGCCATGTGATCCAGCTCAAATTACTGAATTTATAAAGTCTTTTTTTCCTTATCTGCAAATTTGTCATAATTATAAGAACCTACTCACAGGTTTGTTGAATTTCTGAGTGACCTTCCTTTGCTCCTACATGGCAAATAGAGACATAAGAAATATTCCGTGGTAATACAAGTTACTGGATTTAAGGAGATTGGTTATTCGATTGCTCTAGTCTTATAATCCCATCACTAGAAGTGAGAAAAATTAGAACTTCCATTTCAAATGACCCCTTATTGAAAAAATTATCAGGAAGAAACTTTAAAGAGTTCACTATTGCAAAATGAGAAAAGCATAAATCAGTCTACAAACATTATACTAGTAAATATTACAGTAGAAAGAATTTTGAATCACTAACTTTGAACCTGAATTGTCATAGGCCTTCCATTACCAAGAGTCTCAAAATATTTGGCATTTTTAGGGGAAAAAAAGGAAGTAGAAATATTTTCTCCTGCTGAGTCATAGATTTGGGCGGTTAAGGCATAGCTATTTTCCGAAAGAAAGAGGTAGCTTATCTTAGTTAAAGAAGTATTGTATTCTTGGGCTTCCCTGGTGGCACAGTGGTTGGTTGTCCGCCTGCCAATGCAGGGGACTTGGGTTCGTGCCCCGGTCCAGGAAGATCCCACATGCCGCGGAGTGGCTGGGCCTGTGAGCCATGGCTGCTGAGCCTGTGCATCCGGAGCCTGTGCTCCGCAATGGGAGAGGCCACAACAGTGAGAAGCCCACGTACCGCAAAAAAAAAAAAGTATTGTATTCTTAAAGCAATAGAAATAATCTGTCCTGTAAATTCAAAACAAATTTATGTATTTTATATATAATACTTGCTTTTGGAATACGAAGAATATATGAAAACTAAAAGACATTCTTTGAGTAGGAAATCAATTATGTAACTAAAACTATTTTTGTTTCAGAATTTGCTAAGTCAGTTGATTAAAATACAAAAATCTCAGGGTTTAATGCTTTCATTTAAAGTATCAAAATAATATGTAGTAGCATAAAATAAATTTTGAGAGAGAGATTATAAACACTGAAAATAAAACTGTTTTTCAGGTAAAAATACCTACTATATTTTAATCATGTGTTTTCCCTTTACATGTCATTTGAATAACAAAATCTGGAAAATATTTTGGAAGCTTTAATGCTTAAAAATAACAAGAGTGGATACTGAACTAACAGACATTAAAATTGGGGATACATTTAAAAAATGTCAATATGTTAAATTTCTTCAAAGATGAAAGCAATATAATAAAGAAAAAATATGAAATCTAAAAGATAGTCTTGAATGGGAAATCAATTATATAATTAAACTTCCATTATTGTTTCAGGATTTGCTAAATAATTTGATTAAGGTACATTGATCCCAGTTGCAAATATGTGATGTGTTAGTCATCAGAACCACTACAATGACTTTCAAAATCAGAAGAGCACACTTAGCACCAGTCTACTCAGAAGAAAAAATCATAGGAACCACAGCCTGCCAGCTGGGCAACATCAAATGTTCTTGCAGTAGTCCTCAGGAGGATAGTCCTTGCAGTAGTCCTCAGGAGGTAGTCCTTGCAGTAGTCCTCAGGAGGATAGAGGGCTGTAGGGAGCCATTATCTCTACAGGTTATTGATCAAGTGCAAAGCTTAAAATCCACTAGTGGGCATGGAAGCCACGCTGGCTTAAAAGCCTCAAGTACCATGAAGGGTGATATGTCTTGGAACAACTCTATAAACATAGCTTCCAATTTTATGTACCCATTTATAAAGTATATACCCATTTATAAGGTGTGTGCCCATTTATAAAGGGATCCACTCTAAAAGAAATGCAAACCAAGGAGCCTCTACCAGGATTTTATAGTCCTCCCAGTAGAGGTGTAGTTTTTTTTTTTTTTTTTTGCAGTACGCGGGCCTCTCACTCTTTGGCCTCTCCCACTGCGAAGCACAGGCTCCAGACGCGCAGGCCCAGCAGCCATGGCTCATGGGCCCAGCCGCTCCGCAGCATGTGGGATCCTCCCGGACCGGGGCAAGAACCCGCATTCCCTGCATCGGCAGGCGGACTCTCAACCACTGCGCCACCAGGGAAGCCCCAGAGGTGTAGTTTTTAACAAAAGCAATATTGCCTAGTCACATAATTAACACAAAATATCTTTAACTGTTTCCAGAGATTAGAAAGTTAACCAAAGGACAATTACCCAAGCAGAACAATGGAAAAGGGTCTTATTAACTCTTTACTCTCATATTACAAGCAAAGATGGTCTTCTCTCAGACCTAATTGTGTGCTCTTCCAATATAGAGGGTTCTCAGTAATACTAGAAAAAAAAAAAAAAACTAAGATGTACTAATTACCTATGAGAAAATACAGTCAGATAAAAAACTGAAAATTAAGAGTTTTTTCCAATTAAATTAATTAGGTATTCATATTATTTATAGAAAATTAGAGTATTCAATGATTTATTAAAAACTAGGAACTAGATTTTCACAATTAAATGTAGAAAATTCAGAAGCAAACATAATTAAATATATCCTATTTTTGTATATTTGTTAAGTGAAGTCTCAAAATAAAACATTATTTTGTAAAACACTATAGCATTCAAGATCCACACACATTATGGATAATCAATTGTTTTAAATAAACTGTTTACTCTCAATAACTTTGTTATTGAGAGTGAACAAACATAAAAAATAGAGTTTCTGCTTAGAACAAAGAATTTTTTTTGAAACTGAGTTTTTCTTGTTTTTTTATTTTATTTTTTTATACAAAGTATGTTCTTATTAGTTACCCATTTTATACAAATTAGTGTATATATATCAATCCCAATCCCCAATTCATCATACCACTATCACCCCACACCACTGCTTTCCCCCCTTGATGTCCACACATTTGTTGTCTACACCTGTGTCTCTATTTCTGCCTTGCAAACCGGTTAATTTGCACCATTTTTCAAGACTCCACATATATGCGTTAATATATGATATTTGTTTTTCTCGTTCTGACTTACTTCACTCTGTATGAGAGTCTCTAGGTTCATCCACATCTCTGCAAATGACCCAATTTTGTTCCTTCTTATGGCTGAGTAATATCCCATTGTATATATGTCCCACATCTTCTTTATCCATTCATCTGTCAATGGGCATTTAGCTTCCAGGACTTGGCTATTGTAAAGAGTGCTGCAATGAATATTGGGGTACATGTGTCTTTTTGAATTATGGATTTCTCTGGGTATATGTCCAGTAGTGGGATTGCTTTGTCATATGGTAATTTTATTTTTAGCTTTTTAAGGAATTTCCATACTGTTCTCCATAGGGGCTGTATCAGTTTACATTCCCACCAACAGTGCAAGAGGGTTCCCTTTTCTCTATACCCTCTCCAGCATTTATTGTTTATAGATTTTCTGATGATACCCATTCTAACCACTGTAGTTCTGATTTACATTTCTCTAATAATTAGTGATGTTGAACAGCTTTTCTTATGCCTCTTGGCCATCTGTACATCTTCTTTGGAGAAATGTCTATTTAGGCCTTCTGCCCATTTTTGGATTGGGTTGTTTGTTTTTTTTATTATTGAGGTGAATGAGCTGTTTATATATTTTGGAGATTAGTCCTTTGTCTGTTGATTCATTTGCAAATATTTTCTTCCACTTTGAGCGTTGTCTTTTCATCTTGTTTATAGTTTCCTTTGTTGTGCAAAAGCTTTTAAATTTCATTAAGTCTCATTTGTTTATCTTTGTGTTTATTTCCATTACTCCAGGAGGTGGGTCAAAAAAGATCTTGCTGTGATTTATGTCAAAGAGTGTTCTTCCTATGTTTTCCTCTAAGAATTTTATAGTGTCTGGTCTTACATTTAGGTCTTTAATCCTTTTTGAGTTTATTTTTGTACATAGTGTTAGGGATTGTTCTAAATTCATTCTTTTACATATAATTGTCCAGTTTTCCCAGCACCACTTATTGAAGAGACTGTCTTTTCTCCACTGTATATCTTTGCCTCCTTTGTCATAGATTAGTTGACCATAGGTGCATGGGTTTATCTCTGGGCTTTCTATCCTGTTCCATTCATCTATATTTCTGTTTTTGTGCCAGTACCATATTGTCTTGATTACTGTAGCTTTGTAGTATAGTCTGAAGTCAGGGAGTCTGATTCTTCCAGCTCCGTTTTTTTCCCTCAAGATTTCTTTGGCTATGTGGGATCTTATGTGTCTCCATTCACATTTTAAGATTTTTTTTTCTAGTTCTGTAAAAAATGCCATTGATAATTTAAAGGTATTGCATTGAGTCTGTAGACTGCTTTGGATAGTATAGTCATTTTCACAATATTTATTCTCCCAATCCAAGAACATGATATATCTTTCCATCTCATTGTGCCATCTGTGATTTCTTTCATCAGTGTCTTATAGTTTTCCGAGTACAAGTCTTTTACCTCCTTAGGTAGGTTTATTCCTAGGTATTTTTTTCTTTTTGTTGCAATGGTGAATGGGGTTGTTTCCTTAATTTCACTTTCTTATCTTTTGTTGTTAGTGTTTAGGAATGCACGAAATTTCTGTGCATTAATTTTGTATCCTGCAACTTTACCAAATTCATTGATTAGCTCTAGTAGTTTTCTGGTGGCATCTTTAGGATTTTCTGTGCATAATATAATGTAATCTGCAAACATATACAGTTCTACCTTTGTTTTCCAATTTGAATTCTTTTTACTTCTTTTTCTTGTCTTATTGCCATGACTAGGACTTCCAAAACTATGTTGAATAATCACGGCAAGAGCAGACATCCGTGTCTTGTACCTGGTCTTAGAGGTAATGCTTTCAATTTTCCACCATTGAGAATGATATTTGCTGTTGGTTTGTCATATATGGACTTTATCATGTTGAGGTAGGTTCCCTCTATGCCTACTTTCAGAAGAGTTTTTTTCATAAATCGGTGTTGAGTTTTGTCGAAAGATTTTTCTGCATCGTGTGAGACGACTATATGGTTTTTATTCTTCAGTTTGTTAATATGGTGTATCACATTGATTTGCATATATTGAAGAATCCTTGCATCCCTGGGATAAACCCCACTTGATCATAGTGTATGATCTTTTTAATGTGTTGTTGGATTCTGTTTGCTAGTATTTGGTTCAGGATTTTTGTATCTATGTTCATCAGTGGTATTGGCCTGTAGTTTTCTTTTTTTGTGACATTTTTGTCTGGTTTTGGTATCATGGTGATGGTGGCCTCGTAGAATGAGTTTAGAAGTGTTCCTCCCTCTGCTCTATCTTGGAAGAGTTTGAGAAGGATAGGTGTTAGCTCTGTGGTAATGCTTGATAGAATTCACCTTTGAAGCCGTCTGGTCTTGGGCTTTTGCTAGTTGGAAGATTTTTAATCACAGTTTAAATTTCAGTGCTTGTGGTTGGTCTGCTTATATTTTCTATTTCTTCCTGGTTCAGTCTTGGAATGTTGTGATTTTCTAAGAATTTGTCCCTTTTTCCAGGTTATCCATTTTATTGGCATATAGTTGCTTGTAGTGATCTCTCATGATCCTTTGTATTTCTACAGTGTCAGTTATTACTTCTCCTTTTTCATTTCTAATTCTATTGATTTTAGGTTTTTCCCTCTTTTTCTTGATGAGTATGGCTAATAGTTTATCAATTTTGTTTATCTTCTCAAAGAACCAGATTTTAGTTTTATTGATCTTTGCTATCTTTTCCTTCATTTCTTTTTCATTTCTTTCTGATCTGATCTTTATGATGTCTTTCCTTCTGCTAAATTTGGGATGCTTTTGTTCTTCATTCTCTAATTGCTTTAGGTGTAAAGTTAGGTTGTTTATTTGAGATGTTTCTTGTTTCTTGAGGTAGGATTGTATTACTATAAACTTCCCTCTTAGAACTGCTTTTGCTGCACCCCATAGGTTTTGGGTTGTTGTGTTTTCATTGTTATTTGTTTCTAGGTGTTTTTTGATTTCCTCTTTGACTTCTTCAGTGATCTCTTCATTATTTAGTAGCATATTGCTTAGCTTCCATGTGTTTGTATTTTTTACAGATGTTTTCCTGGTTTCATAGCATTGTACTTGGAAAAGATACTTGGTGCAATTTTCATTTTCTTAAATTTACCAAGGCTTGATTTGTGACCCAAGATAAGATCTATCCTGGAGAATCTTCCATGAACACTTGAGAAGAAAGTGTATTGTGTTGATTTTGGATGGAATGTCCTATAAATATCAATTAAGTCCATCTTGTTTAATGTGTCATTTAAAGCTTGTGTGTCCTTATTTATTTTCATTTTGGTAGATATGTCCATTGGGGAAAGTGGGGTGTTAAAGTCCCCTATTATTAATATGTTACTTTCGATTTCCCTTTATATGGCTGTTAGCATTTTCCTTATGTACTGAGGTGCTCCTATGTTGGGTACATAAATATTTACAATTGTTATATCTTCTTTTTGGATCTATCCCTTGATCATTATGTAGTGTCCTTCTTTGTCTTTTGTAGTAGTCTTTATTTTAAAGTCTATTTTTTCTGATATGGGAATTGCTACTCTAGCTTTCTTTTGATTTCCATTTGCATGGAATATCTTTTTCCATCTCCTCACTTTCAGTCTGTATGTGCCCCTAGGTCTGAAGTGGGTCTCTTGTAGACAGCATATATATTGATCTTGTTTGTATCCACTTAACCAGTCTATGTTTTTTTTGGCTGGAGCACTTATTCCATTTACATTTAAGGTAATTATTGATATGTATATTCCTATTACCATTTTCTTAATTGTTTTGTGTTTGCTTTTGTAGGTCTTTTTCTTCTCTTCTGTTTCCTGCCTAGAGAAGTTCCTCCTGCATTTGTTGTAAAGCTGGTTTGGTGGTGCTCAATTCTCTTACCTTTTGCTTGTCTGTAAAGGTTTTAATTTCTCCATTGAATCTGAATGAGATCCTTGCTGGGTAGAGTAAACTTGGTTGTAGGTTTTTCCCTTTCATCACTTTAAATATGTCCTGCCACTCCCTTCTGGTTTGCAGAGTTTCTGCTGAAAGATCAGCTGTTAACCGTAAGGGGATTCCCTTGTATATTATTTGTTGTTTTTCAATTGCTGCTTTCAATATTTTTTCTTTGCATTTAATTTTTGATAGTTTGATAAATATGTGTCTTAGCATGTTTCTCTTTGCATTTATCCTGTATGGGACTCTGTCCTTCCTGTAATTGATTGACTATTTCCTTTCTCATATTAAGGAAGTTTTCAACTATAATTACTTCAAATATTTTCTCAGTCCCTTTCATTTTCTCTTCTTCTTCTGGGACCCCTTTAATTCGAATGTTGGTGTGTTTAGTGTTGTCCCTGATGTCTCTGAGACTGTCCTCAATTCTTTTCATTCTTTTTTCTTTATTCTGCTCTGTGGTAGTTATTTCCACAATTTTATCTTCCAGGTCACTTATACGTTCTTCTGCCTTAGTTATTCTGCTATTGCTTCCTTTGAGAGAATTTTTAATTTCATTTATTGTGTTGTTCATGATTGTTTGTTTGCTCTTTAGTTCTTCTAGGTCCTTTTAAAATGTTTCTTGTATTTTCTCCATTCTCTTTCCAAGATTTTGTGTACTCTTTACTAACATTACTCTGAATTATTTTGCATGTAGACTACCTATTTCCTCTTCATTTGTTTGTTCTGGTGGCTTTTTATCTTGCTCCTTCATCTGCTGCATATTTCTTTGTCTTCCCATTTTGCTTAACTTACTGTGCTTGGGGTCTCCTTTTCCCAGGCTGCAGGTTCATAGTTCCCATTGTTTTTGGTGTCTGTCCCCAGTGGGTAAGTTTGGTTCAGTGGTTTGTGTTGGCTTCCTGGTGGAGGGGAATGATGCCTGTTCTCTGGTGGATGAGGCTGGATCTTGTCTTTCTGGTGGGCAGGACTGCATCCAGTGGTGTCTTTTGGGGTGTCTGTGAACTTATTATGATTTTAGGCAGCTTCTCTGCTAATGGGTGGGATTGTGTTCCTGTCTTACTAGTTGTTTGGCATAGGGTTTCCAGCGCTGGAGCTTGCTGGTCGCTGAGTGGAGCTGGGTCTTAGCATTGAGACAGAGGTCTCTGGGAGAGCTCTTGCCCATTGGTATTACATGAGGCCGGGAGGTATCCTGTGGTCCAGTGTCCTAAATTCAGCTCTCCCACCTCTGAGGCTCAGGCCTGACACCTGGCCAGAGCACAAAGACCCAGTCAGCCACATGGCTGCTAGTGTTGGATGGTCTTCTGCAGAGACAGGTGTAATCTGTGGCTCACCATGCAGATAAGGACAGTCCAATTTTCTTAAATTTACTGAGGCTTGATTTGTGACCCAAGATATGATCTATCCTGGAGAATGTTCTGTGTGCACTTGAGAAGAAAGTGTAATCTGCTGTTTTCGGATGGAATGTCCTGTACTATCAATTATATCTATCTGGTCTACTGTGTCATTTAAAGCTTTTGTTTCCTTATTAATTTTCTGTCTGGATGATCTGTCCATTGGGGTAATTGAGGTGTAAAGTCCCACACTATTATTGTGTTACTATCAATTTATAGTTTTTAACATTTGCCTTATGTATTGAAGTGCTCCTATGTTGGGTACATATGTATTTTTAATTGTTATATCTTCTTCTTGGATTGATTGCTTGATCATTTTGTAGTGCCTTTCCTTGTCTCTTGTAACATTTTTTATTTTAAAGTCTATTTTATCTGAAATGAGTATTTCTGCTCCAGCTTTCTTTTGAGTTCCATTTGCATGGAATAGCTTTTTCTATCCCCTCACTTTCAGTCTATATGTGTCCATAGGTCTGAAGTGGGTCTCTTGTAGACAATATATATATATATATATATAGGTCTTATTTTTGTATCCATTCAGTGAGCCTGTGTCTTTTAGTTAGAGTATTAATCAATTCACATTCAGTGTGATTATCGACATATATGTTCCTATTACCATTTCCTTAATTGTTTTGGGTTTGTTTTTGTAGGTCTTTTTCTTCTCTTGTGTTTCCCACTTAGAGAAATTCCCTTAGCATTTGTTGTAGAGCTGGTTTTGTGGTTCTGAATTCTCTTAGCTTTTGCTTGTCTGTAAAGCTTTTCACTTTTCTGTCAAGTCTGAATGAGATCTTTGCTGGGTAGAGTAATGTTGGTTGTAGGTTCTTCCATTTCACTACTTTAAATATATCATGCCACTCCCTTCTGGCTTGTAAAGTTTTTGCTGAGAAATCAGCTGTTAATCTTATAGGAGTTCCCCTGTATGTTATTTGTGGTTTTACTATTGTTGCTTTCAATAAATTTTCTTTGTCTTTAATTTTTGTCACTTTGATTACTGTCTCAGCATGTTTCTCCTGCTTGGGACTCCCTGTGATTCCTGGACTTAGGTGGTTATTTCATTTCTCATGTTAAGGAAGTTTTTGACTATAATCTCTTCAACTATTTTCTCAGGTCTTTTCTCTCTCTCTTCTCCTTCTGGGACCCCTACAATGCAAATGTTGTTTTGTTTAATGTTGTCCCAGAAGTCTCTTAGTCTGTCTTCATTTCTTTTCATTCTTTTTTTTTTTATTATAATTCTGTTCCATGGCAGTGAATTCCACCCTTTTTTCTTCCAGGTCACTTATCCGTTTTTCTTCCTCAGTGATTCTGTGATTGATTCTTTCTAGTGTATTTTTCATTTCAGTTATTGTGTTGTGACTCTCTGTTTGTTTGTTCTTTATTTCTTCTAGGTCTTTGTTAAACATTTCTTTCATCTTCTCGATCTTTGCCTCCATTCTTTTTCCAAGTTCCTGCATCATCTTCATTATCATTTTTCTGAATTTTTTTCTGGAAGTTTGCCTATCTCCATTTCATTTAGTTGTTTTTCTGGGATTTTATCTTGTTTTTTCATCTGGTACATAGTTCTCTGCCTTTTCATTTTGTCTATTTTTCTGTGAATGTAGTTTTCATTCCACAGGCTGCGGGATTATAGTTCTTCTTGCTTCTGCTCAGTACAAAGAATGTTTTTGTTTGTAAAAATAAAAATACAGTGAAAATCATATTCCTATATTTTAAAATTCACTTCACAACTGGAAGTTATGTAATGAAAATAAAGTACTTTTTCTGTAATACCATAAGTGATATAATAGTGGTATGTAAAGAGGTGGTGGTGAGAACAGACTGTGGTTGCCAAGGGGTTAAAGAGTGGGAGAAGGATGTATTGGGAGCTTGAGATTAGCAGATGAAAACTATTATATATATAGAATGGATAAACAGCAATGTTCTACTGTATAGTGCAAAGAACTATATTCTATATGTTTTTATAAACCATAACAGAAAAGAATATGAAAAAGAATATACATATGTATGTTAATGGAATCACTTTGCTGTACTGCAGAAATTAATACAACATTGTAAGTCAACTATACTTCAATAAGATAAATTTTAAAATTAAATATAAAAATGACATGGGAACAATTAAAAATAAAAGATTACTTATATTTTCATGTTCAAGAATGTTTTCATTGAAGTATTGGCATATGAACTTGACACTGGGAAAAGTGGAGGTTACTAGATAATGAAGGCTATTTCATCCAAGGAAGAAAGTTGACTAACTTCACAGAGATATAGAACAATTTATCACGTCCTTGAAAATGTAGTTAGTATGTTTTAGGGTGCAGAGCAAAAGCATTGGAGACTAGGAGTTGAAAGTAAAAAAATCAGGGAGTGAGGACAGCAGTAGTATGGAAAACAAACAATTTTAAAGGAACACCAAATTTGTATGAGATGTGTTCTCTACAAAAATCCTATGCAGAGGCTTTTGCAGTCTGTATTATCAATAAGAAACCTGAGACTCAAAGACTTTAAGTCATTTTTTCAAGGTCAGTTTTCACTAAATATCATTACTAAATTTAAACTTAAGTCAGTCTGACTCCAAGATTCAATCTCTTTCCACTAGCCCATTCAACCAGATTGAGATGGGCACACTTTTATATCATGCTAATATACTCAGGTTTCCTCATGTAGGATTTGTGGAGTCATGTAAATTATTCTAAAAAATGTTAAAATTATGGCATGTGAAATAGAGTACAAAATAATGATCCTGGAAGGGAATAACATAATTCTAATGGTTTAAGATTACAACCACAAAAAGACTTCAAAATACACTTCTACTGATTTATAGGTATTATTTATAAGTATTTCCTTTGTTCAGTTATGGCAATTCCCAAGAAATGATAACCCCCCAAATTTCTCACATTTTTGTTCAATAATGTGTCCCTTTTTGAGAGGGTAGGAAGTTCATTGATGTTTGGAAGCTCAAGTTAACAAAATATAAAATGTATAAAAATATAATTAATCACTGCATGTTTCATTTGTGGTTCCACTAGTTTAACATTATTTGTCTTGTGTGTGTGTGTGTGTGTGTGTGTGTGTGTGTGTGTGTGTTCAAGTGCATACACAAGAACACTGCCAGCATCTCACAGAGTGTTTTAACATTGAGAATTGAGATGGGAATGCAAAGAGAGTCAGGGCAATTCATTTAATCATTCTTTTTTTTTTTTTTTTTTTTTTTTTTTGTGATACACGGGCCTCTCACTGTTGTGGCCTCTCCCGTTGCGGAGCACAGGCTCCGGACGCACAGGATCAGCGGCCATGGCTCACGGGCCCAGCCGCTCCGCAGCATGTGGGATCTTCCCAGACCAGGGCACGAACCCGTGTCCCCTGCATCGGCAGGCGGACTCTCAACCACTGCGCCACCAGGGAAGCCCAATCATTCTTTTAGTATACACTGTAATTTAGAGAGTGTAGAGTGTCTTGGGTACAATACTTAAGGAAAATGTCCAAAATCAATCAGACTAGGTAAATTTTTCTCCCTAAGTTGTATTCAGTCACGTCAGGAACAGTTTCAGTGTGTAGTCTGTTTGAAGCATGCTGTGAGAGGTAAAGTTCCTTGGCAGAATTTTCTCTTCTCTCTTCTCACTGCAGTGTCTGATCAGTTTGGGTGAATCCTTATCACTGTTAAAATCATGAAAAGGAAATAGGATGAATAGTATCTTATTTAAAGACTGTAGGAGCCAGAGAGTATGGATGACATTGGAGAAATATTATTCCTTTTACAAGAGCAAACATTCTGGTGCCTCATACAAGGGCTCAAATTTCCTGATTCAGATTGATAATAGGCTGACCCAGACACTTATATTTATTTATTTTTATTTTATTTATTTATTTATTTTGGACACATTACTTTGTCATTTTATTTATTTATTTATTTATTTTTAACATCTTTATTGGAGTATAATTGCTTTACAATTGTGTGTTAGTTTCTGCTTTATAACAAAGTGAATCAGTTATACATATACATATGTTCCCATATCTCTTCCCTCTTGCATCTCCCTGCCTCCCACCCTCCCTATCCCACCCCTCTAGGTGGTCACAAACCACCTAGCTGATCTCCCTGTGCTATGCAGCTGCTTCCCACTAGCTATCTATTTTACGTTTGGTAGTATATATATGTCCATGCCACTCTCTCACCTTGTCACAGCTTACCCTTCCACCACACCATATCCTCAAGTCCATGCTCTAGTAGGTCTGTGTCTTTATTCCCGTCTTACCCCTAGGTTCTTCATGACCTTTTTTTTTTTCTTAGATTCCATATATATGTGTTAGCATATGGTATTTGTTTTTCTCTTTCTGACTTACTTCACTCTGTATGACAGACTCTATGTCCATTCACCTCACTACAAATAACTCAATTTCATTTCTTTTTATGGCTGAGTAATATTCCATTGTATATATGTGCCACATCTTCTTTATCCATTCATCTGTTGATGGACACTTAGGTTACTTCCATGTCCTGGCTATTGTAAATAGAGCTGCAATGAACATTTTGGTACATGACTCTTTTTGAATTATGTTTTTCTCAGGGTATATGCCCAGTAGTGGGATTGCTGGGTCGTATGGTAGTTCTATTTGTAGTTTTTTAAGGAACCTCCATACTGTTCTCCATAGTGGCTGTATCAATTTACATTCCCACCAAAAGTGCAAGAGTGTACCCTTTTCTCCACACCCTCTCCAGCATTTATTGTTTCTAGATTTTTTGATGATGGCCATTCTGACGGTTGCAGACATATATTTAAAGGAAAGGGGGGGCTTCTCTGGTGGTGCAGTGGTTGAGAGTCCACCTGCCGATGCAGGGGACACGGGTTCGTGCCCTGGTCCGGGAAGATCCCACATGCCATTGAGCGGGTGGGCCCATGAGCCATGGCCACTGAGCCTTCGCGTCCGCAGCCTGTGCTCTGCAACGGGAGAGGCCACAGCAGTGCAAGGCCTGCGTACCGCCAAAGAAAATAATAATAGTAAAAAAAATAAAATAAATAAAGGCAAGGGAGCCCTTGGCAATTTTAATTTACTTTTAGACATTGACCATATTACATGATAGGGATAAATATCTCCAAAAAGATCATAAAGATATATTGGGAGCAAAAGTGTGTTAGAGATTCCTTTATCTTTCCCAGATTTTATCTGAAATAATTGGTAAGCAAATAAATTGACTCCCACTCAGCTAAATTGGTCTTTTGTATTTGCTATTTGTATTGTTTATGTCTATGGCAAACTATAGCAGCACTAGGAATTTTAATAAAAAAATCTACTTTGGAAAGGACCTGCATTCAGGATAATCAAAAATTTCTGAAATTAGTCCTGTTCATTTGCAGGCTATTTGCTGCTGCACCTGTTCAGACAGTGTTCCAACTAACTGGTGATTTAACCATTCCCTTAACACTCTTGATTAAGAACATGTCTTCATCAAACCAGTTGAGAGGCTCTCACACCTGTATTTGAGTTTAGATTTTCTTCCTTCAGAGGATGATCTTAAATTTTGTACAGAAGATTTTGTGCTCAGTTATTTCTCTGCATTTGTTGCAGAGGGGATACATGCTACCACCACCCTATACAACAGGAAGAAATAAATTGCTTTCACCAGACATTTAACCTCCTTTATTTGCCCTAAACTGAGGAAGAGTAATCAATATTAGGAATAGTTTTGTGAGCATAAACTTTATTGTCAGGATCACCTGAAGCTCAAATTCCAAGTCTGTCACTTACTGGCTATGAAGCCTTAGTTGAGCTACTTTAGCTCTTTAAACCTCCTTTTACTTCCCTGTAAAATGGGTACAATCATTCATTATTCCATGGCTTTAAGGATTCAGAGAGATTATGTATTCAACATTCTAACAGAACTCCTGAGGCATAGGAAGTTCTTAATACACTGAGGTACAAAATGTTCTTTAATTTTAAACCCAGGAAGATTTAAACCTACCCACACTCTTAATTATTAATGTCCAATATTGAATTTATTCCTAAGTTGTCTCTGTCTGTTGCCAACTTGGGACTTCCTTTGCAGCAAACATCTTTCTCTCTTTCTCTTTCATTCCCTAGGTCCTAGCAGGTAGTAAGTTTTCTAAATTTTTTTTCAAAAATGATAATTTTTTAAATATGTTGTATAACATTTAATGTTTTAGGAAATCACATAATCACAAAATATAAAGAGGGATATTGGGATTCTTTTGTTCATGAATGTAACTGTAAAAGCAAGAAGAATGGTTTATAAAACTACATAATAATGTAGAAATGAATGAATGCTTGCATGCTTTTTATTATAGCTAATCAAGTAAATGGGTACTTTTCAGTTCTGGATGCAAAACTCTCTGACTTCAAATTTACCCACACAAACAGTACCATTCTTTAGGCAATTAGCTAATAGCACTTTTCTATTCCTGTTTAAATGTTATCAGTAGATGTGAAATCCAGCTTACCACAATATCATCCTATTCTTATCCATTCAACCACCCATATCTCTTCATGCACATAGATTTTCTATTACAATGTATCTTTAAAAAATAATCAGATATAAATACATAGAGAATTTGAAGGGAAAACATGACATTTTGTAACTGTATTTGGAGATTAATTTTATAAATCAAAAAACCATATTGTATGTCACACCGAATCTCCACACTCCCTAATTAGACCTGATAACAGAACATCACAAGGTAGATTACACTAGTACTTTTGTATTCATGATGTCTACACAAGTCTGTACAGTATATGCTGTTAGCCCATAAACAATGGAACACATAGCGAATTCCATTTCAACACAATTGCCCTGAAGTAACTCAATGTTTCTAACTACAGCTATGCTTCCAGATTTACTTCCATAATATATCTATGGCTTTTGGGAGTCTCAAGCCAGGATAGAAACTCTTACTTAAAAGGAAAAAACCTACAGCAAGTGGAATCAGTCATTTTTAGGACTTGTGTGTTTTTAGTTCTTTGGGGTCTGTACTATTTGAGGATGAGAGATAAGAGTTTAGAGTTTCTAACCAAGAACATTGTGCAATGATTTTTTAGGACACCTAGCAGACATATATTTGATTCTTTAACAAGATCATTTTATATCTCATTTCATTTCTCCTCTAAAGAACTGACAGAACACTGCATCTTCCAGACTATAACAGTGGATTAAAATATACATAGATGTAATGCTGGGCTTTCTAGATATTTATGTATGGTGTTTTTTAAAGATCATTTCAGCTAGAAAACATGTTTCATAATAATAATAATACATAATAGCTTAGTGACTTTTTAATAATTTTCTTCTACATATATGTTTGTTTCACAAAACATAACCTCTTATTTCTATA
Organism: Delphinus delphis; assembly: GCF_949987515.2. Lineage (NCBI taxonomy): Eukaryota > Metazoa > Chordata > Mammalia > Artiodactyla > Delphinidae > Delphinus > Delphinus delphis. The sequence goes on along the minus strand of NC_082687.1, from coordinate 84,581,175 downwards.
AACATGAATTTATGCCTTTTAGCCTTCTTTTCATGGAGGGTTTTGCTCTTTATTCAGTTCATTCAATTTTGAATTTTGCCATAATGATACCATTCCTGTGGTTGAAGGCAACATATTTGTTTCATCGATTTTTTTGTGAAGTTAGCTACATTATGATTTTCCTTCCAAAATAATGTTTCTTTCTAATATGAGCTCATCAGATTTTTTTTAGGATAACACTTTTAAGATCTGTAAAATAAATGCAGGTGCTGTGTTCATTGCAAATTTTTTTTAAAAAGATAATATATTGCAAGGCCCTTGGATGTACAATAACTTGAGTTAAAAATATCGTTCATACTTATTATGTCCTTTACTGGATGTTGAGTTTCTTGAAGACAGTGACAGAGGCACATTGCCCAGGACATAGGGATATTATGAAATACTGGCTGACTTAGTCAATGAGAGACTTGCATCCGGAAGAGTGATAGAATTTTCACAAGATTCTACGGTAAGAGGAAAAAAGGTATTTTTATGATTCTTAACGCAGTACTGTTCCCACTGCAACATGTCACTTCCTGAATGAGATTTTGGTACAACATGAAGTTTTGAAAGGAGACAGGATCATATTATTTCTGTGGGAAATAATGTTATCTGTACCTCCAAGATTCATGGCAGGTTATCAAGGAGGAACTCTGTATAACCTGAAATGAATCTTTATTTGATCATCACTATATAAAAAACAAAACTTAGCAGGCAAGAGCTTTTCATTGTCGCTTGAAAGAAGAGGTAGCATGGGCACTTGAGAAGACATATATTAAGAGGACTTTCCCCTGAATCACATACATTTGGACATTAATCAAAAATCTAACCCTTCCGCAATTTAATATTTTGGGGTTTTTATCCTAGTGACTTCCAGTTTTAGATTAATGCAGAGTAACTGGATGAGAAGCAGAGATTTTTGAGCTCTAAATGATAAGCTAATTATTTATTGCTGATTTTCTATCCAATCGGTCTTATATTCATTGGGATGACTTGACCTGTGGTAGCAGCAATAGACAGGACAAACAACAAGGTAGAAAACTTCTGCTATTGCTGATATCTCAAGCTAATTTACCAAAGCCACCAAACAGAGAATGAGCCATTCCTGGTGACTCCTCTCATATAGTAATATTACCATGTTGAACAGCTGAGGCAAAGTGAATGCAGATACCTGGCTTAAACTGGCTATATGGGGAACATTTCAATAGAGGACTTGGCAGGTCTGCCTAAGATGTTCATAAACTCACATGTTAAGTTTAATATCTTATATATTCAATTTTTCAACTTTTTATGATATACTTTCTCCACTCCAAAAACCTCTTCAAACAAATCCACAAAGCTTCCTCCAGGTAGAATTTGTCATACCTTGTATTTTTCTCTCTTTAATTAATGCTTAATTCATTTGCCTGAAGCTTTTCTCACTATGATAACATTAACATGTGCAAAAGGCTTTGTAATCAGGACAAGCAGAATTGAGGCTGAAATAAAGTATTCTCAACTGGACGCTATGCTTCTTCTTATAGGATGTCATATGTGTTATTTGATCACCTCACTCCTATGGTGTTGATAAAATAAAAACCCTACAGTTTTCTCTTCATTTGTTTTCTATTTTTCAGAACATCTTGTTAATTATACATGTTTTCCCTAAATTACTGATATCACAGAACCTAACTCTACTAATTAAACCTAATATACTTGAACCTTAGGCTCAGATATATTTTACCACTTATAAATTGTATCTAAGAATTATCATTTCATAGTTTAAGAAAAGTATCTAGAGCAGGGATTGGCAATTTATGGCCATGAGCCAAATCCAATGTATTGCCTATTTTTATAAATAGAGTTTCATTGAAACACAGCCAAATCCATTCATTTTCTCTGGCTACTTTTGAACCACAATGACATTGTTGAGTAGTTGTGACAGGGACATTATGATCTATGAAGTCTAAAATATTTTCTATCTTGTTCTTTACAGAAAAGGTTTGCTGACCCCAGATCTGAAGTGGTCCACTGAGATTTTATTATTTGTGTAATCTCCTTACATAATTATATTATAAACATTTTATACTAATGCCCTATAAAATAACTTGTCTTGATTTAAAAAAAAATATAGCAGCATATTGTAAGGAGGGTATTATGATTGAGTGCTCTTAGGAAATGTTACTAGTTGAGAAGCAGAAATAGTGGTTAGCATTGACTATACACAACTGAAAGGAAGCAGACACAATAACTGTTTCCTCATTCAGAAAGTTCAAAAATCAGAGAACTCTAGAACCTCTTCTGTGTTTTTTTATGCTATAAGCTGAGTTTATTCAATTGCCTACACCAGTAAGAGAAAGAAGTTCTTCTTGCTATTAAGAACGTTAGAAGAAGAAAGCTAAGATTTTTAGATAGAAAGGGGCCATGGAATAGTCAAGGTGGAATGAATTCATTGGGTTTCCTTAAAAGTTCACACTTGAGGCATACCTCACTTCTGCCAATGTAAAGAGGAGTGCAAATAATCTTTTTGGAAGACATCTGCAATCCCAGTGTGCAGAAAATGTCAAGAAACATACAGAGATAAATGGGGACAACTAGAAAACTAAGGTAAATTCATAATTTATTTCTTCAATTTATTCACACATTCATTTTTTTAAGCAAAACATTTATCAAACTACTAGGGGCCATGTTATGCCAGTCACTGTAGATAAAGAAGTAAAAAAAAAAAAAGATTTTTATTCTGAAGCATCTCTAATTCTCTGGGTTAGCAAGATGGTGAGGTAAGGGGATGGAAGGGTGGATGAGAACAAGAGGAAGATAAAAGCAAGTGGGAAAGGGTGACTTGTTCTCATTCCAAGGTATATTAAAGATCTCTGAGGAAATTTAAACTTAATAGCTCTTCACAAAAAATGTTAGTTTGGGAAAAGTTGAAGAAGATATCAGATCTATATTTTGTGTGTCTTTGTGTGTGTGTGTGTACATATTCAATCATATATTTATAAACAGGTTGAATTACTTAAAAATTTATCTTGACCTTAATCTTATTATAATCAGTAAGTTTTTAAATTTCCATGATGCAGTGTACTAAACTGCTCCCCACTGTCACTCAGGAACTCAATGGAACTCTGCCATCTCAAAATTGTGACTTCTGAGGAAATCTTCATCATTAACATTTGGTCACCAGCAGGTAAGAGTGAGGCAGTAGAGGCTCATACAGGGGTTTCATAAGTCACGCCTTGACTTAGACATCAATTCTGCCTACACTCTATTGGCCAAAACTCACCAACACTGCCCCCACAGGGTGCCAGGAGGTTCACAAATGCAACCCCTGGCTAAGCAGTCACTTCTCAGCAATTCCTTTACACTACAGAACTGGTCCCCTTGGTAGAGCTGTCTCTATATCACAAGTGCTTAACAGGTTGCTGTATCTTAAGTAGTTAAAGAATAATTCCGAGGACCATCAGAGTCAACTTTGTTTTCCTACAGCTATTGGAAACCCTCTTAGATCATCTATAATTATCTATCTGATATAATGATTGTTTACAAATATATTTCATATTCCAGTATGGAATGCATATTCTTGAAGATAGGAATTCTGTGTTCATTTTGAAAAATCTTCTTCAGAGATAGGCCCTATCTATGATTGTTCAAAGTTATAGGATCACTACTATTTTAATTTCAACTTGCTATTTCAATGGGTAGACCTGATGGATATTTACTTATTTTGGGTTAAGTTTATTGGGCTCATTCTATGACATAATTCCTACACATTCTTATATTTATAGAAGCTGAAGACTGTTGCATATTACTGACATCAGCTAACCTTTGTGAGCCTAATACCAACAACTCTGAGAAGGCACTTTTGAAGGCCATGGACATGACACAATATTATGGTAAAATGATTAAGAATGTCTTGCGAGATTGCATCATTAAGCTATTACTGCCTTGCTGTGCCATGAGATCATAGTTTACTTTTACTCAGCTTTTGATATTCACAAGCAGTTTTTTCTGGCCACTTACTGACTCTTGACAAGAGTCTTACTAGTGCATTGATTTTGTTTTCCATAAAGTATTTTCAAGCAAAGAAGCCATGGACTTGAATTTACTCCAGAGCAGTATGCTGTTAGCACCAGGATTCTAAAAGTATGTATATTGTTAGAAACATGAGTATTATTTTAATGGGATTTAAATTCTCTTAGAGCAGGTATATAAAATGTTAAATTAAAAAGTAAGTAATTATGAGTCATATATTGCTTATTATTTTTCCTTCCAGTTTTGTTGAGATATTGATATATAGTGCTGTATAAGTTTAAGGTGTCCGACATGATAATATCACTTACGTACATTGTGAAATGATTACCACAATAATTTTAGTGAACATTCATCATCTCGCATAGATATAAAATAAAAGAAAAAGAAAAAACATTTTTCTTTGTGATGAGAACTTCCAGGATCCATTCTCTTAACAACTCTCATATGCAACATTCAGCAGTGTTAATTGTATTTATCATGTATCAATACATTACATCCTTAGTACTCATTTATCTTATAACTGGAAATTTTTACTTTTTGATTTCCTTCATCCAATTCTGCTTCCCCCCCCCCCCGCTACACCCTATCTCTGATAAACACAGATCTGATCTCTTTTGTTTGTTGGTGTTTGAAGTATAATTGACCAACAACACTATACAAGTTCCTGTTACACAGCGTAGTGATTAGATATTCCTATACATTATAAAATGATCACCATGACAAGTCTAGTTACTATCTGTCACCATACAAAGATATTACCTATTTATAAAGGAAAATAATAAAATGCAAATGACTGTATAAAACTTTCCCTTCCCTGGTAGAGTAATAATAAATCAATATAAACAGGATGGTTAACATAATGTATTTCACAAAACAGAGGGTCAAAGTAAGCAGGAGTTACTTTGGCATAAAACCAAACATTGAGGGTATTCAACTTTTGTCTTTAAGGAGATCAAGCTAGAGTAAGATATAGAACATCACATAAGTTAGATTCTATCTAAAACAAAAATTCTATCTAAAGCAGAATGTTTGAATTTTGCAAATGTGAACCACCAGTTCTGAGCAAAATCTCAAGATAAAAACTGTCATAAACACAGGTTAAAAATTTGAGTCAGGGCTTCCCTGGTGGCACAGTGGTTGAGAGTCCACCTGCTGATGCAGGGGACGCGGGTTCGTGCCCCGGTCCAGGAGGATCCCACATGCCGTGGAGCAGCTGGGCCCGTGAGCCATGGCCACTGAGCCTGTGTGTCTGGAGCCTGTGCTCCGCAATGGGAAAAAATTTGAGTCAATTTTCTTCTTCCAGCCAAACACTGACTTTTGGAATTGAAAACTGTAAATTTCAATAAAGTAGATCCCTACTACATATCTGCCTCCATCTTTTTTAACCAAAACTGTTACAATAATCTCCTAACAGACACTGTTGTCCTCTATAATCCATTATCCAAACACAGAGCAGGTTAGTTTCCCTTAGGCAGTTTCCCAGACAGAGTAGGGAATATAAGGTGTTCATTAGGAATCAATACCTCTGAAAAGATGTAGGAGGATGCAGGATTGCACCAAGGAAGAACCTGAACTGTGATGCATGAACAACAAACACTTGACATAGGAATTCTAGAGGGAATATTGCACATAGAGGTTCTCCTTTGTTGGCTGAAATATCTAGGTCTTTCTGCCCCTGGGCTATGGAACTCCCTGAGAAGGCTACAATTTCAAATGAGGTGGCTCTCTGGAGATACTGAAGGAGCTGACAGTTGGAAGCTGTTTGCTGACTAATCCTTGAAGCTATGATTCTTTCCTGAAAGGTGATCTAAGCAGTATATTTCAGGTCTACCACAAAACAGCAGCAGTCAAAATAAAGTTTTTGAAATATAAAACATTTTATATCTTTATTAACACATAACTCTTTAATGACTTTTTCTGTGGTTAGTGCAAATGTAACATGAAATACAAAAGATGGTACTTGCTAACATCTTTTCAATTTTATCTCCCTCCTCTCTTCCCTTTGCTCAATCACTAATTAGTATTTAGTCTTAGAATTCTTCAAGGAACATTTACTCTTCCCAGCTTAATGACTAGTTATTCCCTAGGTGTGCAATGGTCCATAACCTGATTTCACTTGTACATTTTTTAGCTTCTAGGTCTCAGTTTAAATGATTACATGCACATAGGCCTTCTTAGACCATTCACTATAGCAGTCATTCTCCTGAAGGATATGTTTATTGTTTGTCTCCATATTATGTAATATGTTCTATCAGAGAAGTGATTACATAAATAATGTTGAATGCTATAAGACAATACAATTAGAAATTAATGGCAACATAACTTAAAAGCCATGTTTTATAATAAAATAACATATTACAAAAGCACACTAGGGTTAAAAATGAAATCTAGAAATATTTAGAACTGAATTATAATGAACCTACTGTCAAAATCTGTGACCCATGGTTAATATAATACTTAAATTATAGCATAATAGAATATGAATAAATAAATGTTACAGAAAATAAAATAGATAACCAAGAACTTCATTTAATAATTTCAAACATAGATTTTTAAGAGTTATATTTTTAAAACCTTCAAGGTACAATTAATTTGTTTTTAATCAAGGTGTACCAAAAATCTTTAAAAAATACCTAATTTATCTGTTACTTTAATAATGCCCTGTAATTATGTTTCCAACACCAGATCAGGACAAAACAAACAAATAAAAACAAGTACAGGCCCATTTCACTGAGACATGTAGATGTTAAAATTCAGAGGAAATTATTAAGTAATAGTGCATTTATACTTTATGTTTAAAGAGCTTAATTCCAGGGATGTGGAAATGTTTCAATAACAGAAAAAAATAATGTATTACTATATTTGATAACCTTAAAAGATTAAGGGAGATAAACCATTTTGTTTTATAAGTTCTTTCAGGAAAATAAAACAACACAAATAGTTTCATCACTTATTTGTGATAAAAATACTTAGTAAAAGAGTGGAGACTTCTTAAAAATATAAAAGTTGACTTTACTTACCAAATATATATATAACAAATATTACATTACAAATATTACATTACACTTAATAAGGATACTTTATACACATTCCCTTTAACATCAGGAATAGGAAAAGGATAACTAATATTACTTTTTCTGCTACATTGTAATCAAGACCCTAGCCAATCTTATCCATAAAAAAGCAAAATAGAAGTTTAATTTATTTGAACATGATAAAATAATTTACCTAGAAAATCCAATGGAATCAATGAGCTATTAGAGCTAGTTAAAATTTTAGCAAGACTGCAGAAATGCAATAAAAACTTCACATACCCAACTCAGTATCATTTCTCTACAACAGCTATTATACGCTGGGAAATACAAATGGGAATAAGGTAAGATATAAAGAGCAAGTAAAAATATAACTATCTAGAAACTATGTTACTAAGAATTAATAGATATTTCATGAAAAAATTTTAAATCTCTAATAAAGGAGGGATAATGATCTAAATTAAGGTTTCCCAACCTCAGCATTATTGACACTTTGTAACAGATAATTCTTTGTCATGTAGGGAAGCCCTGTGCATTGTAGGATGTTTTACATCCTTGCCTAGGTGCCAGTAGCATCTCTCCAATTGTAACAACCAAAATACTAAATATCTCCAGATATTGCCAAATGTCTCCCAGAGGACAAAATTGTCACTGATCTAAAAGAATGAAGAGATAATTCATAAGGGATAACGTAATAATATAAAAAGGTGATTTACCTTTACAAAGTAATATATGATTTCAATGTAATCACAATAACAATTTCATTTGTGAGATCCTTTATAAACTTACTCTTACATACATAGAAATACAGAACGAGTAACTAAGTCAACTTTGTGAAATAAAAGGAATAAAGACTTACCTAGAGAGGCAAAAACATACTTTCAAACTTCAAAGTCAGAATCATGATAATATTTACATCAACAGCAACAATAATAAGCTGTCTTAGCTAAAAAAATAAAAGAGATAAATAAACTATTGGAAAAAATAAAGAGCTAAAAGCAGATAGAGGCACAAGTGAAAATTTATAATATTCTAAAGGTGGCACCAATGCTGTATACTGGGGAAATTTCAGAAATTTTAGTATATGGTGTTAGAAAAACCAGATTAGCATACAGAGAAGAGTAATACTGAATTATTTTCTAAGATTCTAAGTAATATCACGTTCTATTTTCTACATAAAAATGGATTCTAGTTGGATTAAACACAATATATAATTAATAAACACATAAAATACCTTTCTGTCCTGGAGTGGGAAAGAGGTTTTTAAACAAAACTTCAAAAACACAAAAATGAAGCCATACATGATTAACAGATTATATCAGGTTTTTATTTTTCTGTTCATAGGGTGAATGAATGGTGAAAGTTAAAAGATATATAATAAAATATGAAAATATAATCTAGATATCTAGAAATGACAATAGATTCATATCCATAATGGACAGAGAACTCCAGCAAATCAACAAAGAAAAGACTAAATAAAAATATTTAAAAATTACAAGGAAGTAATAAAAACTCAATTTACAGAAGAAAGAGCTGCCAGAGCTAATGAATATATGAAAAATGTTCACAATTGTAAGTAAGCAGAGGAAAGAAAATCCGAGTTACAAAAAGATATGGCTTTGCCTATTGGACTGGCAATGATCAGAAAGCTGGAAAATGTCAAATGTTAGTGGGGATGTGAGTCTCACTGTTGGTAACATCGTGGGTATTGGCAGTCATTCTAGAAAACTCAATATGGGGACATGTGCACAGTCATTCATTGCAGCAATATTCCTAGCCAGGGAAAGGCATTGGAAGAAAATTGTCTATCATTTGGAGAGTGGATGGATAAAATGTGTCAGATAACACCAAGGAGTGTTATAAAGAAGTTAAAAGTTATGACTTAGATATATACACAGCATAATGGATAGATCATAGATATATAATGCTTTGTGAAAAAGAAAACAAGCATGAGAGAGCTAATATAATAATATTTGTTAAGCAGAAACTTGTATCCCATAGTTTAGGTAAAATGTCTTTCTGGTAGGAAGTTTCATTCTAAGTCTTTTGTAAATGTCATGTAGTTATGTTCCCCTGACTGCACCTGTCCTTTGGAGTCAAGTTGCCTACTCTACTTATTTGTATTTCTAATTACATTTTATAACTACGGCTAGAATAAACCGGAATGTATGTTCAAATTGCATACTATCATTTTATCTTCCTTGTATCTATTTCCTTGTTCTCTGGTAACCTCCAAAGTGTAATAAACAGAAACATAATTTATGCTGTACTTTCAAAATCTGTCCTGTTGCCAGCTTCCCTCACAAGTTGGCAGCATGTCCCAGAAAGCCCTACACAACAAAGAAGACAAACTTATCACAAAATACATATATTTTTTATCACTTTCTCACATTTGAAAAAAATTGGATGAATTGAAAAAAAAAGTCATCTCCCGAATTTGCCTGATACAAATGACTTTTTGAGTCAGGGGACAGGAATTGGAAAACTAAGACATCTTCCCATAAGTTCAAGCTTTTTTATTTCATATAATTAATCAGAGTTACCATGTTAACATTCATGAAACCCAGAATATATTTTCCCACAATCCAGCTATATCTGTCTTCTAAACAGCATCCTTACATTTCAAATGTTTCTTGCTCTTTCTCTCTCTCTTTCCTTGTGTATGAAAGAACATTATATTATATACATATTTAAGTTTGAATTATATATAACAATGCAAAATATAAAAGATATTATAAAGTACTATATGTAAAAAGTAAAACTAACATAATAAACATACTGAAATTTTATATAGAAATTATATATATTTAGATTATATATAAAATTGGAAAGAATATATATACACATATATGTGTGTGTGTGTGTATATATATATATATATATATATATATATATATATATATATATATATATAAATTGCCTAAGAAATGGGCTATTTCTACAGGGCTTCAAGCATAAAGCCAATTAGGTCCCTTTTCTATTTCATACTATCTTGTTGTTTTCAGTCCCTCATATACCTGTTCAAGCTTTTTGCACTCCTGGTTCCAATAGCTGGCATTGCTCTCAACTTTGTTTTAACCAATAATATAAATGATATGATGATTATGTCTTAATCTACGTAATTGAAAAAAAACGGTCTGCAGTCCAGAGTAAAGGACTTTAGGATTCTAGAGCTCTCTCTCTTTTTTTTTTTTTTTTTTTTTTCGGTACGTGGGCCTCTCACTGTTGCGGCCTCTCCCGTTGCGGAGCACAGGCTCCAGACGCTCAGGCTCAGCGGCCATGGCTCACGGGCCCAGCCGCTCCGCGGCATGTGAGATCTTCCCGGAACGGGGCATGAACCTGTGTCCCCTGCATTGGCAGGCGGACTTTCAACCACTGCGTCACCAGGGAAGCCCCTAGAGCTCTCTTTTTAATTTGTCAGCAGTCCAAGTCTGGGTGGGTAAACAAGGTTGAGATGAATTCATCCAACTTCAGCATTAGATTAGCTTCTGTTTTTTCATCAATACTTAACTGACAGTTCTGCTGTTCAACAAAATCATTCAATCAGGGCCAGGCACTGTTCTATGAACTGAAAATCTAGAATAAAAAATAATAGACAAGGTCTCTGCTCTCATAGATCTTTCATTTTAATAAGCCAGTCAACAAATAAAGACAATCATTTCATAAACCGAAAAGAGCTATAAAGAAAAATGAAACGGAGTGATGTGATAGCAAGTACATGCCAGGCTTTTGTATGTGTGCAGCTAGGAGGAGACCACTTGGAACTGGGTTTTGAGGAAAGACTGTACAAATGTAATATTTGAGTGGAAACCAATGGGAAAGAAAAATCAGACACAGGAAGACCAATGGATTGGAGACTTGATCTCATAAGTTCCAATGTGCTTTCTATTACTCTTCACTGTCTCCAATAAGATGGGCTATTTCTGTTTTAAAAAGGGCCTATGTATTAATTTCCTCATTTAACTTACTGTATTTGGAGTTTATTGATTTTGTAGTTCTATATTTTCCCTCAAATCATTGTAAGAGATAAAGAGAAGATTGCTGAAATAATAACATTGAATTACCATATTCATTATTTCAATTATTCATATTTTAATAAATGCTATAGGGTGCAAACTCTCTTAAAGAAATAAGTGAAAGGCTTTAATTTGTTCAATTGAAAGACATATCAAATATATATCTTGGTCATTACATAGATAAGACAAAATTTTCTACCCCCCTCTTTTTTATTTTTTTCTTTTTACAGATTGCTCAGGGTGTTTTTTTGTTTGTTTGTTTGTTTGTTTTGCTTGTTTATTTAGTTTTGGATGATGATAAAGCAACCAGAAATTTTTGATAAGGTGACCTACTGGAAGAAAGTTGTCTTAGGATACTCGAAGAACAATATAAGAAATTTAATTTCTTTCTTTCATTTAGAATTATGCTAACCATAGGTGAATTGAATAGAAAATCACAATGCTTCTGTCACCTGCGACTTCTTTTCTCAAAGGACAAGGAACAAAAGATTATTTATACCATCAGAAATCATCAGTCTCCCACTTCCCTTTCCCCCATTTTTAAATGAATGGATAATGTAGGCATCTGCCAATATCTGAGTGGTAGATTTTTTAAAGGGACATTTCTAAATATTCTAAGAAATGGTGTGGAGAGGAGTTGATAAGATTGGTGAAATTCAAAATGCAAAAAACATGCTGGAAAATCATGTTAGGAATCCAAATATAAGCATTTAAATGGAGACAACAGTGTTCAAGTTTCATAAATGTATAATAATTAGATTAGAAGCAAAATATGTGAAAGCAGAGAACAATCATTTATTAACCTAGTCTGATGCTCAGAGAATAATCTCAGGTTCACTTGAAAATTTGCAGCTGTTCATAAGTGTTTTAGATCGCTTTCATGCTTAGTTCATCAGTTGAAAAAATTATGCACATATTGTAAAATTCTTGTGCATATGTTACCAGCTCTTCTTTTGCTGTTTATATCACCACTAATTAACATTTATAATTAAGACAAAAACACTGTTAGCATAATACATGAAAAATTGAAGCAGGTGTTTAGGGTAATAATTTGTATAAATAGCTATTTCCCTACACTGGCATCTAAATTATAATTATTAACTAGCTTTTTAATGGATCAAAGTGAAAGTCTTCCTTTTATTTAATTTAAGGAGAAAATAGGAAAGAAAAAATATACCACAAAAATAAACACAGACACTCCAAAATTCTACTATTCTCATTATAATCCTAGTGTATACTACATTTCAAACTTATCCTTCTTGAAGCCCATCTGGTCCTCTTCCCTTCCACCACCTCTGACCTTGTGCTCTTCAGTTCATTCTTGAAAGCATAGTTCTAAACAAAAATTTCCTTCCTGACTTTCTCAGCTCTTCAAGTTTCTTCTCCCATTAGAAGCTGTATGGGCTTTTAAAGCACCTTGTACTATATTCCATTAAAATAGGTACTCACTAAATTAAAATGACTTAATAAATATGTCCATTTTGTCTAGTAAAAGAGCAAAGTACTAGAGGACTTATATCACCAGCACATTGCTAAATTAAGTTAATTTAGCTCATTGAATTAAATTAAATTAAATTAGCTATTTAAAGAGAGCTACTCACAGTACATGCATCACATATGATATGCCAAATTATGCGGCTTCCAACTTACCTAAAACTCAAAAATTTCATTTCTTATTCCTCTTGCAAAGGCTTTCTTCTACCCGTGTTCAGAATCTAAATTAATGGCATCATTTGTCCCCTAGATGCACAGGAAGAGACTGCAGATTTATCTACAATCTTTTTCTTTTCTCATCTCTGGGAGTCAATGCTCACAACCCATCATGACAACTAAAATTTAGTTAACATGCATTATGCTCTGGGATGAGAATGTAAGAAAGTATAAAATACTGTATTCTAGTCATGTTCTTTTGAAATGCCTCTGTTATCACTCTTTCTAACACTTCAGTCCTTTGTCCTGTTCATATTCTTATCATTTGCCTAGATGATTCTAATAGCCCTGATTTGAGTTCTCAGCACTCAGTCTTTTAACCTTCACACTGTAGCCAAACTTTTTTTCTAATTTTTTTTCTTATAAAAATTGTTAATTTTTCTTTTCTTTTTCCTATAGATAAGTAATAGCTATAGTTGCCCTTTCTATGTAGTAACTTAATTGTGAAATATATTTAACATATTTAAATTTTAAGTACCTAATTTTTAAGTATTCTAACCAACTTTGATCTGAGCCTGGCCTATTCTCTGTTTGTTTCTCATTCCATTATTCTCCAGTATACACAGAACTCTGCATCATCACCATGACAAAGTATTATATATAATTTCCCTTGGAAGTTTGATCAGATACTCAGAGTGAATTATAGAATAATAATTACTGTATTAGTCAGGGTTCTCCAGAAAAACATAACCAATATGCCATATATATGTGTGTGTGTATATATATATATATATGTATGCATACTCTAGATACAGATATAGATATAAGAGGAGACATTACAGGAATTTGCTCACATGGTTATGGTGGCTAAGATGTCCCATCATCTCCTGTCTGTAAGCTGCAAGCACCAGAGAAGTGGTGATGTAATTCAGTTAAGTCCCCTAAAGACTGAAGGACCAGAGGAGCCAATGGTTTCCCAGTTCAAGGCCAAATGAGGGTGGATGGTGGTGGTGGTGGAGGGAACTTCTTTAAGTCTCAGATTCTGGAGACAGGAGCTACAATGTCCAAGGCAGGAGAAGATGGATTTCCAACTCAAGAAGAGAGAGAGAATTTGCTACTCCTCTGGCACTTTGTTCTATTTGAACCCTCATGGATTGGATGATGCCCTCCCACGTTGGTGAAGGTGGATCTTCTTTACTAGATCTACTGATTCAAATGTTAATCTCTTCCAGAAACATCCTCACAGGTACACCCATAAATAATGTTTCATCAGCTATCTGAGCATCCCTAGGCTCTGTCAGGTAGACAAATAAAATTAACCATTTAAAGTCTCCCTTTTGTCAGCTCCACACCTGCACACACCTCCTTAAACCATACTTACAGTCCAGTTAATTTAACATGTAAAATTAACCATCACAATCACTGAGACTTATGTAGTATTTACTATATTACATATATATCCTACCTGCTTTAGAAATATTAACTTGCTCAACACCTTGTGAAGTAAATATTAACATTTTACTCAAATTTTACATGAGAAAACTGAGGTAAAAAGAATTTGCTCAAGCTTACTCTGGAATTAAATAGCAGGATGAGGATTAAAATTCAGAAAGTGTACACCCCAAACCCATATTCAGAAAGAACAAGCGAGACTGGTTCTCTGAGTTGCCACATAAGAGGTGTGAAGCACCACTGCGGTGTACATCTTATTTTAGTCATAGTAAAAATTCAACCACAATGTCTCATGACTCTGTAGTCACTTGACTTACACAAGAATCAGTGTTATATATAAAACCTGTGAAGATAGAATATATTTTACATTTATTAAAATGAGGTGGTTGTAGTACATTTTGCGATGTCAAATGAATGATGCAGTACTTAACAATAAATTCAGAGACAGGGTTAGATATATGACTGTTATAAACCAATATTAAACTATTTGCCTAATGAAAAAGGAGAAATATTAAAACCACAAACTCTAAAATAGATGATTCAAATTATGTCCACTCCACATTGTGATATGCACAAAATATTTACAAGTTAATAATATATAAAACAATTTTGAGGATTCTCTCTATATTCATTCTATAGACATTTTTAAGTTTATAATCTTTAAATATATTTGTCTCTCTTTTATGTAACCAATTGTCAGTTTTGCTGTAATCAGAGGTAAACGCAACTGAACATAATCTTCTAAAAGTTAAAAAAGATATTCTAAATCTCTATAATGTCCTTTTGATGGTAATAACTATTATTTAATGTAAAATCTTTATGGATTTTAGCCTATTAATTCTAAGATTAAAAGAGAACCATTCCATAAATTGTATAGTTTTATTTTTCATAGAAGTTACTACTCTCTGAAGTTGTAGTGTTTATTTACTTGTGCATTTCTCTATAATATGTCCCATAAATACAGTATAAGTTTCATAAGACCATCATTTTGTTTGTCTTATTCACCATTGAATAATCATAATCTGGAATATTTGGACCCATAGCAGACATTCAAGTACTTCAGTTTCTATACCCAGGGCAAGTAAACTTGACTTGGGGTCTGAATGTTTGTGTTTTCCAAAAAGTCACATGTTGAAATTCAACCCCAAGATGATGGTATTAGGAGGTGGGCCATTGGGGAGGTGATTAGGTTTTGAGGGTAGAAAGCTCAAAATGGGATTAGTGCCCTTATAGAAGAGGCCCCAGAGAGCTCCTTTGCACCTTCTGCCATGTGAAGATACTATAAATAGATGGCTGTTTCTGAACCAGTAAGCAAGCAGGCATCAGACACCAAATCTGCTGGCAACTTGATCTTGGACCTCCCAGCCTCCAGAACTATGAGAAATAAATGTTTGTTGTGTAAAGCACTCAGTCTATGTTTTTTTTTTTGTTGTTGTTGTTGTTGTTTTTCAGTACGCGGGCCTCTCACTGTTGTGGCCTTTCCCGTTGCGGAGCACAGGCTCCGGACGTGCAGGCTCAGCGGCCATGGCTCATGGGTCCAGCCGCTCTGCGGCATGTGGGATCTTCCCGGACCGGGGCATGAACCCGTGTCCCCTGCATCGGCAGGCGGACTCTCAACCACTGCGCCACCAGGGAAGGGAAGCCCCCAACATGAGCTCTTCAATGACGTGTACTATGAATAAACTACTACAGATTCTGATGTTTTATTATGAATGTATTTCATGCAATGGTTAAGATTCAGTTGCCTGTATGTTTGCTACTGTTTTATATATATGTTTTAGATGATAAACTTTGTAGTCAGTGTTTAATTTGTACACACTCTATGTTAAGACTTGCTTAATGACTGTTTCTCTAAAGTGATATACCCAATTGAATTCATTAATCATTCCATTTAATATACATAACTGACATTATACCAACAGAAATTAAAATTAAAAACCTTAATCACAGTTGCACCCTGTTAGACCACTTTTTCCAATATTCCATTATAGATTTCACTGTTCATATATGTGTGTTTATGTCTGTAGGTATTAGTTTATGGTTTATGTGGAAATTATCACAGCATAAATATTTTCTACACAGTTGCATTATCTTCATATATATTATTTAAATAAATTCATCAAATGCATTTAAATGATGTAACCTAATTTTTAGCCATGTTATATTGTTCAAGGACAAGCCGTTTCTAGGTTATTACCATTGGAGACAAAGTTGCAATAGATTTCTTCAGATATTGTGCTTTTCCTCTTATTTGAATGATTATCTTGGGATAATTTACTAATAGTCAAAATATATGAACACTTTAAGACTCTACAATTATTGTCAAATCACTTTTCAAAAAAGTTTTACCCTTTGCATTTAATGTTGCCTTTATTGTTAGTATTAACATCATAAATTGATTGACCTACTTCAAGGGCAAAACATTGAAGAAAAGAACACAGTTATAAATCAAGGACAGTTCTTGGGAACCCAAGACATTGAGATCCCAAGGAAAGGGGACAATGTTTAATTACAATCCAAATATATAGGAATAGAGATTGATTTAATAGATATATGGAGGGTGTAAACATCAATAAAAGCAGAAATGAATAAAATTCAGAAATAAAGAAAATCATTACTCAGACAGCTTGGTTTACAGGAATGCATTACAACAGAAGATGCCTGCTGTGGCTCAGGAAGAATTCCATCAAGGACAACCCTTCCTTCCCATGAAATAAAAAAGCTTATGAGTCCAATCCAAATGGACAACGAAGCAAACATTCAATAGTCTGCTCTTTCCTTGGGTATATTTATGATTTGTTGTTTTTGGCTGATGTACAAATAAATGACGACTCTAATGTTTTATTTTAAAAGGTGAAGATATTTAATATGCTCTCTGGTAGGGGTCTCATTTGTTCCTGAGAAGATGTGGGCCACATCTACAACAGCTGTCTTGCAGAATACAGGCAGCTGAGCTGGAGCTAGAAGGAAGAAAGGGTGACACCAGGATCATCTACAAAAATGTGTGATGACATTTTTAAGCTCTGTTTTTAATAAATGAATGATAGTGACCTGTTGTCTTACTTGGCAATTAGTTTATAATTATTTTTAATGTCTTATTTTAAAAGTAATATATAGTTTTCATATTAATGTGAATAACACACTATTAGTACACCTTAGATCTTTCCAAAGTACTTTCATTCATCACATAAAATATTGTCAGCAAAGTCAGTGTGTGTACATGAGAAAAAAGAAAGGAGGGGGGAATCAATCCTTTAAAAAATGGGCGAAATCTATAAGATTTCTTGAGGCAGCTATTCACTATTTCTCCAAGCTCTATTTATAACTGCTATAAAATAATAATCCACCTTTCTTGTTCACTTTTATAGGCCTGTCTATAGGCCTTAGAAATATTGTGTTTGGATGAAGACATAGAAATCTTAGAAACAGTAAAATCTAGATTTGAGCTTTTGGGCCTTAGCAGAGGAACCTGCTGGCAGAGGCTGGTATTTGCATTTAACCTCCAAAGAAAAGATTTGTTATCAAATATTTGTGAGTTTTGAACAAAATTTTATGAAACTGGTCTGTCACATATGTACAAATACAATAAGAATTCCAAAAAGTGTTCCATAATTTATTTTCTATTGTGCTTCTAAATTATCAGTTAAATCAAACTGAATTTTCCAGGTATTTTGAGACTTAATTGGCTCCCACTTGGGACCTAAGGTGACTTAACTTGTCTAACCTGTAGTCTTCCTATTAAAAACAAAAAAATGTTATATAAGGGTGTTGGTTGAGAATTTAAACCAGGTGATAAATAGAAAGTATAGTCTCCTGAAAATGATAGGGTGACAATATACTGTTTTTGTTTACCTTCTTCACCCTTCCCTCAAATTCAGTTAACCTATGTGAAATTATTAAAATTATTAAAATCAGTGGAAACTTGTCTTCCATAGCTTGTAGGTTTAACAAGAATAAAGAATAGCTTTACTTGAATTTTTCAGGATATAGGGACCTTTCATGAACTACTAAATTTAACTCTCTTAGATATATACTCTTGGCATCAAAACAATTTATTAGCTTAAATAGGTGCTGTGAGAATCCAGAAACAAGAGATGTATATGTCTATACTTAATATAGCAGGGTCAGATTCTGAAAGGTTGCAACTGTTAAGTGAATCTATTGGCGTAATCTTTACTTGGATATCAGATGTAGATATTTTAAAGTCTTTGCTAGCTGTGAGAACCATGAACTAGTTCAGTAAAAAATAAAAATTTCAATAGTATTTCAGAAGGAAGTACATAAGAGTAGATAAAGTTCCCCAGTTAATATCCACCAAGTAATCTGGAGAAAATTCCATAATGGCAAACTTACCAAGCCAAATTTCTGGTAAAAGCAGTCCATTTATATGTGCTCCAGGTACTTTAAGAAAATGTGAAGATCTATTGAGTACATTTATAATTGTTAAGAACTACAAAACTTTTGGTCCTGTGTATCTACATAGTGAAAATAAAAAGCAATGAAGTGTAAGTTGATGTTTAACATTCTGAGTTTTGGAGTTAGACACCTTCGGAGTGGGTACTGGCTCTGCCATTTAGAGGACATTTGATTTTAATCTCACTGAGCATCTTCAATTTTATCTTCTCTAGAGTGAAGAAAGCATCTGTTTCATAAATTTGCCATGAGGCATAAATAAACAACGTGAATATAGAATGCAGTATGGTGCTTGTGGTAGTTGTTAAATAAATCATGGTGATACAGTGATTTAGGACATACAGATTATTTATTTGGTTTACCATGTTTAGAGGAATAGATGATATATAATATTAAAATATGACACAATATATAATAGCTTATTTTATTTACATTATATACTTTTCATACAATAACTTCATTTGAGGTCTCTTTACCTGATTTCCCCACTCACTCTTAATTTGTGAACTCATTTGATATATCATTTATGTATTGGCTTATTTTTCACAATCTATAGGACTCTCTCCCTCATTGTACACTAGATTATTGAGTAAAATACTCTAGGCTCCCAGAATACTGTGTGCTTCTTTAATCATGTTACATTTTACATTTAATTGCAATACTGGCTTAATTTTATATAATTCAATGAAAAACTCCAAAAAGGCATTAACCTTCTGTGTGTGCGTTTGTGTGTGTGATCCAGAGAAGGAATTCAGTAAAAGCCATTATCTGAACTGAGATGTGTTAGGCTATTCAATCACACTTGTAGTGATAGAAGCAAAAAATGTCAACTCATTAAAAATGAAGGTGAATCAAACTTGTTTATGTTTTATGGTTAAAATATTTTATGTTAAATTGTTGTATCCTGCAGATATGTAAATGTTTATATCTCCTCAAACTGTTGAAACGACAAGAATGAATAATAATGTTGCTATCAGAAAAAAAAATCAACTATAAAACAAATACTCAGGACAAATTTTCTTTGGTTTTCAATTACTATTCCTTTATACCAAAGGGTTAAAAAATAGGTAAATCACAGTTTAAGAGAAAGTCTAATAAAGTTTTTAAAAGAAACCCATAACATGTACACCTTAATGTATACAATGTTATATGTCAAGTATATCTCAATAAAGCTGAAAAGAAAGAGAAACCCATAATAAATTGTATATCCTCCAGGAAAATATTTTAGTATTTCATATGAATAAATATTAAGCAGAGAAGATTTTATACGTTACAAAATATTCTCGTGACTTCTTCCCCAGGTATTTGAAAAAAAAATACTACTTCTCTGAAAATTCTCAGTATCACAGAGAAGTAAAAGAAGACACCCCCGCCATTCACCCTCCTAATGAGACAGAAACTTCTCAGACAATTTAAGAAAATTCCTTGCTTATTTGTTTTTATATTTAAGAGCTATCAACAAATGGATATCTACTAGACAGTTGGTTTTGCTTCAAATCATAAATCTGTCATGGCCAGTTTTACCATTTGCTGCCTGACACTTTCCAGTACTAATAATCTCTGCGAAGAATAAGAAGCTGGAGTGGAAAACTTTGTAAACCCCCTCTGTATGTAGTACATTTGTCAGTTTCATGTTTTTAACTCTGCTGCTACTGTGGGGATAATTTCTAATTCATTCTCATTTGAAAGTCCTCATTTTATCTGCTTTTCAGAGTGCAGTGTTATCTGATGTTATTTCATGCTGAAATGAAACACTGACTGTACCAGTGGGGATAACTGTTGAGAAGAAAGAACAAAAGAATTGCATATATCTAACTGTCCAGAATTTTCACTGGGGTTGTGCTGAGTTAGAGGATTTACTTATATCCCAAAAGCATTGTTTCATAATATATAGGTTCCTATAAACTTTGAGACTTGTAAAGGAAGTAAGAACTCAACCACAGGTTTCACATTTGGGTGAAATTTTCAAAATGTTATTATTTTTGTCACTTTCTCTTTATTCCCATAAGAAAACAGTTTTGCATATGCCACAAAATTGTCCTTGGGAACTTTGATCTAAAGGACAAAACTTGAGTGTTTAATCTCTGAAAATAGGCAAAAACTTTACATTTATTGATCTGATTACTTTGCAAAAGTGCTCACAAAAGTGCAGTTGGGAAAAAACATTTCAAGAAACCATGACACAGTAAAAGTGATTAAGACTATGTAATCCACAGTTTTAAAAAATTAACTACAAATTAGCTTTTTCTCTTAGATTATAATGATCCTGTTTCTAGAATACATTGCAAAACCAGTTTAATTTTAGATGAACTGAATATAAGAATATTAAAGAGTTTAAACAATCCGAACATATCTGGAAAGCCCTTTTAAAAATCATGTGATAAAACCCCTAGCAGATTTAGTTTTAGCCGTATTTGGGACCATATGCAACCATTTTCAAACATACATCATTACTCCAGTTTGAAGGTAAATTAGATAATATTTATACAACTCTTCACATCAATCTTGGAACATACTCTAATATAGCAGTTAGGGTAAAATAGAAATCAGGGTAGTAATAATAATAATAATTTTGGCATTTCCTTTTTGAAAAGGTAGTTTAAAAGATACTAATAATATTTGACATCAGCGATTATCAGAGCCACTAATGAATAGATGAGATTTGTAGTTTCCATTATGCAATTCATGTCTATATGTAAATTATTTTATTAGAATTATAGCCCATAGTTTATTAAGACAAAGTTATTTATGTGTTAGGTTAATGTTTAATTGACATGCATAGAATTATAATCAAATGCAAAATAAGTAAAATGTAATAGTGTGTTTCATCTTAATTACATTCATATTTGTAAGGATTTTCTCATTTCCTCTCTCAAAGAGAAAAGAAAATATTTCATAACTACCTTCATAATGTGAAACACCATATGGTTCATTATTCAATCCATTAGAGAAAATTGAAAAGAACAGGTTGTTCTTTTGTAATGTCGTGATCCTAACTTCACCTTCCATTACAGTGAAATTCTGACCTCAGAATATCAGGGGCTTGATCCCAGATCTTTGATCCTAGTTACCAATTTGTTGGTTACCAATTTGTTAACCCTGAGCACTGCATTTGTTGCACTTCTAGGTTTAATCATTTATATAAGAAATATAGCACTCTTGGCTTCAAAATAATCATTAAATTTTGAATAGTAGATATATTCATATTTTATTATATGATAAGTGACAAATTAAAAAATAAGATAGTGCAGTTCAAGGTTACTTTTAAACTTAACTTATTCAACTATCTTGGAAGACTATAATATATCAAACACTATGCTGTGGTGTATATGTCATAGAAACCCTCACTTATGAAGCAGGTGATTGGGTAGGGAAAAATGTGAAGAGAAATTAAAATATTTGATCAGAACCATTGTATACCAGTGCTCAAGCAATTACATGAAGTGAAATATTGAGGGCATAGGTAAGTATAAGCTGTAATGTAAACATGAATTGGAGACACAAACAGTATTAGGATCACATAGCATAAGTGAATAGAGAATCAATTGGTAAACCATTCAGTATAAGGGAAGTACAAGTGCAATTGTACTTGACAAAAGTCTGTTTTCCTATTCTGAGAGTTGTAAATTTAATTGCCTATAGATGTTGTATAGATTTCTTAACAGACTTGAGTGGACTAAATGGCATCTGATGTTTGGTCTCAGTATCCAGGATCAATAGAGAATACTGAAATGTAGTGAACTGGAGTGCAAGGTCCCTGTCTAAAGGGCACAGAGGCTGATATTCATCTAATAATTATGAGAATCTAGTATTGTTCTGTTTTTCACAAAATGTCCAAATAGCTATGTGAAATCTATCTCTTTTTTTAGTTGACAGAAAGCAATTTTTTTTTTTACTTTTTGTGTTAGGTAAGTTTTTAGTAGACTTCATATTTTAAAGCAGCGTAGATAGGTTCACAACAAAATTGAGCAGATTATACATAAATTTCCCATATATTCCCTGCCTCCACACAGGTACAATTTCCTCTGCTATCAATATTCACCACCACAATGGTACCTTTGTTACAATTGAGGAACCTACAATGACACATCATTATTACCCAGTGTCCATAGTTTACATTAGCTTTCACTCTTGATCTTATATTTTCTGTGGGTTTGAACAAATGTATAATGACATGTATCCATTATTATAGTATTATACAGAATGTTTTCAGTGCCCTAAAAATCTTCAGTGTTTTGTCTCATCATCCCTTCTTTTCATTTAACCCCAGAAGCCACTGATTTTGCCTTTTCAATTATGCCAGTCATATAGTTAGAATTATACAGTATGTAGCCTTTTAGCTTGGTTTCTTTCACTTAGTAATATACATCAAAGTTTCCTCCGCATCTTATTACAACTTGATAGCTCATTTATTTTTAACACTGAATAATATTCCATTATCTACATGTATCACAGTTTGCTTTAACCATTCTTCTACTGCAGGACATGGTGGTTGCTTCCAAGTTTTGGAAATTATAAATAAAGCTAGTATAAACTTGTGTGCAGGTTTTAAGGCAGATGCAAGTTTTCAACTCCTTTGTGTAAATATCAATGAACACACTTGCTGGATTTACAGCAAAAGTATATTTACATTTGTAAAACACTGTCAAACTGTCTTCCAAAGTGGTTCAATCATTTTGCTTTCCTACCAACAATGAATGGATGAGAGTTCTTGTTGCTCACATCCTCAACATCGTTTGATGTTTTCAGTGTTTTGGATTACATTCATTCTAATGAATGTGTAGTGATATCTCCTTACTGTTTTATTTTGCAACTCCCTAATGATATATGATGCTGAGCACCATTTCATATGCTTACTTGCTATCTATCTTCTTTGGTGAGATGTCTGTTCAAGTCTTTTGTCCATTTATAATCGGATTATTTGTTTCCTTATCATTTAGTTTGAATAGTCCACTGTATATTTTGAATAATAATCCTTTATCAGATATGTCTTTTGCAAATATTTTCTCCCAGTCTGTGGCTTATCTTCTAATTCTTCTGAAATTGTATTTCACAGAGCAGGTTTTTGATTTTTTTTACTATTTTTTCTTATTTTTATTGTTTAATCCCAGATATCCTTAAAATTTTTTTTTATTGGAGTATCGTGCATTTACAATGTTGTGTTAGTTTCAGGTGTACAACAAAGTAAATCAGTTATACATATACATATATCCACTCTTTTTTTAGATTCTTTTCCCATATAGGCCATTATAGAGTATTGAGTAGAGCTCCCTGTGCTATACAGTAGGTTCTCATTATTTATTTTATATATAGTAGTGTGTATATGTCAATCCCAATCTCTCAATTTATCCCTTGTCCCCTGGTAACCATAAGTTTGCTTTCTACATCTGTGACTCTACTTCTGTTTTGAAACCAAGTTCATTTATACCCTTTTTTTTTAGATTCAGGTTTTTAATTTTAATGAAGTTCAGCTTACAATTTTTTTTTCTCTCATGGTTCATGCCTTTGGTGTTGTATTTAAATATTCATAGCCATACCCAAGGACATTTAGATTTTCTCCTATACTACCTTCTGGGAGATTTATAGTTCTGTGTTTTATACTAGGTCTGTGAATCTTTTTTTTTTTTTTTTTTTTTTTGTGGTACGCAGGCCTCTCACTGTTGTGGCCTCTCCCATTGTGGAGCACAGGATCTGGACGCGCAGCCTCAGCGGCCATGGTTCATGGGCCTAGCCACTCCGCAGCATGTGAGATCTTCCCGGACCGGGGCACGAATCCATGTCCCCTGCATCGGCAGGCAGACTCTCAACCACTGTGCACCAGGGAAGCTCAGTTTGTGAATCATTTTTTAAGTTTAATTTAATTTTATTTTTTAAAAAAATTTTATTGGAGTATAGTTGATTTACAATGTTGTGTTAGTTCTAGGTATGCAGCAAAGTGAATCAGTTATACATATACATATATCCACTCTTTTTTAGATTCTTTTCCTATGTAGGCCATTACATAGTACTGAGTATAGTTCCCTGTGTATACAGTAGGTCCTTATTAGTTATTTATTTTGTATATAGTAGTGTGTATATGTCAATCCCAATCTCCCAATAATGAACCATTTTGAGTTAATTATTATGAAAAGTGTAAGGTTTGTGACTAGATTCTTTTTGTTTGTTTTTTTTTTGCAGGTGGATGCCCAGTTGTTCCAGCACTATTTGTTGAAAAGACTATCTTTGCTCCATTTAACTACCATTTCTCCTTTCTCAAAGATCAGTTGATTACTTATATGGATCTATTTCTAATCTATTTATTCAGTTCTTTTGATCCACTTGTCTATTCTTTTGAAAATACCCTACTGCTTTGATTACTGTAACTTTATAGTGAGTCTTGAGGTTACCTAGTATCAGTCGTCTAACCTGGTACTTCTTGTTCAACATTATGTTGACTATTCTGGTCTTTTACTAAATCAATACATTTAAAAATATTAAAAAGTAATTATTTTTTAATATTGTGTGTGCCAACACTGTATAGACCAAATTAAACATCTTTGCAAATCGTTTTTAGCCCACAGATTGTGAATGTGTAAAGCCTGCCCCAATATAGTGTTTTGAAAAGATTTCTAAAGAATTTCTGTTTAGTATTATGGTAGGACAATGAGAAGAAAATTTGGATTCTCTTCAAAATTGCTATTTAGAAGGAATAGAACAGAATTGATCATTTAAGAGTTGTGCTAGTGGACCAGACTTCATGATGAGAGCCTGTATTTACTCAAAAAAGAAGCAGGGACTGTGTTCACCTAGGGTTACAGTAAACCAACTACCATGGAAACTACATCCAAGGGAAGCAGATATCAAGAGGGACTCTTAGTTGCTTAGGATAGGAATAACTGCTGGAACCATACTAGGAAGTATCACTGAAAGATGGAAATTTGACAGAAAATCTCTATCATTTTAATGTGGCTTTCTCATGTCATTTTCTGGGTGGAAGCAATAACTCCTTGCCTTGACCATACTACTGTTTGATTCAGGTTCTTTGAAAGAACTTTACACCTGCCATCCAGACTGCTTCCTCTGACCCTGTACCAAACAACAAAAAAAATTCAAGCACTATTTCCTTAAATAAGCCTTTGTTGATCCCCAAGATTATATCAAAATTTTATATCACAAACTGTTATGTACCTTATACTTCCACTTCATACATTTATCATTATTTTAATAAAAAAGCTATTTTTTTTTTTTTTTTTGCGGTATGCGGGCCTCTCACTGTTGTGGCCTCTCCCGTTGCAGAACACAGGCTCCGGACACGCAGGCTCGGCGGCCATGGCTCACGGGCCCAGCCGCTCTGCGGCATGTGCGATCTTCCCAGACCGGGGCACGAACCCGTGTCCCCTGCGTCGGCAGGCGGACCCTCAACCACTGCACCACCAGGGAAGCCCTCAAAAAGCTAATCTTATGCTTGAGCATTTAATTCTATGTCACCTATCAGAATATAAGCTTCTATAGTGTCCAGAGCCACAGGATTCATTCCCTAGTATATTTATTTAACCTAACACAGTCTTTGCATATAGTCAGAATATTGTTTGTTGACTGAATGAATATAAATGAATATATTGTTGGCCTTTGTGGATGTATTCTTTTCTGAAAAGATAGTATGAAAACATTATACATTATGTAATGTATATACATATATACATTATATAAATATACATTATACACATATACATTATACAAAACAAGTATTTAGATATAACATTTAAATACTTGGTGGAAATAAAAACTAAAAAAGAAACCCTGGAAGTGAATTCAAGAAATTACAGATGACTATAACATAAACAAAAGAAGTCTTTCCATTTCTAATCATCATAGCATAACTTGAAAATAATTGTCAAATCAACAAGAACCCAAAACTATACTTTTTGCCTCATTGTGGATTTGAGAGTTACTTCCTTTTTTATACATCTATATCTAGCTAACATTAATTCAAGAGCTTATTGGGAGCTTTCTTTATTTTACGGAATTAGTCACTCTAAGTGGGCAAGTGCAGAATCGTGACATGATTTTCCTTACAATTTTAAAAAAGCCCTGGATTATTATGTTGGGATTTTATTTTCTTGAAATTTCTAATAATAAAACAAAAATTTCAGTTTCACAGCTGTGATGGTTCCTCAGTTTCCATAGAAGAGTACTTTTTATAAAGCGAGGACTGAGAATACATCCGTATTCATATGTCCCCCTTTCATGACGGCTCAGTTATTATTGTTGGTACTAATAATCTCAGCACTTGGAAAGACTCATTCATACTGCAGGAAAGCAGACTTTCCCAGAAATCAAAACACCAAATGTTCTGAACAAAATAATTGGAGGATAAGAGTCCCCTTAGAATCTGAAATTTTCACTTGACAGAACCTTGACAAATGTGAGTGGGTGTTTAATCAAAAGGATATTTGTCATAGAGCATAGCTCAAAATTTTCAACACAGCAAAGGAAATATTTGGTTCCTATGGTACAACTGGAGCTTAATCCAGACAGACCATTCCAAGCCTGTCATCCAGACTGGTATTTAATTCAGAAGTCAGTGGCTTGAAGATTCAGTTTCTAGGGTTTGCACAGATATGAAGGCTATGGCTTACTTTCCTACCAAAGGCAGTGATGGTAGAATTGGTGTATGGCTACATTTACAGGTTCTAGGAGATGAGGCAAAGTGTGTGAATTAAAGAAAGATGCAGTGTTCCTTTATGCATGTTTATAAAATGGAAATGATATCATCAGAGACATTATGTTTATACAAATTCACCTTTTGAAAATGATTTTACAAGTGAGAGGATGTGAATTTATAATTTACTTTTTCTTGACAAACATTTTTGAAACTTAATTTTAGATCAGCTGAAACATTTTGGAAAATGCCATTTATTAAGTGTGAGTTAGAATAACCTTGCAGAATGTTTAAAGCTGCTTATATCTTCTAATAAAATCTATCCAGCTATTAGAGTAATGCTCTTTTGTCCAAACTGTTTTTCTCCTCATAAGTATTTATTCATTAGAGAGATCAGAAACTATAAAAAAAGTATAAAATCAAGAAAACCCTATTCTTGAAAAACAACTATATGCACATATGTAATACTATATATTCAGATTATTTTTGGAAAAACAATATAATAGTTTATAATTTATATAGCATGTGATACATTTTATCATATATATTTGGATTATTTACTTTGGGAAAAACAAGAGTTTATAATTGTTGAGCCCTTACTAAGTATTGGGCTTATTTATTTATAATAATCCTATTTTACAACCGAACATATTTTGAAGTACACAGTGATCGATTATTGTACACAGCAAGATAATGAAAGAACCTGGATTCTAATACAGATTATCTCATAGGTACTTTTTTCCTTCAATAATATTATTTTCATGTAACTTATTCCCATGGGTGTGCTATTGCTTTTCACTGATTGGTACATCAAACTGTATCTCAAATAGATTTGTCAAGATTTTCCTGATTTTTTTTACCCTAAGGTGTATTCCTGTGTATAATCAACCCACTTTAGACCAGTCAGTATGGTTATTGTCATACATAAAACCAAGTTCATTGCTTTAATCTTGTGATCTCCTCTCCCTGGAATGCCACCTCTCACCTTTAAATCCACTCCTTATGCAGCCACCATCATCTTATAACCTAAATCTGCACTTCTTTCCTAATGCACTCCCTGTAACCTGATCATCAAGCAACTTCACTCTCTTCTAAAACTGTGCATGTCATCTGCCCCAGAGACTGGAATTTTTCACATTACACTTCCTATATCCTTAATATTTTTTCTTTCTATAACTACTGACATGCTTAAACATGTATATCACTGTGCTAGAAACTGGAATGTGAAGATGCATTTCTTTCCCTTGATTTGTTCACCTGTTGATGTCTATATGTTTGTTTTTTGTCAATACACCTGGAGAATATGGTTCCTACATTATACTGAGTTTTAAGATTTACAAACTATCTGAATAACACATTCTGTAAATTTTAATTTATTAGTAACCACTTTATCAAACTCATGCCTCAGAAAATGATAAGAATATACCATACAATAAGACTAAAGGTAAACCCAGTATCTTGATATTCTTATGGTTGAGCAGAACACCATGGACAAGTTACCATACCAGAAAAGGACTTCAACTACATTCAGGATAGTAAAGATCATCACAATGCCACCATCCAGGATTAGACGTCCAAATCTGTCTACCCGCTACATCTTGGTATCAGAATCTCCAAGGAAAACACAACATAGGCAAGCACTGGATGGAACAATGCCTTTACTCGCATAGGGAAGAGACAGAGTAAGATCAACTCTGATAGAGTGCATTTGTCCCTCATGACTAGCAGCACCCACATACACTCCGTCCCTGCCCATCCCCAGCTGACGCAGGGCAATTGGTCTATACGCACTCTCTAGTGCTGCAGTAGAAGGACCCCTCTTCCTCCCCCATGAAGTCTGAAATACTGAAAGTCAGAAAGCCACTGAGGCACATGAGTGAGGAGAGCATAGGAACTCTTATTGAGTGTAAAACAGGACAAGATATTCCCACACAAGTTGCTAAGCCCCGAACAGGCTGTGCGGGCACTTTATCTCTTGGTAAGGAATTGTTCCAGACCCAAGACCCATTCTTCTGTGACCTGTGAGTGAGCAGGGGTCAAAAGACTCATGCATGATTTTCCCAACACTTGTACAGTATGAGAAAAAAATATTTAAAAAAAATACAAATGAATTAACCAAAGTGGAGACAGTAAGTGATTTGTTTTCATTATGTATGGACAGGCTACAGCTGGTATATTTAGACTGATCTGCCATTCCCTCATATCTATTATACACTATTAGGGATTCCTGTCATATTTAACTAGGAGTCTCACCTTTAAAATGAAAAGAAAAGGTAAAAAACTTAAACAGGATTTTTGCTGCATGCAACAGACATTTTTACTGGAGTTCATGCCTTTAAGATAATCACTTACAATGAATGTCCTGTTAAATAGGTCTGTGACATTTTGCAAGCAATGGTGGCCAACTAATAACATATTTGTGTGTAAATGACAATCCAACTTCAATTATACTTTACGATTTGTCCAAATTTCCTCTTTGGTAAGTCAGCTTTTCTTCCATAATTGGAAGTCTGTCCTCTTACCACTCTGTAAGATCTTTGAACAATGAACAAATATCTTCTACTTGGACATACCTCATCACATGCCTAATACACCGTGACGTTGGACCAGGAGCAGACAATAAGTTGGGTGGATTAACGAAATAGTTTCAGATGCAGATGCAAACAACTTTTCATCATTATATTCTGTTTCTATACAATCCTTTCACCTTACATTCTGCCAATGTGATATACTTAAAATAGTATTTACTGCAATGGGTGTATTAATTTTCTTTTGGTGCATAAACAATGACAACAAACTTAGAGCTAAAAACTACATACTATCTCACAATTTCTGTGGGTGAGAATCCTGGGCATGACTTTGCTGAGTCCTCTGCTCTGGATCTCACAGGCCTGCTGTCAGGATGTTAGCCAGGTGGCATGATCATCTGGATGATTGACCGGGGAAGAATCTGCTTCGAAGCTGTCATGCTGTTAGCAGCATAAGTTTCCTTGGGACTGCGGAAATGAGGATCTTGTTTTCTTCCTGGCTGTTAGTTGAAGGCCACTCTCAACCTCTAGAGGCCACTTGAAGCTCCTTGCCACATGGTTTTCTCACAATATGGCAGCTTACTTCTTCATGGCCAAGAAGAGAATCTCTCTCTCTCTGTCTTAACATTGTTGCATTCATAATATAATCTGATCATGGGAGTGAAATCATAACACCTTTGCAATATGACAGATCCTGAAGAAGGGAGTGACATCCCATCACATGTTCCGTCTTTTGTTGATTGAAAGCAAATTACAAGTCCTTCTCACACGCAAGGCAAGAGGATTATACATGGGTGTGGCCACCATAATTGATGTTCTTTTGTCACAAAGGAAAGGTTAAGAAACTTTTACCTATGAAGTTTATTACTCTCCTTAGTGGATTTTTAGTCTAATTTACTTAATTGCATATCTATCTATCTCTATCTCTATCTCTATCTCTATCTCTATCTCTATCTCTATCTATCTAACTATCTCACAGTGGACATGGGTCTGTTTAACCAACAGAGAAAAAGACTATTAATTAGTAAAAGTTTTACAAAGCCAAATGTCTTTTTTTCCTTCTGATATTGACCTTTTAAAATGAAGGATTTAAATTGACAAATTTTAAATAGATCAGCCAAATAGTTACAGTCTTTTTCAAGATGATATTTTAACCCACTCTCACTTACACATCTTACTTAGCCTGGGGATGAGTGGCCGGAAAAATATAGGTTTTAAGGTTTTAGAACACAGAATATTAGTGTGTCTGACTGGGATATCTGTTTTTCATGAGAGAGTGCCTGCTCACCAAATAAATTCCTTACTATCTATCTATCATGGACTTCAATTTTCCAACAGAATAGCCTGATTCATCACTGTTATGGCAATGACACCCTGCTCTATCTGTCGTTGCCTACTGATTCCCCTGGGGAAACTCTAATATTTCAGGCTTATGTGGAAGATATTAAGTTTGATATAACAGAATTTCTTGCATCTAAGAAATACTAGAAGAGAGGATAGGCATTGACTTTCCCTATTCATACAGGAATTTTAGACACAAAGTTGAAAATGACCTCCCAGAATTTATAGTAGAAAAAAAAAAAGGTCACTATGTCATGGCAAAAATGAGAAAATGAGGCCGAAAGAGGAAACATCATATGTCTTTGCCCACCAAACCAATAAAAAATTCAAACTTAAGTTTTCTAATTTTAAAGCAGTGTCCCTACCCTATATTAATCATTCTATGTATACCTTCCACCCCAAGCCACAAGACAAATTATAGCCCTAATATTATAATAGCACCATAACCCAGTTACATGATGCTGACAGCATTTTTCTTGCCCTTTACATTTTGGTCACTCTACCATTCTACCACCTTCTGAATCTCTGTATCCCTTTCAGTCTTTTACCTCCTCCTCCTCTTGGTATTTGTTCTTCTAATAACTTACAAAATACAATTTTTAAAGTATTATATCAGTTGTTGTCAACAAAGTTTTACTCTAAGAGGGACCAATTCAGTTTTCTCCCATTGTTTCTATCCTATTTTCAGGCCACATGTTGCCTTTTCTCATCTATGCATACTTGTATTCCATTAGCCACTATTATCTACTGCTATACGCTCTGATTTCTGGATCTCTGCTTTCTAAAACCAGCCTCCTGAAGTTCTGGGCATGAAAATCATGAGCATTCATTGTCCTGCCATCCGACGCTTGGAGATGCCACCTATGATAGAGTGGAGTTTTGATAAAGAATGAGATGGAAAAATTTGGAACTACAGTTTTTAACATTTTCATTCATTTACTTGGGCATGGGTTTCAGTGGGTTCAGAGAGGGTATGGAAATGATCTTTGGGAAGACAATATAGCAGGAAAAATACAGAAAATCTTTTGTCCTCAAAAGGGTATATTCTAAAGAGGGAGGTAAATAATCAACAAACAAAAATAAATGGCTATATAATGCAATGATAAGTACAGAAAATGCATAAAGAAAAATAAAGCAGGGATAGGAAATATATAGTAATGTTAGTTGATGGCATGTTTTAGGTATTATGTTCAGGGAATTTGCTAAGGAACGGGTTTTGGGCAGAGACCTGAGTAAAGAGATCATTCAAATGACTATGAGAGGAGCTTTTTTGGAGTGAGAGCAGCAATGTGAAGATTGCAATAGGGAATGAAAAGTTTTATTTGTGGAAAAAATAATTAAGGTCATAGTGACAAGACATGCAGCAGTATCATACATAAACAATATGGATGAATCACTTAAATCTAATGTTTAGCAAAATAAATTACTATATGACTACATTTATAAGAAGTTCCAAAATGGACAAAATAATTTATGGTGTTAAAATAATAATTTATTTTGGGGATAAAGGAGTAAACAGGATGGTTCCCTCTAAAGGGTTTAGAGTATTTCATTTTTTGAATATGGAATATCCTTTTTATAAAAATTCATTGAGTGGTACACACATAATTAATGTTTTCTTCTGTAACAATTTTACTACAATAAACATATTTTAAAACTCTAAGTGCCAGTGGAAGGAGATAAGCCACACACTAGGGAAAATAAATTAAAATATCAGAAGTAAAGAAGTCCATCAATCTGGATCCTGGATCCTGGAAATACCATACTATATTGTAGTAATTCAACAGACACTTACTAGCACATATTAGATGTTAGATGATCTTCCAAAAGGCAACATTATTCAGGTTCTAATAGGGAAGAAATTACAATAGCATTTAAGAAACAAAACAGACAATTGAAATAAATTTTTATAAACAGGAATTTTCTAAAATGGTGGTATTCATACTATTCTGTGGAGTATAGTATAAAGCTATTGTTCAGTAGAAAACACAGAATACATATGAGGCAAGTGAACATTTGTTTGTTAGGAATTTATGAACACAGTTATTAATGAGCTGACCTGTTGTTCTACTACTTAAAGTCCTTGGTTTATTTCTCCATGCCCTCTGGGTAAGATCTGAATTCTTTATAATGGCTTATTCCTCTTTTCTTCCTTGCACACTTTGTCTTTCACTGAACCCATACATCCTGAAAATGCCTTCTATTCTCTTATCATTACACCTGTACACACTGCTATTTTGGGGCTGAAATTTGCTCAAATCTTCATCTGGCTAATTCTGGCTCATTATTTATACATCTCTTTCTCAGTTGGATATTCTTTGACCACCGTATACTGACTTTTGTCCCTTGTTTGAACATTTAACACTGGAAGGTGACATGGCAACCATCACTTTGTGTTATTTGTGCTTCTTACCTGTCTCTATTCTTGGCTGAACTGTAGTCTGATTGAGGACAGATGTTGTGTCTTGTCCGCTGCTGCATACACACCACCAAGTGCAGTGGCTGGCATACAGGAGAGGCTCGATTCCTTTTTGCTGAATATGTGAATGAATGGAATGGAAGGAAGGAGGAAAGAAGAAATAAAGGAAGGATTGGGTGAAGGAAAGACCAAAGGACTGGACTAGAAATCAGGTCTCTTTACTCCTGGTCCAGGGATTTTCTTTTAAGAATGACCTACCCAAATGGATCTGGGGACAAGCAGAAATAAAAATTACCAAAATGATTCAAAAGAGAGTTTGAGGGCGCTGATAAATGTGAGCAGGGCCGTCTTTAAAAACAAAGCAGCTCTTCAGTTCCAGTTTACTTATGGTTCTGAAAATGCTAATGGTCAGTGTGGCCAGACACTCTGATGTTTGTTTGTTTAAAGATAATCCATAGATGTGGATTTTGAAGAGGTGGTTAGTAATTCTAGCACTGCCATCATCATCATTATTATTTATCTGTAAATAATGTGCTTACCCAGAGTGTAAAACCTTTCTGCCTCATTTCTAAACCCTACTATTTGCTGATCTTCTGTCACAGTCCATCCTAGATAATTCATTTTCAGAATGATGATTCTACAATTTTTCTTAAAGCATTTTTCTAAATTATTGAGGTTTTATTTGGAGCATTCTCACGTGTTGTAAAAAAAGTCAATAGTGATCAGTCTCCTCAGTATGACAGAAACTACGTTCTTTATTTGACCTGACATTTTAAGAAAATAATCTCATAAATTAGGAAGCATTTGGGGATTTTCCTTAGTTTTTATTTTTCCTAATAAATTTTGAAAACTATGATATGTGCTCTCTTGTCTTCTAATAATTCATTCTCATTAATTATTTAAACATATCACTGGAAAAAAATTCTGAGTTGGATTTGAGGTTACATTTTCCTTAGATTTGAATGTGCATTTCTCTTGTTTATGTTACAACAATTTTGGAGCCAATTTTGGATAAAAACAACTAGAAGATATGCATCTGGAAATGTAATGACACAAATTATTAAGGCATAACCTTAAATGACTCAGAAAAAGTAACCTGTTTTATTTTTTGCT
This sequence comes from Delphinus delphis, assembly GCF_949987515.2. Lineage (NCBI taxonomy): Eukaryota > Metazoa > Chordata > Mammalia > Artiodactyla > Delphinidae > Delphinus > Delphinus delphis. The sequence goes on along the minus strand of NC_082687.1, from coordinate 84,546,541 downwards.
TATTGGGCCATAGATGGTTCTCTCCATTGTTAATTACAGTTAAAACTTATTTGTAATAATAGTCTGTCTACAAAAAAAAGTATCCATTTAGCTTTTTCTGACTCTGATTTTCTTATCCTGAGCATTTAGCAGGTTATTCACAGTTATAGTTAGGCTAACAAAGAAATTCTCCTATAAAGAACTTTTTTTTAAAAATAAATTTATTTATTTATTTATTTATTTTGGCTGCGTTGGGTCTCTGTTGCTGCGTGGGCTTTTCTCTGGTTGCAGCCGGGGGGGGGGGCATTCCTCCCTGTGGTGCCTCCCATTGTGGTGGCCTCTCCCGTGGAACATCAGCTTTAGGTGTGTGGGCTCAGCAGCTGCAGCACCCAGGCTCAGTAGTTGTGGCTCGCAGGCTCAGTAGTTGTGGTGCATGGGCTCAGCCACTACACAGCATGCGGGATCCTCCTGGACCAGGGCTCGAAACCACGTCCCCTGCATTCGCAGGCAGACTCTTCACCACTGCGCCACCAGGGAAGCCCCTATAAAGAACTTTAAGTTCATAAATTTGAAATCTTACATCAGGTTGTAAACTGGGGATAAAGGCATATTTCCAGGCTAGAGTAATTAGTAATAATACAAGCATATTCCTAGGGTATAGTAACAGACATTAAAAGAGGAAATTTTTCATACTCATGTAACACAAGAAATATAAATATATATATATATATTTAAATCATCGTTAGCTTCAAAAATTATAAATGATATTTGATAGTTTCCCAGAATTTTCTATAATCCCAATTTACCTGTGTTAATTTACTCTGGGACTCGCTTCTAAATTGAAGGTATATAATATTTTTTAAATTTCTCACTGTCTTTATTCTTAGTGCCCCCCAGATTTGTTTCAATGGAGGTTTATAGGCAAAGCTGGACATATTGAGGAGAAAGTCTTGGCTATGAGGATCTCTCACAGATTAGCCCTAATAAACCTTGTTAAACATATGATTGCAACTGAGTCTTACTGTGGTCCATTTTCTGGAGTAATTCAAGACAAAAGGCATGGATAGGCTAAAATCATTGATATTCATTTACTTTCCATTATAGTACATAGATGATTAGTGGCTGTTTCTTGGAAGAAAGCCAAGAGATATTATTTCATAGAATTTTTTTCTTTTCTGAAAAACCTTGCAATTAATTTACCAAATTTTTTACTGATCACCTATTTTTAACTTACTGTCTTAAGCTGATACTTGAAAGGCAAAGGAGAAGCAAGAAGTTGAATGGAGGCACAAGCCACATATGCAAATGAGTGATTCAAATCTTTTGAAGTGACCGACAGGTTATGCTAGAATGACAGTTACTATGGTTGCCTTCAGAGGAAATATTGAGGATTAAAAAGAAAATCATTTAAAAAACAGGTTAACTATTTGCCTTTTCTTTTACTATTAACTATGTTAACTATTTATCTCTTTGATATGATTGAGAAAAACATACTCAAAAAGGGAATATTTGCTTCATTAAAAGAGAAGTAAGAGAAAAGAATTACTACCTCTGCATGAATATTTAAAAATTCATTGTTTGTAGGAGGATATAGTCCTACATCAGAGATGTAGCTCTCATCTAGCTAACTCAACAGCAGAGCCTCCAACTACTGCAAGCTTATGATTTCTACTCTGTGTATCAGTTAAATTTTGTTTTATAATAAAAAAATCAAAAACAGTTTAGCATTTTAAAACAACACTTGAATTAGTTTTCTATTCCTATATAACAAATAACCAGGAATTTAGCAGCTTAAAATAACACAATGTCATTATGGTACAATTTCTGTATGTCAGGAGTCCAGCATGTTCTATCTCTAATCAGGGTCTCACAAGGTGGAATCGAAGTGTTGGATGGCTGTGTCCTCACCTGCAGGCTTTACTTAGGAAAGATCCACTTCCAAAATCTCTCAGGTTGTTGGAAGAATTCTATTCCTTGTAATTGCAGAACCAAGGTTCCCATTGTCTTGCTAGCTATTAGCTGGTTACTACTTTCGGTTCCTAGAAGTTGCTCTTGAATCTTTGCCATGCAGCCCCTTCTGACTCAGCCATGAAGCAATTCCCCTGAGTCAAAATCCTGTCATGCTTTGATCTTACTAAGCATCCTCTTTTGAGAGTAGCCAGAGAAAACTTTTAAAGGGCTCATAAGATTAGGTCAGGCTCACACAGATAATTTCTGAAGGTCAACAGTGCTATATAACCTCACCTAATTGTGGAAGGAAAATCCACCAAATTCAGAATACCAGGGATGATGGAGTGTGTATATATCAGACAGGTGAGAAATCCTTCGTGTCATAACCAATTTGTAAATCTCATGAATGTGCTGATTCTTCATAAGGGATATTATTGGAGTTCCATATGTAGCTGTGATCAGCTGGACATTAGGCTGAGGTTGGATGTTTTTTGAAGACCTTCTATGGAAGAGTTATATGAAGAGGCAATGCGGAGGCTCTCTCCGCCTTGATTCTCATCCTCAAGTAAGGTTGTCTAGTGCTTATTACTAGAGTTCCGAGAGAGAGTGAATATAACTGTACAAAGCCTCTTGAGATTTAGATCTGAACTCATAAATTGTTTCTTCTGCCATACTGTGGCCAAAGTAAGTCATAAGTCCTACCCAGATTAGATGAGTGGAGAAATATCTCCACATCTTTAAGAGAAGGGAAGAATCTGTGATCATTTTTGCTATGTACCACAGTTATTTCTAGATAACATTAATTAGGACAAAGAAGAAAAACTTGTTAAGGGAGAATATATATTCATAAATATACAATTAGTTAACATTTATATCATGTATTCTAAGAATTAAGACTAAAATTATACCATAAGTATTTTTAGATTGAAAGATCTGGAAAAAAGTTAAAATTTATAAGAACTAGGTAAACAAAACTCCAAAGAAAGGTTAATTTTACAGCTATCCTGATATAACAGGATAGGCAAGAGAGGTCATTTCTGGCTGAAACTACATGTATTTCTTCTATTTCAACTTTGATTTGACCAGATTCTTTGTATTTTAAAAGGTGGAATAAAAATCTTTGACTCATCTTTCACATTTTATTCTGTGAGAGGTATGCATATATAATTAAAATAAAAGCAACTAAACATCCTTTCTCTCTAACCACCATTTTAGCTTTTATAAATATTTCTATTTCTGTGTATCATAGAAGTTTGAAGGAAATTTGCAAAATCTAAGTAGGATTTTCTCATCTAATCAGGATTTGATGTGTCAACTTTATTCCCTTGCTTTGTACAATGTCACAGGAAGATAAAGGATAAATGGACTGAAGGAGACACATGTATTTATTCATTGGACTCAGTCTCTACTAGACCATGATATTCAATTTAAAGGGAGGGAGGGAGGGAGGGATAATTCAAGAGGGAGAAACTGAACATCCTTTCTCTATAATCAATATTAACATCATTAGGGACCTTAATAGCCAAAGGGTAGGAGTGTGTCATCTAATAAATTTTGGACATAAGAGCCATTTAAAATTTTATCCCTGTTGGAAGTAAGAAAGCCACATTTTCATAATATTCCAAAATTTTGAGACACTCCAAAGGCTTATATATTTTCAGTGTAAATATTGGCTGTTTTGACTAGAATACATGACACTGAGAGTGCATGTAGCTTGGCTTGTTGGACTGAAGTAGTCAAAGTCAATAGTGCTGCTTCAATTACTTCAAAAAGAGTTGATATTGCTTATTTAGCATAATATTTGCCACTTTCATCTTTCAAATGAGAACCATCAGTGAATCATGAAAAATCAGCATTATCCAAAGGATTTTCCTGTAAGTCAGCATGAGGGGTCAAAGGGTGACCTGTCCGGGTCAAACAGTCATGAGTAGTCTCCTTTGTAGAGGAAGGAAGAAGAATGGCAGGGATAAAGTTATTAGAGAGGGAAACAGTTAACTGAGGAGCAGTTAGCAAGAGAATCTCATAGGAGGTAAGGCAACTGGTCAAAATGCATTGAGTGTGATGAAAATTTAGGAGGGCTTCTCCTGCATGGGTTACAAGGTGGTTAAAGGGGATCTTATAACTATTTCTTTTGTGGCATTCAAATTACAGTTTCAGGAATAGCTCTGAGGCAAGAGGGTATCCTATAGTTGTCAGTTATACCCTACTCAACTCGATAGTGGTCCCCATGTTTTTGGGTGAGCAAAACCCCAAGGGCATTTGCTTCCTTTCCACATACAAAAGAAAAAGGAGAAGTTGTAATTATAGTGTCCAAGTGCAGGGAGATTTATCCAATTTTCCTTTAAGCTATTAAAACCTAAGTTATCCTGATTTTTCTAAGTAATATGGTCAGGTTCAGTGTTCTTTAGTAAAGCATATAAACACTTGGCTGAGCTCACCTCCTCCCATGAGCACACCAAAATGACAGCTATTTACAGAGCAACTGCCAATGAGAATGACCTGAGAACTAGAAGAATAATTTTTCCACCATGAAGGTTATAAGAAGAAACAACAATGATGTGGGTGGGAGGGCTGGAGACACAGTATGATCAAGATCCACACCCCCTGAGTATAAGACCAACAAACAGGAGAATAATCACAATTACAGAGATTCTCCCCAAGTAGTGATGGGTCTGAGCCCCACACTGGGCTCCACAGTCTGGAAATCTTGCACCTTAAAATTTTTTTTTAAATAACTACTGAACTCCACATCTCTCATTCTACAATTTTGACACTAGATATGGCCAATGTATATGGTGCCATTATTAGTGAACCACACAAATGACTCCTCAATTCTGTCATCTCCAATCCACTCCAAAATACATTTGGAGTATGAAACTGCTCTTATGTCATTCCTCATTTTTTCCAATTCTATTGATTCTCTTGTTTAAGAGATAAATTTTTATTCAGGCACTTAATAGTTATTATTAAAAAGCCAAGCTTTGAAATCCCAAGTCTTTTTATTGTTCAAAAATATATGGCACTTGCAATTCAAAGGTCATGTGTCTTCTACTATGACTATCAAGAAACTAACATAAAAGTAAAAATTTAACTTTCTTTTTTAAGTTGTTCAAGCTTTAACACTGAGGACATAATATATAGAAAAATATTTTCTGATAGAAAGATAAAGCTAAGGTTAAATTGTAAATAAACAAAGTATAAAATAAACTTTAGGAAACACTGGCTATAAGTCTTCTGGTAATACTGTGAAAGGCAGCTGTAGTATTCTAAGAAATCGTGTGCCTAGGAGACAGTAATGAGTTCTCTGCTTCTCTAAAAAATGGCATTTATGCTTAAATCTGAATGATGAGCAGGGATTATCTATAATAAGCAAAGGGTCAGAGTTTGGGGAAGGTTAAATATTCAGCAAATATCAGATGAAAAATGGTAAGAAAGGAAATTTTTTTTTTCAAGGAACTGAGAAACAGTGTAGTCAGAACACACAAAATGATGAGTCAACTGCTACAGATGAGATTGCTAAATTGATACCAGGCTTGGAGGCAAGTAAAATGCTAAATGATTTAGATTTAAACCTAAATACAATAGGAATCCAGGGAAGGATTTTCAACATACACAAATAATGTGATTTATATTGTGCAAATATGTGACCACTACAACTATGAACCTGCACTCCTAGAACCTTATTTGGATGGGCAGCCCTCTTCATGTGTATGGGCCCCTGTAGGGGGAATGCTCTAACCTACCAATTATTTCTTTATAACGGTGGTGCAGAGATATTATGTAATGTCTGTAATGGTCACTATATCAGCTGGTCAGATTAAAATTAACAATATTTGAGACAATATTCCATTGTACAAGTGTGATGGAAAAATCAAGCCATCCTTTGTACACTATATATATGAGTAATCCTTCCTAAGGTTCCCAACTTTATATAATGCATGCTTTGACTACTTGCACCTGTGGATTTATGTCCTGTATGTTGCCTTTACTAAAATAAAACACCCTCATTTAATTGTGCATATGTGTGTGCTTGTATGCATGTGGGTATTTTCTCTAGAAAGATTTGTGGAAGCTTAGAAGGGATATACTTGGAATGATATAAATAGGAGTAAAGGTGTTATGTCATCTTTTCTGATTGGCATTATAGAAAAAAATGTAAATTTGTACGATCATAAAAAGGTAGAGAAGTGATACTTTACATCATGAATAGAAAAATATAGCTTCTATAGCACAGGAATGTAAGCATATTTTATTTTTTCATGAGATGAATTTCTAAGAAATTCTACTGTCTAGCTGAATTAATTTTTATGATCATAAAACACCGTAACATATTTAAAGAGATTACTGCCCATTGGCATTAATAAATTAAAACTAAAATGAAGTGGCCACTGGGAAGACATTTAGATTTTGGATGCTAAACTTTAACTTATGATATGGGAAAAGTCAAATGATACATTAGTTAAGCTAATATCTGGTCCTACACTAGTAGGAAGGAGCAGAGGAGAAATTAGAAATATTCACATAAATGTTAAAGTTGAAGCTAAGCATAAAAATTTGTGATTTTGCCAAATTTAAAAAGTTATTCATATATAGTAGTGTTTATTAATTCCAAACTCTTAATTTATCCCTCCCCCCTTTCCCCTTTGGTAACCATAAATTTGTTATCTGTGTCTGTGAGTCTGTTTCTGAAATAAGTTCATTTATATCATTATTTTTTAGATTCCACGTGTAAGTGATATCATATGATAGTTGTCTTTCTCTGCCTTACTTCACTTAGTGTGATGATCTATGGGTCCATGCATGCTGCCATAAATGGCATTATTTCATTCGTTTTGCATAGCTGAGTAATATTCCATTGTACCACATCTTTATCCATTCATAAGTCAGTGGACACTTAGGTTGCTTCCATGTCTTGGCTATTGTAAATAATTCTGCTCTGAATATTGAGGTGCATGTATCTTTTCAAATTACAGTTTTTGTCTTCTCCAGATATATGTCCAGGAGTGGGACTGCTAGATCATATGATAGCTCTATTTTCACTTTTTTAAGGAACCTCCATACTGTTCTCTACAGTGGCTGCACCAATTTGCATTCCCACCAACAGTGCAAGAGGGTTCCCTTTTCTTCACATCCTCTCCAGAATTTATTATTTGTAGGCATTTAGATGATGGCCATTCTGACTGGTGTGAGGCGATACCTCATCTCATTGTTTTTTGTTTTTTGTTTTTTTTTTTTTTTTTTTTTTGTGGTACGCGGGCCTCTCACTGTTGTGGCTTCTCACGTTGAGGAGCACAGGCTCCGGAAGCGCAGGCACAGTGGCCATTGCTCACGGGCCCAGCCGCTCCGCAACATGTGGGATCCTCCTAGACCGGGACATGAACCCGTGTCCCCTGCATCGGCAGGCGGACTCTCAACCACTGCGCCACCAGGGAAACCCCTCATTGTATTTTTGATTTGTATTTCTCTGATAATTAACAATGTTGAGCAACTTTTCATGCACCTGTTGGCCATCTGTATGTCTTCTACTATCTATACATAAAATAGATAAACAACAAGAACCTACTGTATAGCACAGGGAATTATCTATATTCAATATCTTTATAATTACCTATAATGGAAAACAATCTGAAAAATAATATATATATATAACTGAATAATAATTTTATATATATATATGTATATAAATGGCCTGAGTCACTTTGCTGTACCCTTTAAACTAACACAACATTGTAAATCAACTATACTTCAATTTTTTAAAAATTAAATTTAATTTAAAAAATAAAGACACTTGGCAGTGATCTTCAAAAAATTATTTGTTTAAAGTAAAGATAATAGCATAGCAAAATATATGATTAACATCTAACTTTAGTGACAAAAGATCTTCAATTTAGCTTTATTTTTGCAATATAATAAAATTTTAAATTAAGTAATTCAATAAAGATAATATTTTAAAAATTAATTCTATCCTCAAATATGAAGTTTTAGATTGTGTAATTTCAAAAAAAATACATGGAATCATTTATTGTAATACTCTGATAAATCACGTCTCTTTATATAAAATTTAGTTTTATTATTTTATAAACTCATATGATTTTATTTCATATTTTGAAAAGATTAGTCTAACAGGTGCATGTTATTACTTCAGAAACACAAAATGTATCTTTTGGTTGCCTGCCCCAATTTTTCCTACATTTTAGAGAACAATATACTATATTAACATTTATTTATTTTTCAGTGTAAAGTGAGCATGTGAAACTAACTTTTTACAGTAGAGTTATATCAACATCAATGCAGTGGTAAGTATTTCCAAAGAAAAAGTTGAATAGCCTTGCCATCTGCTCAGAGACGGCTTTTATACAAGAAGTGATGAAGCACTCTCCCAAACAATTTCCCAACCTCAGATCAAAGTGAGAAAAGTTTTAGAAGTTTACTGACACTAGTTAAAAATTGATTAATTTTCCAAATAAAGACAATTACAAGATAATCCACATTAATGAGCTAATTATGAATATAGTTCAAAGTAGTCTTCTCCATTTAAAATATTGTTATTCTTTATACAAGTCCAGACAACACTTTGTTTCAATAACACAAAATAAAATAAAACAAAGAGTTCTGAATATTTGATGTAAATATTTAACTAATTCATTTTTACTTCACATTAGACTGTTGCAAAATATCTCCATGAGAATTTTTATAGTCCATTTTCTGTATACTGCATTATATTAATTATATGAAAATTTCTGTTACTTTATGCAATTAGCTTATTTATTTTTTATTTTTAATGTAAACTGGCTGAATAAAATAGTATGATGGAATTGCTTCAAATAGATTTTACCTCAGTAAAGAATGATATCTATCTTATTTTAAAATAGCAAATGAGACATTCAAGAATAATTAACACTCATAAGTCCAATCTAAATCTAGTAGTGTATATATTTGTATCATCCACAATATTTCACATTATGGAATCTTCTCCAGATGAGAATGCTGATAGACTATATTTAAAAAAAATTATTCTGTCTCTGTGTGCATATGAATCAGTATAACTGATTCACTTTGTTATAAAACAGAAACTAACATACCATTGTAAAGCAATTATACTCCAACAAAGATGTTAAAAAAAATTGAATTATCAGTGGAACAGGATAGAAATCCCAGAGATAAACCCACACACCTATGGTCACCTTATCTTTGACAAAGGAGGCAAGAATATACAATGGAGAAAAGATAGCCTCTTCAATAAGTGGTGCTGGGAAAACTGGACAGCTACATGCAAAAGAATGAAATTAGAACACTCTCTAACACCATACACAACAATAAATTCAAAATGGATTAAAGACCTAAGTGTAAGGCTGGACACTATGAAACTCTTAAAGGAAATCATAGGAAGAACACACTTTGATATAAATCACAGCAAGATCTTTTTTGACCCACCTCCTAGAGTAATGGAAACAAAACCAAAAATAAAAAAATGGGACCTAATGAAACTTAAAAGCTTTTGCACAGCAAAGGATACCATAAACAAGATGAGAAGACAACCCTCAGAATGGGAGAAAATATTTGCAAATGAAGTGACAGACAAGGGATTAATCTCTAAAATGTACAAATGGCACTTGCAGCTCAATATCAAAAAAAACCCAACCGAATCCAAAAATGCGCAGAAGACCTATATAGGCATTTCTCCAAAGAAGACATACAGATGGACAATAAACACATGAAAATATGCTCAACATCACTAATTACCGGAGAAATATAAATCAAAACTACAGTGAGGTATCACCTCACACCAGTCTGCATGGCCATCATCAAAAAACCTGCAAACAATAAATGCTGGAGAGGGTGTGGAGAAAAGGGAACCTTCTTGCACTGTTGGTGGGAATGTAAATTGATACAGCCACTATGGAGAACAGTATGGAAGTTCCTTGAAAAACTAAAAATAGAACTACCATATGACCCAGCAGTCCCACTACTGGGCATATACCCTGAGAAAACCATAATTCAAAAACACACATGCACCCCAATGCTCATTGCACTACTATTTACAATAGCCAGGACATGGAAACAACCTAAATGTCCACCGACAGATGAATGGATAAAGAAGAAGTGTTACATATACACAATGGAATATTACTCAGCCATTAACAGGAATGAAATTGGATCATTTGTAGAGACATGGATGCACTTAGAGACTGTCATACAGAGTGAAGTAAGTCAGAAAGAGAAAAACAAACATCGTATATTAACGCATATATGTGGAATCTAGAAAAATGGTACAGATGAACTTATTTGCAAAGCAAAAACAGAGACACAGATGTAGGGAAAAATCTTATGGACACCAAGGAGGAAATGGGGTGGTGAGATGAATTGGGAGATTGGGATTGACATATATACACTACTATGTATGGAATAGATAACTAGCGAGAGCCTGCTGTATAGTGCAGGGAACTCTACTTGAAGCTCTGTGGTGACCTAGATGGGAGGGAAATCCAGAAGGGAGGGGATATGTGTATACATATGGATGATTCACTTCACTGTACAGCAGAAACTAGCACAACATTGTGAAGTAACTATACCCCAATTAAAAATAGATTACTCCAAGGAAGCTATACACATGGCCAATATGCACAGAAAAGGTGTCTCACCATCATTAGTCATTAGGGAAATACAAATGAAAATCACAGTAACATACCACTTTAGACAAACTAGGATGGTTAAAATAAAAAAGACGACAATAACAAATGCTAATGAGTACATGGAAAAATCAGAACCCTCAGAAGTGTATGAGAATGTAAAATAACGAAGCCACCTTGGAAAATAATTTGGCAATTACTCACAAGCTTAAATATAATCAGTAATTCTACTCCTAGGTATATGACCAAGAGAAACAAAACATATGTCCAAACAAAAATTCACATATGAATGTTTACATTAGCATTATTCATAATAACAAAAATGTGGAAACAGCTCAAATGTCCATCAACTGACAAATGTATAAACAAAATGTGGTATCCATACAATTAAATTATTCAGCCATATAAAGGCATGAAGCACTCATACAGGGTACAACATGGATAAGCCTTGAAAACATTATGCTAAGTGAAAGAAACCAGACAGAAGGTCACATAATATATGATTTCATTCATATGAAAGTCCAGAATAGGGACTCAATAGAGACAGGACGTCTATTAGTAGGTGCTTAGAATTGGGGCTGGAAGGAGGGGAAGAGGGGAAGTGGGATAATTAAAAAAAGTTCTAAAATTAAAAAAAAAGTGAATTATAAAATTTAATTCACACTGAAAAGGATGGAATTACACAAAGGTGTGAATACCAGGAAGCAGAAATCTTTGAAGGCCATCCTTGAAGTACATCAAGCACAGGGATACGTAAATACATTCTTGCTGGAAAAATTTTCCAAATTTCTGAGAGTGAGAAATCTTGATCCCCATGAGGTATCTGGAAAATTCTCAAAGTAAATATTAGGAAACTGCATTCTTTAGCCAACTAAATGTCACATATCATTCTTCTTTGAAAAATATGTTGATGTGTATATTGCCTGGGGATCTCATGATCACAGTATGTCAAAAAAAATAAAGTCACATTATAAGGGTAGTTATTCCTTAAACTGATCCTATTCAATATTAGAGTGATGTAAATCAAGAAGTTCTGTCCAATTAATTAAACACTAATTCCATTCCTGCATTTGTCATGACTTCCAGAGATTTTACCTGTTTTCCTTTCATCTGGCTGTACACACAGCACAGTTGAAAAGGGGAAAATAAAATATATCACTGTTAATTTTTCATATTCAAAGAAAACAATAGAATGAGAATTCACATTTCTCAAATGGAGACACTCTCTTAAAAATCCAATTAATTTAATTGTACTTTACACACTAATGCATGTATCCAAACCACATCAAAAATAAAAATAACTATTCAGGGAAGATTCTTTTATACTTACCCAGCTACTGTTAGATGAATTCCTAGAAAATGCAGAAAGATATGGAACATTATTTTTCTTATGCTGAGTGATTCATTAATGTTCAACTACCTTGGATGATAATGGACCTATCCATGCACATTACTGGAAAAATGTAGCCCTGGAGAGTTAAACAAATGTAATGCAAGGAATAATGTGTCTCAGGAGTGAGTATGATATGATATGCACCATATCAACTTTGTATCGTCATTGCTTCTATGACTAGTTTAAAAAACTTATAAAAATGGTTATTAATATTTTAGAGAAGTGTTAGAAAGGCTATTACTATGCATTTATAAAGGAAACCAAGCAACCTACTAAAGATTACATTAAAGGAGCGTTTTACACTGGGATGTTTACACAATTCTTTGTTTAATTCTTTGTTATTCTTTGTTTTAGCATATGTCCACACTTGTATATGAGCTGTTTTATTTGTGATGGTAAATCAATAGATAAATCCATTATTACTGATCATCTGCTATGTTTCAAGTACTATTGTGAGACATGTAAAAACTACGACTTTCTTCAAATAGGTTAGAATTATTGTAACTCAAATTTGTACATCATTTTAGCAATTACAATACAATTTCACATACAAAAGGGAGGGAGTATCTTCTTGACATTTAATTTCAAGACTATGTGACTTATAGTATAGCACACTTGAAAAATTTTGAGTTCATTGTTTTATTCCTCCTAGTGAGTTTTTGTCAAAGCTTGTTCCTTATCCCATTCAACTGTAGGATAGTGCTTCCTTGCATGCCATCCATGGATTACCTGACTGGAATCATCTGGACAATGTGCTAAATATGAATATTCTGGCCACAAACATAATTATTCTGTATCAAAGTCTTTATGGGGCAGTGAAGAGAAATCTCCATTTTAACCAAGACTCTGTGTCATTATTCTGCACAGTGAAGCATAAGAACCACTTCCCTTAGTTGTGTTAATCCATACATTTTAGCTAAAGAGATGAACTTACATTTGTGAAAATGATAGTGAGGGCTTGGAGGAAATGGGAGATAAATAATAGAAAACTGAAAAGTGGTAAATTAAATGCACAGTATTTTGTTTATTGATAACAATTATTGAAAGTTTACTGTGCCATGTGTTTTTTCAAGTACTTTATGTACAGTACCTAACTGAAATCTATAAAACATCTCTTCTAGAAAACAGGAATTTTGAATCCCTAATTTTCAAAGAAAGAAACTGAGACCAGGACAATGTATTGAACTGACTAACATCATCCAAACAGTAATCAAAGGAGAGATTCAAAATCAGGTCAGCCTTCTTTAAATTCTCAACTTCTATGCTACCCTGGAGAGAATAACATGGTTTGCAGTGGATAAAGAAAGTTTCACTGAGAAAGGCAACTCATTTTAGGCTTTAGTATACAGAGAATTGGGACTCACAGTAGTCACTGAAGAATGACTGGTGTTTAAATAAATATAATAAGGGGGGGGGAGAGTATTCCTGCTATGACTAACGGTGTAAGTAAATCTTAAAGTCGGGCATAACTGGGAATGCACTTGACACCAAATACTGAAAAGTATAGAGGAGCAGGGAGAATTGAGTTCCTAGAAATAGAGTGAATATTTCTTTGGTAGTTCAGAGGTGAAAATTTTTACTTTTAACAATGTAAAAAAGTAAAAATTGTATTTATGTGGCAGTATTTGAGTAGAACTTCCTTCTGCACATATTTATTGTTATATCTGAAGCATTTAAAGCACTTGACCACCCTCTTCTTGAAACTCTTCACCTTGAGGTTGAGAGACCTTTTTCCATCTGATTTCTATTCATCACTGTATTTTTAAATCAATTTTCTATCTCATTTCTCCTTCTGTGCTTATCCCTTAAATGTGAGTTTTGTTCTGCGTGCTATACAAATATGGGCTCCATGGTTTTCTTTACAATTTCTGCTGGGGGTTTCTTAAACTAGTGTCCAAAATATTCAGTCTTTATGTGGCTTAAATTTAACTGTTGAGTGTCAATTCACTCACTGTTTATTCTTCTTTGTTTTTGGCTAGAAGTGTCTCAATTTTGTTTAAATTTTAGCACAGCTATATATGAATCATCTTAACTCCCTAATAAAAATTTAATTCCTCTTCTAAGAGATTGATTGAAGAATGGATATATGAACCAATCCTAGCAATAAACATGGAATGAAGTCGTCTGGAGAGGGGAATAATGGTTCCAGGGCAGGTTTCTTCCCTGGTAAAAGAGACACACACAGAAAAATCACCATTGTTCTTCAGCTGGACCTTGCCAGCTCTGAATGCTGTTCTGGGACCTGATGCATCTATCTTGTATCCATAAAGAGGGCTAGTCCAAATGCAACCTGACATGCCAAGGATGGTAGAGAAGAAAGACAAAAAGTACTGACGTCCATTGTAATATTTTTGAAAGACCATATCACCAACCTTGGAACTTAATGTTAAGTATGACAATGAATTTTTCTTCTTATTTGAATTATTTTAATTTGGTATTTTCTCTTACTTGCAGCCAAAGTCATTCTAATTCCAATGGAAAATGAGATAGATACAACCTTAAAATTGTGAAATTTTGTGCATGTTTCTGGGAATAGATTTTGTGGTCTTAGATATTTTTTAAAAATATGTAGTAGTAATAAATTCTTAAAATGTACTGATTGATATATTGATTACTTGTAAATATGCATCTTCTTTACGAATGAAGTTATTTTTCATTAACTTCACTCTTATACTCACTAATACAATCATTTCTCTATTACCATTTCTATTTTCTAAATGAAATTTGGTCGTGTTATTTCACTGCTTAAACCTCTATTCTAATCTCCTAAGGTGTTGCCTTTAAGAGAATAAAAATGTCATACTGCCTACAATTTTAATTTTTCTAAATCTTTATAAAATGTTCATTAAATGACTCTAATCCTTCAAAAAATCAATATGAAACACGCAAAGCTTCTTGAGTGATGGACTTGTCATGAATAAAGAAATAGGAAAATAGAGTAGCATGGTAATTTGTCTATCCTGCATCTACCTTTCAGTTTTTGCAGATGAAGCAGTATTCCACTGAGGGGATGTGTCCAGAAATACTAGGTGGTGGGCATGGCATGACACCCTGGCAGAACTGGGAGAGTGAAGGAGAAACAAAATGTACTTAACAGTAACTGAGAAGAGAAAAAAATAGTATTTTTCCTAAGTACTTCATATTTTTAAATTTATTTATTTTTACACAGACAATTCAGCTTTCTCCTGGCTCTTGCATACAAGAAAAACTTAATAAAACCATCTTTCAGTTATTAGTGTCCCCCATCTTGAAAGACCACCTATGTGTTTGCATAGGAGACATATAAATTTCTCCTCTTCAGTCATGATGGTATGTTTGAATCATGAAAAATGGGGAGACAAAAATTTGGGGGGAGGTGAAAAATTGGTTAAAAGCAAAGTGACAGTTTGAATAATAAGCTCTGTGATGTCAGAGATATAAATAGGATGGTTCCCACGTGAGGAGGCATAATACAAAACTGACAGAAAATTTTTTCCCACAGCCTGGAGATGCTGAAGAGTTCTCTAATGGCCCCCACTGCTGGGCTTACCAGCGAGTTAAATTTCAGCATCCAATTTCTCTAGTAGGAACCTGAGAAAGAGAAGAAAATGGCACCTTTATGTTGTAGTTGAAGGATTTGTATTTGAACACGTGGGAGAGACATCCTGTGAACATCACCGGTAATCCAGGAGTACACTGGAAGGAGCATCAGATCCTGGAGGTGCAAGCATATCCTGCAGAACAAGTATTTGCCTGCTGTGAATACCATCCTGGATGAAACCCTTGGGAAAGAATGCTTGAAAAAACATGAGCTACCCAATCATATACAGCACTTGAGAATTTAGGAGCTGGAAAGGACTTTGGAGATCTAGCTCTCCTACTGTCCAGTATGTTACTTCTGCCATAACCTCCAAAGCTTGCATGCATTCTCAAAACAAACCACTGTTATCATTAAAATGTTCCATTTTTTCTAAATAATCTTATTAGTTGTGATATGTATGCTATACAAACTATCCATTTAATGGCATATTTATGTATTTTCTATAAGATAAGGTATTTTTTAGGAAAAATTACTTTTCATAATCTATAGTTTTTATCAACTTTTAACCTAAATGTATTTATGCTTTCTGCTATGTATTCTTTATTTTTTAATGGATAATATAATTAGATTTTAAAACTGGGAAGAATTCAGTAAATGACAAGAATGCAAGCTCCAAAAGCTATTTCTAATACAACAAAACAAGGCTATGAAGACAATTAGAAATATTAAGACTTTCTGAAACAAATTTATGGAGCTGAAAGACTATTTTATCAGATAAGAATATAGTTTTGTATAAAAATAATCTACTCTTTCTACTTAGGCTATATTAACTGTTACAAATTAAAAATACAAACAGACTTTTATTAAGAGGGTATTCTATATGCCAGTCATGGTTTTATCTTAGTTTTCTTATAAACTAATTACCTCAGACCCATAAATAATAAAAATTATCAGTAAAATAAACTTGCCAGAGTAAATGTGGATTTTGGAGTTAAGCAGGCTAAATTAAACATCCAGCTTCTTTCTCTACTGCTGTTTTAAATCTGGACAGGTTACTTAAATTCTCTAAATCACTGTTTCTTCATGCCTGTAATGGAGATGTACCAATTCATTTGTTTGTGAAAAGAATGAAATGAGAATTTATTTGGCATAGACGTGGCATTTAATAGTTTCTCAGTGCATATTAATTCCTATCTTACTCTGTGAGGAAATGGAAAAAAACATTTTCATGGTAGACCTGGATTAGATGCCAAAAATAATTATATTAATATCTAACCATTGAACAAGTGCTTACTATGTACCAATTCTAAGCACTTTGCATGTATGATCCCATTTATAACAGAATAATACTGTGATGTAAGAAATATTCCTGTCCCCTTTTAACAGTTACTGAACCTGGGGCTTAAACAAGGACCTTGCTAATGAGCGCACTACTGCTATGAGAAACTGGGATTTTAGTTCAGTGAATCTGATGTCAGAGCTCCCGCTCTTACTCCTATGTTTTGTTGATTTAATTCTATATGTATGTATAAGTGTGTACATGTATGTTCATGTACTTTTACTGAGGAGCTGTTATGAGTGAGTCTTTTTTAACAAAAGGCTAGAAAAATATGATTATCAATAAGCATTTATGGAGCATCTGCTTCCATTGGTTTTTGTTTTTGTTTTTTGCAGTACGCGGGTCTCTCACTGTTGTGGCTTCTCCCGTTGCGGAGCACAGGCTCCGGACGCGCAGGCTCAGCGGCCATGGCTCAGGCCCGGCCGCTCCGCGGCATGTGGGATCTTCCCGGACCGGGGCACGAACCCATGTCCCGTAGCATCGGCAGGTGGACTCTCAACCACTGCGCCACCAGGGAAGCCCTTCCATTGGTTTTTAAAGGCACAGTTATCTAGTACCTAAGAATGATTTTTTTTTCAGAATTAAGAATACTAACTAAATACCTTCATAGTTTGGTTTTCGATGGAAAGTTCCTGAGTTAGACATAGATATATATAGAAACATGTTACTTATATTTTTATATTTAAAAATATATTTTATATAAATATATATTTATGGATACTTTATATTAATATCCACTATATATAAAATAATACATAGATATGGTTAGATATGGATATATAATTTTAGTAAACTTTTAAACTTTTTATTTTGGAATAATTTTAGATTTATAGAAAAGTTGCAAAGACAGTAGAGAAAGTTCTATATGCCCTTCAACAAGTTTCCTTTAATGTTAACATCTTACATAAACATTTTTCAAAACTAAGAAAATAACATTATTTCATTAGTATTAATTAAACAACAGATTTTATTCAGATTTTACCAGTTTTCCCAATAATGTCCTTTTACTGCTCTACCATCCAGATTAGGTTATCACACTGCATTCAATTTTCATGTCTCGTTGTTCTTCTCCTGTCTACAACAGTTTGCCAGTCTTCCCATATGTTTCTTGACCTGACCTGAAGATTTTTGAAGAACCTTAATAATTTATCTCGCAGAATGTCCTTTAACTTCTCATAATTAGATAGTGTTATAGGTTTGGGGGCAGAAATCAGAGGTGAAGTGTCCGTCCACCACATTATGTCAGGAATATATTATATTGATATGATTTACTACTGGCAATTACTTGTTTATAGTAGTGTCTTCTAAGTTTCCTCATTATAAACTTACTATTTTTTTTTCTTCACATAGTATATTCTTTGGAAGCAAGTCCTTAAGTCCAGCTCACAGTCAAGGAGGAAGGAATTGAGTGCCACTTACTGGAAGGAGCAAAATACCTGTGTATATTATTTGGATATCTTCTGTAAGGAAGATTTGTCCCTTCTCCTCATTTATTTATTTTTTCAATAATTTATTTATACCAATATAGGTACATATATAGTTGATTTATGCTTTGAGTTAGAATCCAGTATTACATTAATTATTTTGTTCTTTCAATTTTTCCAGCTTTGGGCACCAGGCGTTTTTTTCTTTTCTTTCCTTTTAAAGTGGATGACTTTTAAAAAAATGTCCTTTACTCTGATTTATAGATATTTATATTACACAAATCTACAAAATCTCTTCCCTAATAACGTTAGCTTATATGGGTTTTTTACCTTCTCTTATCAATTTTGCATTCTACTCCATAATTAACAACTTACATTCTATTTTATTTGGTAATTATCTTGATCCATGAAATTTGGTTTGTTAAATTCTATCTTGTTCATCAAGCCATCAAACAAAAAATCCCTAGGGACCACTTCTAAATTGTTAATGAAGATGTTGAATACTGTGGAAGCTAGAGGGGAGAAAAAAGAAATAATGTCTGTCTTCAAAGAACATATAATCTATTTGAGAGAATAAAAATAGCACTTTTGAAACAATTGCAGCATAATAGAGACCTTCATAATAGAATAACTAATATTGTGGAAGTTAAGGAAGAGGGCAAAAAGCAAGGCTTACGAAATCAAAACTTGATTTATCCAATAAATATAATGTGCTAAAGTTCAAGAATAAAGTTGTGAGCAGATGTTTAAGAAGTCATGTGCAAAGAGTGTGATGAATTAGTTTTAAGACTAGTTATACAGAGCACTATGATATAACTTCACAGAATCTGAGTCTGTGGGGTTTCAGGAGGACTTCTGGAAGTGACTTTCATATAAGATCTAAATTATTAACAGGAAAGACCATTTTGGAACCTGTAGGCGGTCTTGGAAATGACTTTCAGATCATGAAATCAGAAAGATAATTGTTATACATAATGTAGTATTTTCTATGTCCTCAAATTAATTGTAAATATCCACAGGTAGGGGTTTCTATGCAATATTACTTAGTACAGAATAGGTTTTTAGTAATCATTCTAATGGCATTTTATATGTATGTGTGTATGTGTGTGTGTGCGTGTGTATGTGTGTGTGTGCATCTGCAGGTTTGTTTTCCCTGTTTGATTTTTTTAATACATGACCATAAACTTATTCTGTCATTATTTTTCATTTATTCTTCCAACAAAAAATCTCTAGGTAGTTTGTAGTAGGCAAAATTCTAAGATGACCCCTAAAAGACCCTGTCTCTTATATAACCTCATCATTCCCTTGAGTGTGGTAAAACCTGTGAATATAATGAATTATAACTACTATGGTTATATTACATGGGAAAAGTGATTTTGTAGATGTAATGAAGTTTACTAATCCATTGACTTTTAGTTAATTAATAGAAGGTTATCCAGGTGGGCCTGGCCTAATCACATGGACCCTTTAAATATGTGTTTAAAAGCCAGAGAAAAGGGACTTGAGGACTTGAAAGATCCATAGTACAAGAAGTATTTGATGCACCATTCCTGATTTGAAGATGGAGGGGGTCACATGGGTAAGAATATAGTAACTTCTGATCCTGATCAACAGTCAGCAAAGAAATAGGGACCTTCATTTTACAAGAAACTGAATTATTCCAACAGAATGTGCTCTCAAGTGAATGTTCTCCCAGAGCTTCCAGATGAGAATTCAACCTGGTCAGTACCTTGATTTCAGTCTTGCAATACTCTGAGCAGAGAACTCAGTAATGCAATCTGAACTTCTGACCTATAGACTGTGAGCCAATAAATGAATATTGTTTCAAGCCACCAAGTTTGTGGCAATTTGTTATGCAGCCGTAGCAAACTAACATGCTTATTTATGTCAAGACTATTTTAGACCCTTGCAATGACAGTCAGCATATACTATATTATTTTGTGAAAAAATAATAAAAACAATAACAAAACTTCGAATATTTGTGGTTTAATACTACAAAAGTTTGTTCTCACTTATACCAATCTCTAAGGCAATTGGAGAGTGTGTAATGATGCATTTTTAATCTTGTAACATCACCATCTCAACAAAGCTTCTCTCCATGATTGCTAAAACGGGATAAAAAGCACTGGTTTTATAAAACCAAAAAATATTTTCCCCTGGAAAAGACACATCACTTTTGTCTACACCAGTTGGTTTAAATTAGTTGCATTGCCATGCCTTGTGGTGGGGGGAACCAATGTGCCCAGGAAGAGAACAGGGTATATGTGAACAATAGAAGTCTCTACTATACTTGGGTGACAAAGAAAACATTTAAATCAGTGACCAAGACAAAGTCCTTGTCTTCATGGAAACAATGTCCTTGGTCTTTACGGAAATCTGCCTCTGGGAACAAAGGGTTATTATTGGGACATTTTAACAGGAATAAAGCAGAAGGTGAATTATAAGTTTGACTCCCAAGTTAACAAAATTAACATTGTCAGCCAGTCTGTGCCTTAAGTTCCTATTAACTTACCCAGGACAAGATGGAGGTTGGGGGGAGGAGGAAATCTTTTTTACTCCTATGGAATTGGGAAGAGTCAAGGAGGCAAATGAATGAAGGGGTCAGAAACCCAGCCTCTCATATTTATCCCATTGCTGGTTTGAGCCTTGGGGTTATTGCACGCATATCTCCACACCCACATGCAGGATGGGGAATAATGAATGATATACACTAGAGCCAGTTCCTTCAGAATAAGGACATGTATTAAGACACATCTCTCACCCTATTTCACAGATATTTTAAACTCTACATCAAGCAAATCTATGAGCAAATAACCTGATGGTATTAGGGAAATTGCCTCCAACAAAATTAAAATAATAATAAAGGAATAAATAAATTAACATGTAAATAAAATATGAAGAGAAGATAATTTTAATACATATTGATTCAAAAGATACAGTGGCCACATGATTCTAAAAATTTACTTCAGCCCTCTGCACTTTCTACTCAGCTTCTCCATTTTCAGTGGTGATCTTGGACCATTTTAAGGAGGTATTTTTCACCTGCAATTTCTTTGTTCCTCTGTGACTGTCAGTGCCTTAAAAAAATAAATATCTAATTAGATATCAAATATCTAATACTACAATATAAGACACTTTAATTTTTAGAAAGTTGATTTCCTTTGCCATTGTTAAGCTGCTTGTCAAAAAACAGATTCCTATTTACATGAATTACTGTAATGAAGACACTTTGAATCAATTGTTTTAATACACTCTACATAGTTAAATCCAACTCCTTAATTAGTTTTAATTTTATAAGTCCCAAAGAAATAATTGCTCATTTTTTATTGTTCTTTCACCTTCTAATTTAAAAGAAATATCATTTTATGTCATATTACCATGCAAAATTTATTATACTGCTTTAACAAAGGATAATTGCTCATACTCTATCTTAAGTAATTAAAGATTTGAAGTTAAGTAGAGACACTTTTATTTTTGATGTATTATATTCAGCATATATATTTCTTTAATAAAATTTACATAAAACACATATTTAGTAAATTGTTAAAGAGGACTATTGCTATGCATTTAAAGTTTTACAAATTTGTATTATAAACTTACAACCTGGTATTACACCAAGTTCTTTTAAGAAATGTATGTAAAATTCAGGGTATTTAAGGAAGTTGGAATAGAAAATTAGGACAACAGGTGAAAAAAAATATTTTTAATAAAAAAATCAGAATAAACCAACTCTTAAGTATTATGTGAAAGGACATAAAATACACCAAAAGCAATCTGTGTAGACAGACAGCCCCACAGAGAAGTCAGTGCCTTCATGACCTCTACCTATGTAGGTTTTGACACTAAGATCACAGAACTATGGCACAACCACAGCCATAGAATATAATAGGAAAGGCTGAGATCAAGGATACTTCCAGAAAATCAAAAAGGAAGCATGGACTGAGAAGTTAAGCTATATACTTGAGTTTGAGGATCATGATTCATCCCTGCTACTACCCATAGAAATAGCTTGGAAATAACTTGGAAAGTTAAGATTCAGAATGAAAAAAGGGCTGTGAAGTTTGTTGTAAATAAAAAAAAATACATCACTTTTACTTAGAGCTTGGAGGATAAAGCAAAAAGGACTTCATAGTGGTAAAGAGACAGTACGTTCATTGCCATGTAATTCTGGACCATGTAATCTTAGGCATCTGTTCGCAGATGGAAATACAAAGGTAGGAAGTAAAGGAACTATCCTGTTCCCTCTGGAAGCATCTTGTTACAAACTGAAATAAGAGGAAATAGATAAATATACTTTCATTTTATTAGAGGATGACATAGAGAATCTTACCTGTTTGACTTAAGAAATCTCAGAGAATAAGGGCTCAACACCCCTTCATTTTACACAGCGTTGTGTTTCTTATAAAAATAAAATAGACAATTTAATATTTGCTTGTTTTGTGATATTTTACTAGGAACAGATACACTTTCTTGTTTCTACTTCTACATTATCCCACAGGTGTGATATGATTTCCAACTGTCTTTTGCTATACTATTCCATTGTAAGCTTAGGCACATTAACCTTTAGCATTGCCTAAATATCATTGTTTTAGCCTTGTTGAATTCAAAGCCTCCTGCATAAAATACTAGGAGACTTGCCAATGCAGATAAAGTGGCTTGCTCTTTAAAGGTTAACTATGGACCTATCCTATCGACCTAATAATAGCTCAAAAGACTTTAGAAGTTATTAGGTAAAACAAATCAATACTGAAGGAAATCAATATTAAAGAGAAAATAAAACTATTAGACTTTATTATTATTGGATATTTTTTCTACCTTAAAAATCAATGGTTGTTCAAAAGCTCCATTACCTACCTTTCTCCAAAACAATTTGTTTTGTCACAGTATGTCAAAAATGTGAAAAAGTCATCATGGTCTATTCTCATTCTCTTCTAAACCAGGAAATTCAAAGCATTGTTTTTTTTTAAGTTTATGCACTTAATTTTTCCATTTTTATTAAATTTGAGTTTAAAATACAAATAATTTGATATTTGTCACAAAGTTCATTAACATCAATTCTTACAACTTACTATTTTGTCAGTCACCTTTGAACTAGGGTTTCATAAATACCAACAAAGCATATCTATTTTTTTACCCAAACTGAATCATGTATATATAATAGCAAAAGATTTTGATATTTCATTCCACACTGTCATTCTTGCTCTTGGGTTTAGAAATCTGGAAATTTCTTTTATCCTTTATCTCATTTGGTGAACTTCACAAACTTTAAAAAGGTTACATATACTATGGGACTGACTGAGATGCCCAGATGGAGGATAAGTTATGGCTAGTAAAAATCAGTTTGACCACATCTTTGCTATAACTTCATTGATAGGAAACTAGATGTCACACACGGAGTCCCAGCATTTGAAGAGTTATCTGAGCAGAACTAGCTGCAGCATTCTCCCATTCACAGATTCCCTTAGTGTCTGGACATTTTCAGTAAGTAACATGGCATTTATCAATGCAAAATCCAAACTATAACTCAAAGAAAAAGCTACATATGTTTCTGAAAGACAACAAAGTATTCTTTAATTCATTTGCATATTCTTACATAATTTTCTTTATTGTTTTCTCTGACTTCCTTAAACCTGCAATAGTTTGTAGTCATATAACTCAAGGTGAGGTCTGAGGACCAGCATTACTGGCATCGATTAGATTTGATAGACATGCAGAATCATAGGTGCCACCTGAAACCCATTGGATAAGACTTTATTTTTTAAAAGATATCATTATAATTCATGAGCACATGAAAGTTGAGGAAGCACATGGTAATAAGTTATTCTTGGTATATCAATGTAAACTATGGTTCCAGGACCTCAAACTGGCTTTCAATATGTGCCATACTGCGCTTCTCAATTATCATTTTCATTCCTTAGAAAAACATTCTGTAATTATGATGTGTGATCATGCTTTGAGGTCCTGTGAATTCAGCAGTGACAGATATAGACAAAATCATCTGCTTTTATGAACTTATATTCTAAGCATAAGAGAGTTATTAAAAACACAAAATAAGTAAAATATTAATGTAAGGCAATGACAAAAAATATGGAGTAAAATAATTTAGAGAAAAGGAGAGGGAGGTGGTGGGATATAATCTTAGATAGTATGACTAAGGAAGTTCTTGCTAAAAGGCTAATGTTTTAATAAATTCCAGTAGAAAGTGAGGCAGCAAGTTAAATGGATATTTTGAAAAAAAAAGTAAAAATTAATGTGGTGAGATGTTTTGTATTAAGCCTGGAATGCCTGGTTAGCTCTGCTTCCAAGGGCAGAAAAATCATAGTATAAAATATTAGGGGAAATTACTATCCTTTGAGTGACTATTAGCTGCAGTTATTATGATAACTGGTCTATATGTATTATCTCTTTTAGTTACCATGACAATTCTACTGGATGAACATTATTATTATCTTGAGGAAACTGAGTCTCAGAGAAGTTGGAAAACTTGCCAAATTTCATATAGCTTGAAATACAGGAATCAAGATTTAAATGCCAAGTCCATGTGTTTCAAAAGCCCATGCTACTGCCTCTAAGTCTCTGGCTGTAACCCCCTCATAACCAGGATCAGATTTAATTTGAGGGCAAACAAAAAGCCCAGTTTCTTAGTAAGTTGAAAAGTATAATACTGACTCAAGAAAAAATTACTACTGACCTCAGTTGTTTCCAGAGCAAATAAAGATGAATAAACAGCTTAAATGTAATACTGATATTGTTATTTGTTATTTTTAATCGGCAATTTTAACACTTGGGTGAAAAAAAGAATCAGCTGTGGGATCTTTTTTTCAAACCCCTTGTCATTCCCACTGACTTCAGCATTTTAGGTTCACTAAATTCAGTTTGAGGGCTCAATTATCCATTTTTTAACCAAAAGTTCCATAAGCAATTCTGATGCATGAGAATATCTAACAATCACTGGGGTAAATTTTTAAAGGACCTGATGAAAATCATCCAAAGCAATTTCACCTTAGGGGAAATTAACTTAGACAAGACTAGTTGGGATTCTCGCTCACATTTTTTTCTTTTAAGGACAATACATCTGCCAATAAATAAGCTAAATTACTTTTGTAAACTCTTATCAACTCTGACCTAGATAGTGTGCAATTTCCTTTGAAGTGTGTTTCCAGATAGTCCATACTGATTGGACAGTATCAATCTTACAAATTGCATTCACCACATGTTACTTGAAAGACGATATGATGAGACCAAGGAATGAGTCTGCACTTTGGAAATAGAATATTCCAAACTCTCTTTAGTAAAGTTTAAATGGATTAGGTATGTATTTGTGCTATACAATTTCCTCAAGTGTTTACCTATAGAAATTTTTAAAAATCTGTATGACACAACTTAGATTTTATAGAGTTCTGTCGCTTTGGATTGTATTTAAACTTTTAACTCAAAGTTCTTGAAGAAAAATCTGCTTTAATGTAAATTCACTTTGTGACTGACAATTTGACAAGAAATATCAGAATTGTGAAAACTTGAGGATATTTTCACAAGACTATCGTTGGAACTAGACAAACAATAGTGATATTATAAAGAAGGTCACTTACTGTGATTTTTGGAATTAAAACTTATCCAAGAGTATACAGTTCCACTATGGTTAGTAAAAGCAATTTATTGCTACTTTTCAGTATTGGAAAAGAAAAAGTTCATCCTGTCATTGATTGACCTTTAAAAAGAAAAATGTAGCTGGCTTATGGGTAAAAAGGAAGCTATATATATATATATATATATATGTTACATTTACAAGTAGACTTTCTTCATTTGGGTCCATTGCATAGGTTTTTCACACTTTTATTATAATCTGATTGGATAAACTAATCACTGCCAATTCATACTACCATAATGGAATGCAACTCTTTTTTTGCAATAATTTTTTTGCATGCAAATTTTGCAAAAATAAAATTACAGAGTAAGAAGACTTAAATTTTTCATAATTTCTTCATTTGATAAATAATGTGACATAGAAAATATGTAATAGTTTTATCATTTGTACTTATAAAAAAATAAAAACCTCATTTTAAGAGTAATATTCAACAAGTATCTTTGCAGCTATAGTTTAACCAATTTCTCCCCTTGGTAGAAAATATAGTTATGTAGCATAAAGACAGTGAATGACATAAAAGTTTACATGTATGTAGTTATGGTCAGTTTTTGCAATTGAATAACAAATGATTGTCTTGGAACTATGACATTTTTCCTATTCAAAATTACCCTCATATGTCTTTCCTCTTTTATCTTCTTTTCAGGTCTTCACATCTTTTTGTTGTATCATATATTTTATGGAATACTAAATAATGAAAAATATCCATTTGCCATGCTACCTTACATTATTTTCTGAATTCAAATTTTAGCTTTAATTTTATCCAGTTAGATAAAATTAACATAATTAATGTATTCATATATTTCATAAGCTACTTGTTTTCACAAGCAGAATGTTAAACGTATTCATTTCTTGAACACCAACTTTACTTGCAACATTTAGTTCTCTGTCCCTTGGCTCTTCTAATTCAATTTGATTTTTTAAATTTAGGGTACATGGGTTTTATAAGCTCTGATCATAAAGAAGATGGTATTTAAAAATATAAGCCTAGTAAAAAGATAAATTTAGTTTCTGACATATTTACATTAGGCAATATCAAATAAATTTCTTTTTTTTTTTACTCATATTTTATTTTTTAAATTAGGATTTAGTGATGATATCTTTCAAAACTTAATTTCTGCCAATTGGCATAGAATCTAATACCAGACTCTTTCTCCAAAAGTCTCCTAGCTTTAAGTTTGAGTTAATTTAGTTTAGTTGAGTTAAGCTTGAGTTAATTCTCTTGAATTTATTGCCCTGAAAGCTGAAAGTAAGCATCTTCTTATAAGTCGTCAGGGATTTTATATTTTATGGTATGATTTGATTTATATTTTAATACTTCTCCTTTCAACTTCTGCAAATCTGCTGTTGTTGCCAGCTATAGAACCACCTTG
Organism: Delphinus delphis; assembly: GCF_949987515.2. Lineage (NCBI taxonomy): Eukaryota > Metazoa > Chordata > Mammalia > Artiodactyla > Delphinidae > Delphinus > Delphinus delphis. Next base: position 84,519,291 of record NC_082687.1, on the reverse strand, counting down.
TACCATAGCTATCATTCAATGAGCTCAACCTATGAAACCCAGATTACTCAAAAGATTATATCAGCCAAAGTAGCCTTCTATGTTAGGGAACACTTCTTGCTCAATTTATTCAAACAGCCTTATAAAGGCCAAGTGCATCCTCTTAGGCATCAATATGTCAAACCTCAAACATCCTTATAGAGACTAAGACCTAATTGTACAGGGCGTCCGTACTGTGCAAACCCAAATTTAAAAAGCCAGCTAAAGTTTTATCTTTTGACTTGCCTATGTGATTATGCAAGATATTCTCTGCTTAGTACCTCTGAGCAAAGAGTCATCTGAACATGCTTTTCTTCATATTTGCCTTCCATTTCCCTTCTATCTTATTTAAAAAGGAATGGTGGAAAAGAGTTTGTATGGGCATGATAGCTGATATCCACATTGTTGTCCAATCTTTCTATAGGCCATCTATGGAAGATGGATTAAAGGAGTCTATTTGGAGTAGTGGGAGGTGGAATTTGGGACTCTAGGTTTATTTTCAAAGATATATGCTGTTCACACATCTATTCTACCAGGCTGAAATCTAAGTGCATTTTTGTCAGGGAATGGCAGTAACTTATTAGAGTTATTTGCAGCAACATATATTCTGATAGTTCACTGGTTTATTGCCATAAAAATATACTTCTCATTTAATGTACCATCCAATGTAGATACGAGGAAGAAGCATCCAGGGGGCCAGGGCTCTGCTCTATACAGGGCCAAATTTTTTCCATTTTCTTGTGTCTCCACCCTCCTAAGTGTGTTTAGTGTCCTCTGCATTCATTCAGCCAATGGAGAAAGAGGGCCAGAATTCTGGAAGGAAAGTGTGTATGGGACCGTCCTGAAAGTGATGCCCATCAGGTTCACTCATATATTCTATTGACTATCGGCAAAAACTGAGTCACATGGTCACACCTAAAAAGTTAGAGATGGGGCTTCCCTGGTGGCGCAGTGGTTGAGAGTCCGCCTGCCGATGCAGGGGACACAGGTTCGTGCCCCTGTCCGGGAAGATCCCATATGCCGCAGAGCGGCTGGGCCCGTGAGCCATGGCTCTGAGCCTGCGCATCTGGAGCCTGTGCTCCGCAACGAGAGAGGCCACAGCAGTGAGAGGCCCGTGTACTGCAAAAAAAAAAAAAAAAAAAGTTAGAGATGCAGTGCATTCCAGCTAAGCACCCAGATGAGCTGTAAGGACCATTACTCATAGGCGCTGGCAAACTCTGGGATTTATGGTTGAGTTTCCTATTTGTCATATATATTTACATGTTTGTATATATCCTTTCTCTCTGACTCTATTCACTTTTAACTAGGTCTTATGTGACCTGCCAAACACAGGTTTAAAGACTAATCTATTTTGCTTTTCTACAAAGCCATCACTATTATTTGGGAAAATTGTAGACTAGTATCTTAATTTTAACTCTAAAATTCAACCTGTTAAGCTAGAAAATTCTTTAGAATATGCTAATGTGTTTTATTTTCCATCTCCCCTTTTTTTTTCTATGATATAAATTATAGGATAAATGAAAAAAGCAAAATGGTGTCTTTGTTTCCACTTAAAAGATTTCTTAATGAAAATTACATAAATGTTAAGTTATAGTCTTGTATATGGAATTTGGTAGTTTCTTTAGAAGACATGAAGAGTAATTATTTTTGTCTTTCTTACAGTTTTGCACTAATTTCAATTAATAATTAGCTATATTTAGACACAAATTCCGTCTTTAGTGATGGGGCTTGTTTACTTGTCAAACAAGCAAAGAAACAATGTAGAAAAGTAACAAGATTACTTGTATCGACATACTGATACAGAATACTAGATGAAACATGTTGGAACAACTATATCAACACAAAATTTGGGTGGCAGGAAATACTCAGTTTATTGAACTAAATTGAGTTTCTCGTTTCTTACCTTTGGAATGTCAAGCATTCTTAGAATACTTTAAGGCACTCAAATTTACCAAAAAATCCCTTTTAAAAAGAAGCCTATAGCAGTTAAAACTACTATAAACACAATTTTTATTAAATATACACAATTCTTAATGGTACCATTTCCTAAAGACTTGTTTGGGTCTAGGAATGATGCAGCAGAACATGAAAATGAGTGAAGCCAACAAACTGTGCAGTAGTAAAGAGAAGAGAATTAGATTTGCTTTAATAGTTACCTAAATAAATGGTCCAGTATTGAGGGAAAATAAGACCAAAATACATAATTTAATGTTTGATTCTTTTAAATAAAAACCAAAATTATTTACCTTTATAATTTTTAAAAATTTTTTAACAGTGTTACTAAAACACTGGTCAATTCTGTCAGGTTTGTCATGCTGGTTATTTGAAAAATTTAAAGGTTTCCTTAGTCTCTTAAGTACAAGAAATCCAAGGAAAAATAATAAGAACTTTGCAATGTTTACAAGTAGGGTAATCTCAGGCTTGTTACAAATATCCCCATTCACTTTTCAGATAAGAATATGGAGTTTAAATCATTCATTGATTTTTTTTGTAAATTCAATCAGAAATAAAATTATATCAAGTGCATAGGATTTAACTAATGAAGATGCAGGGGAGGACAACATAACCTTTGATCTTATACACAGGGGGTTTACAGTCCAATATTTATGCAAAAAGAAAATGATTTCAACATGGTATGAAGAACAAAAATATACCTGAAATACGTTAACAATATCCAAAAATAAAACTCATGCAATAACAAAGAGGAAACCTACAGAACAATGGAGTGTATCTCAGATATTGCTTATGTACTACACTGAATACACAACCTCACCCTGTATTCTAGTCATTGGTACTATGACCAAATTTGTGTTGATACATCTTGAAATGTATCATCTCTGTCTAAAACAATGTTTATTTATTTCAGCCCCAGGATATTTTTGTGCTATAACAATGGAACCCAGCAGAAAGTGACTTAGCACTCAGCATAGGCAACCTGGAAGTGTAGTGCCCTAGGGGTCAAACTATGGTCAAAGGAACATAAGAGACAATGGGTGCTTCTGTCTACTTTTTTCTAGGTGGATTGTCCTGAGTCATATCTCTTAAGCTTCTCAAACCTTCCCAAGGGATTGAGTACCCAGAAGCCCAAGCAAGTTACCTATCAGATAGTGCATTCTGGTATTCTCTCTTTCTCCTCCTTCATCTCTCTCCTTTTGATACATTCCTCCTGCACCTGGGATCATATTCCTAAAAAACTGCAACTATACAAGCCGTTGCCTTAGGCTCTGTTTTGAGGTACTCAAACAAAACACAGAGTGTCTGAGCTGACTGGGGATAGAGATGATAGGTTGAAATATAAAAGCAGTTTTAAAGAAGTCTATACTCATTATGTTCTGCTGTTATATTTGAGTGCTAGTGATTCTCTGCTGTTATATTTGGGTGTTAGTGATTCACTCAAGGTCTTATAGTTTGCAGTCAAAATGTGACTAAAACATGATCATCTGATTCTTCATCCAATGTATTTTCCAAATCTATTCAACGTTTTTCTACACTCTCTTTCATAAAACAAACCTTGATCTGTCCCAATATGGTTCTTAAAACAGAGGTGAAAATGAGAGAATTAGAAAAAATAATCTATAAAGGAACTCTCTTCCCATTTTTTGATTGGATTGTTTGTTTTTTGATATTGATTTGTAAGAGCTGTTTGTATATTTTGGATATTAACACCTTTTTGGTCTCATATTTTGCAAATATTTTCTCCAATTCCATAGGTTATATTTTTGTTTTGTTGATGGTTTCCTTTCTTGTGAAAAAGCTTTTAAGTTTGATTAGGTCTCCCATTCATTTATTTTTCCTTTATTTATTTATTTTTGTCTTGAGAGACTGATCTAAGAAAATATTGCTATGATATATGTCACATAATATTTGCCTATGCTATATTCTAAGAGTTTTATAGAATCATGTCTTATATTTAGGTCTTTAAACCATTTTGAGTTTATTTTTGCATATGGTGTGAGTGTTCTAATCTCACTTTTTTACATGAAGTCCAGTTTTCCCAGCATCACTTATTGAAGAGACTGTCTTTTCTCCATTATGTATTCTTGCCTCCTTTGTCATAGATTAATTGACTGAAGGTGTGTGGGTTTATTTCTGAGCTCTCTATTGTGTTCCATTGAAGACCTAAATAGACATTTCTCCAAGGAAGACAAACAGATGGACAATAGGCACATGAAAAGATGCTCAACATTGTTAATTATTAGAGCAATGCAAATCAAAATCACAATGAGATGTCACTCACATTGGTCAGAATGGCTATCATCAAAAATCTAAAAATAATGAATGCTGGAGAGGGTGTGGAGAAAAGGCAACCCTCCTACACTGTCGGTGGGGATGCAAATTGGTTCAGCCACTAAAGAAAAAAATATGGAGGTTCCTTAAAAAACTAAAGTTAGAGCTATCATATGATCCAGCAATCTAGAAAAGAAGACAACTCTAACTTGAAAAGATACATGAACCCCAATATTTATAGCAGCACTATTTACAATAGCCAAGACATGGAAATAACCCAAGTGCCCATCAACAGATGATTGGTTAAGAAAATGTGGTATATATATATATATATATATATATATACATACACACACACACACACACACACACACACACACACACACACACACTATGGAATACTACTCAGTCATAAAAAATGAAATATTTCCATTTATAGGAAAATGGCTGAACCTAGAGAATATCATACTAAATAAACTCAGAGAAAGACAAATATTATATTGTATCACATATATGTGGAATCTAAAAAATAATACAAATGAATCTATATACAAAACAGAAACAGACTCACAGACACAGAAAACAAACTTATGATACCAAAGGTGAAAGGGAGGGGGGAAGAGAGATAAATTAGGAGTACAGGATTCACAGATACGAACTATTATACATAAAATAGATAAGCCACAAGGATTCACTGTATAGCACAGGGAACTATATTCAATATCTTCTAATAATATATAATGGGAAATAATCTGAAAAACATATATATATATATATATATATATATATATATATATAACTGAATCACTTTACTATAACCCAAAACTATCACAATATGTAAATCAACTATTCTTAAATAAAAAGAAACTCTCAAGAATATTGTATATTGATTATATAGAATAAAACATTATCTTATTATTTTATATCATTAAAAAAACTCATACAATTTACCTCATTTATTTTCAATAGACCCTACCTTTCTTTAGTTTGTTTGTTTATAAGCAGCTGTAATATAGAGAGATGGAGACAAAATGAATCAGAATCAGAGTTAAACTATGCTAGAATCTTACATGGTACAAAAGTTGTCTTTAGAGATTAAATAACCAAATTGTCTTATCATGCTCTCTCCTGAATAAATCATTTTTTAGATAAAAGGGAACAATAAAAATTTTAGGCAATAAGTGATTTGTTTTTAATCTGGGCAGTGAAATCATTTTATAAAACTTTTCATTCAAAAAATCTGACTTTCTGTTATTACTAACAGGATGAGGGCCCCAGACCAAGGTCTTTTGGGATTGTCCACCCCAAGGTTATATGATAATCATCTCTGAAGTAAAGAAAAATACAGTAACAAACTCTCTACCTTGTAGATATTTATAGGTATAGAAGTATAAACAAGGTCCAGATATATTTACTTTATTGTGATATGTGAATTGCATTGATTTTTATAGCTGGAGTTCACATTTTTAGGAATGAATGTGTTGCAAAGAATTTCTGAATATATATGCTATGCCTTATCTTTAGTAGTCTCTCAAACTTTATAGAAGAAATAGAAAATGCCAACTGAACACTAATTTAGGTCTGGTTTCCCTGAAATAATACATGATATTTGTATTCACGTGCATGCAACTTATTAAGGAAATGTTACCAACAAGTCAAGTTAATTGTGACAAAGTCCCAGTTTCAGCACTATTGCAGTCCAGAAGGGAGCTCTGGAGCTTAGTTATGACTCTTAGTTTGTTCCATTTGCAGCGAGTGTATGTGAGGAGTAGGATGGTGATGTGGAAATCCTCACCACCCAGACGTCTCCTTATGCCCCTCCCATCTCTTTGTGTTGGGAGAAAATGGCTCTGTAGCTTAAGGGTAATCATTAAAAGAAAAACATGGGCAACTAGGGACCCAAAGATTGGCACACAGAAGTAGTGACATTTCCATTCCCTGTGTAAATAAATGATAGGGATAGGAAATGTTTCTTCTGTCTTGAAGGAAAGAATGATGCAACAACATACTTACTGATTGGTCCTGTTTCTACCCCCAGTGACTGGCAGAGTGCATGATATATAGTAAATGGCTAGTAAGTATATGTAGACTAATTAAAAATAAACACACCCAGACACGCACACACAAAACTCAAAGGACATAGATAATTAATGAAGCTTTCAAATTTGCCTAATTTATACATCAAAAACTTTTGAATCACAATATTATAGTTGTACCAAACCTTCTACCAAGAGTATCTCACATAGGATTTTAGTATTTAATTGAATGAAAGAATATGCAGGTCTCTACAGGAGACTCTCCAACACTAGCAGATACATCAGAAATACATCTACACGTGGAACAACTCCTACAGAACACCTAATGAACGCTGGCAGAAGACCTCAGACCTCCCAAAAGGCAAGAAACTCCCCACGTACCTGGGTAGGGCAAAAGAAAAAAGAATAAATAGAGACAAAAGGATAGGGATGGGACCTGCGCCAGTGGGAGGGAGCTGTGAAGGAGGAAAGGTTTCCACACACTAGAAGCCCCTTCGTAGGCAGAGACTGCGGGTGGTGGAGGCGAGGAGCTTTGGAGCCGCGGAGGAGAGCGCAGCCACAGGGGTGCGGAGGACAAAGCAGAGAGATTCCCGCACAGAGGATTGTTGCCGACCAGCACTCACCAGCCCGAAAGGGTTCTCTGCTCACCCGCCAGGGCAGGCGGGGCTGGGAGCTGAGGCTCAGGCTTTGGTCGGAGCACAGGGAGAGGACTGGAAGCGGGAACAGAGCCTGAAGAGCTTAGTGCACCACGGCTAGCTGGGAGGGAGTCCAGGGAAAAGTCTGGACCTGCCGAAGAGGTAAGAGACTTTTTCTTCCCTCTTTGTTTCCTGGTGCGTGAGGAGAAGGGATTAAGAGCACTGCTTAAAGGAGTTCCAGAGACGGGCGCGAGCCGCGGCTAACAGCGTGGACCGCAGACGGGCATGAGACGCTAAGGCTGCTGCTGCTGCCACCAAGAAGCCTGTGTGCGAGCACAGGTCACTTTCCACACCCCCCTTCCGGGGAGCCTGTGCAGCCCGCCACTGCCAGGGTCCCGTGATCCAGGGACAACTTCCTCAGTAGAACACATGGCGTGCCTCAGGCTGGTGCAACGTCATGCTGGCCTCTGCCGCCGCAGGCTCGCCTGGCATCTGTACCCCTCCCTCCCACCCGGCCTGAGATAGCCGGAGCCCCTGAATCAGAGGCTCCTTCAGGATGAAGAACAGACGCCCTCTGGCGACCTACACACAGAGGCGGGGCCAAATCCAAAGCTGAGCCCCCAGAGCTGTGGGAACAAAGAAGAGAAAGGGAAATCTCTCCCAGCAGCCTCAGGATCAGTGGATTAAATCTCCGCAATCAACTTGATGTACCCTGCATCTGTGGAATACCTGAATAGACAACGAATCATCCCAAATTGAGGAGGTGGACTTTGAGAGCAAGATTTATTATTTTTTCCCCTTTTCCTCTTTTTATAAGTGTGTATGTGTATGCTTCTGTGTGAGATTTTGTCTGTATAGCTTTGCTTTCACCATTTGTCCTAGGGTTCTATCCATCTGTTTTTCTTTGTTTGTTTGTTTTTTTGGTTTTTTACTTTAAAAAAGATTTTTTTTCTTAATAATTTGTTTTTATTTTAATAACTATTTTATTTTACCTTACTTTATTTTCTTTTCTTTTAACTTCTTTCTTTCTTTCTTTGTACTTTTTATTCCTTTTATTCTGAGCCATGTGGATGAAAGGCTCTTGGTGCTGCAGCCAAGAGTCAGTGCTGTGTCTCTGAGGTGGGAAAGCCAACTTCAGGACACTGGTTCACAAGACACCTTCCAGCTACACATAATATCAAATGGCGAAAATCTCCCAGAGATCTCCATCTCAACACCAACACCCAGCTTCACTCAACGATTAGCAAGCTACAATGCTGGACACCCTATGCCAAACAAGTAGCAAGACAGGAACACAACCCCACCCATTAGCAGAGAAACTGCCTAAAATCATAATAAGTACACAGACACCCCAAAATACACCACCAGACGTGGACTTGCCCACCAGAAAAACAAGATCCAGCCTCATCCACCAGAACACAGGCACTAGTCACCTCCACCAGGAAGCCTACACAACCCACTGAACCAACTTTAGCCACTGGGGACAGACACCAAAAACAATGGGATCTACGAACCTGCAGCCTGCAAAAAGGAGACCCCAAACACAGTAAGATAAGCAAAATGAGAAGACAGAAAAACACACAGCAGATGAAGGAGCAAGATAAAAACCCACCAGACCTAACAAATGAAGAGGAAATAGGCAGTCTACCTGAAGAAGAATTCATAATAATAATAGTAAAGATGATCCAAAATCTTGGAAATAGAATAGACAAAATGCAAGAAACATTTAACAAGGAATTAGAAGAACTAAAGATGAAACAAGCAACGATGAACAACAAACAAATGAAATTAAAAATACTCTAGATGGGATCAATAGCAGAATAACTGAGGCAGAAGAACAGATAAGTGACCTGGAAGATAAAATAGTGGAAATAACTACTGCAGAGCAGAATAAAGGAAAAAGAATGAAAAGAACTGAGGACAGTCTCAGAGACCTCTGGGACAACATTAAACACACCAACATTCAAATTATAGGGGTTCCAGAAGAAGAAGAGAAAAAGAAAGGGACTGAGAAAATATTTGAAGAGATTATAGTTGAAAACTTCTCTAATATGGGAAAGGAAATAGTTAATCAAGTCCAGGAAGCACAGAGAGTGCCATGCAGGATAAATCCAAGGAGAAATATGCCAAGACACATACTAATCAAACTGTCAAAAATTAAATACAAAGAAAGCATATTAAAAGCAGCAAGGGAAAAACAACAAATAACACACAAGGGAATCCCCATAAGGTTAACAGGTGATCTTTCAGCAGAAACTCTGCAAGCCAGAAGGGACTGGCAAGACATATTTAAAGCGATGAAGGAGAAAAACCTACAACAAAGATTACTCTACCCAGCAAGGATCTCATTCAGATTTGATGGAGAAATTAAAACTTTTACAGACAAGCAAAAGGTAAGAGAATTCAGCACCACCAAACCAGATTTACAATAAATGCTAAAGGAACTTTTCTAGACAAGAAACACAAGAGAAGGAAAAGACCTACAAGAGTGAACCCAAAACAATTAAGAAAATGGGAATAGGAACATACATATCGATAATTACCTTAAATGTAAATGGACTAAATGCTCCCACCAAAAGACACAGATTGGCTGAATGGATGCAAAAACAAGACCCATATATATGCTGTCTACAAGAGACCCACTTCAGACCTAGAGACACATACAGACTGAAAGTGAGGGATGGAATAACATATTCCATGCAAATGGAAACCAAAAGAAAGCTGGAGTAGCAATTTTCATATCAGACAAAATAGACTTTAAAAGAAAGACTATTAGAAGAGACAAAGAAGGACACTACATAATGATTAAGGGATCGATCCAAGAAGAAGATATAACAATTGTAAATATTTATGCACCCAACCTAGGAGCACCTCAATACATAAGGCAAATACTAACAGCCATAAAAGGGGAAATCGACAGTAACACATTCATAGTAGGGGACTTTAACACCCCACTTTCACCAATAGACAGATCATCCAAAATGAAAATAAATAAGGAAACACAAGCTTTAAATGATGCATTAAACAAGATGGACTTAATTGAAATTTATAGGACATTCCACCCAAAAAACAGAATACACATTTTTCTCAAGTGCTCATGGAACATTCTCTAGGATAGATCATATCTTGAGTTACAAATCAAGCCTTGTTAAATTTAAGAAAATTGAAATTTTATCAAGTATCTTTTCCAATCACAATGCTATGAGACTATATATCAATCACAGAAAAAGGTCTGTAAAAAATACAAACACATGGAGGCTAAAAAATACACTACTTAATAACGAAGTGATCACTGAAGAAATCAAGAGGAAATAAAAAAAATACCTAAAAACAAAGAACAATGGAGACTCGATCACCCAAAACCTATGGGATGCAGCAAAAGCAGTTCTAAGAGGGAAGTTTATAGCAGTACAATCCTACGTTAAGAAACAGGAAACATCTCGAATAAACAACCTAAACTTGTGCCTAAAGCAATTAGAGAAAGAAGAACCAAAAAACACCAAAGTTAGCAGAAGGAAAGTAATCATAAAAATCAGATCAGAAATAAATGAAAAAGAAATGAAGGAATCGATAACAAAGATCAATAAAACTAAAAGCTGGTTCTTTGAGAAGATAAACAAAATTGATAAACTATTAGCCAGACTCATCAAGAAAAAAAGGGAGAAGACTCAAATCAATAGAATTAGAAATGAAAAAAGAGAAGTAACAACTGACACTGCAGAAGTACAAAAGATCATGAGAGATTACTACAAGCAACTATATGCCAATAAAATGGACAACCTGGAAGAAATGTACAAATTCTTAGAAATGCACAACCTGCCAAGACTGAATCAGGGAGAAATAGAAAATATGAACAGACCAATCACAAGCACTGAAATTGAAACTGTGATTAAAAATCTTCCAACAGAGCTTCCTTCATGGCACAGTGGTTGGGAGTCTGCCTGCCGATGCAGGGGACACAGGTTCGTGCCCCGGTCCGGGAAGATCCCATGTGCCATGGAGTGGCTGGGCCCGTGAGCCATGGCCGCTAAGCCTGCGTGTCTGGAGCCTGTGCTCCGCAATGGGAGAGGCCACGACGGTGAGAGGCCCGTGTACCACAAAAAAAAAAAAAAATCTTCCAACAAACAAAAGCCCAGGACCAGACGGCTTCACAGGCAGATTCTATCAAACATTTAGAGAAGAGCTAACACCTATACTTCTTAAACTCTTCCAAAATATAGCTGAGGGATGAACACTCCCAAACTCATTCTATGAGGCCACCATCACCCTGATACCAAAACCAGACAACGATGTCACAAAGAAAGAAAACTACAGGCCTATATCACTGATGAACACAGATGCAAAAATTCTCAACAAAATACTAGCAAACAGAATCCAACAGCACATTAAAAGGATCATACACCATGATCAAGTGGGGTTTATTCCAGGAATGCAAGGATTCTTCAATATATGCAAACCAATCAATGTGATATACTGTATTAACAAACTGAAGGAGAAAAACCATATGGTTATCTCAATAGATGCTGGGAAAGCTTTTGACAAAATTCAACGCCAATTTATGATAAAACCCCTCTAGAAAGTAGGCATGGAGGGAACTTTCCTCAACATAATAAAGGCCATATAAGACAAACCCACAGCCAACATCATCCTCAATGATGAAAAACTGAAAGCATTACCACTAAGATCAGGAACAAGACAAGGTTGCCCATTCTCACCGCTCTTATTCAACATAGTTTTGGAAGTTTTAGCCACAGCAATCAGAGAAGAAAAGGAAATAAAAGGAATCCAAATCGGGAAAAGAAGAAGTAAAACTGTCACAGTTTGCAGATGACATGATACTAAACATAGAGAATCCTAAAGATGCTACCAGAAAACTACTAAAGCTAATCAATGAATTTGGTAAAGTAGCAGGATACAAAATTAATGCACAGAAATTTCTTGCATTCCTATACACTAATGATGAAAAATCTGAAAGTGAAATCAAGAAAACACTCCCATTTACCACTGCAACAAAAAGAATAAAATATCTAGGAATAAACCTACCTAAGGAGACAAAAGACCTGTATGCAGAAAATTATAAGACACTGATGAAAGAAATTAAAGATGAATCAAATAGATGGAGAGATATACCATGTTCTTGGATTGGAAGAATCAACATTGTGAAAATGACTCTACTACCCAAAGCAATCTACAGATTCAATGCAATCCCTTACAAAATTCCACTGGCCTTTTTCACAGAACTAAAACAAAAAAATTCACAATTTGTATGGGAACACAAAAGACCCCGAATAGCCAAAGCAATCTTGAGAACGAAAATCGGAGCTGGAGGAATCAGTCTCCCTGACTTCAGACTATACTACAAAGCTACAGTAATCAAGACCGTACGGTACTGGCACAAAAACAGAAATATAGATCAATGGAACAGGATAGAAAGCCCAGAGATAAGCCCACTCACCTATGTTCACCTTACCTTTGATAAAGGAGGCAGGAATGTACAGTGGAGAAAGGACAGCCTCTTCAATAAGTGGTGCTGGGAAAACTGGTCAGGTACATGTAAAAGTATGAGATTAGATCACTCCCTAACACCATACACAAAAATAAGCTCAAAATGGATTAAAGACCTAAATGTAAGGCCAGAAACTGTCAAATTCTTAGAGGAAAACATAGGCAGAACACTCTATGACATAAATCACAGCAAGAACCTTTTTGAGCCAACTCCTAGAGAAATGGAATTAAAAACAAAAATAAACAAATGGGACCTAATTAAACTTCAAAACTTTTGCACAGCAAAGGAAACCATAAACAGGACCAAAAGACAACTCTAAGAATGGGAGAAAGTATTTGCAAATGAAGCAACTGACAAAGGATTAATCTCCAAAATTTACAAGCAGCTCATGCAGCTCAATAACAAAAAAACAACAACCCAATTCAAAAATGGGCAGAAGACCTAAATAGACATTTCTCCAAAGAAGATATACAGACTGCCAACAAACACATGAAAGAATGCTCAACATCATTACTCATTAGAGAAATGCAAATCAAAACTACAATGAGATATCATCTCACATCACTCAGAATGGCCATCATCAAAAAATCTAGAAACAATAAATGCTGGAGAGGGTGTGGAGGAAAGGGAACACTCTTGCACTGCTGGTGGGAATGTGAATTGATACAGCCACTATGGAGAACAGTATGGAGGTTCCTTAAAAAACTCCAAATAAAAGTACCATATGACCCAGCAATCCCACTACTGGGCATATACCCTGAGAAATCCATAATTCAAAAATGTCATGTACCAAAATGTTTATTGCAGCTCTATTTACAATAGCCAGGAGATGGAAACAACCTAAGTGTCCATCATTGGATGAATGGATAAAGAAGATGTGGTACATATATACAATGGAATATTACTCAGCCATAAAACAAAATGAAATTGAGCTATTTGTAATGAGGTGGATGGACCTAGAGTCTGTCATACAGAGTGAAGTAAGTCAGAAAGAGAAAGACATATACTGTATGCTAAGACATATATACAGAGTTTAAGAAAAAAAAATTGTCATGAAGATCCTAGGGGTAAGATAGGAATAAAGACACAGACCTACTAGAGAATGGACTTGAGGATATGGGGAGGGGGAAGGGTAAGATGTGAGAAAGTGAGAGAGTGGCATGGACATATATACACCACCAAATGTAAAATAGATAGCTAGTGGGAAGCAGCCGCATAGCACAGGGAGATCAGCTCGGTGGTTTGTGACCACCTAGAGGGGTGGGATAGGGAGGTTGGGAGGGAGGGAGATGCAAGAGGGAAGAGATATGGGAACATATATATGTGTAAAACTGATTCACTTTGTTATAAAGCAGAAACTAACACACCATTGTAAAGCAATTATACTCCAATAAAGATGTAAAAAAGAAAAAAATCAAAAACAAACAAACAAACAAACAAACAAAAAGAATATGCAGTGAATTTTTATTTCCTAGCACATTTTCATGTATCTCTTCTGTACTTGACCCTCCTGTTGATTTGAAAGTAGACTTGCTCAGCAGTGCTAACAGCACAGGAATAAAAGTTTCATGAAAACAGTACATTTTTAAGTTGTTAATGCAATACCTAAAGGGGAAAAAGAGGAAAGAGAGAAGGGATTCTGTTATTATCCTACACTGACTTTAAATACAGCAAAACAATGTTTTCCACAATTATCTTTTCTTTCTCATAGTTCAATGAGTTTTCCTGGAAGAGAAAATACTTTTCCATATGCATTAATGTTGATTCATAAAGCAATTTATATGCACCAAACACTTTAAATTCTGTTTCTCTTCTTCCTTAATTTTTAAGTTAATTCCTTTTCTTATTCTTTCTTTTCAAATTTTATATATATATATATATATATATATATATATGGAGTATATATAATATAGCAGTTGTATAAGGTGTAACAGTAGGCAGTTTTAAGCAACACGCTAAGCCTAAGATGTTGTCACCAGGACCTTATAATGCCATTTAAAAATACCTATTAGAAATAGGCAAAAGTTTCTCTCTTGATTTTTGCTTTTAGACGTGGAAAAGAAATCATTTCAGTGCTCTGAACTTAAAGGTTGATTTTATTTTTCTTCTGGTTTTGCTTGTGACATTCTCTAGAATATAATTTTAAACTCATAGAGGATTGTAAACTTTTTGACTTGAAACATTTGCCTTTGATGCATCCCTAAGTCTAGATAATGCAGACATTTGCCTTTTGACAAGTTATCTGTATAGCTCTATATACTCTAATCATGGTGCATGATATTTGTTAATGGCTTTATTTCTTTAACATGGCATCTAGCATAGAGCTGGGAAGAGAATTATCACTCAAGATACAGCTGTAGTATGACTTTAGTAAAAGTTTACAGTGTCAAAATACAATTGTTTAGTACTTTGAATATTTCAAGTCATTATAAACTTAAACTATAGTAAGAGACTTGAGAAAGAAATATTTACATATCAGTTCCAGTCACTGATAAAATTCCCTTTATATTTCAAATAGAATTATTCAAGGTGAGATCAGAATATCCCTTCTCAGAATTGATAAAATATTTCTATGGATAAAAGTATAGATGCTAAATGCTAAATACCTGCTACTAAAATACAATCTGTTCATGTTGCTTCCTGCCTTAAAATCCTTTGATGTTTCTTCTTTGCTTTCAGGATAGAGTAAAAACATCTTAAATTGTCTTAGAAACCTATCTACAATTGGACTCTGATTTCTTTATCCTTTTATCTCACCACTCAACCCTTCAAATTCTTGGCTATAACTGTTTTGAATTATTAACTCACCAAATATTTCATAATTCTGCTTCCAACCCTTGTAAAAAATGTTCAGTTATCCTTAACTATATTTTTCTTCTCTTTCACTTTGTCCTTATCTATAAATCCCCTAGGTTCCACTTTCTTTCCAGTAATTGTCCTGCAGATATTCTGAAATGAGGGTCAATGTCTCTCTTGTGTAGTCCCATAGCATCTAATATTTGGACAGATCATAACATTTCAACCACCAAAATTTCCTATTACCTTGTCTGCATTGCCCCACTAGACTATAAAAATCTTGAACTAACTAATTGTACCGCATTCATTTTTGTATCCCCAGCAAATAGCAGAGTGTAAGTTACTCAACATTCCACAAATAGTGTATACAATTTCACACACACTCACACTCACAATTTACTACAGAGATTGATGAAATTATTTTTATTCTGATGTGCCAAAGAAATTTATACATGAGAATGCTAGGTAGGCACCTAGAAATAATTTTATGTGGCCAGCTAAACAAGTGATCACAGCACAATATGACAGTTACTGTTACTTTTTCAAATATATGCCAATCCTAGTGAAATTTGAAAACATTTTTAGACTTACCATATCTGTTCCCTCTTTTCTTCATCCAGAGAGAATTATGATCTTTGACAAATCAATTGATTCACCTTTAAGTCAACACATTATTTCATATTCTTAACAGTAAGACAATGGTTAAAATGTATAAAACAATTCTTAACAATAAAATAAATTTGATTTGTACACTTAGTATGGAAGAATTAATCTATTGATATTCATTATGGAGAATTAATCTACAGTCCCAATGAGGAAATATTGTCTTGAAATACAACTATTACACTGAGGTATAAACTCAATCTCAATAAAGCCTCTTCGTTTTGGTTTCAATAACTACTCACCTTCTGTCAATGAAAATTTTTAATTTTCAGTCCATGATCTATATCTAAATATATTTGTGTTCTTCCTAGTGAATTTCCTCTGTATTGAGCTAAATTTTAGTTACATGTGTAAGTACTATTCCTCTATTGCATAGTAAGTTGTACTTTTTACCTATTTATTTTTCTAAATAAACCACACATAAAATAACTGTATACATTTATATTTATAAAACTGACTGTTTTATTTGGGTAAATATTCATAAAATATGAATATGGATTTATTATGTTTTGAGGTGAGGAAACAATTTATGTGTCTCAGTCTCACACAGTCATTAATTCCTGAGGATCAGGTGCTATCTATACATCCCAGTGTCTGGAAAAGGATGAGTTCAATTAATACTTGCTTTAAAAATGAGCACATACAGTCAAATGTAAAGAGGGAGGAAGCAATTATACTTTCGTTTAACCAATAGATGCTATATTGTTGATTTATATTCAATTGCTGAATAGCTGACCTGTATAATATGATTTTCCAAATAACTGGAGAAAAGAAAACTGCAAATTCCTTTTGCCATTCTTCTTTCAAACTTCTTTCTCTTTTGCAAGGTCAAAGAAAATCACTTATCCCAAACTGTTTTACTGCAGTTATTAGAGTAGGTGTTTTATGGAACTCTCTCTTTATGTGAATTTGAAGACCCAATTTGACCAGGGAAGTGTATTCCAAAAATGAAGATTTTCATATGTAATTTAAATATGTCTTCAAAACAAAACAAAAGTCTTTACTAAGTTCAGGTACCCTGCCCTAAAATATAAAGTACCTAAGACTAGGACTTGGGTGAAGTGTGAGAAGGTGGTCCCAAATGCTTTACGATAGATAGTGTGTTTTACTGAAAACATACTGAATGCCTTCCAGAAGCACACAGTTGAAAGATGAAAGAGTCAGGCATGATCTAAACCGTTTCCATTTGCTGACATCAGAGAGTTGTCCCATACTTCTGGGCCAGAAGTTTCACCAGGGTCTAGAGCTTCAGAAGCCTTGGGTCCTGGGGCACGTGTGGAAAAACTCACAGATATGCTTGAGGTTGATACTTAGAGCCAAGGTAAATCAGTACCTTTGGCACAGTTGAGCTGAAATCAGAGATTGCCCAAAGGATGTGACCCAAAACACCTGCTTCACGAGTTTTCTGTAGAACAGACATAACTCTAGGTGCTTGGGATGTATCAGTGAGTAATACAAACAAAAGTCCCAGCCATTATGGAGCTTCTATTCTGGTAAGAGTAAAATGTTCAAGCTGAATTGAGTGAAGACTTGTTTAAATATATCCTTTTGTTATTTGATTGAGATTTCAAATTATAAATAGTTTGCAACATTTCACAATAAACCTTTCCCTAAAAAGCATTTACCTCTATTATGACAGTGTTTTCCTTCTGGGAAACAAAGGAAATTGCACTGATATTCAGTGAAAAGAAATAACAGTGCTAAGATATTACTATTAAATTATGTATAAATATCTTCATAATTGGAACATAGCATGTTTATGCTGATATGAGTACTTATTGAAAACAGTAAAAAATTTTTTCCATATATAATATTAACAGTATCTTTCTTAAACTAAAAATTAGAATAGTGTGTTTTTAAATTATTTCTTTTGAAGACACATATTCACACTTCTGCACATGAAATTTTATAATTGACAACATAAACAAAAATTACTACATTTATCATCTTAATTTGTCCCTATTTTCCACAGATATTAAACTCCATAAACGGGACTATCATAGTCAAGTGTTTTTCATGACAGGAAAAAAGTGCTAGTTCAGATAACCAAGGCAATTATTATAAGATCCACCATGAAGATAGGATATTTTTATAATTACCTGAAATAAGGAAAATATATTTTTTAATCTTGATGTAATTGTTTCAATAAACAAATCTATAGTCTATCTTGTATCTATTGTTCCTGTTCCAAAACACTCAGACATTTTTGAGCAGCTTGTTAATTTGCTAGTGCCAGTATCTAGGAAGTTCCATAATACTGAAATACAATTCAGTTTAGCTACTCAAAGTAGCTAGAAAATTGGAATTAAAAAATATATATTATTTATTTCAAAAGAGGGTATGAGATCTTGAAGTAGTGATAATATTCAATACTCCCTTTGGAGAAACAATTCCTACTTTGGTTGTGCAGAGAGAAAGAGACATCTATTCATAATATTTGGACTAATTGCACTGCTTCCTGTGGCAGGCAGTATTTTACACAGAAGGCAACAACAGTAACCTCCATCCCACATTGTGACTTTGCCATTTTTACACTGGATCAAGGGAACTCTTCATCCCTTGAATGTGAGTGTATCTATTGCTGTCTTGTAACCAACTGAATATAGTGGAAGGGATACTGCTTAACCTTATAGGCTAGCTCATAAACAACAGTGGAGCTTCTGCCTCCTTTGATCAGATATATTTTGGAGCCCTGAGCTGCTATATAAGAAGCCCTACAACCTTGCAGCCGCTATGGTCTGAGAAACCCCAAACTAGCCCATGAGGAGAGATCATACAGATAGGCTTTTAGACTAAATAAGAGAGAAAGAGAGAGAGAGAGGGAGAGAGAGAGAGCTGCCTGGTAAATGTACAGATGTTCCAGCCCCAACTCCCCCAGCTGTTTCAGCTCTGGCCTCTACTTGAATGCAGTTACATGAGGGACAGCCAAAGCCATACCCTGAACCCTTTCTGAATTCCTGATCCACAGAAACTGTGAGAGACAATAAAATTACTGTTGATGTTTTAGGGAGATAACCAAACTTGTCTTAGGAGAGTACCAATCACTTTCGTATTTGTTTAAACTATTATTTCCACTGGGCCTTTACCCCTATAATAGAGAGCCCTGAATATGATTAGTGCTTAATATATATTTGTTGATAATTTAATTTTGTGTGAGGAAGCTATAGATTTGTACCTAAAATTCTTTTAGATACTTGATTCCAGAAAATCATAGTTTATCTCTACACAGAATTGGGAATATAGATAGATGGATAGATAATGTATCTTATTTACTTTCTTCATCATTAGCCAAAAACATGCACAAATTGTCTATTAGAATATTGGCCTCAAATAAAATAAAGAGTTCTATACAGATAAATGCATAGTTTGAGTCAATAAATAAATACATAGAAACTTTAAATGTTTTCATGAATTACTATCATGTAAGTAATTTCTCAGGTCATTGCTGGATGGTTTAATCTTACTTTTGCAACTTGCATGGGAATATCTGAAATTTATATTTCAAAGCTTAGTAACAAAATTTTTATTAAAAAACAAGCATAGCAAGACATTAAGGAAGGAAATTCAAGAAATATAAAGCAACCTTAGTGGGTAAAACCCATTTATCTTACATACAAAAAACAAGGCTTGATTCTTCCTTTTGATTATGCATGAGGGCCTTGCTAATGCACTGACTTTTGTGTTCTTCCCTTTGGATTGCCCAGGGTCTCAGTCTACATACTTGGGAAATTGGTCCAGGGATTTTCCAAAATATAACTCAATTGACATGCCACCTTTTATTTTTTATTTTTTCCAAAATTGTTCTGAACTCTATTTCTTGAAGTACAGTCTCTCCTTTCTCAATTTCAAGAAATCTACAAGCTACATGTCAACTTTATCAGCTATTCTTTCTGGTGTACAAATCACTCTAAAACTCAGGAGTTTAAAACAAATGCCATATGATTTTGCTTATGAGTCTATGGGTCATCTGGTGGTTTTGCTGGTGTAATTCCCAATTGTCAACTGGGTTTGCTCTTGTTTTCCAGTCGATTGAGTAGCCTCACTCGCATAATTGGTGGTTGGCCTGCTATCAGCTGGGACTATGGAGAGACTATGTGTCTATCATTCTTCTCTAGGCTAGCCAGGACTTCACAAGGGGATCACTGACTTTGAGTTCTAGGTCAGAACTGGCAAGTCCCTTTTGCTGCTTTCCATTGGCCAGAAAAAATCAGAAAGACAGTCCATATTCAGTGGGTGTAGAAACAGACAAATACATAGACTTCATCTGTCAAAAGAAAGAGCTTTAATGCCATGTTTTAACTGAGCATAAATACAGGATGAGAAATATTTGCATCATTTTTGCAAACATTCTGCCATAAGTCTAGTGGCCAGCTAGGTGTCACTTTACCAAGAGAAAGGAAGAACATAATTGCTGTCTTAACAGTCACCTCTCTGCCTCTGGACTCTTTCTTTTTACTTGTTATTCTCACCAGATTTACTTTTTATACCCACTGTGATATCAAGTGATGATAACAAAAACAACAACAATAATAATGATATCAGTTAACATTTATTGAATATTTACCATATGCTAGTTATTATATTAAATTAGTTACAAATATCTAATATATTCCTTCAGCAATTTAAAGAAGTAAATACAATTATTATAATTTAAAATTGTGAATGAATAAGCATACATTTTTATTTATTTTTTATTATCATTAATTTCTCTCAGAATAAAAGCAAGCAGCTGTGCATTGGCATGTAAGGATGTGCATAGTCTTGCACACAGACAATTCTTTGATTGCATCTTCTGTTCTACCCTTTTGTCACTCCACTACAGAAACTCTGGCCTCCTTGCTCATCCCAAAGCAAGACAGACAATACCCCTGTGTACTGTGCTTTCCATCCACCTGGAGCAATTCTGTCAGGTGGCTGCATGGCTTCTTCCTTCACTTCCTTCAACTCTTTACATATACAGTACTTCCTTAATGAGGTCCACCCTGACAATTTTATTTACTATTTTAATCTACTCTCCAACCGTCATTCCCTTAAACTGTCCTTCTCTGTTTTCTCCTATGACTTGTCATCTTCTAGCATATTATAAAATATACTGTTAGAACTGAGGTCAGTAAACTATGTGTTAATAGGTCAAGTCAAACCCAAATTCTGTTTTTGTAAACAAAATTTTATTGGAACATAGCCAGGCTCATATAATTATGTATTAGATAGGGCAGCTTGTGTGATACAATGGCAGAACTGATCATTTGTAATAGAACTCAAAAAGCTGAAAATATTTACTATATGAATCTTTAGAGAAGAACTTTTCTGACATATTATTAAAATGTAAACTCTAAGAGGGCAGGGAGATATTCTTTGTTCCTTGATGTGTTCCAATGTCTAGAAAAACAAATTAATAGTTTTTGAATGAATGAATTCTCCAGCCTGCTCCTCTCTAGTATACATCCATACACTAATACTGTTGTAAATACTTTAGGCCCAAATCAATATAACATAGGAGGGAGAATTTTGAGGTAGACAACATAACACAGTTTGAAAATATTTTCAAATACAGTATAAGTTTATTATATGACCTGATAGATACGATTTTTTCCATACTAGAGTTTGTTATTGGGAGATTTTTCTGATCTATATATGTTGATATTTTCCCCCTCAAAATTATTATCCTTGCAAATCAAATTAAAGGGCCATCTCATTTTGTCAAATCTTTTTCCAATTACTTCCATCTAAAACATGTAATATCTGTTTAATTTCTATATCTCTTGATAAGTTAATTATTGGTATGAACATTTTGTTATTTTCTAACTTTTTTCTAGATATAGATATGGTGCTCCCCGAAATAACCTTTAAAAACTGGTTTATTAAATGCGGGAATTTTGTCTTATTTTTCTCTGTCTATAGTGACTAACTTGAAATTTACTAGTTACTCTACCAACATTTGATTTTACTGTAGTGTAAACTTAGCTCTGCTAAAAGTAATTTTGAACCTACCAAGTATTTATCTTTATATATAGAATATTATACTTCTTATATTTCTTGAAATGGTAAAAGCAGCCAAATATATATTTTTAAAGTATCATTAGAAGTCCCTCAAAAACAGAACTTCTCAAATGCCCAGGCCTCCCTTTCTTTATCCAAGGTGTAAATATCACACCCCAGCCTTTTTCATTCTACTTTATTTCAAACAACATTAAAAAGTGTTGACATGTGAGAGGTGGATACAAGTTTTCATTTGAAAAACCATCCAACCTTAGAGAAGAAATATTATCTCACATAATTAGAGGAGTGAATTAAAGTCAGGACACATATGAAATCAAAATTAGTTTTAAGCTCCACTATGAGATGTATTATATTCATTCATTCAACAAGCATATTAAATGTCAATTTGTGCAGACTTTATTGTCAGGCTCTGTGGCTACAAAGGTAACTAACATTTGGTCCTCAACATCAAGGAGCCCAAAGATATGGAGATGTGGGCAGACACAGAGAGCTACCCATGAATTCACATTGAATTCTACATTCAAATGTGTATTTACAAGGCTTACATGGGCTTGGGTCAATCTATATTGGCAAATATTTTACAATTAAGCTTGTTTTTCTGTTTGCTCTTTATAACCAAACAGAAGGATTAACTTTATATGATTTTTTTTCTAAGTTTCCTATACTTTCATCAATTTCTAAACCAATTTTTGAAAGGCAGTGTTTGGAAATTTCTATAAAAATTCATAAAATATCTCTCACTTTTTTAAAAAAATAATTAATTAATTAATTTATTTATTTATTTTTGACTGTGTTGGGTCTTCATTTCCGTATGAGGGCTTTCTCTAGTTGCGTCAAGTGGGGGCCACTCTTCATCGCGGTGTGCAGGCCTCTCACTATCGCGGCCTCTCTTGTTGCAGAGCACAGGCTCCAGACGTGCAGGCTCAGTAATTGTGGCTCACAGGCCTAGTTGCTCTGCGGCATGTGGGATCTTCCCAGACCAGGGCTCGAACCCGTGTCCCCTGCATTGGCAGGCAGATTCTCAACCACTGTGCCACCAGGGAAGCCCCTACCTCTCACTTTTAAGATAATTCCTGGAACTACACAAATTGATTTAGCGAATAAAAGACATATATGTTTTTCTCCTCTTTTGAAAATTATTGCTTCAAGAAAATTCTTAAAGAACCTGCATTCTCTTAACACTATTGGACATTGTCACTTTTCCTAATATACTCTTCCCTGACTATCCTTGTTTTATGTGTTCTCTTTGTATTCAATACAATTGTTATATATAGCCACTATTTTGCATCTATATAGTTTTCTGTGTAGTTATATAACCATCTGTATACAGGTCATCTTCATAATGATATTTTAGATCCCATAATAGCAAGAAACATGTCTTATTTGATATCACTCATCATCCTTAAAAATGTACTTTATTAGATACTCAAAAATATTTTAAATAAATGATATTTTAAAATTTTTAGATTAAAAAAGAGATTCAATTGCTATTTTATTTTCACCCCCTACATTAACAAGCCTTTAAGTGGCAAAATCCTCATCACATAGATTTAGTAATTTCCCATAATTATGTACCTTGAGAGGGAAATTCTGTATTCTTATTCTTAATATAAAAACTGAGATCTCAGTCTTTCTAGTCTTCCACTAAAATGTTTAGCGTATAGTACATGATTGAGTCTTAGTTGAACCCATGTTTGCTGTCTCTGGAAGACACTTCTACCAGATATCTTCATCTTTTGTTCACCCATTTCTTTCCAAATTCTGTTCTACGTTATTTTATCAGGAAGAGTTTCTTGGACTATTTTATACATAAAAAAGCAAGTCAGTTCTCATATATTTTTTTGCCACATCCTCCTGCATTATGTTTTCTAATATCCTTAATGCTCTCTGAAGATGTCTATCTATTCATCCATCTATCTATATTGTCTATTTATCACTCCCATCTCAAGAATAATACTCTCATGTAAAGTTTTTTGTCTGTTTTCAGCCTGCTGTTTCCTTAGTGCATCAAACAGTATCCAACATATAGTAGGTATTCAATAAATACCTTTTATTTACACTGACAATTACACATTTTAAAAGTAACATAAGTAATACTGAAATATCTTAAATATGGAATATGACTAATTGATACTTTACTATTTCTTAAATGTTAACTTGTTTGTAATTTGTTCTATCAATCCTAAGTGCACAAATATGTAAATAAAACATACTTTAATATTACTATTAATTTAAAATTATAACAACTATTTTTAGCTCTTATTTAAAAGGAATACTGAAAGTATAAGTATTATAAAGTTTTGCACTATACATTCATAAGTGACTTATAAAAAATTAATCCAACTTTTTTAGGAATATTAGGATTTCATTTCCATAAATTCCTACAAGATACCTGGAAGAGATCATCTCATTCTGTTCAAAGGAGTATCAAGATAAAAAGTTTTTCTTTTTTGCCCTAAATAATTAATGGGAGAAAATTAATGATTTTATTGGAGATGTTCATCATTAAATTAATCCCTAGAATTTCAGTATTTTATAAGGGAACTGTGAGAATTCTTATTTTGGATTTAAAAATAATATATGCAGCTGAGTATGTTTGTCACTATTCCTTCCCATGATTCTTCTAGAACCCATCTTTCTATTTTGTAATGAGATGAGTTTCTTTAAACACAGAATAGGAAGGAAAAGACATATTTAAGAGTCAACTAGTATTTTTAATATATTTTTACCTGGTAACAGAATCTTCTAGAGAAAGGGTCTACTTAACTATGCAGAAGTTGGTAGCATTCTAGGCACTATGTAAACTACTGCTTTAACTATGGCCATGAGTTGATTGAATCAGAGTAGGCACTTGACTCAATGGGATTGCAACCAATTTATTAGATGAGCACCTACCTGAAAGGGTTGTCTTGAGGAATTATCAGATCTTTCTCTTGAAGAGGTAAAACAAAAAACACAGAGACTTTTAGAAAACAGTGATAGATATTAAAACAGTGTGGTTCATTGATTGAATAAAGGTTTTGAACCCCTACTACATACCAAACTTTACTGAGAACATAGTAATGAACAAAACAAAACATGAATTCTTTGCAGCATGAAATTTAGATTCTAATGAAGACAGAACAATTAACAGGTTGGTAAATTAAATATTAAGCATGTCAGATGGTAATAAGAGCCACAGAATTAAGCGGAGCAAGTAAGGGAATTTGATATGATGGCAGAAAGCATGACCTCTGTATTTCTTTTATGAGTCATATCAACATGCAAAAGTGATCACTTGTTTGGATGTAAAATGGCCAAATGTGTGATTACATAGTGATTCCTGGACTATGGCCAATTGCTTGGCTAGATCATTAGGAAGGTAGAAGAAACATGAAAATTAGTAACAATGAAATTTAAGAAAGAGATATTTGGATATACTTCCCTGAATGGGCAAAAAAGTGAATATATTTGTTTCCCATGTGAATGTTGACCAATGACTGACCTCAGCAGAGGAGGATTTTAATAATCAAGTGGATAGAGTGACTCATCTTGTGGATACTAGTCAGTCTCTTTCCACAGACACCCTTGTCATCCCGAAATGGACTCATAAACAAAGTAGGCATGGTAGCACCAAGGACTCTTGACTATGTCCACTGCTGAGTGCCCAGTCTGCTAGCTTCAGAGACCAATGCTAAATCCCTGAAACGGCACCATACACTGAGGTAGTCAGTCAGCTCCCTGGTAGCAGGTTAATTACATTGAACTGCTTCCGTCATAGAAGGGACAGTGTTTTGTTCTTATTCAAATGGACGCTTACTCTGTAAATTGAATTGCCTTCTCTGCATGCAATGTTTCTTCCAAAACTACCATTTGTGGATTTACAGAATGTCTTATCTACTGTTGTGTTAATCTGAGTAGGGAACTAAGTCTTCCATTAGAACATATTTGGATGAGCTGCAGTGTGTTAAAAGAGCATCCTCATGTTGGAAACTAATGTTTGAAGAACAAATCAGAAGTGTAGTGTATAGATACAAGTGAGTAAAATTTATAGATGATTTAAAACATGAATGAACCTTATAAGATAATTAGGCTTTCAATAAATTGGAAAAATAATTATGAAAGTTGAATATAATGCTACTGTTCCTTCTTTTTCTAGTCATTTTATATGACTCTTTAAGCATAAAAAAGCCATGATATTTCCTTGTTCCCACGTCTTAAAGAAATGCAAAAGACATGGATGTGATGAAAGAGTCTTTGTTTTATACATTACTTCACTGTGCTGCCAAATGCTTTGCCAAGTCAAGGAGTTAAAAAAAAAATGTCATCCTCATAGTGGGCCATACGAAGGGGCAACCTGATGAAATAGAAGAGAAATAAAAATCTCACTGCAAGATAATTATGGAATCATGTACAAACCTTTAAAGGTTAATGAGCTCTCTAGAGAAGATGAATGACAGTTTTAGAATCAGTGCCTGCCTATAATCCATTTTCAACATAATCTTAGCTCTGTAGATTTGACATATTACAGGTAATTTGGGGGTGAATGTTAACTGTGAAAATGGTAATTTAGGCATTGTGACCCTAACTGATATTAAGAAAAACATCATTTGGTCAAGAGATGAAACAAGAAAATTTAAAACTTAGTGACTAGAAAAAACAAAGCCCACCTTAATGATAAAAAGCAAAGTAAGTGACCAAAGAATGATCTTTGAAATTATTAATATAAGTATAAGCCAAATGAAATCTATCTTTTTATTCTTATTTTATGTAAAATTTTAAGTGTATAATTGAGCAAAATTGTTTCTTTTTAGTTAAATAATGGTGTGGTAAGATAAACAAAATGGCATAAAGAGAAAAATATTTAGCAAAATATATCTGAAACACCTAGATTTCTTTTATAGTAAATGAATAGAGTATGATGATTTTTGAGACAGAGTTTTCTACTTTATATTTACTATAAGATTACACACTCTATAAGAAGACAAATATTTTAGCATGGACATTTATGATCAGTCAATTCATTAACTGAGGAATAAGTTGAAGTAAGAATAATTGGTAAAATTAAAGTGGTAAAATTAATAAAATTAAATTTTTATTTTGTAAAATAAAGGCAGATTACTGAAATATTTTTAAATGAAAAAAATGTGTATTGCAAATAAAAGAAGCCTTGATACAATACATAAATTATTTATTGTATTTATGCTTGTCCAAATGTCAAATTATATAATCTTAGTATTATTAATAATAATAAAATAATAGGAGTAAATAGTTACTGAAAACTATCTAGTTCATTTTATTGCTCCAGTAAATGTGTTAATCACTTTATGAGCATTATTTCATTTAAATGTTTTAGCAACTTTACAAAGTTTGTATTACTGTTATTATTGCTATTATAAAATAAGATTACTGAGATTTTTATGGTCATATGATTTATCCAAAATAGACAACCAATAAGTAGAGAATTTAAAATTTTAATTCAGGAAGTTTCCTTTTAGAAACTGAATATTGAACATTATTGCTTTGATACTCTCATTTTATAAAAAAATAAAATGAAACAATATTTTTTTCTTTAAATTTTAATGCTTATAAAAATGGTCAGAAATAGCTTTGTACTGGTATTTGGGAGCAAGTTATGTTAGATGTATTTGGGTTATCCAGAGAAGAAAACCAACAGTATACAGATAGATAAATCTATTTCCAGCAGGCTGGAAATCCAGGTAGGCTTTCCATTTTACAGTCTTGAGGAGAATTTCTTCTACTTTGGGGATTCATTTTTTCTTTGCAGTACGCGGGCCTCTCACTGTTGTGGCCTCTCCCGTTGCGGAGCACAGGCTCCGGACGTGCAATTTCAGCGGCCATGGCTCATGGGCCTAGCTGCTCCGCGGCATGTGGGATCTTCCCGGACTGGGGCACGAACCCGTGTCCCCTGCATCGGCAGGTGGACTCAACCACTGCGCCACCAGGGAAGCCCTACTTTGGGAATTCTTAGTCTTTGCTCTTAGAACCTTCAACTGAGTGGATGAGGCCCACCCATATTATGGAAGACAATCTGCTTTACTCAAAATCTACTGATTTAAATGTTAGTCAGATGTAAAATATAACTTTACAGCATCATCTGGACTGGTGTTTGACAAAACAACTGGGCACCATGGCCTAAACAAATTGACACATAAAATTAGCCATCAAAAAAGTCAAATCTGTAAGCATGACTAAATTTTATCATTCTGAGAAATCTAAAATAAGTGAGTGAACAGTGATTCAACCAGTGTTATGTGAGGGATATTAGAATACATAAATGGGAGAGAGAAAGAGAGACGCTACTCCATTTCTACAAGTCAGATCTCTTCCTTGACCACGAAATCCTTACAATAAATTTTATTATCTCTTAAGGTAGGTAGAGTTTCTTGATTAGTTTGTTTATTCTGTTACTTACCACCAAATAAGCCTAACTTTTATAGTTTATTAAGTTTGACAAAAAGTAAACAGATAAATTACTAGAATCTACAAAATACCATTCTAAGCCAATACGTTTCTTAAAAGGACTATCTTGAAGGGGAAAAACAAAACAAACAAAAAACTCCCACTTTTCCTTAAGTTTCTAAAATTAATTCCAGAGCTAAAATAAGAATATGAGGTAAAAGTTGTTTCTACACATCACAGTATAAAGTCACAGTGCTTGAACTATTATGTTATTCATATGCTCAATTTAACCTAAAAATATCAAGATATGTCTAGAGGAGATGTCAGGTCATGAAATAATTATTTAATTTCATAATTACAGTGATCTAAATGTTCATGAATTAATTGCATACTCATTCTTACATTAAAATATGTCAAAATTAATTTGCACCTGAGTTATTTTAAATGATTAAAATATTTAAAAATCTGCATTTAATCTAAATACTACATTTATAATGTTTACATTTGTGTTATTATACAAAGAGGAGGATCACTTATTGATTTTTGTTCAACAGACTGAAGTATGTTTTAAATGTTCTCTATTTTTTTCAAACACTTTATAGTTCTTTTAAAATATTAACTCTCTGAAAATAGGTCAAGACACTTCCCCTTGGATCTCAATTTTCTAATATGCAAAATATGAAATTGTATGAAATTTTCCATAAAATAAACAACAGTTTTTGTATTAAATTTGTATTATTATCATGTGATACAAATATGCATATATGCAGAGATAAACTTATGCAAGATGAAAAGACTCAACGTTTTAGTGAGTACATAAAAATTTTAGTAAGCAAATAAAAATAGATAAAAATAGCAAAATCTTTACAATAAATTTGTTCATATTTGATTAATACAAAAATTGCTTTGGGGACACGTTTTTTTTCATCTGTATGGCATGTGGGATCTTAGTTCCCTGACCAGGGATTGAACCCACGCCCCCTTGCATTGGAAGCCTTGAGTCTTAACCACTGGACTGCCAAGGAAGTCCCTGTGGATACTACTTTTATATAACAAGGAAGGGACTCTAGGATTAAACAGGGCAGTATGCATACAAAAGAATGCAGTACTGGGCTTCCCTGGTGGCGCAGTGGTTCAGAGTCCGCCTGCCGATGCAGGGGACGCGGGTTCGTGCCCCGGTCGGGGAGGATCCCACATGCCGCGGAGCGGCTGGGCCCGTGAGCCATGGCCGCTGGGCCTGCGCGTTCGGAGCCTGTGCTCCGCAACGGGAGAGGCCACGGCAGTGAGAGGCCCGCGTGCCGCAAAAAAAAAAAAAAAAAAAAAAAAAAAAAGGATGCAGTACTGAGTACACTCATGATTGAAAATAGCAGATATTGCACACTCTGCTAAAAATGTTTGAGGGTAGAAAGGCCGAAAAGTTATTATCATGAAAGCCACTGAGTTTGCAAATGTTCTTCTCAGAGCCATGAGAGCAGTTCTAAGCACAAGGAAGTAAGCACATGCTAGAAACATGGTCAGACTCCCTAAAATTTCAGAGACAAATCTGTTGGTATTTTTGTGTACTTCTCTAGTGGGATATCACATTTCCAGTAAAGTGCTGAACTTTCTTGCTGCTGTCAGGCATTTAGTATCTTTCCACTGGTAGGTTTAAAAAAATCAGCATTTCCACCCCAACTTTTGGAAATCATACTGAAAGTGAAAAATTAAATAAAGAACGTACTGTGAATACCAAGGCAAGTAGATTTTCCAAATACTTTATGTTAGCATACCAGGACAGACAATGGAATGATGGCTCTAAAAGATTTCTTTTATCTTCATGTGCACTTTTATTTGTCCATGTCAGATTTTCTCATATTTTTGTCTAGCTTAAAATATTTAGAACAAGTGATAGCAATTCCTCTTCGGAATCTTGAGTGTGAGATTTGAGAGCTAAATTGAAATCTCCATACAAATGGAAGAAGCAAAGTTATATAAAAGAGAAGACTACAGAGGCAAAAGGGGAACAATATATTTTTTTCATCTGTTAGAAAATAATAAAGCAAGCACTGGCTTGTGTAGGAGCTTAATAATAAATTTTCCATCCAAATAATTTCACGGAATACATTAGCTATTCCTTCCAGACATACGCATTATGATTTTTCCTAATACTATTAATAGGATGGAATCGATAAATGAGAACAAGTTGAGATTGGCAGAGGGCAATCTTGGATATATCTGAGATACATTTCCCTAAAGATAATAGGATAAGTAACCATTAAATGCATTTTTGTAGGGGGGCAGACTGTTCCTTCTTAATCAATAATTAACATTCTTCACTGTTTCTGGATAACATCTTTTTTTCCACTGATTTCTCTTCCTAAAGAAAGCTTAATGTTAATAGCTTGTCACAAGCTTTTGCTGATGCTTATGTTCCAACATGCTTCCAAAGAAATATGAGATAATAATTTATCTGAATAAGAGAAAAATAAACTCTTAGTTCAACTTGATTATGTAAACTTTAGTTAAGTTTTTATAAAGATAAATTTTTTTATATTCCAAATACAGTTAAAAAACTTTCATAAAATAAGAGAGAATGTCATCCAAGGATATGCAAGAAGAATAGTCTCTATCTCTCAATTACACTGTGAGAAAGTTTGTAAACAATCACAAATTTCTTCGCAGTAATAGTCCAAAGTTCATGAATTTATTTTCTAATTTGACTATGATAACCTTGCTTACTTCTAATTGATAACGTTATTTTTTGTTATAACTTAAAGGATACTGACTTGATTATAGACAAGTCATCATTAATATAAGTTAATTAATTGGCTAAAGATCATATTTTCCAGGTGGCTGAATGTATTATTCTTGATACTTCCCTGCCTCTCTCTCACACAAATATCTGACCAATATAATCAAATAATTTTGGCTCTACTTTTATGATCTATCCAGAATTTATCATTTCTCAATACCTTCACTGCTACCACCTGGGTCTAAGATGGCATCAAACTACATAGTATTTCTTGCAATAACCTCCTAACTGATGTCTCAGCAGTCTATTTTCAATATAGTAACCAGTATAATCCTTTAAAAGTACTTCAGACCATATTATTCCTCTGCTCCAAGGCTGCAATGATTTTTTTCTGAACATTCTAAACAAAATGGCATTACCAAACTCACACTCACTCTGCAAACCCCTTTTAGATGCTTTAGTCTTCTCAAAAGCACTCATAACTGTGTGACATCCTACATTTCTCTGTATGTATTTGTTTACTATTTGTCTTCCCAAATATAATATAATGAAAGAGAGTGAAGTCAGGGACTGTATTTTCTTCACTAGAATATTTCCAGTGCCTAGAAACTTGCTGGTTCATTACAAGCTCTGAATAAATATAGCTTGAATAAGTGAATGAAATTAAGAATATACCAAGGTTTATGATTGCCACAAAAATTAGCCCAATAATTGTAAATGGATTAAAAAGGTAATCTCCTTTAATGTAGATTAGTTTTAGCATTCTAATGTGAATTATATTAATAGCTACATTTTTCTTCTGCCTTCTATGTTACAAGGCACTATGTTAAATCCTTTATATACATTGTTCTACTCATATTTGAATAATGCTGTGATGTAGGTGCAAGTATGACTGATTTTACAAATGAGAAAGCCAAGACTTAGCAAGATCAAATTATCTTTTCAGGGTAAGAAAGTGCTTACGTGGCAGAGCTGAAGCACGTCAAATTGATTTCACAACCTGTCTTATGTTATACTGTCCCAATCCACAGTTTAGATGTTTTGGGTTAAGTGGTGTTATATAGACCTGCCTGGCATCATAGTTTGCACCAAATAACATGTGACAAATCCATGAATTATTTTCTGAAATCCCTAAGTAGTGCCTCATTGGATCCTTTTCAACACTCTCAAGAACATAGTTTCTCTGTATTCTGTTCATATTTGTTGCATCTATTTTACAATCTGGGTATGATCTTGATATTTCCAACTATGAGTCAGACTTTACCCCAGCATTATTCAAGTCATCTCAAGCAATGTTTCTCTCCTTTTATCCAGGACCTCAGAAATTTCCAACCTCTGGTCTTTCTTTGTGGGCAACAGCTCCACCTTGCTTATCCTTGCCTCACATTAAAAAAACACTACTGTGATACTGACAAAATGTTTTGAGCCGCTATCAGGTGATTCCTTTGCTTTCTGGTTTTTCATCTGAAACTAACTCATAGGATACAACATAACTCAGATTAATGTATTTACTTAGAATTTAGTGTACTAGTATAGCACACCATTTTGGATCTATTAGAGTAATAAAAATAACAACAGTAACACACACTTATTTCAACTAGTGGGTCATAGTTTAAGTTTGCTGGCTACTTAGAAAGTCCATAGATGAGACTCTGGTTCCAAGAGCAACTGTATAATTGATCCACCAAATGTTTGTGTGTGTGTGTGTGTGTGTGTGTGTGTGTGTGTGTGTGTGTGTACGTGTGTGGAAAACTATGTGTGATTTTCAGGGAGGGCAGTCATAAATTTCATCAGATTGTCAGAGGGACTCTTGTCATAAAAAAATCTTAATAATTTTCATGTCATTATATTATTTTTGTTAGAGGAGGTCATCAAGAGGATATGATCACTGATTGATCCACAATCTGGCCCAAGGTAATCAGATGCTCCTTACCACCTCTCCTGACCTTGGAATACACATTTTGCCCATTCTTCCCACAGAGGGAACCATTTTCAAGGACATGACCTTAAGAGAGCAATGTGTTGTTGTGGCCATCTGTATGGTACATGTGACTGAGCCCAGCTAAGGCCTCTATGTAAACTCAGATTCTGATGGGAGGGTGAGGAGACCTACACATCTTGAAAGTTTCCTTGCTTATTTACCCTGCCACCTACCAATCTGAACCCCTGCCTCTTTCTTCAGTCTCTCCTTGCCCTCCATGTATGGGGGCCAATTTGCAAACCAACAAATGTTGAGCCAGCCAGGATACCAAGAAATGGGGCTTAGGAAAGAGGCATCCATAAGGGAAATCCTAAGTTGACCATCGACCTCTATGTAGAGAGGGATGGCCCGTATGTTAGATACTTGTGGACTGCTGCATGAGTTTGGAGGTGCCCCCCAAAATGCTGGCTGTTTTGATGCAATTGTCTGAGGAACTGGGCATAACGCACTTCACTGGGGAAAAGAAAGAAGAATGGCTG
This sequence comes from Delphinus delphis, assembly GCF_949987515.2. Classification (NCBI taxonomy): domain Eukaryota; kingdom Metazoa; phylum Chordata; class Mammalia; order Artiodactyla; family Delphinidae; genus Delphinus; species Delphinus delphis. Next base: position 84,485,817 of record NC_082687.1, on the reverse strand, counting down.
TGCAGGGGGTGGGCCTCTACTGTGGGCGGGTCAGCTGGACACAGATGCCCAATAAGAAGCTGAAGCTTCAGTTAGAAAGAGGAAGAGCTTAGGATAGAGAAGGACATGCAGGTGTCCACCGCTCTGCTGGCTTCGGGGCTGGCAGACAGGGTGGGAGAGCAGGATAGTAAATTGGAGACTCTAGAGTGCCATTTTGAAAAGCTAGGAGGGAGCAAGCTGCAATGGATTAAGGTCCAAGCGCTTGTGACAAAGCCTGATTGGGACACTAATGGGTGGAATCCCTGGGATAGTGAGGAGAGCAAAGGGGAGGATGCTGTAGGGTTTGACCATGAAGTGGTAGAAAAGACCTTGCCATCTGACCCCTCATACAGAGGAAAGCAAAAGCACAGCAAAAACACCAGCCAGTGATGCAGCCCCCAATTCAGGAGGCATTCATGATGAGAGAATATATACCCACTGAGCTTACTGATATAGCTGCCAAGTTCCAGCAAAAAGCCAGGGAAAGGACATAGGTATGGTTGGTACAGTTATGGGATATGGGGCAGGGGGGGGGGGGGCAATGGCATTTCTCCGATTGGGCAGGAAATGGAAAAAAATGAGGAATGTCACCACATACTCTGCCCTCCAACATTGCCTATATGGTGCTCTGGGGGTTCAAGGTACTCAGTCTCTTGTAGATTGGATTGCTGTAGCCTTCGGGGAGGCTTGGTCCAATGAGAGCAGTCTCGCTGAGGATGCAGAACACTGGAAATATACAGAGGAAGTATAATAATGTTTAAGGGATTTGGGAGTAAAACATGCCATCTATGCCCCTGTCTTTGAAGGCCCTGATGGGACCACATTCATTGCAGGAATGAAAGCCAAGATACTCCAGTTTGTCCTAAGCACTGTTACTTATTTTGGGAATCATCTTAATCTGTGTTTCTCTTTCATGTGCCTATATTGTTGCTGTGGTGTCTGCCTCCCATGCAGAGAGATAGATGCCAAAAAGTCACTCCATGTTAATGAAACCCCTTGCTGACCACTCAGGGCACACTGCAGAAGATGGGAGATGTGTAAGATTGTAAGAGCCAGTCACGAGGGGTGGGGTGTTGGAGGAAGTTATCCAGAGGACGTGACCTCTGTTTGACCCTTGAGCTGGACCTGAGCAATCAAGGCTCCTCACACCACCCCATCCTTAGAATATACGTTCTGCCAGTGTTCCCACAGTAGAAGCCGTTTGCAAGGATGCAGCCATGAGAGAGCAAAGCGTTGTTGAGACCATCTGGACAGTATATGTGACTGAACCCAGTTAAGGTCTCTATACAAACTTTTAAGATTCTGGAGAGTGGGTGAAGAGATCTATGCATCTTGTTAGTTGCCTTGTTATTAGCCCTGCCACCTACCAATCTGTAGTGGTCACCCTCTTTCTTCAATCTCTCCTTGCCTTTTGCATTGGGGCCAGTTTTCAAAACAAATGTGTATATTCAAAGAAATTTTGTTTTTACTAATTACCTCCAGGGCCACCTAGAAATTATGCATTTTTAAAAAACAGTTTTATCCCAATGTGTATAGAGTTGCTACTATTTTCCTTAGCTGGCCTCATTTTCATAAAGTTTTGCTACTCATCTGCCAGGCAAAGCTGAGCCTTTTGTATCATATTTTGTTTCTTGAGGCACAATTGTTTTCTGTGGAGGAAATAATACATCAAACATACAGAATGTGCATCTTTGTCAGGGAGGGGTGAGGAGGAATGTGAGATGTGAATTTTGTTCTGCCCACAGCATTTGTCAGCCAGCAGCAAGGGAAAAAAATGGATATAAAAATCTATTGCTCTTGAGGAAAAGGAGCAGGTAACAGGTACCGTTACTTTAAAAGACAGTGATAGCAATTTTTGTTACTGTTTGAAGCTGTGTTTTTCTGCCAAAATAAACATGGCTGTGTTGTATCTCACCATTTCTCCTTCTGTATCTCTTAGTGAGGAGAAAGGGAAATTCTCACTTTACTGAGGCGTTAAATTGTCATTTTCTGAGGTAGAGTGGAGGGGAAATACTCTCGACTGTTTCCGTGGATGGTAGCATTTTATTTCACTGTTGGAAAGTTGATGGACAAGATTACTATTTTTCTTGACTAGTCATGTTATGTTCAATTTACCAGTTTCTGAATTACAGATCAGCAATTTAACTGGCCATAATTTACCACATTTACAACATTTTCCTCACCATATATGTATGTATCAACAACAAGAATGCCTAATATTTGGCAAAGTTGTGTGTGTGCGCCTGTGTGTGTGTGTGCCTGTGTGTGTGTGTGCCTGTGTGTGTGTGTGTGTGTGTGTGTGTGAGAGAGAGAGAGAGAGAGAGAGAGAGAGAGAAAGAGAGCTGTTTTAAAATGTAAATAACAGTTTAACTCTGACCAGTAATTCAGAACAAAGCATCATCAATATAAGGCTGCTTATCCTTAAAAGTTTTTGTGTCAATTATTTAAAATTTATTGACTATTGATGTTATTTGGCAAAGAAAAAAGCAGAAAATAGATTCTACATTTGATAAGCACTTAACAGGACAACATATAAGTAAAAAAAAAAAAATCAACTGAAAAATAGTGAGACTTCAAATGGGAGTTATATTTAATGACTATTGTTTTAAATACTGTATTAGTTTCTTATTGTTGCTGTAACAAATTACCCAAAACTCAGTGGTTTAAAGCAATGCAAATTTATTATCTCATAGTTCCAGACATCAGAAGCACAAAATGGTTTCCATGGGCTAAAATCAAGGTGCCTGCATACTGGATTCCTTTCTGGAAGTTCTAGGAAAGACTCTGTTTTATTGCTTTTTCCAGTTTCTAAAAGCTGTCTGAATTCAGTAATTCATAGTTCCCTTCCATCTTCAAAGGCAGCAATAGGGCAGGTAGGTAGATGAGTCTTTTCCACAACTGAAGGGTAGCAGAATATGCACTTTTGGCATAGAGATTATCTTCAGCTGATTATTATTGAGAAACTACAGACACAGGAGAAGCTCTGAAAACAGAGTAGAAGTTATGCTTTTGTAAGGGACATTTATATTTATGAAGGAAATGTTCATTTATAATAGTGTCTCCTTCTCTGTACCAGAGAGAGAAAGACAACTCTAAATCACAAGAAAATCTTATCAATAGAGAAGAACTTAAATCTATATAACAAACCTCATCCTTGTTTACCTTGCTTTTCCTGGTCTCATAACTGGCATTGCCCTGCCTTCAACATCTTCCTTTTTTCTTTAGCTGAAAATGGTGGGTTTTTTTACTCCAAAATGTTAAAAGCATTTCTTTCTTTTTTTTTTTTTATCTTAAAGTTGATGTTTATTGTTCACTGACAAAAATGTCCAAAAATTATAAATAAAATGTAACCCTAGACAACAAGAGTTATTGCAGATAGAAATCTGAAGATTCTGGAACCTCTCAGTTTAGGGGTTACTGAATTCCTTTGTGAAATAAACATAGTATAACCGAATATCGTGTTTTCTTTCATCTTCCTACTGTGTTTTGTTTTTTCCTTGCAAAGCTTTTTTTTTTTTTTTTCCATTGAAGTATAGTTGATTTACAAAGTTGTGTTAGTTCCTGGTATACAGAAAAGTGATTCAGTTATTTATATATATATATATATATGTATTCTTTTTCAGATTTTTTTTCATTATAGGTTATTACAAGATATTAAATATAGTCCCCTGTGCTATACAGCAGGACTTTGTTGTTTATCTATTTTTTATGTAGTAGTTTGTATCTGCTAATCTCAAACTCCTAATTTATTCCTCCTCCCCTTTCCCCTTTGGTAACCATAAGTTTGTTTTCTATGTCTGTGAGTCTGTTTCTGTTTTGTAAATAAGTTCATTTTTGTCATTATTTTCATTTTTTAATATTTTTATTTTTATTTTTTTTGGTATGCGGGCCTCTCACTGTTGTGGCCTCTCCCGTTGCGGAGCACAGGCTCCGGACGCGCAGGCTCAGCGGCCATGGCTCACGGGCCCAGTCGCTCCGTGGCATGTGGGATCTTCCCGGACCGGGGCACGAACCCGTGTCCCCCGCATCAGCAGGTGGACTCTCAACCACTGCACCACTAGGGAAGTTCATTTTTGTCATATTTTAGATTCCACATAGAAGTGATACCATGGTGTTTTTCTTTCTCTTTCTGACTTTGCTTAGTATGATAATCTCTAGGCCCATCCATGTTGCTGCAAATGTCATTATTTCATTCTTTTTTATGGCTGAGTAGTCCATTGTATCACATCTTCTTTATTCATCTGTTGATGAACTTTTATGTTGCTTCCATGTCTTGGCTATTGTCAATAGTGCTGCTATGAACATTGAGGTGCATGTATCTTTTCAAATTAGAGTTTTCCCCAGATGTATGCCAAGGAATGGGATTTCTGGATCATATGGTAACTCTATTTTTAGTTTTTTAAAGAATCTTCATACTATTCTCCATAGTGGCTTACAAATTTACATTCCCATCAACAGTGTAAGAGGGCTCCCTTTTCTCCACACCATCTTCAGTGTTTATGATTTGTGAACTTTTTAATGATGGCCAGTCTGACCAGTGTGAGGTGATACTTCATTGCAGTTTTGATTTGCAGTTCTCTGATAATTAGTGATGTTGTGCATTTTTTCATGTGCCTATTGGCCATTTGTACGTCTTTGGATAAATGTCTATTTAGGTCTCAAAATGGCTTAAAGACTTAAATATAAGACAGGACACCATAAAACTATTAGAAGAGAACATAAAAAAAAGTATTTTCTGACATAAATCATAGCAATGTTTTCTTAGATCAGTCTCCCAAGGCTTTTATAGAAATAAAAGCAAAAATAAACAAGGGGAACCTAATCAAACTTATAAGCTTTGTATAGCAAAGGAAACCATAAACAAAATGAAAAGACAACCTATGGACTGGGAGAAAATATTTGCAAATTATGCAACCGATATAGGCTTAATTTCCAAAATATACAAACAGCTCATACAACTCAATAACAATAAAACAAACAACCCAATCAAAAAATGGGCAAAAGACCTATAAAAGATATCTCTTCAATAAAAGTGTTATTTAAGGTGGTGGCTTGGCCATCTTGGTGAGTTACTCAGTTTTTCTGGGTATCTCCCATGTATATATGATAAACTTCTGTTTGATTTTTCTTTTGCTAATCTGTCTTTTATTATAGGGAGTCTTAACCAAAACTCAGAAGAGCAGAGAAAAAATTATTTTTCCTTTCTACACATCACATCACTCTGACACTGACTCTTGTTCCTCCCTCTTCTATAATTAAGGACCTTTATGATTACTTTGGGTCCACTGAGTAACCCAGGATAATCTCTCTATTTTAAGGTCTGTCGATTAGCAACCTTAATTATATCTGCAGGCTTAATTCACTTGTACATGTAACTTAACATATTCATTGGTTCAAAAGAGTAGGACGTTTACATGTTAGGGAGCCATTATTATTTCTCCTATAAGCACATAATATGTGCTTTATATTATGCCAAATCTTCTATGAAGTTGAGGGAAGTCAGACCAAGTCAGAAATGGACATCTATGTTTGTAGTAAAGTATATTCATTAACTTAATAAAATGGATTCATTAGAGTTATTACTAAAGTACTATGTGGCAAAATAGTGTATGACATCCAATAGCTCAGGGAAGTTTGGGGGACAGAAATGCTATTATTTTTAACTCTCACTTTATAGGTTTCTTAAGAGCAGAAATGCCCTAACTACCAGACACCACTGAGCGAGAGCAGTTAGCTTTAGCCATATATCAATCTAATTCTCATTAGGTCTGTGTTATGATTTTATCCCAATAACAATAGATAAGAATAGGAAAATAATTTTGATCTAAAAGGCATTTGTATCTTTGGGAAACTTGAAAAAAATGCTACTTTCATTATCCCTTGACATTTCATAATTTCTAAGAGGACATGGAATGCCAAATTGTTTTCACATGGTGTGAATCAGCCTAACTTCATTTTGAAGGAAGCACTTATTGAAAGCCTTGGACAATTATTGTGCATTAGATACTGGACAAAGAAAGATGAACAAAACACCGAGCATTTCTATGAAATGCAACATCATGCTAGAAATACACCAAGAATATTAGGGAGTAGGAGGAAAGGACATTTAGACAGTTTCAGAGTCAAACATCTTATAGGAGGTGATACTTCATTTGATTTTTTTCAGAAAAGGAGTAAGATTAATTTAAGACCAAAATTCTTAGAAAAGGAGTAAGATTAATTTAAGACCAAAATGTTGAGAATAATGGGTTAATGCCATGTGAGCAGAGGGAATAGCATGAGGAAATAAACATCACAAAGGTGTAAAAACATCAGGGTGTGGTAGAGGCAAGATTTCTGAAATCTGCAGTTTCCAGTGACATATCTATAAATGGGATGCAAATAGAATATAAACCATTATGAAATTATTGCTTAGTGATTGGACTAATCAGCAATAATATTTGAAGAAAATTCTCCATTTATTTACATAGATAATGATGCCCTGGAGTAGATGAGCAACCTCTACGTTCTCTTCCAGGTAATTTTAATTCCAGGTAGAGCAACATAGCATGGAATAGTACTGAAAAAGTCTCTGCCCTTGTTCCATGGCAGTGAAGGGAGACAATACACAAAAACATAATTACGATAAAATGATTTCAGATAAGAAGACTAGCAATGAAAAACAAATACAATAAGACACAATGTGACTGATGAAAGGAGGAGGTGACGTTTTGAGTAAAGTTTGTAATAATGAGACGGATCCAACAATAAAACTATCTATGGGAAGATATTAATCATTGCAAGGAGAATCATAAAGACCTATAGCTATATTAAGAAGATGAAAGTTAATGCTTATGTATACAGCAGATATATATTTTATTGTTCAAACCAGGACCTCTTATTGGTGAAGATTTTTATTAAGGTATTTATTCACTGACTGAATGATTTGATCTTACCATTTTATTTTGGTGGTCAACTACCATTCAAAATTTATTTTTGAAAATAAAATTATTCCTAAATGACTTAAAATAATATATATCTATGTTAATTACATATACATTGCTACAGAAGTATATCAATTAAAGCAAAAAATGTCATTTACATTAGAAGTGAAATAAGCAGATTCTCTTTTCTTGTTACATATTCACACATTTCAATTCCCTAGCCACCTAGTATGCCTTGCAACTGATATTTTTCTGCAAAATGCTTTTTAAAATATAATTCTTCTTTTTCTTTTTTTTAAAAATCACCCATAATCTCCCCCCAAATTGTTTTTTACTTAATAAAATTGAAAATGCTGATATATTTAATTGCCACTCTTCTTTATACCATACCATTTTTAATTGAGATAATTCCCTCTCTCTCTCTGTGTCTCTCAGTACCTGGTAAAAACTAACCAAACATTTAAAAAATGATGAATAGTTTCAATTCCATTTTTTTTTTGTATTGACAGGTGAAGGTATTTCAGCACCAACAGATTTATAGGTATGGTCTTATTGCCTTCATTCATAACACTCATATTTTTAACGAATATCTTGCAAGATGAAACTGGTTAAATTAAGTTGACTCCATACATGACTCACTTAAATGTTTCTATGTATGCTTTTTTGCCAAACATAGGTGCTTCAAAATCATAAAATTCCTTTATTTGATTCCATGCCAGTATAGAATATAAATTAAATATGTAGAATTCCATCAAAAATTCTTTATACATGTAGAGATACTCCAAAGCACACATGTAGACTTTCAAAATTAAATCTGTACACCATGTAAACTTTTATTGTTTAATTCGTTCAGTATTTTCATAGTTCTTGTAAGAATATATATATATATATTTTATTATTTTATTTTATTTATTTATATTTTCACGGTACGCAGGCCTCTCTCTGTTGTGCCTCTCCCGCTGCGGAGCACAGGCTCCGGACGTGCAGGCCCAGCATCCACGGTTCACGGGCCCAGCCTCTCTGCAGCATGTGGAATCCTTCCGGACCGGGGCACGAACCCGTGTCCGCTGCATCAGCAGGCGGACTCCCAACCACTGCGCCACCAGGGAAGCCCCGTAAGAATATATTTTAATGCCTCTCTCTTTGCAAGCTTTATTTTCAATAGATGAGAATTGGTACTATTTCTGAAACATAAGTTTTGTGCCACTCAATTTATTGGACAACTTGAATTAGACAAAATATATTTAAATTTCAGAGGATTTAATGACAAAAATCATCTTATTCTATATGCCTAGGATGTTAAAACAATATTTATTCAAAGGCTCAATATATCTAAAGTCTGATCACTGACAGGCAGTCAAGAGTCAAAGCATGCACAATCAACAGCAGCTTCATAACTATTTATTTTTAGTTCAGACACTCTAATTTTGTATACATAATATGTTTATAAATATTGACACCTACATTTGGTTAGTAAAATGTCACAACTTTCTTGTATTTATAAATTACATTTTTACTCTAATCATTTCTTAGTCTGTGGTGTGTGTGTGTTTGTGTGTGTGTGTGGTAGAGGTGGGCTGGAAGTGAAGAAATGAGCTCATACAAGAAAACAGAGTAAAATGTATTTAGAATTCATTATTCTTTACATTAGCTCCAGAGAATCTGACAAATTTTTGGATTCAATGGAATTGTTATTTTTCAAGTGCTAAAAAGACGAAACATAAGAGTAACTGAAAAAAAATACAGTTAATTCAGGAGGAAGGGGAGGATGGAGTCTGTGGTGCTATCTTAGAGTCAGAGTATCAAATATCATTAAGACTTTTAAATTTTACTTTATATACAGATAGATATGTACAGAAACACACACACATACACACATACATGCATGTATGTGTGTATTTTTATATGGATTACTATACATACATATAGTTCAAACTCTGTTGAGAAAGCCTAGAATTACTGACACCCCAATAACAATCAGCACATTCAGCACTACATCATAGTTTGCAAATACCTTTATTCAGTAGCATAAACCATGTTTTCCTGAAGTGATAGCTGATTCTAGGGCTGGGCCAGGGATTATACAAGATAAACCCGATACGTTATGTAGTGTCAGAAAGTAAGGAAATGTTTATTAAAAAAGTGGAATATGTCAAAAAGATATTGGAGCCAACCTTTCAACGTCCCAATATCCCAAGCTGTGACAATTTGAGCAACAAAATAAATAATAAGAGTATTAGATTATCACTCAAATCATAAAAATCTATGAATCCATATTGTTATGAATAAATGACTGAATAAGTAAATAAAGGGATGAGAAAGAACACCTTTTTTTTTTTTTACAGAAGAATTTCACATAATGAATGTAGAAGGAATGAGAAAAACAGAAAATCACTGTTAGAATATGACAGTAATAATTGCTATGGGCAAGTCCCTGGATGAATGCTAAAATTACTGTGAAAAATTTTAAGTAGGAACAATATACTTGCAAAGTCTCAGAATAACTTCCCTCAACTATTAATTAATAGATCTGGCAGTTTTATCCAATGTCTACAAATTATTTGATACTTTTCTCTCCATGAGGTATAGTTTTACTCCTCTCCCCTTGAGAGTGGGCTAGATATAGTGACTTGCTTTTAAGGAATAGAGTGGGGGAAAGGAAAAAATGTAGTAACTTTATGGTGGAGAAATCTAGTGGACACCACCTTAACCAAGAAATTTAGGTTGACATCAACAGTCATAAGTCATGCTGGTATCATATACTATCTGATATTATGTGATGAGAATATCTTTTCACCACTGCTGTATCATATTCCCTCCCAAAAGCACAATCCCAGTCTAATTATAAGAAAATATTAGACCAACCCAAATCAAGGGACATTCAACAAAATACTTTGCAAGAACTCATCAAAATTGTCAAGGTCATGAAAAACAAGGGAATGCTGAGATTCTGTCACAGACAGGAGGAGACTAAGGAGATAAGATGACAAAACACATTATGGTACCCTAGACTGAATCCTTTAATAGTAAAAGTACGGTCGCAGAAAATATAATAAAATCTGAATAAAGTATTTAAATGCTAATAAAATGTGAATAAAGTCTAATAAATGTTAATTTATTAGTTTTAAGTATTTACCAGCATTACAGACCATGTTAGTATTAGGGGATGCTGGGTGAAGGTTTTATGGGAACTCATTAAACCATCTTAACAATTATTGAGTAAATCTAAAATGATTTCAAAATAGTTTTTGAAAGGTTGACAAGAGGTTGTCAATTTTTGCCAACTTAGAGGTTGACAAATTTTAGGATAGTTTAATGGAGAGAACCATCAGAACTTCATTCTTATTTTAGCTCTACTTTGAACAACTTGTTTCTTCTTTGGTTCTCAGTTTTCTAATTTGTAAAATGCAGAGATAAGACGAGGTAATTCACCTGTGATGCTTTCTTCAGTTTTCTCTAACATTATGTGTAATATTTAAATTATGCCAAGCTATAATCTTGGATTTTTGTTAGGTGGATTTGTAGAAGCAGACATAGGGATTAGTGTGGCAGACACCCTGTAAAATGACCCCCAGTGATCTATACCTCCTGGTATCTATGCCCTGGTGTAATTCCCTCTGCTTGCCTGTGGGCTGGATTTGGTGTCTCACTGCTAATAAATAAAACATAAAAGAAATGATAGGGTATTATTTATTGGACTAGCTTATAAAACATTGAAATTTTCATCTTGGACCATCCCTCTCTCTTATTCTCTTCCTCACCCTCTCTAACTGACCCAGAGAGAATCCAGATGTCACGCTATGAGGCAGCCATGTGGACAATTCCAGGTGATGAGAAAGTAAGGGACTGACCACCTGAAAAATTGATTTTCATTTCAATGAGAGTTAATCTATTATGTCTATTCTGTCTAATGATATAATTAGTGAAAAAAGATAAATATTATATGGTAAGACACCTTGTTGTAAATATGCATCTTTTAGGGACTACGACTTGCCTTTAGCTTCTGATTTCAATATTTACTGGAATAGAGTAAGGCCCTGGTTATTTACTTGGTGGTCATTAGTTTCATTTCTGCAAGCAGACTCACTCTCACTGTTTTCTATATGGGGCTACGGGGCTACCAAACAACCTTTTTGTGGATTCCTCAAATAAGAAAATCTCATTTTACATAATTTCACTCTTTCCCTGATTTAATCTTATACCAATTTATTCTTCCTCTTTTTCCTACCCACAAATGTTTTTGACCCAACCATTAAAGGTTAAAATATGGTGAAATGGAACATTGGTATTATTTAATGTGATATTCCTTACTTTTTTCTAATGCCATATGCATCTATTATAATTATACTGGATCAGTTTAAAAATTTCTCTTTAGATTCATGCTAATGATATAAAATATAATATGATTAATATTGAACAAGGAAAAGTGTAAGAATGTTTTATTTTGTATGATGATGAAATATCAAGGTTATTTGTGGTATTTCATTATGAAATGAATACATCTAAATCTTGTCAAAAGTACATTCTAAACCTTCTCAGAAAGAGTTAACATTTTCTAGGTCAAGTTTTAAACATTACCTTTTGCTATATTTTTTCTACTTCAAATATTGAGGTTGATAATTTGAAGATACTAATCTTAAACTTTCAAGAAAATTGCTAGTGGAACTAAAATAAAATATCATGTCATTTTTTGGAATTAGCTATTTAATTAAAATTTTCATTCATCTTCTTGAAAATAGAGATAATTGACAGGCAAATTTTAACCTTCAAGAAATTATTATCTATAATGATATTATTAAACTTAAATTACAAAAATTAAATTTTTGGTTTGTGTATTTTTCAGGTATTTTATTTGCACAGTTGAGATTTAATATTATGAGAGAAAGTTCATATAAACATATGTTTAAGACAAGATTGACTCAATGTTTATTGACTGATTGATTGAGGGATTGATTTTAACTAGTAAACTCAGAACTAATAGTTGAATTTATTCTGGACATTAATCAAAATATGTCTCCATTAAAAATTTTCTTTTAAACTTTTTGGACAGGCATAAAATATATTTTTTAATTTATGCTTGCACAATAAATTGGTAATGGTTTAATGATATTTAATTTTAGTGAATTAAATATCTGATAACAATGCTATTTGTTCTTTAAAAATCTGTAGACTTCTACTTCATAAATTAACAGCTCCAAAACCAAGCTTCACATTTAACTAGCTCTCATAAACATGAACAAAAATAAAACATTAAGTGACTTTGCAAAGCCAAGGACTTATAATTTATTGGCAATTTTGCTCTTTTAATCATATCATAAGTTGGATTGAATGACCTGCTAAGAGATGAAATAATGACTCTAAACTGAAAATTCAAAATCAATTTAAACATATAAAATAGGGTCTGCATTTTTATTCACATATATGAAATGCTCTTTAATTTGAAGAAAGAAAACTAACTTGAGAAATGAGCATATACCTATCTGTAACTGATAATTCTGCCTCCTCCTGATGTTACAATGATTCTAACAGTGGAGAATATTAAATGAAGTCCCTAAGTAATGGAAAGTGTGATTGTGTTAAAAGGGCTGAGACATCAGTCAACTTAGACTCATGACGTTATTACGCTTCCTCTAGGCAGTGCCACTGAGATGCTATAAGAGACTGCAGAGTTCAGCAGGAAGGAAGAAAATGTAATGATGATTCTAATTTTCATATAGATTTTCTTTGTAGTTGGAGCATGTCTTGCATCACATTGCTTCCCAAACCAGAGATTGCCACTTTGTACTCTGCCACTTGCAAGTGTGAAAGAAACATTTTAAAGACAGGTATTCAAGTCTGATTTAAACAGTGTCTGGAAAACCAGAGTGGAGATAAAGATTGAAAATGTGTTAGTACTGGCTGATAGTGGATTAGCCAAGTAGACTAAAAGTGTTTTCATTTTTGAAGTTCCATTGCCGTATTTTAGCTGTGGTCTTAAACAAGTTATTTAACTTCTCGGTGCCTTAGTTTGTCAACTGTAAAATTATGATAATCATAAAAATGATGGTATCTACTTCATCAAATTATTCCAAGGTATAGAAAATTAACAGAAGAAGAAAACATTTAAAGCGGCCCCTAGAATATAGTAGGCATAAAGCTCTTATTTGTATGCCTTAAAAAATATCCCCATGGCAGTTTTTTATGAAATAATAAATGAAACTGTTTTCCTGTTTAGAAAAGATGTACAAGTCAATTATAGATAATTTAGAAAATAAAAAAATAGTAAAGACTCAAATCTTATTCATAATGTCAAAACTCATTATTATTTAATTTGTTTTATTTACCTATTAGAAATATTTTCATAAATTAAATATACCTGTATAATGCCATTTTTAGAGACTGCATGTTTATTCTATTAGGTTATTCCATAATTTATCTCCTATTTAATATCAGGCCTCAGTTTCTCACCTCTAAGGTGCACATAGTAGTAAATACCGACCTCTTAGTATAATAGGGAAAGTTAGGTTTGACAGTGTATATAGAGAGTTAACAAAATTTGAGCTATTTTTATTATTTAATAATTGCAACTTAAAATAATTCCATTTTGTTTTAACTCACTTTAACATATTTAATGATGCATTGGAGAATGTGTATATGTTGAATTATTGGAGCACACATTACACATTAAGATTTTAAATCTAGGAATCACTTTTAAATTGCAGTTAAGCATAACTGTTTTAACTAAATTTTCCTTGTTTTTCCTCCAAGCAAATTGAATTCCCAGAATCCCTTCTCATTTTTCTCTCCTATTTTAAGGTCCCGATTCAACAGTCCTCCAAGCAAAGACCTAGTACACCCTTTCAATTACATGATTACAATATGCACACGGTCTCATTTATCATCCTTTATAGAGCTAATAGGGTCCTTTTGCCTTGAACCATCTTTTAAGATATTTAAAGGTGATTTTATAATGCAAATAATTTCAATTTTATATCTATGACTGTAGGGGAATTATTCTAATTTGCAATGATATTAAGTGCAAACTAAGTGAAAAGTAAGAGTGAACAACTCTGCAGAATTATTCAGTTTTAGATTTTTTCCATAAATATATCTTCTGAGTTCTTCACTGGATGAAAACTGCATAGAAAGTAAATATATATCTGCAATTTAAAATATTAATTTATTCTCTAAAGATGAGCTCATATTTTTAATCAATGTGTCAGTTTTTTCATGTAAGGACTAGGTTAAAAAAATTGGGGGACTTGGGTCATGAGCTGCCAGTTTAATATCCTAGTAATCAAAGCAAAAACTCTGAGATACAACTCTTAGACTATGGCCCTTTGACACCGAAGAACTAAGGACATGTTCCCTTGAATGATGGAAACTCTATTAGAATTTACTTGGAACTTATAAATTCCATCGACTGATTATTTTAATTTATAGCATATACATTGCTTCTATTTTATTGTTAGATATTTTAATAATTCTGTAATGTACTATTCAGTAACATGCACATCTATTGCCATAGAACTATGAGAAATTATTTTAACAAATGACAAAGTCTTACACATTACTATGACACTTTTAGACACCAATAAAATAATTCCTAATATTCTTCTGATATCTTTATATTTTACTGTCCAAAATGTCTATTTTGTCTATAAACTAATTAATACTAAGAAAATAGGGAGCAGACAAGTAATGGTAGCTAGTTTTCCTTTATTCATGAATATTATCATAACTATGTAAAGGATAGAATATGTTACAAATTTTATGCTAAATCTGGAGAGTTGTAATGAGGATCTAAAATTGTGCTAAGGACCAAAGGAAAGAGATCAATTAGCAGTGTTTGCTGAAAGAGTATTAAGGAAACTAGCGATATGTATACCATATATTAATCATACCCGGTGAATTCACATTCTCAGACTAAATTTTTCTCATTTTCAATTTCTCCTTTGAATCATTATTTCTTTATTAGTCAAGCTTTTTGCAGCTGTACAAAATAGAACACAACTCAGAATGGTCTAAGAAAAACGAATTTGTTATTTGATTGGTTGTGTAACTGGCGTTCTCAGTGTCACACTTATGTTCAGGAATGAGCAGACACAGGAGCTTTCTCAAATATATCTAATCTCTCCTTTGGCTCTGTGTTGCTTTCATTTCAATGTAAAATCTGCCTTTGTAGTGGCAAACATGATCACCTATATCATCAGGCTTTTATATTATTAGTTTATAAACCACAGCAGAAACAAGCAGCTTTCTTCACAGTTGCAGAATGAAATATATGTTACTCTTGTTTACTCAACCCAGAATGCAGCTTTGTAGTGAAGAAGGGTTAATTAGATCCAACAGAGTAACATGGACCTATGGTGGGGTAGAAGTGAAACACCAAAGAAAATTTACCAAGCCTTCACCTAAAGAAGGGTGAAAAAACAGATGGTCACCATAGCAAGAGATACCAACTAAAATGTTACTTTGATAATCTCCACAGTATTAGTTTGCTACAGTTGCATTAAAAATTACCACAAACTAAGTGACTGTCAACAACACCCCTTTATTATCCTATAGGGTCTATAGGTCAGAAGTCCAGTCATAGCTTACCTGGGTAACCTGTTCAGGTTCTCACAGACTGGAAACAATATGTCAGCCTGGGTAGTAATCCAGTGATTGTTGACATAATTCAGTTCCTTTCCATTATAGGACTGAACAATTCAGCTCTTAAAGGCCTCCCACTGTTACCTGCCATGTGACATAATACTTTGTTTTTTCAAGGCCAAACGAAAAGTGTTTTTTTTCTTCCCTGCCTCTGATTTTTATATCTAGACCTGCTTCTCAATGGCTAATCTGCTTATGTCAGCTCAACCAGGATAATTTACCTCTTAAATAACTTAAAATCAATTGATTACATCTGTAAGATTATATCTGCAAGATTCATTCACCTTTGCTATGTAATATAGCAGTCATGAAGCATAAAACTTTGTGGTAACTATTTTAGAATTCTGCTTACCACATCTACTAATCAATACCATCAATATATAAGGTATAAATAAACTCAGAGTTAACTAAACTAAATAATATTTTCAAGATTGTATCTTTCTAATAAGTTCATTGGCATCTTTTACTACCATGCTTTCTTTAATACAAATGATTCACTTTTGTTGTTAGTTTCCTTTTTTTAATATTTATTATAGTACCTCATAATTTTCATTTAGCCACAATGTATCAAAAACTTCATTCAATATTGTTTCTCCTCATCATGTAAATCTTCAAGTGAAATCATTTTCAGTTTGACAGTTTAAACTCATATAGAAATGTACATATATGTATATCACAACCAAAGAATTCCTTTGTACAAAGAGTTAAAAACATTTTTAGGGGTTCATGTTAGCTATTGCTACAGCCAAGACATTTTAAAATCCTCTCCCTAAAAACAGCTATATAGCAGGACAAAATTGACAATAACAACCATTTCAGTGCTCTGGAAAACTACCACATATTTATATGAAAACTGTCTACACTTGAATAAATATTGAACCTTTAGTAAAAATAACAGGACTCTGTGATAATCCACCCAAAGGAGAAAGAGATAAAGCAGAAAAAACATTTTTTAAAAAATAATGATCAAGAATTTGATAAAATATGTTAATGTACACTTGAAGAGAGATCTAAATTAGGACAATTGCAAATAAATCCACATCTAAAGAAATCATAGTCAAACTGTTGAAAGAGAAAAATTTGTGTAAAGCAAAGGAAAATTAACTCACCATGTACAGGGACGACTCAATACAATTAATGAATGACTTCATGTGAAACCATGGAAACCTGTAGACAGAGGAATAACATATTCAAAGGACAGGAAGAAAAGTAAGTAAACAAAACTCCCGGTCAACACAGAAATGTATATACAGCAAAATAGCCTTCAAAAATGAAAGTAAAATTCAGATACTCCTAGACAAAGACTGAAAATTGTCACTAGTAGATCTGCCTTACAAAAAAATGTGCAGGGAATTCTTCAGGCTAAAAAAAAATTACATGAGACAATATTTAAATCACAAGAAGAAATTAAAAAAAACCATAAAGGATAAATTATTCAGTTAATATAAATGAGTCTATAAGTATTTTTATATATTCTCTTAATATCTTTAAAATTATTAAATTTTGTAAGGCAATGATTATAACAGAATTGTTGGGTTTATATCACATACAGATATACCTAAATAATTATATATAGATGGGGAACTGTAGCTATATAGGAACAAAGTTTCTATATTATACTGGAATTGTTAGCATTAATATGAAGTGAATTTAATCAATTGAGATTCATGTCATAGCCCTGAGAGAAGCCATGAGAACATAACTCACAAAAATATAATTTTATAAAAGGAACTAAAATTTAACATTAAAAATATTTATTTAGTATAAAAGCCAGTCGTTAAGAAAGCCTATAAATACACCAAAAATGTAGAAGACATACATAATGTAAATGCAACTGTATCAATAATTATGTTAAATGTGAAATTCTAAACAACCCAATTGAACTAGTAGATATTGTCAGACAGTATAAAAAAATCAAAATCCAAATATAGGTTGTTGGCAAGAGACAAAACTTAGATTGAAAGAAACCCACAGATTGAAAGTAAAAGGGCGGGGAAATATATCCCATGTAAACAGACATAATAAGAGAGCTGGACTGGTCACAACAATATCAGAAAAAAAAAGAAAGACTTTAATATTCTTAGAGATGGGTAAGTATATTTCATAATGATGAGTCAATAAGTCACAAAGATATAACAATCATAAATATATACCCATCCAATAACAGAGCTACAACATACAAAGTAACAATAATAGTTGGAGATTTCAAGAATTAATTCCATTCTCAAGAATTGATAGAACAGCTAGCTAGAAACTCTGTGAGAAGATAGGAATCTTGCACAACACTGTCAACCAATATTATTAAAATGACATATTTAGAACACTCCACCCAATGACTTCAGATTACACTGTTTTGAAGGAGACATGGAACATGATCAGAATAGATTACCTGTTAAACTTAAATTAACTTTTAAAAACTGAAGTCATGAAAAGTATATTCTTCAACTACAACAAAGTTAAATTGTTAAAGCAATAATAGATATATTAAAAAGTACCAAATATTTGGAAATTAAAAGCCACCCTTCTAATAATAAATAGGTCAAAAAGAAATTTTAAGGGAATTAGAATATAAACTGACTGAAAAGAAATACAAAGTATCAAAAATTATGTAATGCAGTTAAAGTAGTGACTAAAAGGAATTTTATAGCTTTAATCATCTATAGAAGGGGAATGATTGTAAATGGGGAGAAGGATTTTGTTTTTTGGCCCTGATGGAAATGTTTTAAAATTGGGTTGTGATGATATTGAGCAATTGTATTAATGTACTAAAATTTTTGAATTTTACCATAAAACAGATACATTTTATGATATGTAAATAAAACTAATAAATATTTGTTGACTACTAAACCAGAATATTAATTATAAACTATATTTTGAGAAAAGGGGCAAAACTACTAAAGTGTTGTTTTGAAAAGATTAGCAGAGGGTTAGTCTGAAGGACTGAACTGAATGAAGAGAGTTTGAACCTAGATCATTTAGTGTGTAAATCAGAGTGGAGATAATGGTCCAGCTCTGAATGTATACAAAAAAAGTCATGGAATTGTACACTTAAAATAGATGAATTTTATGGTATGTAAACAAAGCTACTAAAAAAGTAATCTGGACATTATTTTTATCTGTGTATCATTTTCCATAAAATCTATATCTGAAATAAATTTACCCTAATTGAAATAATTAATTGCATTAATGACACTATAAGAATTTATCATTCATCTACAACTTTTATTAGTTAAAAATAGTTTATTTCAGATAAAATAGTATTAAAATACTAATATTCATTTCCTGGTAAATCCAAATAACTTCAGCAGCCCACAGAATGGAAGAAGATATTTTTAATATATATATCTGAAAACAAAGTCATCAATGATATAGAAGGAGCACCTAAAATCAGTAAGAAAAACATAAAAAAATTGAAAATGGTTGAAACATATAAACATATACTTCATATGAAAATATACACTAAGAGTCAACAATAAATGTAATTCTGTCAAGTCAGCTCAAAATTATTAGTCATCATAGAAATTCAAGTTCAAATTAAGATGCAATAGTATCACACAACTACCATTACAGATAAAATACAAAGCAGAGAATACTAAGTATTGAAAAGATCAAGGTACAACTAGAACTTTTATACATTTCTAGTATGAATGTAAATTGGTACAAATATTTTGGAAAACTGACAGTATATATTAAAAGATCTCTACTTCTAGGCACATACCGAACAGAAAGAGAACATCTTTAAACATGAAAAAAGGCATCTGACAGCAAGTTTATGACAGCACAGCATACTAGTCAAACATCAGAAACTATCTAAGTGTGTATCAACAATAGAATAAATTAATTGTTGTAACTTCATATAATGGACTACTATACAACAACTAGAATGAGTAATCTACAACTAAGCATGATTATCGGGATACATCTTACAGTGTTTAGCAAAACATGGAATGGCACATGAATAAAAAATATTAAATGAATGAAGAACTAATACAATATGTATACAGTGCTCTTATTGTACAAAGGGAATTGATTCATTAAGGTGTTTTGTTTTTTAATTTATGTTGGTATTTGGTCAAAAGTTTTATTTTTGCTTAGTGACACCATTTTTTATTGATGATCTTCATTTGCCAACATTTTAATTTTTCTTTTCTTGCCCTTCCTTTTTCCTATTCATCTCATTTGTTTTTTGGTTTTGTTTTTTTCCTTGTTATATATGCACAGATCCCATTTTAGTTTTAGGCTAATTATTGCACTTTTTTGAATGAGGAAAGTTCTGGCTAGACCAGCTATTAGTAAAAGATTCATGTTGGGGAGAGGTCAATAAGTAAGAGGTAAGTATCTTTTTATAAGATACTTAAAATTCTCCTCATGAAACAAGGTTGTTTCAGTGACTGAAACAACTTAATCTTCCCTTCTCTCATCAACATATTAGACATCTTATGAATCTCACAACCATTTTGAGTGAGATTTTAAAAGGAGTTGAGTATTAAAACCACTCAGATGATTAAATTGAAAGAATGAGAATGGGGAAGGTTCCTGTTCTTGTTGCAGTGGCATGTAGAACCAGCTTAAAATAAGATAATTAATCTGTACAGAATTAAGGATCTTGGAGTTAGCTTTGATGTTCAAAGTAAAGCCCTCTTTGTTTTGACATGAATGGAATCCTGTGTCCTATCCCTGATCCCTTTATTTTTATTCTATCAAAGCCTTCCTGTGGCTAACTTGCCTAGAGTCAGTGCTCACTTTCATGTCTGGAGAAACAGACATACTCACGACAAGAGTGTAGACAGAGAAGCTAGGTCCACCAGACTTTATTATTATACACATGCCCATTCTAGTAACAATAAGCATAAACCTAAAGACAAAAAACAAAACAAAACAAAAAACTATCAACAAATTAATGGAAGTGACTATGAACACCTGACAAATTAAAAGAAAGAGATGAATCAGAAAATCTGTGCAATATGTATGATATATTTGTAAGAAAATTATTTATCACACCAGCAGAAAGAAAGATAAAGTACATATGGAAACAGTTTACAAAAAATGAAAGATAAGTGTCCAGTTCAGATATATGGTTCTACATTGGTGCTGAACTGTATGAGCATTTAAACAATTTGTGTAAAAAATAGGAATAAATTGTTCTTTTTAAAAATTTCTGTCCAATATTCAAGGGTACTATGTATACATTCTTGATTGGAATAAACACAGGTAGTCAATACACATCAATATTTTAAAATATGTATACTATTTATACATTCAACATTTAGAATCGGTGTCAGCGAAAATATTTGGCCTCTTTCAGATAGGGTATTCAGGGACTGTCTCTCCAAAATTCATACCATGATCTTTCCTATTCAAAAATCCAGTTGCTCTCAGTAGCTTTCAAAAAGTGGGAAATCCTTAGCAAATATTCGTGGTCTTTCATAATGTACTATCAGTATCAGATACTATCATTCCACAGGCATTATACATTTTTGATGTAATAGCTCACTTAGGCTTTAAAACAAGCTGGACTTTTATCTTTCCTACCATGCTACCGTTTAGTCCATATTTACTCTAATTTTTCTCTTTGCCTAGAATCTTCTTTTCTATACTCATTCCTATCTTCCCCATCTGAAATCCTTTTTGGTCTATTAAGACAAAATTCCCACGGTCTTCACCATCTCAGCTATTGGCTAATCTATCCTTTTAATATCTCAGGTTGGAAAAACCCTTAAAAGTACTCTTGACTCTTCTTCTCTCAATAAGTAAATCCAATCTGTCAGCAAATCCTGTCATCCTGCCTTCAAAGTGGATTCTGAATCTGACCACAGCTCACAGCCACCACTTTTGATAAATGCTGGTCCAAGCTACCATGATCTCTTAACTATATTATGAAATATAGATCTTAATGAGTCTTCTTTTTATTCTCTTCAATTTAGGTCTTTGATGACATTAAGAATGAGTCTGTTAAAACACACATCAGAGCATACTATTCTTTTTTAGCTTTCAATTACGTTCCTATTTCACCCAGCAATAAAAGTACCAATGTTTGAATAAGACTTAACAGTCCCAATATAAGCTGATGAAATTTCCCTCTTTGACTTTCCCTCCTACTCCTCTTCTTCATTTCTCTCTTACCTCTAGCAACACTGGGTTTCTTGCTTATTTGTACTCAGACTGGCACAATCTCACTTTAAGGCCTTTGGGGCCTATTTTGCTACTTCTTCCATGTTCTAGTGTTACTGTGTACTCGTTTTTCATGTCTACCTGAAACAAATGGCAGGGGCTGAATCCTGTTTACCAAACTATCCCTCACAGAAGCCATGACTACCATATGTAATTTCTAACTTTTCCATAAAATATTGATTAAATTGATTTTACGTGAACTTGGGTTCAAAGCAGTTAAATATGTAACTGAAGGTCCCACACAGAGTTAATAGTAGAGAGAGAAATGTGTCCTGATCTTGATTGCAAGTCAAGCAGCTGGCCTGTTCTTTTACCCCTTGTAGGAATTCATATTGAAACACAGTCAGATTTGCAGAGTGGTTCTCATTATCTGACTATTCTTTTCTTCATAGAGCAAAGGTCTCATTAAAAGAAAACTGACACTCATGGGGTTTCCATATGGACAAGCAGAAAAATGCAGATCTCATTTTAGTGAAAACTTCTGTGCTTCCCCCTGAGTTGCTATCCCCAGGATTTGTTATTATATTTAATAACCCTCTATGTGTATGTATATTTGTATGTATGTGTTTCTGTAGGTATATGCACACAGCTGGGCATGCATTCCAATGTATTTAAGGGAGAGGCATCTTTAAAATATAAATTTTTTTCCTGAGAAAAACAATTGTAAGCTGAACTACCTATGTGGAATTTTTAAATCTATCCCCATCCTCCCTCCACTCCATCTCTCTCTCTCTCTCTCTCTCTCTCTCTCTGTCTGTCTCTGGTTATTTCACTTTATTGTTAACTCCTATTTCAAACCCTATTTAAAATTTTTTCTTCCCTTAGTTTATTAGAATCCTTTTGGCGAAATCATCAAGATGGCTAAATATTACAGAAAATCATCTCAGACTTTTTTAGACCTAGGGAAGTTTATGAAGGAATGTTAAATAACCAATGAATACAGAAAATTTATTCTGGAAATATTTCATATTGAGTGACAATACTGTGTTTGTCTTCAATTAAACATTAGATAAAAATGTCTCTTGACTAACCCTTTCAAACAAACAAAAAGTATGACAGCTTTAATATGATTTTTAACCTATCAATTGAAAATAAACCATTTTTTCTTCTGAATTTTTGTATCATGTTTAAACTACCCACCATTAACACTCTGAGAGCAATAATAGAATATGTTTAAAAATACATTAAATAATGTTATTTTGGTACAGAATGAAATGTTGAGGAATGAATGTTATTGATGTTGTTTTATATTTGTCTTGACACCAGATA